>NC_090933.1:1181392484-1181992484 GCF_040938575.1 Ambystoma mexicanum | reverse complement strand
TATGAGTCGTTGCCGCCCATTAGATTCCACTTGTGGTCTTACCTATATAAATCAAGCATCCGCCAGCGGCATGGCAGCGATGTGCGAGAAGTGCTAAAAGTACACCACTGTCACACTTCCGGTGCTCCAGTGTTTGGCTCGGCATCCATCGCTGACCTTAGGTTTTGGAAGCTGAGTGTGGTGTATATCCTTGTCAGAATCTGAAGAAACCTCTCTCCCTTCCTCCTCACCTGGGCCTTCTGTGGAACTTTCTTCTGGATTCCTCTTCTTCCCGCTAGGATTCTTTGGTTTGGTGTTTCCCTTCTTTTCTTTCTTTTGGAGTAAATAGGGTCTCTCTCCTGGGGATGCGGATATCCCCAACAGCGTGGTCTCCCCTAAAGCTAGCCCCAAAACAGGGTAAAGCCTCCTGGCTCAAATACCCTGTAAATCCTTAGGATGAGAATCCGGACTGAAGATGATGTAAACTGGAGTAGCAGCAAATATGTGTAGCAGTCTGGTCCTGCCCAGAACCTTGATGAATGAGTAGCAGGTAGCAGGCAATGGTTGAATAACCTTTGGCAGCAGAGTGTGTTTGAAAGGGGAAGGATCTGACTTGGAAGTAATGTGGACTGGATGGAATACGAAGAAAGAAAACAAGTAAACAGGTAAACAGGTAAGCAGGACTCCGAAGAGGAGTCTGAGAGAAAAGATGCAGCAGGAGAGGTATGTAAAGAAATACCCCAAGAAACAGGGAGCCATAGTGCAAGGTACGCACAGAAAGCAGACAGATGACGCGAAAGGTAAGGAGAGTTGCGGCAAGAGCCACAGAGTGAAAGGAAACAAAAGAGTGCGGTAAACAGAACTTCTGAAAACGGGCTCACTGTAGGAACGAGCGGATAGCACAAGCACAGGAGATCCAGAGAGACGTCGACACACTAAAAGATCCAAGGTGCAATGCACTGACGTGCTGTTTCTGTCTCTGTATAGGGCGGCGGCGACTATCTTTGGACAAACAACTAGACCGTTAATACACTAACGATACCAACGTAATGGAACATCCTAATGGCAATACTACTGATCCCCGACCTTCCATGAGGGCATGACAATCCTAAAATGGCATCTGAGTGGGCAGCTACATTTATCGTGCCCAAGGAGAGTCATAGGGATAGATATCTACAACCCAGACAATCAAACAAAATACAGAAAAGATTGATCAGGAACATATAGTTGTGTTACGCCTTGAAAAAAAAAACCTAGGGTCGAAACACTTGTCGGCGAGTTAGACTATACGAGCAACCATTAAAAACACAAATTGAATAAGCAATACTTGCTAATTGTTATATCTGTACATATACACGTGCACACAGTAGAAAGAGTTTTTCACAATTTCTACACATGGACTCTACATGTTAAATGGACTTGGTCAACATATTATTCCACAATTGTGGATTGGACTGTCTCTCTTTTAGACTGCGTTTTTGTGCATCCTTACATAATTTCATTTTGTTATGAAATGAAGATGGACCCTAGGGTTGAGAGGGATAATTATCCTCTAGTAGCAAGGTGTGAAGTAGGTGAACCATCTCTTTCTTCTGACAATATTGGGGTTATTGAGTTCAACAATTGACCTACATGATTGCTTAGAGTGCATTGCATTTAGAGAAAGCCAATTTAATACCAGACGAACAGGGACCAGATTTTATCCTATATAGTTGTCATGGCCGCCTAGAATTTGGATCCATGGTGATCCCCCTGAATCTAACTGTGGAGGAAGTCAGTTGGTCCACCAATATGTAACTAATTATGACATTTGTATTAGCCAAGTGCCTAAATGTATCCAGTGAGATGACTATTATAAAAAGGGCCGTAACTAAACATCTACATGCCCAAGATAGGGAAATCTGTCTTGCCAAAAGAGATGCAAGAGCAGATGATTAATTGGAGTGGAGAAGTAAAATGACTTATTAGAAATGGCTGAAGCTCCACCGAAAGAAAAATAGCATTGAAAGATGGCAAATATTAATTGAGATCATAAAGATAAATGATTCTCGCAGTCACTGGAAGTTTGTTAGTGGACACGGTACAAGCACCACAGCTATGGTTAAGGCCGGTAAAGATAAATGGGAACAATATGTTAAATAGACAATTGGAAGGACACCTCCAGTAGAGTTGGTGCTGGATATCCAATGTTGTAGTTGGAGCTATGGCCATTCGGTTATTAGAATCATTCATTTTATCAAATATCCCAGAGTCCCGGGGCCAGATGAGATCTGCAGTTCTTTGTCCATCTTTGTGGGGTAAAATATTTCATGAACTCTTCCACTTCATCAGAAAAACCGGAAATATCCAATATAGATGTGTTGAAAGTATTATTGTTCCAGTTTATAAGTGAGGTCCTTGTGAGGGACCCACTAGCTACCGAATCGTAGCTCTGTTAGATGCTCTGGCTAAGATATTTTCACGAGTATTACTGGCAGAGGTCAATGAATGGATCTTGCATAACCACATCCTTCCGTTTAATCAGATGGGATTCCATAAGTGGTCATCTAAACTAACAAATATCATGGCATCAGAAACAATGATTGAGACTGGATGGCATACTTGTAAAAAACCTGTATATGTTGCATAGATTGATTTAAGCTCAGCCTTTGATGCTGTAATACATAATCCTGGATGGTCCAAATTGAATAGATGGGGGATATGATATGACAAGGCATTTCATATCCCCCATCTATTCAATCTCTTGAGAATCATTGAAAATGCTAATGGATCTTTATAATAATACATTTGTGAAAGTAAAATTAAACAATATTGGCAAGCAGAGTGGCACAATACTAACATTTGTGGGATTAAAACAGGGATGTTTATTGGTGCCCACCCAATTAAATGTATACTTAGTCAACCACCCAGTGTAATAGTGATTAGCTAAGACCTCCAAAAATGGGGAATGTACAACTATAGTGGCTGGGGTATGCACATGACTTGATATTGCTAGATGGTACCCCAATAACGCCCCAACACCTCCTGAAATCACTTGAGCTTTTTGCACAGAAGAATGGGTTTACTGTTAATTGCAACTAATAACAGATCCTTTCCTAGCCACAGATAGAATGACCGTAGATATAACTGCAGTTTGTATAAGCAAACGCTGGATGTTGTTACTTGTTGTAATTATGTTACTGTGGTGATAGACCAAAAGCTAAACTGGCACCTTCATATGGACAAGACTAAGAGTACAGTTTACCAATGCAATGGTGCTATTAGAGTGTTTTCTGCTGTACATAGTGGCTACTCCATTAACACATTTAAATGGTACATAATGCAAGAATTGTGTATATTAAGATGTATGGGATTGAAGTCTGGGGTACGGGCCTAAAGCTGAAGCTTATGGAACTAGCAAACTATTGCCTATAGAGATGTACTGTCCTCCCCTGTTTCCTTACAGTTGAATGAATATTTGCAGGCCAAGTTGGGAATTTGCTCGACACATTATTTAATGTTACAAAGTAGACTTGCCCTTTACTGGAAATTTGCGAATGCTATCCCGTACACACTGATGCAGATTATGCCAGTAGATTTTCCTTCAGAGTGTCTTCGCCATAGGAGAATTAGATCAATCGATGCTTAATGGAATGGCAAGGTCCAATTGATCTGCAAAGGTTCTCAGCTAAGAAGCACATACAAATTAGAGAACTTGATTAGAGAAACATGACAGACCTAGCTACATAGGTACATTCTGGTGATTATATACATTGTATTCCGAGGCTGTATCAAACACCTAAATAACTTATAGAGTATCCGCACTGCAATACTCGCTGTGATTATGTGAGAATCCCTATTGTAGAAACATATGAGATACTGTCTAGTCTTGACCGGGTCGACTATGTTGCATTCAGAAGCTTTAACATGTAAAACATCTACTAACTACATGCATGTGAGGCGCTGGCCACCATGCGTAGGAAAATGTATGGGCATACAGTAAATGTGATAATTCTCCCAATCAGTGTGAGTCTCTTTGGAGTCGTTCAATGGCAGGAAATGATATCTGCTTAATTCATCACATTATGACATTGATGCAACATGCTCTGTGTGAATTGATTTTAGTTGTGTTTTAAACATGTGAATATGCTGGGTTTCTTTTGAAGGAACTACATTTTGTATAGAAAGCCATGTATTTATGACTATTATGCAACTACCATATCTCATTTCCAGCCAATGCAGGCTGACACCATCCAACAAAAGTCTCTATTCTGTACAGATGTGTTTCTATGCCCTGAACACAAAAGACTTCACATCTACCGGTGCACAGAAGTCACTGTACTCCTGGTCTGCATGCATCAGCACAACAGCTGTCCTATCGTGCATTATGCCTCTGCCCCTACTAACCTGAGCCGCCCACTCTCTTTCACATTTACTAGAATGCCTGGAGACCATCCAAATGGCTGCGGTATAAATCCCAGTAACGTAAGGTAACAGAAGGTAACGTTACGTAACAACTGTTTGCCGGATACCATTGCAACTGGTGTTCCCAGTGCCAGTAGTCAGAACATTCTGAATCAGCAACCGGGAAGTAACTCATACATGTTCATGAATAGCATAATTGTAGCTCCCTGTTTTTTTCTTCCACTTGCCCTCTGCTCTTCCCCACCACTTCCCTCTGATTTCTTCATTCCTCTCCTCCCCTCCTCTTGTTAAATTCCGGCACTACCTCAATTGTCGTCAGGCATAGAAAATGTAGCTG
This sequence comes from Ambystoma mexicanum, assembly GCF_040938575.1. Taxonomy (NCBI): domain Eukaryota; kingdom Metazoa; phylum Chordata; class Amphibia; order Caudata; family Ambystomatidae; genus Ambystoma; species Ambystoma mexicanum. Next base: position 1,181,987,764 of record NC_090933.1, on the reverse strand, counting down.
TCTGCCTTTCTCATACACTTTCCTCCTCCCCTCCCTATTACTGCCCCTTAGCACGTACTCTATCATTTGTCTCTTGACTTTTATGATAGCAGCTTGTTTGTCTCTCCCCCTTTCCTCCTTGTCCTCTCCTCCCACTTCCTCCTCCAGCACTACTATGAATCGTCATCAGACCTAGCATGCTAGCTCCTGGTATTGCTCCTCTCCTTCTCCCTCACTCCATGCCCCCCAAACCCCCCTCCTCTTGTTAATTTTCCGGCACTACATCAATTGTCGTCAGGCATAGTAATGTATCTGCTTGTTTTTGTCTTTTTACCTCCCCGCCTGCCTTTATTTTTCCTTGCACTTCACTATCCGAAAAGTCGCCAAGCTGATTAAGATAGTTATTTTTCACATTCTGAATTGTTTCAAGAACTTGTAAGAATGTAACTGTATTTTCCCATGTTCTCTCCCTCTGTAAAGCACTTTGAAACACATTGTGTATAGGCACTATACAAATAAACAATCAATCAATCAATGCATGGGATTGGTATACAAATTCCAGGGTATAGGGTATCTGCTCAATATCGACCTGATAGAATTGGTTGGACATGGATTGCTAAATCCTGCTTTTAAATGTAAAGAAATGCAGGGGTTGTACATCAACTTTTATAATCCATGCCAGCTTCTAAAGTAGAGAGATGAGGAAAAGATCCTGCCAGAGGGGATGTGTCTTGTTGAAAGAAGTCATGTCTGGAAATTACATTGTTGTTTCCCTGCCTGTTATTGAATACAGAAAGTTCAGAGTGCAGTCAATGCCATTAGTTATTGACCGCACTCTAAATATTCTGATTGGCTGAGCTATGGCCAATGAAGATCCATGTGTACTAATAAGGAATACAATGCCCACTACCTTATGTAAACACAATATTACAAGTCACCTCTGAATTTTGTGACTTCAGGAGCAAACTCTTCCTTTACCCTCATGATACTCAACTGCGACTCTTAATTTCTTATAATGTACAAGATGGACTATTCTAATGGATATATGAATACTTGATTTGACTTATAAATAAGGGAAGAAATGCTAATTTGTCAAGAATGTGCTTAATATCCCCACTGTAAGAATCTCATTTGGGACAAAAGACTGGGGAACTCTGGGTGGGGCTTAGGGAAACACTCGTTCTTGAATGCAACCCCTGGCTGGGTTAAATGGGGGACCCCCCCAGAGTTCGACTTGTCCTTTATTGGCTACTAGTAAGAATCAGAAATCATCCAGGATACAAGCAGTCCACCGGAGTTGACCCCAGACAGAAACATGCCTCTTGTGCATAACCAGATAGTGTAAAAAAGTCAGTACAGAAGATTCCAGGCCATTACTGGAGAAGAAAAACTTGTGGCATCAAACACCCAGCAGTGTTCAGACTGCAGGCAAGAGAACAGGATACACACCAAACACTTTGGGCTCAGAGGGCACTGGAGGGACACACCCAGAAAATCCTTCAGCTGTGATCGAGCCAGTTCACTGCCAGTTCACTGTCACCTGTGCTCGCAGCACAAACCCAGACCACTGTAGTATACACTTAAGCATGCAGGCTCACAGGCAAAAGGGACAATTCCCTGGGCACCGGACAGATGGAATGCAGGCTCAGGAAGCCACCATGAGCCTTCCGCCTGACAAACATAGTAGACGTGCAAAGGGGTTGAACTTATCCACCAAGAAACTTCCTACATCTGCAGAGAAATGTGGAGGGAGGGCACTGAACCTCCCCCCGTACACACACACACACACGCACGCACGCCCGCATGCATGTGCACACACACACACACATATATATACTCTCTCTCTCTCTCTCTCTGACAAAGGGAACATGGCCACTCAGAGCCTGGGAACACTATGAAGGGACATAAACAATTGGCCCTGCTTCTGGACCATGCCCTACATGCCATAGGGTGTCTCAGCAACAAAACCAACTGGATTTGAAAGTGTTAGTTCTATTTGTACTAATATTCGGGGCATATAATGGAGGATAGCACAGGGGCAATGTGCTGGTCTTGGAAGCAAGAACACGCAGAGCAAAAGAGTTTTGAATCCCGGATCAGTGCTTAGAAACCGAAATGAAGTATGGTATTAGGCAATTAAATAAATAAATTAAATAAATATAATCAGACAAAACTAGGTATTCGAAGTAGCACAGCAGATGTCATTCGCTCAGCAAAGCTAAATCAAAGGAACATGCTGCAAGCTTTGCAGTGAAGCACTACTGAGAAATAATACAGGCATGCCTGCTTGTGCTTAGGTTTCAGTTAACAGTGCAGAATAATTCCCATTGCAACAAAACAAAACCTGCTCCAATATCCACTAGTGGCAACGACAATACTTCCTATGTATACGTTTGGTTTATGTCAACAAACATACTTTGTTTCACAGTGTATCAGAAAGGGTAGATTAGGGAAACCCCCGAGCTAGGCAGTCCCGTGTCTATCAATCACTCACCTCACAACAATATGAAAACAGCCTCGTGTTCATGAGTTTGTTTTTAAGAGGTTTCCGAATCCAAAACCTTTGATTCTGGTAGGGTGCAAAAAGTTCAGAAAGCAAACACAGTGGCATTGTGAGATAAGTTACAGAGGTTGTGTGGTTTTTAAGTACAAGATTGATATTACCCCCTCTCCACCAACCTCAGCAGAACCTTCCATCCATACCAGCTCATCTGATGGCTAATGTTTTCTTCCATTAATCCTTCAAAAAAACAAAATGCAATAATAATGATAATTTAGCATTTATATAGCGCTACAAACCCTCAGGTATCTGAGCGCTGCATATTATTACCCACAGTGTGTGGTGCTCATTTATCAACCTCAGAAGGATGAAAGGTTGAGTTTGGCTTTGTCAGGATTCAAACCTGCGTCAGCAGGCCCTGCACAGATGTCAAAGCGAGTGCTCTACTTGCTGTGCTATCAGACCGGCAAGGATCACCCACATACTCGTGCCCCGCTAGGATCACCCGCATACTCTGCGCCCCTGAGTTTCAAGGCAAGAGCATGGTGCTCTGGTGTAATGTGCATGGTACCCGAGTATGGGAAGTTCAGCAAAGGTCTGAAATCTGCCCAGATTCTCTCCAACTAATTCCCAAAGCTGTCCCTCATCGTCATTAATTCCATACTGCACTAAGCTATGGCATCTGGAATGCGGGAGCGCAAGCTAAGTCACGTTTGCAGACCTGACACATATGCAGTGGTCAAAGTGGGCAGGAGCGGTTCAGAGTGGTGCTTCTCTACTTTTTAAAATTGTTTTACTGTCCTTATACTTTTATTTTCAAAAGAAACCGTTCAGGAATGATATCGTTTTAAAATAAAAGTGTAGGAAGCAGTTGAAACTCGTGCACTTAACAGCAGGCGAATGTGCTTGTGGGTTTGCATAGTGCATGGGAGGGGGTGTGGTGATGGGGTTTGTGGAGAGTGGGGCAGGCTAGCAGGGAACATAGTTCCACTTCTTTTTTTCATACTTTCAACCACTGCACATACGTGAATCCTTGTGATAGTGCTTTCCATGCAGAGAGTGCTGCCCTTGAATTAGCGCTAAGCTGATACGTCCGTTGTGAAAACCGTGACTTGTTATATTCAGGGATAATTAAGCAATTCGAGCCGCATATGCTCCCATATTTGTGAACGGTCCTAATGACTAAGGAACCCCTCTGGTGATGCTGCTAAACTTTGCCAATCACTAGATTTGCCTAAAAAACGACATGAAGGTTAGCCGAACTGGTTTATAGTCCACCAGTCAGAAAGAGTCTGGAAAGGACATGCAGCGACTGCTAATATTAGACCTGGCTGCCACTTAGGTGGGCTTGATAACACCAGACCGCGAAGCAGCAACCCTTCCCCAATGACTCAATTGACAGGGGCTATTCAAGTGCCACTGCTTAAAGAGACAACAGCCGTTAATCCTCTGCCAAACGCTGGATCCGTCCCGGCTGCCGTTTATAGCAGGAACATGGCAGCTCCTCGCGCGCTTATCTCACGCAGGGCTTGGGCCTGTCATGAGGGATTAGCGAGCGGCGCACGGTCGCAGTTCTGACGTAAAGGGCTGGTGCCGCCTCCGCGCATGCCTGCATGGAAAAAGCCAGAATCCCTATGCCTTCAGTCATCTTTCTGCAGGGCATCTCCGAGGTGTGTTAGCGCCAGACTTCTTGCTGAAAGGGCTACCACTTTTGCGCCATTTCACACTTGAAGTGTGAGTCTGAACAATTCAGTTCCATTCGTAAAAAAAGACACAGTCCTTCGGTTTACTTATTGTAACAATTATCTTCACAACTTCAGGTAGGTGTTATAAATTGGGAGACAACTAACATTGTGACACTACCCGAGTGTCTCAACATAAGGGGCGAGGGTCTTGATGCATATATGCGGCCTAAACTGTGACACACATTATAGTTATTCGTGCTCTCACCTGGTCAACAAAGATACACTTGGCCACGCAGATCCAGCCATTTTGCAGAGGCGGCTATCAAGCTAAACTGCAAGCGACAGACAACTTCCTTCTGAACAGCTGTTCCTTCTGCTTTGCTCTGTTTTCGTTTTTTCATCTGTGGTTTGGGTGGCTAATTGACTGTTTACATAATTAGAATAATACTAATAATGTCAGTATAAACTAACACTAGCCTTAGCCTTACCTTCCATCTAGCCCATTTGTTTTAGTCAGCCATATCTTGCATTTAACCCAATTGTGCCAGGAACATAGATGGAACCCAGCATGTAGACAATGTTGCTTGTACCGTCGCCCATTTCTCCTCTCGTACACCACACCTCCGCAGCTTGGCGGAAGAAGGCCCAAGCTCACTCCACAGACCCTGCTCTCACATATAAGACAAATACTATTGCCATCTCCTCTGCCATAAGAATGAAGCTGCTTTTAATGACAAATACTTGAATAAGCTTCCCACATCACTATCTATCACCTTTAAACACAATCCCCCCCTTTAGTCCAAAGTATACCTCCACTGCGCCCATAGACACTCCATTTAGACATGGCTGACTAGCAGGCTCTTGGCCACCCTTGGAGAACGTTAATGGCTGAAATGCACACACGCATAGTAGCACCTCCCAAATTCTCCCAAACGTTTGGACTCCAACCCCTCCGAGAGCGTTCAACCAAAAGCACATTGGAACCATAATTATGGTGAAAGGTGCTATACAAAATGACAAAATGAATGAAAGAATTTCAGCCTGTATGCTGTTTTAGCATTTTAGTTATTACAGTTGTGTACTTTTTTAATCCCGAGGGGGACTGGTGCTCTATATATGGAGCAGAACCTGAATAGGTTAAGAGGTCTGTAACCTGTGGCTCTCCATATTTGTATACTTCAGCTACCATGATGCCCCACCATTGACTATTTTTTTTTGACTAATTGGTGTTGTGATCTTCTAAAATGTTTGATACGCCAATGGTTGCAGATCCTTGTAGGGGCATATTCTCCAAATTAAACATTTATAGTAGACTGAGTGTAGGAGCGAGAGAGGACGACAAACATTGCCAATTCCTAATGAGAAGTACATTTTTCGAGTTAATATCCTGCAAACTGTGGCCTACATTTCAATGGGAGTTTTCATCTTGTGAGTCGGTTTTGTTTTTTAATCAGAAGCATCCAGTTCACGAGGAGACCCAGAGAGATGTCTAGCACACATATGGAGAACCTTTTATAAAAATCGGCACTGATCCCTGAAGCAAAATGAGTCCCCAAATGTCATGCATTTAAGAAACATGTGGTTGTAGAATAAGTGGGAAATAGAGTGAATTGATGGTGTTGACAGTTTTCTGTAGAATATCAGTGTGGTTGCCTAGGTTGGCTCCTTATGTAAGCAGGACCAGGTTCCCTATAACGTGTGTGCCTCCCCTATTAAAGGCGGTGGTTGATCAGTTAAGGCATAGCTTTCCTGATTGGAGAGGCAGATTAGAATAAAGAGTGACACATTAGCTCTTTAGATAGATATTGTGGTCCAACTCATTTAAAAGGTAAGTAAATTATTAAGTATAGTCAAGGCCAAGGATACACCCAAGAGGTCCCATGTTGTGTGATGACAACTATTATCTCATACCATTAATTTTAGGACCAATTGCAATTTCACGGATGGTTGTCGAACTTACCAGATTCAATCGGTGTCAGACTTTGGCTTTGTGCACCAATGAACACTTAACCCCAAACTGGACTGTGACAGGTCATTGGCCATGCATTGGCTGATTGGCTATGTAAGAGATGGTCCCAATGCTGGGTTAGTTCATGCATAGGCCGTAGGAAGAGTGCACAGTCAGATTTTAGAGCTGCTAATTATTTTCGGGATCCCAGTGGCTTCATGGACAGGTTTCTAAGAGTCCCCTTGTGAGGGTTAGCTACCCAGAATAGTAACCTTGGGTTTCTGATCTGGGTTTGGTTGAAAGCACTGCTATCAGGAGCAGTTCTAAGCCACAGGAGCTCCGGATCAGAGTATTGTAGAGACAAGTTTGGTCTGAAGGAGCAACAGCTCCATTAGCGAAGGCTGCAGACAGACTGTAGTGACAAAACTTTAGATGAGGAGACACTCCGCCGATGGTGGGCATCTTGGGTGAGTAGTCCAATAGGTCAGTCTTTAGTACTTTTCAGTACAGGACATTAGGCAGTGACAGCCCTTCTAAATCTATTTGCTTACAGACTATTGTGGTGCCATTGCTCTCACCTTTGTGGTCATAATTTGAAGGTTGCAGGTCTGCCATAAATGTTTAATATCCAGCTAACATGTCATTATTTATTTATTGGCATTTTTAAAGCGCTCACACAGCCCGGGGCATCGAGGCGCTGTTACAGGAATATGTCTTAGTTGCGTATTTATAACACGTTTAATACCCAGAATATTCTAAGCGCGAACCTGAGGATCAAACCGGTGTTGCTTCATGTTGTCTTGTTTTCAAGGCGAGCACTGTGCCGCTGAGCTATCCTCCCATCATCTTCGCAGGATTCCAGATCATTTTAGAAGTAACAAAAGAAGAGCATGTGCTTTTATGGGGAATGTGAGTAAGGGCACAATTAATAATCCTCAATAACAGGGTTGAATTCTGTCATTTTGCGGGTCACAATATCAGTTGGCCGCTTCATTACAACTACACTGGCTTCCAGCCAGGCAACTCTCAAGCTTTAAAACCACCACCTTTTCACCAGGTGGTTAAACTGGTCCCTGCTTTCCTGGCCACTTCAGCTGTGGAATTGCCAGGCTAGTAGCCATGGCCATTCTTGTTTCTCATTCAATTTTTAGGAACCCTATTTGGCTGCAAGGCCCAGCACTGTATTCTACACTGGAATAGGCCACAGATGTATCTATGGACCACAGCACAGCTGAAATCCATGAAACAGATGAAAGTTAATCACAATGGGTAAATAGGACACCTGGTGTATGTTCCCTGACCTGAGAGACTTAAGGTTCCTCGTGGTGCATTACCAGTGATTGTTTCCCTGATGATGATTCAACTGTGGACCATCTTTTACCCAGGCAGTCAACGGTAAAATTTGACACCTGCTTAGAACCTCATTTTAGGATGCTCTCATCACGCGTATGACCATCCATGTATGTTCCTGTTAGTGGAATAGTGTTAAGTATGATCCACCACTTTTAGAGACGGTGCATACTGAAATAAAAATGCTATTTGGAATGGCGCATAACTGCATTGTGGGAGGCCATCTTCCATTTTGTTGCAGTCATACTCTTCTCAGATTATGTCAGACTCAGCTCCTTTTTGTTTATCTAGTGACCTTCTCCTGTCCAATGTCCGCTTAACTCTTGACTTCCCATCTTCCACTAGTTCACATTCACTAGTGCTGATGTGCAGACCTCTTCACCACTGTCCAGGGAAGAGAATAAAGATGATGTCAGGGTGATCCCACTGTGCCTGTATATGTCTATCCAATGGAAAGCTTTCTGGTGTGCTCGTCAATGCGGCTATGTCATGTGGTGTCACAAGTCCTCCACTATCCTTTTTTTCAATTTGAGTATGCACTTTAAGGCCAAGCTTTTAATTTCAAAAACACAATATTGCTAAATTAGCAGTGTAGGGAAATGCCATCCGGCAAGGGTGTAGATCCCCTGTTTATTTTTATTTTTATGAATTAATGAAAAGATGCAGGTAATTCCATCTCAGAAAGGGTAGTTTGCTAATCAGATGGCCCCAGTCCCTAAGATCCAAGGCAAACGCATAGTGGCACATGTGCCCTTCCACATATGAATCCTGATTTGAAGTCCCTGCTCTCCATTGGTGCAGAGAAGGATTCTACAAGGCCAAAGTGGTTCCCTCTTTGGTTTATGGGATGGATGCTATACCAAGCATAGCAGCGGCATTATGGCCAAAACTGGATAGTTTCCTATGGAAATTAGTTATTGGTTTACCAAAATCCACCTCGATTGCAGCAATCAGGGGAGAACTTGGCCTACTTTCCCTGGCCGCAACAGTTGAGCAGAACACCATGCAGCACTTTAGGAAAATCCTGATGTCCGACAGCTTACTTATATATCAGATGATCGCAGAAGAAGCTAAAAGCGTCACTGTAACATGCTAAACGCGTGGGTTACAGCACATAAATACAAACTGACGGACATAGTCTGCACCGAAGATGATCTATTTCCAATCTGAAAAGTGTGAAATCAAAAATGGAAAACCAGGACTGGATTTTAACAAACGAGAAAGCACTATCCAATAAACTTCTAAAGAATCTTCCCATGACAGCCATCAAAGGGAAAGTGCCTCAGGCATACTGCATTAAATTTCCCAACAAACCGTTAAGAAAAACCTTTATGAGAGCATGTCTAAACCTACTGCCAACACAGGTAATTCTTGGCCATCAGGACGACTAGCACTTCGAATAATTGCAGACTGTGCAAGGACTCAAACCAACCTGAAACTCTAAAGGCACCTCCTGACGGGGTGTCCACAAATTAGACATACATTGCCACAAAAATTCTACTGCACTGACAAACTTGTAATGAGGCCAATAATAGTTTAGTTTTCTTTTCTTTTTTTTCCCAATGGAGGATTAGGTGAACATGAAAGGATGTGGGTATTGTAAAGCCTCTTACTAAACGATTGAACTGCGGTATATATTTCCATACATGCATTTCATATAAAGTTAAAGTGACCTATTTCCACAATCACAATTGAAGAGCAGCTCGTGTAACAGAAGAGCCATAGGGAGGATGTGACTTTCATAACCGAGATGAGATTTTCCATGAATATGGATGCTTCATAGAATTCTTGTTGTCTTTTAATTCAACCTAGCTTTAATTAGGTAAGGCAAGATTCCCTTCATAACAGCAATTTGCATGAACTCTTCTCAGGGCACAATGTGCATTTCCCCCTGGAATGCCTATTGCTGCATGATGGATATGATCAGACAGAGGTAGGCCTAGAATACATTAATGTATCTATAGAATTAATTAGCAAAAGGTTCATCTTCTTAGAGAACTATTGATGCTTGCGCATTTTAACAACTATGCATGGAAGAATTATACAATATTCTTTTTTGATCAGTGAACAATGTATGTATAGTTGAAAGTTTCCTTACCTCAACAGTGGTACCATGCACAAAATGGTGCATAGTTCTTTTTACACATAGGGAGAGGCCTATTGTAACACTACGTTTTGCAGTTGGTCAGCTGCTGCATGTGGATCAAGGTCATGCGACCTTTGCACCATCCAACTAATGGTCACTACTAACTTGTTTCTGCTACTTCTGTCTACTAACCTCCTTTCTCCCACTCTTAACTCTTCGATCCCGGAGCATCTATAACCCATGGCCTTCCAAAGGGAATGAAACATTCTGCTTCCTCTGTTAGGAAATTGAAAGGACTAGCATGTCTGCTTCAAACAGCCCAGGTACATCATATCACACGTAGGCCTTCCCATTCCCACCCACACATGGAGACACCCCTTCACCTGCAACCCACAGAACCCCATTAACGTCCCTGTTGATGAAGACTAAATGGATGATGAAGAAGACATGTTTACACTCCATCATACTCCAGATATGAATGTTGGGTGCTGCTGGAACACAGTTATATTGAGGAGCATTAGGGTAGGCAAAGAAATACACAACAGGTTAATAACCCATAGTCATATAAGATTTCTCCCACATGTGTAAAGTCTCTTTGAGAAACAGCCCACCAGTCACAGATCAGAAAGCACAACAGTTCATAATGTTGCATCCAGGACACAACCTCTGCCTTCACCCACACCATAATGCACATGAGCTCAGCTAGTATGTTTTCAGACCACCTACAATGTTAAAGGTGTAACAAAAAAAACAGCAATCACCATATGCCCTTGACAGCGATATGGAGAGGAACTACTTGGGATCCACATATATGCATCCATGTACAACTTTCAAAGACATGGGACGGAGTCGAAAGATGTGAAGTGCATCCCTCCCCAAACCATTAGACAGTCAGCATACCACTATCTGACAACACCATTATGTACAATTACTTTTCTAGTAATGTAGCTGTGCTTGGAAGTAAGACACCAGACACTACTCCCCATAACCCATTGGTACATATCAGCAGTGTTCACCCATTGGGTTATCCCACAATTGTGAAAGCAGTTGAGTATGTCTAAAAATATCACAAGTCGGATGGCTTTGCTGGCTTGATGCCAAACTGGCAGGGTACCTAATGCCATGCTATATTGTGGAATTCCTTTGAATCCGGTGACCTGTGGGAAAAGTATTAAACTCCTGGGGAGTTCATGGCGGCCATGATTTTTCTCGCCAGCCAGTAACAGAATTATACCGCTAGGTTATGAACATAGTGGGATGGGTACAACAACAATCCGTGCGACAACAATCTATTTCCCAATAGCCATGTGGACCAGTTCAGAGCATTGATTACATGGCTGTCACAGCCCACTGTGTGGCCTTTCGTTCCTCAGCAATCTATCCAAGATAAAGAAATGCATGCAGAGTTTTCAGGGAAGAAGCCACAAGTTGACATCTGGGAGTAGGTTGAGGAAGTAGAGGCAAAGTGAAGAAGGACTCCTAATGCACACTTAAATGGTTGCAGCGGAAAGTGGATCAACTGTCCTTGTTGTCTTACAAAATAGCAGTGAGTTGCAATGCACGTCCACTGATTTGCACGTGCTGTTGACCTTGTAGTCACACACTTTGAAGGCAGTTATTAGTCTGTTGTACTGAAAGGCTGCTTACATTTCAGTCAAGCTTTCCTTGTGAAAAATGCATTGCATCATAAGTTGCCACTGCACAACCTAATAATCTCAGTGTCCACACATTGAATTTCCTCTTTGAACATGTTTGACAGGCTACCTTAGCAGAGCAATAAGAACACAGCTTCCTACTATCTCAGGAAAGTTCTAGATGATGTATTTTGGACACTATTGGTGGCCGTTGCTGTCTGGTGTTTACTTTCCACTGCAGCCTTTCCACAAGACCACCTGATAGGCAGAACAAACTTGAAAAATCTGCCCGTGAGGATTCCAATTGACCGATGGTCTCAACAAATACACCTGGGATTCTACCCAATGTCTGAGGCTTCTGATTGGACGATAAATCATCACAGGAGATCAAGAATCCTGCCTCAATTTCAATCATTGGTTTGGCTTTGCCAAACACCTCTTTTAGACAGTATACAACAGATTATTGCACGAAAATACCATCTGGACAGGATTTAGGAAGATAGCCCACCCTTACTCTTAGGCGTATTTTAGCCTCTTGTCTTCAGCCTCTTCTCAAATGATAGTAAGTTTAGCCATCTAAGATTGTAGAGGTAATGTATCTCTATAGCATGTTTAGCTCTCTCAGGATGAAGGACAGTCATGAGGTTTCAGCAGTCTGAAAGGCTTATTCACCTGACAGAAAATAAATGGTAAATGTGAAGCTTTGGCAGTATAAATGACATCTTCATTCCTGTCAGGATGTATGGCTGGTGTGAAACATCAACAGTCTCAGTGGCTTCTGTAGTCTTCTCAGGATGCACAATTGGTATGAAACTCTAGGAGTCTCAGTGTCTTCTCCTTTCCTCTAAGGATGCAGACTAAGTGTGACACTGCCAGACTCAAAGGCTTCTTTATCTCACTCAGGAGATCACACGATTAGATTAGATTTAATAATATCACATTCGGCAATGCATTACCTTTTGTGAGTTTTAGTTATTTCATGCACATTTTAAAAGTGACATTCGTTTGATAATATATTGTTTGAAATCGCATAATAGAAAGAGTGGGATAGGCAAAAATAAGCTGGAGAAAATCAGAGGCACAACCCAGCCCCTAAAAAAACAAACGACGACTCCTCGAAGGATCTTTTCAAGGTGGAGACTCGGCAGTCTCCATGGCCTTTGAGCATCTTCACAAGCAATGTCGCAGGAGTGAGACTCCACATTCACTTTGACAATCTATAGGCACACCTGAAGATTCAGACGCTCCAGAGTCCTCTCTATTTGCTTCCCAAACACAAATTGTGTTAATCTCTCCTCACTCGACTTTATAGCAAGCTATCATAACCACTTATTTGTCCTCTTTCTAGCTCATTTGGATATTTCTAGACTTCTTACTTTCCAGGAACGTACACTCATCCACCTTTCCTCTCAGGCTTTTGGGTGTAAATGCAACAGTGCATGCAGAGCGAGAAGGGGTAAAGTCATGACCACCATTTAGTATTGTAATGTCCTCTTCTTGCGAAGCATGCAGGGTCCCAGATTCATGATCTGTCCATCATGGAGGTTGACCAGGTAAAACAGTGAGCTCTCTTCCTGCAAGATCTCCTCAGATTGTTACAATGATATCTACCTTCCTTGAGGTCAGACAGAGCGTGGTCTTTCATGTAGTTACTTCCATCCCATGCACATATTGTTGGGGAAACTGAGCAATAAAGTGAATCCTTTTTTGTCTTTATTTTATTTTATTTTTTTAACCATTCAGAACATTTCTAGGAATAAAGACATGGCTTCTTGCAGGTTGAGCCATTCACTTAGTCAATCATTATATATGAGCTTTTAAACACTTGGTTAATTTCTCAAGTTCGCTGAGGGTTATCAAGTCAGGATCTTTTGCGATATAAATTTTACACTTAACACTAAATAAATCAGAAATATGTGACAAATGTATGCCCACAATAATGGGTTATGGCGAATGGGGCATCGCAGCCACTTGCACAGGAAACATTAATTCATAAATGTAAGGAATTTTCTGGTTTATCTGGTATATATTACAGGCCCTGCGCTAGCAGCCCTGTAGTTATGGTTAAATTGCTCAACCCATAGGAAGAGCATTTTTTGGGCGGATTATAACTTCGCCCCTCTGAAAAAATGTTACCAAAATTTGCAAAAACAAGTATATGGCCCCTTCGTAATGATTCTGCAGGGTTTGGTGAGTTTTTGTCCAGAGGGGGCAAAGTTGTAGGGGGGTCCCGAAATGTGTGGTTTTCCTCAGAAACGCAACGGAAAATAAATGTTGCTCACGTCTACCGCCCAAACTGCTGGACGCTGGCTTGGTTCTGAAAGCGTGCTTTAGTAAATTTGGTGTAAATCCGTCCAGTAGTTTTATTTTAAAACGGCCTAAAAGTAGGTAAAGAAAATGTGTGACATCTGGGTTCGGTCGGCAGACTCAATTTCCTATTTGGTCCGTGGACAGGCCTCTGATTGGCCCAGGGGCTGTCATAAGACACGCTTGCTGAGTTGATGGAGAAAAGCGTGAGGTGCATCATATTTTTGGAAATGCCCATCATTATCCGTGAATATTGCGCTAAAAACATATTAAAAAACACAACATTCCACTTGTCAAACTAATAAAACACTCTCTGGGGAGGTGAGGGCTGATGAGTATGGGATGGGATATGGCCATAAAAAGCCAAAAAACAGGCGTCTTTTCATCTCCGAAGTCCACAAACAGCCCTGGGACAGCTCTGTGGTGTTCAAGAACTTCTAAGATGTTCGGGGGCCATCATACATATTTTTGCATTACCGGGTTGGTGAAAAGCAGTTTTTGGATGGCATGTAACTGTGGCACCACTCAATGAAAGTGCCTGACATGTTGTGATATAAATCTAGACGTGACCTCAAATGGTTCTACAAGGTTTAGTTCTGTTTCTGCCAAGAGGGAACACAATTAGAGATAGGGTACCAAAATATTTGAAAGGCTTATACATTTGCTGCTGTCTGACAAATCTGCAAAAATGTTTGCAAAACGATGTAATACCTTGATTTGAATGCTTTTGCAAAGTTTGGTGGGATTTTGTGAAGAGGGGGCAAAATTAGAGGGGAGGTGTCAACATTTTTAGATGACATAACTTTGTTGCAGTTTGGTAAATGTGCACAAAAGATTTTAGAAAGATTGTAGACCCAACTTTGAAGTTTTCTGCAAACTCTGAATGGATTTTGTCAACTGGGAGTTATATGAGTATTTTATGTACGTACATCTTGACACTTTTTTAAAAAAAAAGCATGGATGGATTTGCAGAAAAATTGTGCAAGGAGCATTGGCAAGGACCTGAAAGCATGGTTTTGCAATTGTGTACGTGTTTCTTTTTTCAAAAGTGTCATAATGTAGGTACAGAAATAGTCATATTCCTTTTGTGACTGAGTTATAGCCGGTGGCCACAGACAGTGGCCACATTGTCTGAGTCATGTCCTGTGGCCATGTGTAGTGGCCAGATTGTCCGTGGCTAAAGGCCATGACTCGGACAATCTGGCTACTGGCCATTACCACAAAGGACTGGCAATGGGGTTAAGGTGGGCTTGGCCACCAGGGACTCACTATGTGGTGACATTTTTAAAATAAGGGATAGGTTTAAATGGGAAAATAAATTCTGCCCATGGCTAAAATTCTGTCTGTGAATATAGTCCGAGGTGCTGCACAGGATGCCATCAACAGATCACTGTGACTATCGCTGCCTGCATTCCGAGACAATGGTAATCAGCAGATAATAACCAAGCATGCCGAACCAGGTACCCATGTGGTCACTAGGCCACCCCTTGAAAACATTACCCTCACTTATTTGTGACCATAGTGGGACAAGATATTGGGATTGGATGCTGTGCTCATTTCCACAACCTTGCAGCAATGCCTGGCCCACAATCCACATGCCTTGAGAAAGACACTAGAGGGTTGAATTACGTGTCGGCTGACATCTAACAATAAATATAGCATCGCAAATGCTTCATTACGACAACAGTTACTTATTGAATAACCCTTTGCTGTCGTGAACAGGGGTCACTCTCCTATTTGAAACCTAACACTTGGAGAAAGAAGGACCCCTTCACAAAAGAACCCCATCACCAGCAGCAGGGTACTGAAGCGCAGTGATCTACCCATTGCACCGCCCCGAAATTACTTGATAATCATGTACTCTGATTTGAGTATTGAGGCATGCAGCATGGCCAAACCCTAGGTTTGAAATGGAAGAAATATTTTGCTTGCGGCTGAAGCCTGTAGTGCTGTTCTGAATGACAACAAATATGCGCAAGGAGCATTAGCAAGGTCCTGAAATCATGGTTTTGCAAATTTGTTTTATGTTTTATTTTTCCAAAGTGTCCAAATGTAAGCACAAAACATTGTCATATAAGTTTGTTGCATGGACAATGGGTCTTGCCATCGGCAAGGTCAAATGCCTGCTCTTAGTTACTTATTGGGGCATGCGGCATGGAGAAAGCTCTAGGTTGAAATGGGAAAAGAAATTCTGCTTGCAGCTGCAGTCTGGAGTGCTGGACGGGATTGCAGCAAACATGCACAAGAAGTAATTACAAGGACCTGAAAGGATGCTTTTGCAAATCTGTCTTCTTTTTTAGTTTTTGGAATGTGTGGAAACAAAAAATAGTCATATAACCTTTTGGCCATGGGCAGTTGCACAAATAATAGTGATATAAATTTGGTGCATGGACAGAGGCCTGGCCCTTGGCAAGGACAAATGCCTTTTCTGATGTACTTATTGGGTCATGCAGCATGGCCGAAGCTGTTGATTTTAAATGGGAGAAAAAAAAATCTGCTTGCGGCTGCAGCCCGGAGTACTGGATGGGATTACAGAAAAGTTGCGGGCATGCAGCATGGCCGAAGCTGTAGGCTTAAATGGGAAAACGATCTTCTTGCGGCCCAGAGTGCTGGATGGGATTGCAGCAAAGTTGTGCAAGGAGCCTCAGCAAGGACCAGAAAGGATGCTTTTGGTAATCTGTCCTGTGTCTTACTTTTTTGAAAGTTTCAAAAAGTAAGTACAAAAAATTGTGATCTAACTTTGCTGCCCGGACATTGGGGCTGGCCCTTGGGAAGGACAAATGTCTATTCTGATTTGCATGTTGGGGAATGCGGATGGCTTAGCCTAAACCAATCGCTGGGGACCATTTGGCTTTAAAAGAGGGCTGAACCCCTCAATTAGCAGATAAAGACTTCACAATGAGTAAGAAGAAGGACTCATTAGAACCTGAGATGAAGGTACAGTCTACCTTACATCTTACACCAGTGAAGGAAGGCCAGGAGTTCCAAAGGGAAGCAAGATCCCTCCCCTAAACATGTTCCAGGTTACAGAGGGAGATACCGGATTCAGAAGACTCGTCCAGCAGCTCCAGAACCAGTACCCAGCCAGCACACAGAGTGCCCTGCTAGGTTCTGACTGCACGCTTCCTAGGTGGGAAGTGTCGCAGAGTCTCTGGACAAAGGACAAGGCCGGTATCTGCTAACGCCCTCTTAGCTTTCGGCCAGCCACCTTGAAAGGAGATTAGCCCTTCGAAGAAGCTAGGAGGAGTGCCAAAAAAGCGTCAACCAGCGCCCATCTATTTAAGGACAATTTTGAGACAGTCAAGACCTCGAACCGCATCCGGCTGCACCGCTGACTGTTGTCACGCCGCAGTCACCAGAGCTGCCCGAGATGCCTCGACCAGCATTTCAGATCCTCCAACCATAACAGAGACAACAATTCTTGTTCTTGAGCCACCGCACCAGATAGCCTGCAGACGCTGTCCAGCCTCACTTGCCGAACTGCCTGCTGCCTGGTACCCGCAGCTTTCTCCTGCCACTAACTCTGTAAATGGCCCTTGAACCGCCTCGACGCTGTCCAGCACCACCAACATCTTCAGCACCAGATACATTATGGTTCTGCCCCCTGGTCCTTCTCCGAGGGTCCCTAGAGACAGTTATGACCCTTTGCCCCTTTGGTGCTGTATCCAAACAATTTTAAACTATAAGACTGATTACTTTACCAACTACCCTCCTGACAGTTTCCAGAGTGCATCCCTTTCCTTCCTGAAACTGTCTGTCCTCTGTGTTCCTCTACAGTGTGGGTTGTAATTGTAGTGTGCTCGAACTGTCTGTTGTAGTAATAATACAGCAGATATGTTTATACAATCTTGACTGGACAGTCCCTTATTTCATTGGGTAATAACTGTATTTTTGTTGTATTGCAACTAACCAACATTCCACCACCTTGCCTGGCAATCCATCCACATTACCGAAATTGGACAAGGAGGTTTTCTAATTCACTTGCATTCCAATTTGTTCAAATCCCTTCTGGTGTACTAGAGGTGTGGTGTTGATCGATGGTTTAGAAACCGATATTCATCCCTAGACCACTGGTGCCCCGGAAGTTGCTTCGTCACACTCCGTGCCCTCTTTCTTACAGAGCCACATGAGTGCTTGGAGACTATGCCAATGGTAACGGTGTGCAGTATAAGTCAACATAACATAACATAACATAACATCTTCTTGCTTATAGGGGCTTAATAGATGTATGACTTTGATATTCTAGTGTTTACCTTGCTCATGGTCTGGACAGGTCTAGGATATTTGACTTAACCATCCAAAGACATAGTATTGAGTAATTAATGAGACTTCCTGACTAGGGAAAGGTTTGGATTCATTTAGCCCATGTGCCATGTTTTCCCTTTGAGTTGTTATTGTAGTGGTTGATGCATGTTCATTGTGTCTAATTCATCCTTTACATGCTGACACATGGCACTTCTGTTCTACTGGCAAATGGAACGTTTACCTCAGATATTCCTGTCTACTAGTAAGTGGAGGCAATGGGGTTGCGTCTTCCAAAGTAGGATGACTCGGGCTGCCTCTACTCCCTTCAGTATGTTTATTCACACAGTCCTCATGTCAGGGTCCCTATGTGCTGTCCAATGGATACCACTATTCTGGGCATCCAATCTCTTGGTTTCAATTCAGGAGGAACATTAACAGAATGATGTTGTGGATCGGAATAGGTACTTTTACTTTTGGAACTCTTCTGGTCCTTTACCTTGATCAGCGGAGGGAAGGAGATTTACATAGATAGGGTTAAATGGAAATCAAACAAACTCTAGAGAGTTCCCTAGGGTCCCTGTATTTATGGATTGACTAGTACCCAGAAGTGGACCTGACAATATTTTTCAAAGTAGCCATATTGTACAGTGTAGGCACATGTTGCAAGCAAGAATATCCTCATTAAGTAGGGTGTTGGCTGATCTCCCTATCCATCAAGAAAATTTGCAAATACATGGTCTAAATTGGAAATTTTAAAGCACATGATTCCCCATATAAAAATTGAAAAGTAGTTAAACAAAAAATCTAACATATATAATCTGCTAAGAGTGAAGAAAAATATACATGTTGCTTTAAAACATATTATTTCATTCAAGGGCTGTGTGGGATGAGGGGACCAGGAAGGAAGAGATTGTTAATTGGGAAAGAGTGTAAGAGAAGGTGAAAAGCAGGGTACTCAAACATAAAAGGCCTATGCTATAGAGGCCCACTAGGAAATCTCTGTAGTTCCCCGTAGACTAGCCCACCACTGCTATTATGCCATCCTACTGAGTCTCTTTTCATGGATTGCAATGTATCAGAATATAATTTCTTCATTGTAATGGGTTTTATTAATTGGTTTCTGACAACTGGAAATCTTTTTCTAAGATGCACGAGGAAAGCTGTGGGTCATCTTGATGAACTTTATACTGGTAGTTCTAACTCATAAAGTTTTGATCTTTGGTTTTCACAAGTGTGTGCCTGGTATTTATCCTCTCATGTGGTGATGGGAAAGACTATCTCTCTGGTCACCTCAGTCATACTTCTGTAATGGACTGGGTTGTAAAGCTTCTGTTGGGAGTCCCACACCGGATGCACAGAAGTGTGGACTTTACACCGTGAAAATAGACCCAAGGAAAGCAATAACAGAAGACTTGAAGAAATTAAACTCACACACTAGATGTTCTGACATCTCACCTCCCCACTCGTGATGCAGCTTTTCATGGCTTCCTATACTCTCAGGAGTGTTGCTGTACTCTTTTGCAGTTTTTCAGCAGTTCCCAAACATGGTCCAAACACCTAACAATGTCCTGGGTCTACAACAGTCTCTTGGTCAATCCGGTTGTCTCGTTGACCAACCACTAATAACGGTGCAGCTACTCTATTGCGGTGAGATGGTACCAGGAGTAATGATTTCTACTCCTATCACCCTGTGTATCGAGAAGACTGTTCTCCCTACTTCCAATAACACTTGGTTAGCCTGAAAACACCTCCTCTCTCCTCCTTGTCCTTGTCTCATTCCTCCTCCTGTCTCCTGTTCCTGCCTGTTGCCAACCTGGCCCATTGGAACCTTCATTGTATGTCTAACTGTTGGATGATTCTACTCCATCTTCTCAATCCTGCTCTCCCCAAATGTTGCTACTGTCTCCTTCTCTTCTGTGTCACCTCTGCCTCTTTTGTTACTTCCTCCACCTACTCAATAACACCTCAACATCTGTTGTTGCAAGCCCCTCCATCTCTGTGCATTCGCCTCTGGTTGCTACCACCCCTCCTCCTCTAGAATGGTCAGGTGTGTGTTATCTATTGTACTGCCTCATGTATGGCTGGGATTGTGCTTCCTTATTAGCAGAATACATATTGATGGGTTCCTACTTGAAGGTTCCTTCAGTTCCATTTTGAGTTATGTTCCATTGAACATGTGTGGTTCTGCTGTTCCATTTTGAGTTATGTTCCATTGAACGTGTGTTGTACTGCTAGTGCTGAGAGACTGAGATATTTTTTTTGGGGGGGGGTGCCAATGTGCATACTAAGGATTGGGCACACATCAGTTTGCTGGAATTGAATTTCTAAAGGGGTGAAGTGATGTAGATGGGCTAGGTGTTCTGACATTCCCAAACACCATTGTGTGTGTATTTGTAGATTTGTAAAAGGGTGCATTTTGCAGAGAGAACCTTGATTTGACACTTTCTTACATCTTTTTCAAGTCTTGTTAGTTATGTGTGTGTGGAATACTTGGGTTGGTTTATGGTGGGTTGTTATTTATTTTTTTCCTGTCCTCTGCTTTCTTAGGGCCTGATTTATGGAATTGTGTAGCGCAGTGCACACTGACTTTGCACTGCTAACAAACATCCTGATTCATGGAGCAGTGCAAAGTGTATATTTGCTGAGTGCAAAAATCAGTTTGGAGACGTTTCCACAATGGTTGGGGACCGTGTAGGATGTGCATTAAAAACTCTTGTAAAGAATTGGGTGCCCACATACACTGATGTGCAGGTGCTTAAGGCCATAGGGTATACGGCACAAAAGGCCTCAGGTCTTAGTGCTTTCGTTTGGCCATACAAGTTAACTCTGATCACTATTCTTTTAGTATTATTATTATCATTATTATTGTTATTTGAAAATGCATAAAGCGCAAAACAAAGGCCCAAAGGCATCTAGGCGCATTTCATTCGTCTCAGAGGACAGCTCAGGGGCAACGTGCAGCCGAACCGGAGCAACACAGGTTCGATCCCCTGGTCCGTGCTTAGAAACACCTGGGTATTAAGCACGTTATAAATAACCAATTATAATGTATAATTCAGGTATGTTCATGGCTGTGAAAGATAGTATTAGTGCGTTCATCGCTCTCTAGTTGGGATGTTGGTAAATAAGAGGCCTGCAAGGAGAGGTGCACTTCAGCTGAAGACTTCAATGTAAGACGTTGGGCATGAGAGCTCATTTGAATGATGCATTAGTGTTGGACCTGCTAAACATGCAGCTATGCAATAGTCCTGGAAACGAACAGTGTTTACTCTGGAGTGCTGCCTTTGTAGGCATTGGTAAGTGACTAATGGAATGAGCCAATCTAAGGGTTGGATTAGGGGGCTGTCTTTTGCTTGTATAGTTTGATAAAACATCCAGTCTGAAAAACAATGCCAAGCTATGCCTTGAATTGCATGCCACATGGTTATTTGGCGCTACGACCCCCTGCACTGCTTTACAGTCACAGGAAGAAGGTGTGTGGGTTCTATGCACCCGTTGGGGGTATATACATTAATATATAATCATAATGATGAGGGTAAGGGAAGTCAGTAGATTACAGCATCATTTCACTCTTCCATAGCTTTACTTATTTATCAGCACGTTATGAATCCTGTAGCACATCGCCTGAGACGTTGCCTCATTTCCTGCTAAAAGTTACATTTTACAAGCTGTTCCCGTCTGCTGTAACAAGCACAGAATAAAAGGACACTGTGAACCTAAATACTGAGTGACTCAGTAACAAGACTGCTATAAGTCTTTGCTCTCATTGACTTTCACATGTGTATGCATTCAGGAAATCTAAAAATAGCACCATGAAATGTCGGATATATAAAGCACTACGTGGTTCGGCATGAGTTACAAAAAAAAACAAAAAAACTGTAGCATCGTAGAAAATTAAGATGCCTCAAGTACTTTTCCCGAATGTTGTCACTGTGCAAAGCATACAAGAAAGCAGGTCTTCACGTTGTTGTTCAAACAGGTAAATCCTTCAACATGTAAGGATCCTTTTCTCAAATCAAGTTGCAACGGTGAAGTACTACTTTCATTTTTAAATTTTAATAATTGACACCAGACTCCACTGCCGTTTGTTTTTTTTTTCTCTTGGCACTCTTGTAGATCTGAAAGTGAGGCAAAAGGTGAGATATATGAGGAGAGAGGGAACGCATACAATACATGTTTTGTTGCATTGATGTGCTCAGACCAGAGGCTGTTTGCAGGTCTGCTTCTAGCCATTGTATGGTGAGAGTTGTGGTACGTCAGAAGGAAGAGTAAGACACAGTGGTGCTAATTCATATCTATGTTTTTATTTAACAAAAGAGAAGACAGCCTAATGTTCCCTTTCATTAGAGGCTTTACACTACTTAAATTAATAATACATCGGGTGCTTATCGTCAAGGTGGTTGTCAAACTGAAGTCTGTCCTCTGTCCAACTCTGTCCTACTCTAACCCTGCCACTAATCAAAATGTTTTAACAAACAGAAATAACACCAGGAGGATGACTCCTACTCCTGGGTCAAGTGGGTCAGCTTCAGGGCTGCTTTCTAACAATCTTGTGCAACAGTTCTTGACAACAAAGATGAAGCCAGGTGAATGACTTACCTTCTCTTGGTCAAACTGGGTCAACCGTCTGGCTGATTTCTGACAATCGTTTGTAATGGCTTCTGATTCAACAAAAGGAGAAACCAGGAGAATGGCTCCCTTCTCCTGGTCAAACTGTATCAGCCCTAGGGGTGGTGTTTGGACCATCTTTTCTAACAGTCCTTAGAAGACCTTTTTGTTCCTCCAAGGGACTTTCCTTGGCAGGACCAAATGTGCAACAGTGCTTCCTTCTTAAGAATATGTAACCTTAGACGTTTAAAGAAGAGTATTGGAGTGGTGAAATGGGAGGTTGTGGTGGATTTGAGTCTTTTAACTTATTAGAGAGGTCCAGGTGAAGGTGGGATGGCGAGTAGAGTTTACAGAGAAATTGTTTCAAAGTACAAGGATAATGTGAAATTACGAGAGGAATGGAGTCAGAGGATCGGATCTGACATCTCGTTGGAACAATGGATGGATATATGTGGGAATGTGAAACTTTGTTAATTGAATTTGTGTGAAAGATCTAGTCAAATTAAGATCCTTAATAGAGTATATTGTACACCAGAGAGAATGATGAAACGGGGGATGACTGAAATGGATGAATGGTGGAAATGTTTGAACGATGTTTGTTCTTTGGAACGTATGTTATGGCATTGCTCTCGGATTCAAGGGTTTTGGACTGATGTCTGCAACATGTGCATACGTGTTTTGGACACGATGATTGATCTGGATTTCAAAACGATTATTTTGGGTTGTGATGATTTATTGTATGGTCTTACAGTTTCGAAAAATATTTTTTTATTTAGAAGTGCCTCAATAGGTAAAACGTTGATACTGTGCAACTGGAAATCACATTTTGTACTGCTTTCATCAGACTGGATTTTGGAAATGCATTCCCTTGCAACGCTGGAGAATAGCATTTTCAGGAGGCAATGTCACTGTGACAAGGGAGATTACTCCTGATGCATTCTTCAATCTCGGTGTCGTTAACACTGTTACTGTGATGATGGAGATTACTCCTGATGCATATTTCACTCTTACCTTCTTTAACACTTATACTGTGATGAGGGAGGTTACTCCCCATGCACTCGTCACTATTACACTTGATGTAACTCCTCACCCTTTCCCTATTCACTAGCGGGTCCACTGTGCTTCCGTTGCCTTCTGTTTTCTGGGGTCACGTTGCCAGTTCTTCCTGTGGTATTGGGTTGGCTCCATCCATTCGGCCGTTCAGCATATCTATCTCTCCACTCCCCACTGAGCAGCGGTGGCTCTGCGGGGTCTCCGGCCTCTCGGTATCAGCGTTGTTAAAGGACCACAGGACCACCTCCCTGAGGTCACGTCATAGTCAGCATTTCTCCAGCTTCAGCGCATGTCAGGCCTCCCTCTGGCTCTGGAGGATTCCTCTGACCTTTCCACAGCATCTTCTGAACTGAGGATGTGCTGCTTCTTCTGACTTTGTTGTTCCCAGGTTTGAATTTCACAGGGCTGACAGGCTTCACAGCAGCTTCCTCTTTGAAGGAGTCCTTCTTTGCTTTTTATGTCCTGCTGATGGATCCTCCCCAGCGGAGTACTACAGTCTTCCCTTTGAGTCCAAAGAGTGAACTTCATGCCTCCTTGGGGACCCCTCTTCAAACTACTATTTAAAGCTGTAAAAGGGTGGGTTTGCATAACTCGTTCAATCTTCCTCTTTGCAGTACTTTTGGGAGATGACTCAGCATTACTACTTCATTCTTCCTCATCTTGGTGGAGTTATAGCTTAAGCAAGGTGAAGCAGTTACATTGCAGTAACAAACAGAAGCACGTTTGTGTTGGTTCTCTAAGGACCTTAAGGATTTTGTGGTCTCAAGTCTCATAGGGGTACAGAGTTTTATCAAGGACAACGAGTCCTTATGCCCATGACGGGAGTCTCTCCCTGTGAAGTCCCGCTTTCTGCCACCCCTAAGGGGAATATTGAGTAAAAACCTCACCTCTCTAGTCTCACAGAGAAGGGCTCCCATCTGGTGAGAAGTGATGAGTTCCCATGAATTTTCACAGAGCACACAGGCTTTTGTTTCCAGAGTTTAGCCTTGTGTGCTTGCACTGCTAGAATATATTGCGTGGGTCTATGGTATGCTCATTTTTCATAGTTGTTTGGAGTTTTGTTGTTTGATATCTGTTGTGAAAGATATTAAATGGCAGTGTGTGAGTGTCTTCATTGTTCTTTGTATACTGTGTTTCATCATGCAAGTTTAGAATGTTAGAATGGAAAGGAAAGTGGAGGGCCTGTGGAGGGCCTGATGGGTAACTTAGAGCACCAATCTGATGTGTAACTGTCAGTGTCCTATTGGGGGCCCTTGTGCAATGCCTCCGTATTGGCTATGTGAGAACTATTGGTGTGGACGGTGTCTCTGACTGTGTGCAATGACCTGTTCTGGATGTCTGTGAGGGACATAGGGAGCATGTACCAGTAGGTTATTACATAACATGGGTTGCCTGGCAACTTTTGGTCTGTGGCAGCAATTCACTTGACTGGCCAATGGAGTTGCAGAGGCCAAAGCCCATAATGGAGCAGCCCCCATTTCCAGAACAACGAAAATCAATACCAACTTCTACCCTACCCAGACATTCTCAAATACATATAGTAGTAAATTAAGTAGATATTATTTACGTTACTTTCCTTGTGTGCAAAATATTAATTATTAAATCAATCTTTTATAACATGCTTAATACCAGAGACCTTCTCTAAGCAAGGGACAAGGATTCAAATGTTTCTCTGCATTGTCTTGCTTCCAAGACATATACATTGCTCCAGAGCTATCCTCCTGGCCATATCCTGGCCATATATATGTTATGTCTGCAGTTTCTAAAAGGCCTGGGCCATAGGGAACTGCCCCCACATACCAAAAGTAGTAACATTATTTCAAAAGGATGCTATAAGTTGGTGAAATGGGAAGGCTGGGATTTGATCCTAGGTTTCGTGTCCCAGTTAGCAATTTGACATCAAGCTAAGCCTCCACCCATCCATCTTTAGTTTTAGATGAAAATAAGGCGGTGGAGAAGATAGAGAATTCCTTGGTAGAGCCGAGCCATAGCTGAGCCAATGAGGTTGCAGGAGGTTGCATGCCAAAAGACCCATGTATTACTTTCCGCCTCCCCACAACACAAAACCCAAACCTGGCATTTTGTCTACTCATAACGCAAGAACCTCACATGGCATCCAGCCTCCCCATCTGTATGTATTATATCAATTTTTAATACTATAATTATTTAATGGTTAACAGTGTAGATTATTAACCCATATGAGTGAGATGTTCCTGGGAGATAGTGAAGGAAAATAAGGAATAGAAATTAAATGTATTGTGCTCAGGGTGACTTAATTTGTGAAGTGTGCAAGACTGGATTCAAGCACTGGCTTCCTGGTTCCACAGTTTCCAATTTAGACAGCTTGGGATTGTTCGTCTTCTCCTATTCCATCTTCAATATTAGAAAACCTTCTGCAAGTTGGCATCCAAAGACTAAAATAGTGCACTGTTCAACAAATCTGGCTTTCAGATCTATAAGTAACATGGTAAAGAAACTTGTCACAGTGTAGGATAATTCTTAATTGAACCATATGTTCATTAAGCAAGTATGCATCAATTCATTAAGCAAGTATGCAAAGTTGGTATTCAAGAGCTAACATAGTGTAGTGTTCAATAAATCTGGCCTTTAAAGTCACATGGTAGACAAACCTGACACAGTAGAAGAGACGTCTTAATCAATCCATAAGTTCATTAAGCAAGCATGCATCACTTTTTCAGACAAAAGAAAGTCAGGTGTATGGCATGCAGATCAGGATCAGATTTGATCAACACTCAATCTATTCAACTACCTTTCCAGATTATTATTATTATTATTATTATTATTATTATTATTATTATTATTATTATTATTAATAATAATAATTGATTTATTAAGCGCCTTATGTCAAGGCACTGTACATGGAACAACATGATACATAAATCATGAACTGTAAAACTGATGAAGCAGTTACAATATGAATCAATCAACCAATAAAACAGTGAGAAGAGCAATTAACTGAAGGGGAAAGGGAGGAAAGAGAGGTGGGACAGGTTAGAGGGGTTGGAGGAGGAGGGCAGGAAGAGGAAAGGGAGGGTAGAAGAGGGGAGGTAGGAGATGGGAGGGGAGAAAGAGGGGGAAAAGAGTGGGGAAGGGGGAAGTAGAAGGGGTGGGGGATTCAAGGAAGAGAATAGAGAAGGAGAGATTTAAGGGAGGTGCGGAACAAAGTGAAGGTAGGGGAAGAATGGATAGCAAGAGGAAGTGAGTTCCAGTATAGAGGTGCTAAGAGTTGGAAGGAGCGAAAACGGGAAGAGGCACAGGGGGGTGGGGGTGAAATGAGAAGGAAATGGTCAGCGGATCGAAGGGAACAGAAGGGGGAGGAGAAGGAGAGGAGGGAGGAGAGATAAGGGGGGGGCAAGACCATGGAGAGATTTAAAGACAAGGCAGAGAAAGCGAAATTTAAGTTGGGAGTGAAAAGGAAGCCAACCAAGGAAGGAAATAGAGGAAGAGATGGAATCACGGGAGATAAGGAGACAGAGGTGTACGTCTGTCTCATTTACCCCATTCCCCTTATACAATCACCCGCTGTATCATTCCTTTCACACCCCTTTCTTTATAATTAACTTTCAAACTTCTGTTACCCTTTTATCCCACCCTTAAGCCTTAAATCAATCCCATTACCTTACCTCATACAAAGCATTTTTCCTTTGCCACTTTGCTCAGTCACCAGTTCCTTGTCTCTCACCACCTTCCATTACTCAGGCTCATATTCAGGTAGTAACCACCTTGATTTGACAGTCAGCCTCTGCCATATGCCCCAGGAAGCTGTGGTTGGTGTTGTAGTGCTCTCAAGATGCACTCTCTTGAAAAGTAGGATGCATGTTTCAATTCATGGAAGTAGATGAAACTCTGAGGGGATTGCACCTGGGATCTGGTGATGGAGAGTAAGAGTACACTTTAATATTTATTTGTCTTTTCAAGGAAGGTGGTATGTGTGTGTGTGTGTGTGCTTATGTTTTGGTTTCTGTGACTGTGGTGATGTGTTTAAGTTTATTTGCGACTGTGTAAATTATAGGTGGAATGATGTAATTGCTGTTAAGACAGATTTCTGAACTCTGACCTGGAGGGGCAGAGGTTCAGAAGGCCAGCCTAGTTTCTTGGAACAGGGTAACCTCTGGACAAGCCAGACCAATCAGGGTAGCGATGGCGGCGGTCAAGACTAAGTCTCAAGAGGGGTGAGGGTGACTGAAAGACCTCAATGAGCACACAAACCAAGGACACTTATGAATTACTCCAGACAGGTGTTATATTAAAAATATAGGCACATTTATTAAAAGGCCTTTGTTACATAGGCCATTGCAAAGAATTACAGTAACACTAAAGTAAACCAACACATCACAATCAATACAATATATATATACAAGAACGAGGGGTCTAAGGAGTTAACAGCTTGGAATATGTAGACCACCTAGATGGGGAGGAAAACAGGCAGTGCAGGTAATCTGTAGACCCAGTTCATCATTAGAAATACACCTAACTAAGAGGCAGTCCAAACCCTACAAAGAGAGGAGCCTTATGCTCAATAGTACCTGCACGCGCTGGTGCCAATGGACAAAATAGGGTCTCTTCAAGGGTCACTAGCAGCTCAGGAAGGTGGATGCGGTCGATGAAGAACAAGTCCCCACTATTCAAGCAGGACCTCTACTTGCGGGCAGAGGCAGGTTGAGAGTGCGGGATGGAGTCGCTATTTCGCAACAGCGGTAGAAAATAAATGGACTCCTACGCTAGGGGCCACCGGTTGTGGTATGGACTACTCATCAGTCCCTGACGCAGGCAGACCCAGCCTTCGCCAGTTCAGTTCACTTTGCTGGCAGGTTTGGATATGACAATCAGGACGTCTCGACACCGTGTAGTTTCTGCGGTAGCAGGATTCAGGGTCGAGGGGTTCACAAATGCAGCGAAGGTGCAGAGCTCGTTGCCACAGCAGGGCAACACGGCAACCGCATTTACTCGGGTCCGGGGGCACTTGTCTCACTTCAGACCAGGGAATGCCAAGTGTGCGAAATTCGGTGTGAGGGTGCCGTGGACACAGAGCAAGCAGTATTCCAAGTTTCGGGGGCTTCCCCGAAACGGCGGCGGTGACAGATCAAACGTCCCGTGTAAACTGGTCAGCCCACTGGTTGGCCCAGGGACACTTCCGAAGAGACTTACTTGCAGGGTTTGATGAAGGTGCTGAGAATAGTTGGTCCCACTATTCCAATGGGTCGAAGCACATTCGCAGACCTACTAGGACGATCAGATGCAGAGGGGTCTCGCAGGACGCTAGTGGGCTCAGGGTGCCAAACCTTCCAGCAGATCACCAGTGGTTCCTCCACTCGGCTTCTTGTTGCAGGATACTTGGCTCCTTATCCTTTGTTCGGTGTGAACTCAGAAGATCGACATGGTAGTGGTTTTTTCAGCCTCCTCTTATCCAAAGTTCTCTTTGCGCCAAAACAGAGGACCCAATGGGAGATCGGCTCACAAACACTCCCTCCAAACGTGGACCAATCACAGATCACAGTAGTCCCAGGCATTCAGGACACTCTAGACTCTCTGGCACCCAGGATGTGTATTGGGAACTCACATCCCAGCCCACATCCTAGAGGCACACACACAACGCATGCAGAAGCCCGCAAAAGCATTAGGTTTCGCGGAAAAGTGCATGACCAAATTAGGACTGGCACGGGTCGGCTCGACCGGGCGAAGGTGAAGGGGCAAGATGGACAAAGGACAGGACAAAGAACCTCGTGGCATGGGCAATTTGGGAGCCAGGCCACCTATTCGTGCCAAACGCCACTTAATGCGGTTAACATGGCAAAAAAGGGTTCAAAACATAAGATAAACGATAGCTGTCACCAGTCCTGGCATTGACACACCTGCACAGTTCATAATAAGTCCAGTGAGAGTTTCTAGGGTCTTTGGAATGACTAGAGACCCAAGTGTACTGTACGGTAAATTACATTGTACACCTGTTACATGTTGCACAAAAGCTGCAACATGAGGAAAGGACTAAGAGAAACAAAGTCTCCCAGTACTGACTGTTTTAAGGGCATGTCAGTTTCCCCATAAGAATTGAGTGAAAGGCCAGAGGAGTGCGGCTGTGGGTGGCGCTTCTCTGTCAAAGGTTAGATCAGGGTGTAGAACAGCAGCAAATAGTTTGGGGGTTGACACATCGAGGGAAAATTACATTCAAATATGAAATCTTTCCTAACAATTGCAATGATGTGACTATGTATCTATATATTAACAAAAGAAAACTTAGATATTCGGAGGAAGGGGAAGTCGTGACCGGTATAACTCAGCACACTCTCATTGATGTCCCCCATAATGCTAATTTGTATGTTGTTGTGAATCCCTTTTCTTATATAAGCGATGTGCTCATGGGCTGTTCAACGGGAATGCGCTGAGTTAAGCTGGTCATGACTTCCCTCATCTGCTGAATTTCAAGGGTTTTGTTGTATTGAATTTGCGCAACTTAACTGCACCTTAACTAAGGTTTCCTCAGTGAATTTCAACGGTTTGGTTATACCATAATTTTTTCTGGACCACTGGCTATGGCCTTCGCCCATGGTCAGTGGCCACGGCCTTCAGCCTTTGCACTGTACATGTTCCCCAAAAATGCTTCTTTTGGACCAACTAGGTGGCCACAGCCTTGGGCCGTGGCCCCTATAAATGTCTTTCGGGCCCACTAGCCAAGACCTATGGCCATGCCCTCAGTATATTTTCAAACACTACCATTTTTTCTTACTCACTAGACATGTCCTTCGCCCATAACCATTAGCCCCATCCTTCGTACGTGACCCCTTTCACATGTTGCCTCAATAACTGTCTTCCAGTCCACCAGCCTTGACTATTGCCCACAGCGTTCAGGTGTGGCCACTCTACACATTGCTTCAATAGGTTCACACAATGGGCCCACTAGCCATGGCCTTTGGACATGGCCACAGCACTAGGTTTCTTTTGGACACACTAGCCATGGCCAGAGAACACGGCCTTTGGCCGTGTCCACATTCCCTGTTGAACTGTTTGATTCCTTAAAGTAACCTAGTAGCCATAACCTTCGGCCACAGCAATTTCTTTGTATTTTTATTGGCATTTATGGTTTACATATAGTTGTATCTGAGTCATCATTTTAAATTGCCGATAATTATGTTGCATTCATAACAGTGAACCGGTAAAGAACATTGTAACAAACCCCCACCTCACTGTAGATGTAAAATTCCACTTTCAGTTTTGTATTAATCTCATTTGATTAAGTCTCACTTAAAAAAAATAAAACATAACCACGGTTACATCAGCACTGTGCTACAAATTTGCTGGGTTATCTGTAAACGTCTACAAATAATCGTGGTTATCCATAAGAGCATGCAAAATCCAAAACTCATCCCTGCCCTCCAATACACTAATAAAGTGTTCCCCTCCTCTTGCCATGCTCGTCCCACTCCCCTGAAGTCCCTTTCCATCCCTAGCCCTCCCACATTCACCCAATACTCATGTTCATTCTCGATTCCGCTTTCTTTACTTTAACAGTTGTTATACCAGTATAACCCCGGTTATGCAAAATCGTTCGAGCTCTGAACTTGGTCCCTTATTTTTTATCACTCACATCGAACAAAAAAGTTTTGCAGATTTTTCATTTCTGAAGAACCTCTCTACTACAAAGCACCATGAGAGATATAGCTGTAACTTTGGGAGTAGGTGTAACCACCTTCTCCGTCAAATATTTGAACAACTTCTGGACGGAAGAACCTCAAGTCCCTCCCGGAAATCGACAGAGGCGTAGACAGCGTAGGGCCTGAGCGTGCAAGGCCCATCAAAAAACTGTAAATGCCCACTCAGCATTGCTGTGTGGTCATTTATCACTCAAATCTGTCGTGCAAGTCAAACGTTATTAGCAATTCAATTAAAAAACTGTTTACTGTGCATCACTATCATTCAGGTCCAACAGGATCATACTAGAAACATGTGTTTATGCAAGGGCAGAAAGTATATAGTCAGACAAAGTATTCAATGTTCAGTTCATCTGGGGACTGAAAATCATGTATTCTGCAACGATTTCCATGTTTCCATTGAAGCTTATCCTGTAAAGATAGGTGGGAATGGCTTGGGAGATGTCAAACTTCAACCAGTTGTCCTCTTTGAGTCTTTGAGATGGATTATTCTACTTGGGCGATCACACTTAACTACCATGTCAGATTCAGGAGTGTGTCAAAGCTACGATAGCTTGCTTATTACTCATTACATTTCAACAGCCATATTGCAAATCACTTCTGATATGTACATGTTATGAAGCTTTTGGTGATTTCGACCTATAGCAGTGTTTCAAGGTATTAGGTGCAAAGGTCCACATCCTTTGGTGAGCTGCACTTAAAAAGAAAAATCAGCCTACTCAATTGTTCGTAGATCTGTATTATTTTTTCAGGGCTGAAGGTTGACAAGAAAATGTGATTAGGTAACCTTTAGGGTTAAAAGTGAAGATTACAACAAACATGTCTTAATGTAAAAATAGATTGTGTGGAAGAATAACCGATGTATTAAAAAAAGAAATGTTAAAAAATACATTTGGAAAGAAACCATTTCAATTGTTACATAGAAATGCCATCTTGTGAAAAAATACTTTTATCTGTTCATAAAAGGCAAACTCACAAATGGGTGTTGAATTTTCTCATTTCCTATCGTCCAGTCATTTATATTTTGTTGCTTTTTTTAATTTTCCAGACTTTGATCAAATGAAGATGAGAGGTTCTGAAACACAGATACCTAACATCAATGTTTGACTGTTATGTACACGCCCCATGGTGCCTTCTTGCTCTTTCAGCAGTCACGTGACTTAAACAGTACCTGCAACTCTGATTCCGGTCCAGGGTGCCTTTTGTCAGACCTTTGTTTCGTGGGTACCTGCATCACCGCTGACGCAGTCCTCTTTCTGTGCATAGCTTCCACCTTCACTGCACGAGGCACTCGTTCATGCTGCGGGCACAGGGCAGCCAAGGTTATTCGGGAGCAGCTACTGTAGCAAACCAGCGTGTGCTGCAACCTCGCTTGTGTATGTTCCAGCAGCTGACTTGCTGCAGCTTGTTTAGCTAGGCAGCCCATCACAATATCCTTGTGATGTATGATCCATTTACACCAGTGGTCGAAGTTTATGAAAAGCAGCGGTGGAACTATGTTCCCTGCTGGCCTAACCTGCTGCCCACAAACCCCATTGCCACTCCCCTTTCCACGCACAATACTAACCCACAAACAATAATGTCACTCAAAGGATATGCTCTTTAGGAAAAAGATGCAACAAAGTCCTTAACCAGTCAGTTGGCCCCCACAATGGACCAAGGCGATGGAGGCTTCCAGTATCACCTAATTCCAGTTCTTAGTCAGAGTGACAGCGTTGAACCAAGCTTTCAAATCCAATGCTTGTGGGTGAAACCGCGTTCGAAGGCAGCACACCGTATTGATCCTGGACGATGCGTCTGCGTGATTCAGGTTTGAGCCATGCTTCATGCAGTTTCAAATGAGGCATTGCAAAATGCAGGTTGTTGGATCATCAGGAGCGGTTTGATGATTGCATGGTTCAAAATGATGAATACTACTGGTTTGGGTCAATGAGTGGCACGATGATCCAGTGGTTCAAGTTGAGTTCTGATTTGGAAGTCCTGGTGGTTCAATGCTTTGCTTGAAGATGCAGCAGTTTAAAGTCAAATGCCCGGGGGAATGGTGCTTGATCCAGACAGGTGATGAGGCTGCTCGAGAAATGCACTGTCAAGCCAGTTTGGTGAATGCTAGCATTGGTTAGAAGTTCAAAGCTGAGGCCTAAAGTCAGCACCACAGGCCCTGGTGATTTGAACACCCTTCAAATTCAGTTTAAGTTGGTTTGAGTAATTAAAACAAGAGACCTGGCTGTTTTGGCTGCTGTGGATGCTGCATAGAAGAAAAAAGAAGAGCCCTCCTGTCACACTTCTCAAATAAGGGTATATGTTGGCACAAGTAGTACGTTTTGCAGGAAGGGATTGATTTGTCAATTTCAAGTCTCAAAGTATGAACGCGATTGTGACAAACAGGTCTTGAAATACGGAAGAAAAAGAAAAAGTGGAGAGTTGAGCACAAATGAAAAAATAGTCTTATGCAAATTTGAGTCTTATCAGGATTAAGTATTTTGTCCATGCAGGAATGTATTGTCCTTAATTGGATTGCACTAAGCCAATGGTGAATTCCTGATTGATTTGTTTTCACTTGTACTGCGATGAAAATCCAGTCAATTTCCAGATTTTGATGTCCTTAGTTGTTTGCACTAGGCATTGAAAATATGGTACAAGTTACACAAAAGAAAGGTTGCAGATTGGTCGAGGCTTGAGGTAACCTTAGTTGCTTTCACTAGGTTAGAATGAAGGTTGTGGATTAGCTGAGACTTGGAATATGCTTAGTTGCTGTCACTAAATCAGGGTTGCAGAAATGGATTCATAAATTTGGCTGTGGCCTGAATGGTTGATTGATCCTGATTTCTGGTATGAGTAATAATAACCCACTGCAGGGGGCTGCAGGATAAGGTGAGCCATTTTCTGTTTTTGCTCTCAAAGCCTATGGAGATTTGATAGCAGAGTGGCATGCCTTGTTCCACAGCAATCTCACCCACAATGAGCCCTGCTGATGAGTAGCATCAGCAGGGCTCATAGCTCATTGATGGCGCATAGCTTTCCTCTGCCCCCGAGAACCTGTCTTCCCCTCTGGCAGAGGACTTTGGAAATTACTGCTTAACGCTCCAAAAGTGAATCAAATATGAGATCACTCTTCTAAAGATAAAAGCTAACAGGGGGTTTTATTTAAGCACGCCTTCTTTAAGGGGTCTAATCACTGTCCTAGACACAAGTGACCCTTGCCTTCTGGTGCCATACCCAGATTGTCATGTTCTGCAGTAAGTGAAAGGGACAGGTAGGAGAGAGGAACCCACAGAGATGATGGATGAACCCTTTCCGAACCCCACTTGTAGTCCCTGGATGTCCTAACTCTCTCCTCTTCTCCAGCTTGAAGCTTGAAAGGCTCTCTGGTGTGCCACCTCCTATTTCATGGTAGATCTTTCATTTGGATGAGCCTATTTGAAGCCAGATTGCTAGGAGATCTCCTGATGACAGCTACTGGGACTGGCAGGGAGGAGTTATCCATCCACCCAGAGAGTCAAATGAGGAAGCAATCCTGTCTCATTTCACACTCACTGAAACACAGACAGCAGGCTGCCTAGAATCTGCATAGCCTAGCAAAGCTGAGACTGCTATGAATCCATTTTGGTGTCTTTTCAATAATCCTGTTTCTACCAGTCACCATACTGAAATCAGTGTGGCTTATTCTTATAGTGTAAAAACCTGCCTCCATACTGCTAGATTCAGCATTATGTTATTTTACATCAGCGGTACTGATGGACATTTAGCCTCTGGCTGCCGGAGTCTTGTGCTCCAGCAATTGCCAAAATGGCTCATTTGACCTTTGAACCTACTCTGTTCCACTGGGTAGAAGGTGCAGCAACTCTTTCAGGAGACTGGTGCAACATGGCAAATGTGTACAATATGCATTTGGCATGGAGTCTTATGAAAGGGGGGGCCTTGTCTAGCTGGCCACCCATTCTGAGATTCATTGTCCACATCAGTTTATTCTTTTATAAAAAAAAGCAAAAAAGCTAGAGCTTTTAGACCCTTGCCAGATTTCAGTTCTTGATAGGTGGGTCTGTTACCAAGATTCACATGAGATGCCACAGAGCTTTTGTTTCAGAGGAAAGCCCTGGACTCAAATTTAACACAGGTTCAGAATGTCAGCCTCCATAGAAATCATATAGCGACAGAAAGTTAAGGAAAATGGAGAGTTCATTTGATGAGCTGGGGCATCGATTATGGGAGCCATAGATTGTAGATGGAAGATTGGCCTATCAGTAAGCATGGAGATAGTCCTAGGGGAAGTGTCCTAGCATGGGCAAGTCTTAACCTCCTATAACCTGGGAATGCTGGTGTCAAAATGGTGTGAGGAAAGAGTTGGAGAGCTTCTCTGCCTATTCATTCCACACTGGGTTGCTTGTAAAGCCCATACTGGTTCCTCATCCCTAATGCATCCTCAACACCAGAGTTTAAACAAGTCCATAACTACTCACCAGAAACAAAACACCAGGACTGACAGAGGCTGACTGATGGTACATGTCCTGATCTCCCCCAATTCCACAATGAGACCTGCTATTGAAACCCGGTAGAAAACTCTGCATTTTGTTGACTATCCAGAATGACTTGTGCAGCAACCAATCCTCATGCAAAGATTGTATAACAAATGTGCTTTGCTTTCTTTATGACATCTGAAGGTTTAATAAAAGATGAATCTTAGTGTTCATTTTCGTCACCCCATTTCACCCTTCATCATCACAAGGAAACTGTGCCATCCAGAGATCCCATTTCAGACAAACCTTAGGCATCGCCATCTTCTCCAGAAGGAAACTGGTTTTATTTTCATATATTCTCAATTGATCAATGATCTCATTGATGATGTTTGTTCAATTAATGGATGCCAGTGGTAAGAGATTACTCTAGGAACCTGGTCATATTATGTTATTGGCAGAGCAGGGTGGATTTACTTCTTCTCTCCTGTGAACCTTTATGTTTTTGAATTCAAGTATGTTTGATTGCAAGATTCTCTGTCCCTACTTTCAAGTCTCAAATAGTGGTTAATAGCGGGTTCCGGAGCCTTGGTCAAGAAAAAAGAATTTCATTGTGGAAATATATGCCTTACAAATTTTGAGCAGTGTTTCAATTTCCCACACAAGAATTTCTTTGCTGTTTCCCTCATGTGTGACTGACAGTCTACACCCTTTCTTCCCTTTGAGGAGATTAGTATTTAGAGAGATGTGTCCAAGGTGTATTTCCTAGCCGATAATCACTTCTGCAAAAGGTTAATGCTAGATGGGAGCCTTACTTTACAGAGAAGACTTCCTTTGCTTCCTTACGAAAATCTGATTCTCCATCAGTCTCCTTTCTTCTGCCCTGATGGTATTATCTTACCCACAGTTTATCATAAATAGAATCCATCCCGTCTCCCAGAGGGGGAGCCCCCACTGTGAGGTTAGTGAGGTGAGCCCTCTTTGCAATATCCTCCCTAGCGGTAGAGGCAAGTGGACCTCACTGGGAGAGACTCCCCCTTTGGGGTCAAGGACTCCCATTCTCAGGAGGAGCTCCATAGGGGACCCTTCAAGATAACACCAGGACATCTTCATGAAGACAAAGCCTCTGAAGATCAAGTTAAAATGTGTTACTGCCAACCTGACATAAAAAATATCCCTTTAAAATCCCATTCTAGTGGGACAAAGAAGAGGCTCTATGAGGCAAAGAGAACCAAATAGAGAAAGAGAAGAAGGAATGGATGCATATGTAGGCGAGGAGTCCTCA
Organism: Ambystoma mexicanum; assembly: GCF_040938575.1. NCBI lineage: Eukaryota > Metazoa > Chordata > Amphibia > Caudata > Ambystomatidae > Ambystoma > Ambystoma mexicanum. The sequence goes on along the minus strand of NC_090933.1, from coordinate 1,181,950,966 downwards.
ACCCACGAGATTCAAAAGGACACACATGCTGGCTATGAGCAGCGTATGCAAAACATGCAGTGTTCTGCAGTCATGCAGAACCCGAGCAGTCAGACATGCTACAGTGTAACCAGAAGCGCAGCATAGAAGAAAGCGGATGCACAGCGTAGCGAGGAGACAAAAGAGAGAAAGACACAGAGTGGTGGTGTGATCATGGGAGGTTCTTGGTGGACTAGAGGCCCGACTGACTACACAGAGGCAATTTGCACATAGGGCAAACTCGGGATGAGTGGGCACCCAAGATAGCTGACCGCCAACCAGGAAGAAGCGAGGAAAAAGATACTGGTAGAGATATGAGAGACACCAGGAAGGTGGCAAAGGAAACCAGTTCTGAACCTGTGAAAAATCTGGTGATGTTAACCCTCAATACGGAAGGTACAGGGGATAAAGGGAGACCCGTGGAAGAGAGTGTGAATCATTACTGGACTGCTCCTACTCGTCACAGTCACAAGGGTAAAGATACAATATGAGTGGATGAGACTCAATAGCGGAGTACTCCTATTCATTACAGTCAAGAGAGTAAAGCCATTATATGAGTAAATGAGAATCCTTACCGGAATGTGCATGCTTGTCACAGTCACAAGAGTAAAGACATAATACTAGTAGATGAGAATCATTACTGGAACACTCCTACTTGTTACAGTCAAGAGAGTAGAGAAATAATACAAGTCAATGAGAATCATTACTGGAATTCTCGTGCTCATCACAGTCTCTAGAGTAAAGACATAATACGGGTGAGTGGGAATCATTACCAGAATGTTCATACTCATCACAGTCAAGCGTGAACGAGAATCTTCCACATTTGAATTACTCTATGGGAGGGAGCCATTGAATGTCCAACACATGTTTAGGGAAACTTGGGAGGAACGAGAAAAGGCTATATCACTCATTTCTCAGACCACGCAGAAACTTAAATCCCATTTGGTGGCAGTACGTGAAATCTTGAGTAAACTTCTGGGACAGGTACAAGAACAACAGCAGGTCACATATAATAGATGGGTCAAACCCCCTACTTTTGCAGTGGGCCAATCAGTCTTGGTACTGTTACCTACCACCTCCAGAAAACAAGATGATTTCTAAATGGTACGGCCCATATACCATCCTGGAAAAGAAAGACCCTTTAAATGTTCTTGTTTCCCTGCTAGATAGACAACATAAAAACCAAATGTAACATGTCAACCTGCTAAAAGAGTGATGAGTAAACCCTAACCCAGATACGATCATCACTATGACCGCTCTCCTAACAGAGACTGATAGAGAAACCTGGTTAGTTCCATCTAATCTCTCCCTTTCCAAAAGACCGACATTTGTGGCCTACTAGAGCTGTTCCCAGAGGTATTTTCAGATCAACCAGGCAGAGTGGTCAATGTCCCCCATTTTCTTAGAACCCCTGCAGCGAACACCATCAACTTAAACCCTATCTGATCCCTGAGACTTGAAAGAAAATAATAGAACAAGAGGTGGAGGAAATGCTCAAGGTGGATATAATCGAGCCCTCTGAGAGTCCTTGGTCCTCACCCATTTTCCTGGTGGTGAAACCAGATCAATCAGGGAGGTTTTGCATCTGCTCTAGAAAGTTGAATTCCATATCAGTATTCAATAATTATCCCATTCCCAGAATAGATGATCTTATTTAAAAGCTAGGCTCGGCCAAATAGATCTCTACATTTAATCTAACAAAGGGCTTTTGTCAGGTCTCATTAAACTGTTTTCTCCACCCCACAAGGTTTTTTTTCTAATTTAGAATTGTGCTCTTTGGGTTAAACAGGGCCCCAGCCACTTTTCAGAGGCTAATGGATACATGATTATGATCAAACTCAAGTTTCTGTTGGGCATATTTAGATGATATTGTCATTCATAGCAATATTTCGACATACCACATCCATCTTTTATGTGAAATCTCGAGGGCCCTGAGAAAAGCTGGCCTTACAGCGAACTCTCAAAAGTGTCATCTCACACAATCTGCCCGAAAAACATAGGTTTCTTCATATGGAATGTTCTGATTCAACTCCAAAATTAGAAACTAAAGGCAATTCAGTCAATAAAGTTTCCAAGACCAAAAGAGATATTCATGCCTTTTTGGGGTTGACTGAATATTATCAGAGATTCATTCCCAATTACTCCACAATTGCAGCTCATTTAACAGACAAGCTCAAAAATGCCCAAACATAAAAACTACTTTGAGACAAACAAGATTAATCCAGCTTTGATGGTCTGAAGCAAATCTTGTGCAGTGAACTTGTTCTTAAAATTCCTGATTTCAATCAAGACTTTGTACTGCAACCTGATGCTTCTAAAGTGACCTTGGGGGCTGTGCTCTCCCAGAAACATGGTGGTATAGAAAACCTTATGCTATATACAAGTTGGAAGCTCTTCCCCAGAGTACAATCCTACACCACTGTAGAAATAGAGGCTCTGGTCATAAAATGGGCGATCAGCCATGTAACAGGCCAGAAATTCTAAATCATCATGGACAGCTCCCTGTTAACATGGATGAGTTTGAGAAAGGATACCAATCCTCGAGTCATGAGGTAGTTCTTGGACCTCCAACCCTTCTGTTTTACAGTTGTACATCGGAAAGGTCAAGAAATGAACAGGAAGCCACAAGGATAAGGGGTGGGGTATGTGACAAATTTAGGGACTGTATCCCTTCTCCCTAAGGGATAGCCCCCCTGTGAGGCTAGAGAGGGGAGCTTGCTCCCCAACACTCTCCCTAGGGGCTGGGGAAAGTGGAACCTCACTGGAAGAGACTTCCCATTTGGGGACAAGAACTCCCATTCCCATGAGTAACTCCCTAACGGCCTCCAAGTGATGACTTATATGGATTTGTACAATATACAAAATTGTTATCAAACTCATGAAGATAACATGAATATATACCATGAACAACAAGAAATGGAAGATATCCCTTTAAATTCAATACTCCAATGGACTGCGATAAGGAGGCTGAACAGTGATGTGAGACAAACAATGAGAGAGAGAGGGCTGAGAGCTGGGAGAGAGCAAAAACCTGAGAGATGCAGCTAAAGCTCAATGTGCAAAATAAAGTGGTAGGAGTTGGCGCTCTAGAAGAACGCAAAGCTGATGTGCAATAGAGCCACTCCAGTGCGAAATCCAAAATGCTGTGAGAGCGGAAGAAAGCCAAGCAAGGCGGAGGTCAAAGGGCTGTGGTGGCATGACCACAAAGTCAGAGTGGTGGGCAGTCTGCTCGTACAACTGTGCTGAGATCATGCAGGGGAGCAAGCAGCTCCTAGTCTGAGTCACAATCCCTGTGAGGTCTCAAAGACAAGAACAGCACATCACGGAAAGAGACACTGTGGAAAGCAAGATGCTGAGCAGCAACGAGACGGAAAGAGAACCTAAGAGCCTTGTGAAAAATAAAAAACAAAAACAAAAACAAATGAGAAGGCAGTGATTTACTTTAAATAAACTTCACAGTAGGAACATAACTTTACAGCATCTGTGTACTTCTTCTGATACTCCACATAAGCCATTATTTTTTTGAACAAATTTAACCTTTCTTTTTGATAGGTTTGTAGTGGTTAAAATAAAATCACATTAACAAAAACATTGCCTTTCCTGACAGCACAAATGTAAGAATATCCTTCCCTTTACTTTGTCATATTTTAGATGCTTGTGCATAATGACGATTGGCTGTAGGCTTTAGATTCTTTGAGCTACTCTGGAGAATATTGGGAAGCTAAAATTATTTTAAAATACTCTATTATTTATATAGGGGATTGCATATTTTTGGACTATACAATTTAGAATTCTCATATATTTTCTCTGCAAGACAGCAAATAAGAAAATGATGAATGGAAGTGGGAAAGTAGTCTCATATCTTTCGGTGTTATGGGTATAGGAGACTATGGGCCTCGTTACAAGTTTGGCGGTAGCCTTGCAGTAAAACTGGCAGGCTTCTGCCAAACCAAACAAATGAGCAATTACCAGGTCATTACGGCCCTGCCGGACCAGGTAATTCCCCATTTGCGGGCCCCGGAAAAAAGATGCTCCCCATTCCCATTCAGCCCAACAGGGCTGAATGGGAATGGGGAGGTCGGTTCACCAGTACCGTTTATAACGGTGCCGGTGCATATGACAGGCTGTGCTCACGGGTGCCTTTCTGCCCGCCAGGTCCGACCTGGCCGTCAGAAAGGCACCCACGAGCACAACTCATAGTTTGACAGTCCGGGAACTTATAATGATGTCTTATGTTGCAATTCTAAAAGCTTCCTGTAATGTGCAGAGCCATTTTCATCACAATCATGCTGATCATTTACACAATGGTAATTAGAAATGATTTCTAGGAACTCTTTTTGGCACACAGCAATTTAGCTGATGTAAAGAAAACCTATCAGGTTTTCAAGGGCAGAACATTCACTTGACAAAAAGCACAGAGAGCCAAGCCCTGAATCAGTAAAGCACTAATCTTTGCTTCAAAACTTGGCACCGGCTGATGCAGGCATTGTGACAGCACTGGGTAGTAGGGTATAAATAATAGAATTGCCTCTGATTGGTAAAACATCATTTCATCAGCAGGAATTCTATCGAATTCAAACTTTACTTTGATAGAATTCCATCTTAAACTCACCTAAATATATATGGAGAGTGTATGGTAAAAGGGGTAAAAGGGGTTGGTGGGATAGGGGGAGGGGGAGTGGTGTTGGGAATAACCCACACACAAATTTAAAATGGGTTTACTTGGCAGAATTCCTTCAAAGTAAAGTACTTTGTAGTATTTGCTGTCAGAAAAACAACATAGACACTTCTAATTGATTCAGTCATGGATGTGCAGTGCTTACCTGAAGCACAACCCCTCCAAATCTGAAATCCTACAGCTGACCACCAACACTGAACACCCGTACATCAAAACCTGGCTCTGTGCTATCCTATGTGTCCCAATGGATTCACACCCCAGCTGGACCCCTGCACCATGTCCCTTAGGTTCGACATTGACAGAAACCTCTCATTCAAACAGCACATAACAAGGAAGACACAAATGGCTTGGGGCCAAAATCTCTCCTGTGAAAAATCAAGCCCATGATCTCAGAAAACAACTTCAGATCTGCTGTCCAAGCCTTGGTCCTCTCCCACCTGGATGGTAGCAATGACATTTGGAAGCCCTTTCGACAACTACCCTGGCTCGTGTGAGGTGTGTCCTACATGCTGCAGCCTCACTCATCGAAGGACTCATCTCCCCAACCCTCATCAAACTGCACTGGCTCCCACTTCAAGTCTCTACCATCTACAAGGCTGTCACCCTGACACCCTGAAGTCCCTAAGCTACCTCACTGAGAAACCCAGCATCTCTGTAGGCCTACAGTGCACCAGAAGTAAGGACCTGTGAAGACTTGAACTTCTCCATTGCAGGAAGTAATACACCAAATGGCATGTCTTTTCTGTCTATGCCCAGGACTCTGGAACCTGCTCCCCATCAAGATCCAACTCGCCCACTCGCTTCTACAGTTCAGGAAGGAGGTCAAAACCCTCCTCTTCATGGAATGGCTCCTCCTTAACACCTAGGTCCATACACCATCCACTCTGCACCCTACCTGAGTCAGGTGTTATGATCCACACTGTTTCCTCCCCTGGTTACTTGGAGATCCATTGCTGACCTTTGCCCTGCCTCGATCCCCAATCCTTTGTTTCTATGTTACCTAACCTTATTCTTCCCCCTATGGTTGTAAAGTGCTCCAGTTCTTCCTGAAGCTATGTCCGTGCTCAATAAATGCATCATCATCATCATCATCAAAGGGACATTATGCCCTCAACAAAGGATTGATAAAAGCCTTCATTTTGAGGATTCCACACAGCGACAACACAGAGAGGTAAGATGCTGAAACCACCCATTTGCTTTGCATAAACACAGTTTGTCCACTAAGCACCCTCGTTGCTTGTATACCTGCAGTGTGTACACTAAGAGCCATATTAAAACCCATACCAGTTGTTTGAATATTAATATGAAACCTCATTTTACATTATATGAAAGACGTCTGTCTTTGGGTAAATACGTTTTACACATTAAGCTACATCTTAAATTGATAAAAGGACATTTGTACAACAGGCTCTTTCTGCCTTCAATAAAACCAATGAGTACTGTAAGTGCTCTGTGTTATGACTAGTGGGTGGGTAAACCAGATGTGGCAAAACTCAATCCACCTGAATTGTGGGTTGCTCAAGTCTTGTGAACCTTCCTAATGCTTCTGGAGTTTTATTCAGAACAAATAATAAGTCACTCACTAATAAAGAACTTAGGGCCCTCTGAGAGAGGGCAGGCTACTGCCATACCCCTTAGGGCCTTATTAAATGCCCCACTCTATTTCTGGTGCCTGTCAGGCCCCCGTATCGATTGATGAATGTTGAACTTGTTGTTCTGTCACCATTGCTTCTGGGGATGAAATAAAAAAAAATAGACGTAAACCATTCTGGGGATCATTTAAGCCGGTAAGGTAGCTCAGCAGGTTCAGCACTTGCTTCTGTGATCAGTGTGTAATCTGGAGGTCGCCGGTTTGAGTCCTGGCAAGGTCAACTCAGCCTTTCATCCTTCATTGGTTGATAAATGAGTTCCAACTTTGTTTTTGTGATAATTACATATAAATGTTCTATGTACAGCACTTTGGTGAAGGTGGTATATGAATAACAAATCATTACCTTTATCATCATTATCATTTGGATGCTGGAGGCTCAGGAGGGGTCCTTGGGCCGGGGGAGGGCTTTATTATGTGGCTGCTTCGCACCTCTAAAAGCGAACCGGAATGCTTTGCTGTTCACCACATTTCTGGATCATTGGCACACCACATTGCATCTGTCACTGTTTTGGAAGTTTACATTTCTCGTACTGCAATTCTTATCTTCTGCACGTTATCCAACCTTTAATCTTGATAATGTCTCCTTAGAATATTGTCTTTTATTTTGTCTGTTTGATTTGGTGTCAAGGCATCCTTGGTATGGTTGCATTTTTATTGACAATGAAGCACTGCGTTCATTTGCAGTATTGGTTCAACGTTTTCTAAATAAATAACTTAGCTGACTTGCTACTGTGAATTTCTGAAATGTGTAGTGAAATAAAGAATCATTCTGGATTAGAACGTTGCTGGTAGTGGTAATACAGCTGTCAATTACCATTTAACGGGAGTGTTACTAATCCGCCAAATTCAGAGTTTCAATTCTGAAAGTGTTATTCCAACTGCTTTTGTGTAGAGCTTGTTACATCCAGACAGAAGCAGTACCCAGGCAGAATTTACCACATGCAGTTATCACCCGGCTCATCACTCAATTGATTCCTATGGGACTTCAAAACGAGGAGTAAGAGAAAGGTCTGAATTACCTGGAATCATGCAGACGTTTCTGCTTGCAGTAATTACCAGACTCTATTGATTCCTATGGGACTTCAAAACGAGGAGTAAGGGAAAGGTCAGGGAACGGACTGCATGACTTGGAATCATGCAGACGTTTCCGCTTGCAGTAATCACCGGACTCAATTGATTCCCATGGGACTTCAAAACGAGGAGTAAAAGAAAGGTCTGCATAATTTGAAATCATGATTCCTATGGGACTTCAAAACGAGGAGTAAGGGAAAGGTCTGCATGACTTGTAAATCATGCAGACGTTTCCACTTGCAGTTACCACGGGACTCAATTGATTCCTAAGGGACTTTAAACGAGGAGTAGGGGATGCAATCGTGCAGACCTTTCCACTTGCAGTAATCACGGGACTCAATAGATTCTTATGGGACTTCAAAGCGAGGAGTAAGGGAAAGGTCTGCATGACTTGGAATCATGCAGACGTTTATGCTTGCAGTAATCACCGGGCTCAACAGATTCCTATGGGACTTCAAAGCGAGGAGTAAGGGAAAGTTCTGCATGACTTGGAATCATGCAGACATTTACGCTTGCAGTAATCACCGGCCTCAATAGATTCCTATGGGACTTCAAAGCGAGGAGTAAGGGAAAGGTCTGCATGATTCAATAGATTCCTATGGGACTTCAAAGCGAGGAGTAAGGGAAAGGTCTGCATGACTTGGAATCATGCAGACGTTTCCGCTTTCGCCTCCTATGGGACTTCAAAACGAGGAGTAAGGGAAAGGTCTGCATGACTTGGAATCATGCACATCGTTTGGGGCACCTGGAAATGAATGCATGCAGGCGCAGTAAATAATTTTACTCATACCCAGGCAATTAGGGAGAAAGGGAAACATTTAGGAAAGGAGATGGCAGCATTGTGCAAATCAAAAATATCTGTTGAAGTCATTTATTCTTTGCCCTTCTTAGATTTCTAATAAAGAAACCACCATCTGCTGGGCAGTGGGCGCGACTGTTGTGTGGTTCGGACACTTAATGACGTGTTTTATTGTGTGGCCCACTTTGACTTAAATTCATGGATGTCTAAGTGAGTGGGCAGGAGGCTGTGAATGCACGCACGCATGATGACAGATGTATGTTGTACTTCATTGACGTTAAGAAAGACAATCAATGTGCTCAAGCGATGGAGGAATTGGGGAAACAGCCTAACACTGTTTACAATTCTAGCAGGGCTGACTCAGCCGTTCAGCCGGAAACAAGTCACATTTAAAACAGTTATACCTATAAAAAGCTATTCAAAATGTCCAGATGATTAAGTTAGTGGCGATTGCTACACAGAAACCCACCCCTCCTGAGCACCAATGGGAGTCCCTCCCCCCAATATGGACAAGGCACCCTCAGTGTGATGCGACTTTCCTGAATGTCACATGCAATGACAATCTGTGGCCCTCATTATAGGTTTGCCGGTATCACGCCGATAATTCCGGTGGGACACCGGCAAACCTGCCTTACCGTCTGCACCACTCAATATTCCGGTATTACCAGAATATTATGGGCGGCAGAGTGACGATAAGTTCCCATTCCCAGGGAGCCCTGTGGCACTCCATGGGATGGGATTGCGTGCATCACTGGCAGTAACGGTGCCGGTGATTCAGGCATATTTGCTGGTAGGGGCTTGAACTACTGGCAGGTCAGGCCTGCCTGGACATCCGTGGACCCCCGGCACAATTGAAGTTTGCTGGTATGGAAATAATGCCAGAGCCGGAATTATCAGCATTTTTTCCAGACTGGCAGGCCCTAGGTCTGGGGATACATATGTCGCTGCTGCTCTCATTCTACTTTTAAACAAAACATAGCCCCCCTCAATATAGATATCTGCATTGCCCCTCTGAGAGGGTGGTGTGCTGCTGATTTTCAGAATCAAGTCCACCACATGTAACCCTGACAAAAACTGCCGCTTGGATGTCTAACATCTCTGCAGAGACAGAGAGTGAAAAGAGGGAGACAGGACAAGAGGATGACCAAACACCTGGTTGCCTGACTTCAATACATTGGCTACGCCCATCAGTTTTGGGGAAGGCTCCTTTCATTGGCCAAAGACCAAATGAGCTTGGGTTCTTTGCTATTTGTTTCCCACCTAAGCACCTTGATCCAGCCTGATGCACAGTGGAATATTGCCTCACAATTAGGAAATGCATTATGCTCCAGAGCTTGCAACTGGACAACTGTCTTGCAAACGTTCTATACACTGACGTGGCCCCCTTGCTCACTGTGCACAGAGAGGCACAGCTCCACCTCACTGATGATGCCCAACAAGGTTGAAACACGTGTATGAGGTTGATGTTGGTACTCTTGTTCAGAAGGGAATTGCCATAGCATTTTGGTGCTGGACCGCCCATGTGGGCAGGACAAGGACTGATATGCAAATGGATATTTCCCATCTGTGAAAGGTACAGGGAGCTTAAGTGTGGATGCAGACTCTTTAGTGGGTACCTTCCCAAAGAACAGGTAATTTAGCTGGGTTTGTTCTCACAAAGGGGCGCCTATGGACTATTTATTTGATTTTTTGGTTCTATACACTGACCTCTAAGAATAGATCGCATGCCATTCCGTTCTAGAAAGAACACCCATTTTGCTCCAGTCGTTTCAAGCACATGCTCAGAATACTTTGGGTTACTGGTTGGAGTGTCTCTCTGACTTCAACATCTCGAGATTAACAAGATGAAAGGATTGTTCTGTGGCACTTTACTGGCATCACTTGCAATTAGGCAAATATATTTTGTAATTGAGTCAGTAAGTCATGTGGTGAGTAAGAAACAGTAGAGAGCATTATGCACGATAAGGAAGAAATGGTGCAAGATGATTGTGAAAAAACAAGAAGCAGCCAAGTGGTATAAATGAGTGACAGCGCCCACGGGTGCATGTGCACAGTGAGATACAGCAGAGGGAGGTGTGTGCAAAAAGGCACGTGAGAAACAGCGGTGGTGGTCGTGCAACGTCATAGTGCAGCTGCAGTGGGGCTTGTGCCAAATGTGAACAAACACATCGTTCTGCCAAGTAAGGTAGATATTACAAATAGATGTATATGTAGATTGGGCACGAAGCAGCACGGGAGCTTGTGCACAATCAACTAAAATCAAATGATAATGAGCAGGGGTGTTCGTGTAAAGAAAGTGCAGACCGTACAGGTGCTCGTGCAAAGTTATAGAAAGTGAGCAGAGGCATATGCACAAGTAGTGAAACGCCTGCTTAGTAAGAGAGTCTGTAGCTTGTCTAAGACAGAGCACCACAATGTAAAGGAATGCAGGAGAGATGGATGAGATGGATTCAGGTGGATTCAAGGAAAGAAGGATGCATTAGGGAGGAGGGTTTATGTTCGATGCTGATGGGAGAGTTGGTAAAACGAAGAGAGAGAGAAGTGTGTGAATGCAGAGTGTGTCAGCAGATGGGGAACTAAAGGTGAAAGAGGAAAGGGGTTATGAGGGAGGCGCATACATAAGGGAGGTAAAAGTAAAAGAGGATGGGAAAGGTGTGATTTATGGACGGGGAAAGACATCACGATGGGGAGAAAACAAACATGTATGGTGTGTACGGGGCATGGAATAAGGTATTTGAGAGAGAGAAACAGAGAACGAGAGGGAGAAAGAATGAGAGAGATAGAAGGAGAGAGAGTTTGGTGAGACAAGGAGGGTCAGAAGGGTGAAGAACAGGAACAGGATGGAAGAAGGAGAGATATAAGGTACACAAGGGAGAGGCGTGGAGGCAGGGCTGGACTGGCCTATAGGGAACTCTGGAATTTTCCCTGAGGCCTCTGCACCCTGGGGCCAATCAGAAATGTATTTCCAGGGCCTCTGTTGGTTCCCAGTCCACCCCTGCCTGGAGGATGTGGAAAATGGGGACAGAGAGAGGGAGAAAGTCGATACACACAGGGTGAGAGAGAATGGAAAGCAGAGAGAGCGGAGAGAATGAGGCTAGAATGAGAAGGAAAGAAGGCAAGGGACAATGAGGTAAAGAGAAAGGACGAGGGAGATAGATGTAGAAGGAGAGATAGAAAGAGCATGGGAAACTGAGAGGAGCCAGGGTAAGAGTGAGAAAACAGAGTGGAAAAGAGTCAAAAAGAGTGAGTGTGAGAGAGAGAGAGAGAGAGAGAGAGAGAGAGAGAGAGAGAGAGAGAGAGAGAGAGAGAGAGAGAGAGAGAGAGAGAGAGAGAGAGAGAGAGAGAATGTGCAAATGGGCATCGTTTTCATATAATCCGTGTATACTGGTAGCGCAGACAACCGAATTCTTAACCATCCAAATCAATATTAAAGTACTGTCCTACCTTTTATAAGAATTGTATGCTGATGAACTAAATCCTATATTAAGACCCCCCAGGATATTGCGGCAAGAAATGGTACATTTTGTGTCATTAACGTTTATTTATTGCAGCATTTTTGCTATGCATTTTTTATTGACTGGAAGGTGCAAGATTGGCGCATTGCTACAAGGCTACAAGATTGCCAGATTGTCATTATTTGTAGCTTATGTATCAATTTAATAGGAAGAGCCCCAGATGTCCTTGGCTTGACAGAACAGTTTTTGTTTTGCACTACCTTTTTGGTTTAATGTGCATGCCTACTAAATATTATTAACTGGATTGATCATTGTCAGTTGTAATGGTGAAAATATTCCTCTTTTATACTCACCAAACACCCAAATACCCACACACCTCTCTCACCAATGCCTTCACACTCACCAATTCCTCATCTCGACTTACACTCCTGAACGTCTCACTCTCAGTCATGCACATACTAGTGTGCTCTATCACACTGCAAAGCCACAATTTGCACTCCCTAAGACCTGCCACAATCCAAATAATATTTCCAACTCACACTCCCCAATTCCTCCCCACAGTCTACAACCCTTCATTCTTTCTTACTATTTCTGCATATTGTATCCTTTATCCCATTCTGTCACACTCTTCCCTCATCCTTTTGCCCGATCGGCAGCCACTGTCTCTTTCTGGCCCACCACTCCCCATGTAGCCTCTACCCCCTCTGCTTTCTGGACCTACGTTCCCTCTCTGGTTTCTGGGTCACCTCCGCCCTGCATCCTCTCTACTCTCTTGCACACCACCTCCTGCTCTGATCCACTCCTTACCCTCTGCTTTCTTGCCTATCACTCCCCATCAGACCCACAACTCCCTCACAATTTATTTTCCCTCCAATATTGTGACTATTGTTTTTATTTTATTTTTAAATCGATTTTGCCCTATGTACTCTAAAAATGGCACATCTATAAATAGAGCAGAGGATATGCTATTTTTAGATAACCCATTTAAGTAAATGAGCAGGTCACCCTATTCTCAAATGTGACCTGTGCACCTCCATGCATGGGGCTGAGCTGTAGCCCAAATAAAGCACTGGCCAGCCACCTGGAATGCATTAGTGTCGGACAGGCTCTCCCAACAATGTTCTACAGGCTCCCAGTGCATTTCACTGTGACAGGCCCTTAAGGGGGATGTCACTGTAAAACCTGATCCAAAAAAGCATTTCTTTCCTGGTTGAGGAACAGAAATGCAAGTGAGACAGCAGCGGTTCATACCGCTTCAGTCACAATAAAAAAAAAACAAGTTGCATGACCGGGTCACTAAAGATCCTGTCATACAGTTCACACCCTTTTCCCCTTGCACCTATTTAAAGCAGGCGCATGGAGTTGCCTTAGTTTTTTTAACATTTAAAAGCACATTCTGTATGTAAATTCGGGATGCACTTTTTAAATGAGCAGAAATGCCCCCTGATTTGCACAAATGCATAAAGAGTAGAAACAGGCCATCTGAATGGGCGCATATCATTCAGATGTTCTTTCTGTATTGGGCTGCTCTTTCTTTTGGCTCAAGTAATGAAGTGGGTGTGCAAATGTCATTACTTGCATCAAAAAAGAGCACCTGTCCCCTTGCGTCTTTTTTCTCCGAAAACAGCAATGTTACCAAAACTGCTGATTTGGCAGGTTTTTTGCAAAAAATGTTGTTTTTGCACTTGTTTAAAAAACTACAATTTTCTTGTATTTTGTGGGATCGCAAAATCGGTTTAAGCTGGAGGGTCTGTATATTCAACAATGAGATGGACCTTCTTGAAAGCATCTGACACCGGAATACGAAATAAGTTAATAATTCCTAATTAAACATGCTGCTCTTGCATGCCTTTTTCAAACAATTCACAATATAATTCACCAGTATTCATAAAAAGTCTCACCAAAATGTTGGCTTCATACTGACGGAAAGGCCTCAGCCCTTTGTCTTCCATTGCCTTGCTGCCGTTACAGCGTAAAGCGGCACTAGGCGGTGCTTGTTTGACCAACTGCACACCAAAGTTACAAAAGAGTTCCTACAGTGGTTGTCATGGGGTCTACGGGTACCCCCGTCATGTCAAGTCAATGTCATGTCAACAATGACATGCATTGTTGAAGTAATCGATATTCTGTCTATTTTTCAGGGACGTCTTTCCTCAAGGCTTGCCTGACGAGTATGCTTTTGTGACGACATTTCGATTCCGAAAGGCGTCTAGGAGAGAGGACTGGTACATCTGGCAGATTATCGACAAGTACGGAATCCCACAGGTATGGCGTGGGTTTTAGGATTCCTGTTTTCACTCTGTTCCTTCTGCATCCAACCTACCCCAAACTGTGCAAACCCCTTCTCAATCTCCTGATGGTCCTTTACTTTTGTAACAACCAAACCCTGGTATTGTGGAAGAAAAGTACATTCTCTCTAAAAATGTGTACATATGTGTTCTCGTACAGCAGCTAATGTCAGATTCCCCCAACAGGTAAGTATTATGATACCAGCAGGGTTGGATTGGCCTCTCCGGGGAGTGGGGGCCGGTTTCTGGCCATGCCTTGGCCAGTTTGGAAGAAAAAAACAAACAACCCCCCCCCCCCAAAAAAAGCCTTTCATACTTCTTAGGTCGATAAATGAGTACCAACACATGTTGGGTGATATTGTATGCATATTTGTTCTATAAAAAGAGCTTAAGCGTAAGTGCTATACAATAACATATTCTCATTTGGCCTTGGACGTCTGCTTGGATTCACTGTCATTTAGTGTACTTAGGAACAATGCGTTTTGATGTCACTTCCTGTTTTGTCAAGGGGTGAAAGGTTGTGTTTCATCGCTTCCTGGGATTTCACTTTGGGGTGAGGGTCAAATGACAGACATCACTTTTGGTGATGTCATCAGAGGTTAAGGGTCGTGAGGTGAGGGTGGGCCACTTTTTTGAGGCGAGGGGTGGGCCACTTTTTTTGGGTGACCAAGCCTATTTCTTGTCCCAGTCCGACCCTGGATACCAGTGTTGTCATTGCTCTTTTTTATAGGATACTCAATGCATCAATCTCGGGAGAATGGAAGGTCAAGTCAGCCTTGTAGTGGGATGCAGACTTGTTTGTCTTCTTCTATTGCTTGATCTTTCTGTTGCTTTCAACACGGTTGATCATCACATTCTCTCATCTAGGCTACTTCCATTCAATATTTCTGGTACTGTTCACGTGGGTTTTTCTCATCTTTTCCACCATATCTATTCTGTCTCCTGGACTGGGCAGTCGTTGTCTTCTCTCCCTCTTCTCTTTAGGGTTCCCCAAGGTTCGGTTCTTGGACCTTTACTCTTTTCTCTATACATTATTCCTTTATCGGCTATGTTTTCCTCCTATAATCTGTTTTATAATTCGTATGCAGATGATACTCACATGTTATTTTCGTTTCCTCCTTCTAAGAGACCCTGCCCTCAAAACTTCCTGCTTGTCTTTCCTCTATCCAGTGTTGGATGTCTTTCCATTTTTTCACATTTGAACTCATCTAAGAGGAAAATCCTATGTTTTCCCTCATCTCATATCCCACCTCCTATTCCCCCTTCTATATTCTTCACCCCTTCACAGTTACCTCTATTTAATTCCACTCAGAATCTCAATATTTCCTTTGGTTTTCTGTATCCTTCTCCTCTCTTCTTCTTACTACAGCCTGGACTTGCCATTTCCTGCTTTTCAATATATGTAAAGCCAGTCCCTTCTTACCCTTTAGTGCACCCAAACTTCTTGGGCCTGATTCATGGCAGTGTTTTATAATGGCGCAATCCCATAGGAAAACGTTCCATAAATCAGGCCCCTTGTCTCTAGTTTTTATTTCTGGCTTGGCTTTAGTATTGTTTTTCTTTATTTGTTGGTCTTCCTGCTTCTACTTTGACCCCATACCGGTCTATTTATCTTTCATCCTTTCCTCTCATGTGTTCTCTTCCTTCCCACAGTTCCATTACACTGCTCTTAGTTGCCTCAAATGACTATTTTTTGCTTCTTCAAATCTGTTGCTTTTAAGTGCCTTCACAACATGGCTCCTCTTTACTGATCTTCCTTGGTTTCCTGGCACCAGCCATAATGCCCTCTCCAGTCCCAATCCTTTTTTCTTCTTCAAGCTTTCACTCTCTTTTTCTGCTAGCTCCTAAATATTGGAATTCTCTCCATCTATATATTTGCTATATTGATACATTTTCACTATTCTGCTCCCAATTAACATCACATTTTCTTTTCTCTATGTAATGTTGCCAATCGTTTTCCCTTTGCGTACCGTTGATTGACATTGCTTGCTGCTCCTAAATATGGTAAGCACTTTGGTGTAAAGAGCTATAAAAGCACACATAAAGTTTAATAAATTGAAGGCTGCCTGCCTATTAGAAACCAGCAGTTCTCTCATGAGCTATCCAGATGGTAGGGAATGTATCACATATATCATTTATAAGCCAGTTTAAAGCTCTGTTGTTATTATTAATGTTATTATTATTATTATTATTATTATTATTATTATTATTATTATTAGTTTTATTATTAGGGTATTTATTGAGCACAGACCTAGCCTTAGGAATCAATGGAGCACGTTACAATCATAGGGGGAAGAATAACTATGGGAAGCATATAAACAAGGGAGTGGGCATCTAGCAACAGTGGATGAAGGGCAATAATCAGGGATGGATGTACAAGTAACAAGGGAAGGAAACAGTGGAGGTCAGATTCCCCAGTCCCAGGTAAGGTGGGGGAGTGGAAGGTGTAGGGACCTAGATGTTAGGGAGGAGCCATTCCTTGAACAGGGGTGTTGTGAGTTCCTTCCTGAACTGTAGAAGCGAGGGGTTGAATTGGATATTGAGGGGGAGGAGGTTCCAGAGTCTTGGGGCATATACATAGATGGCCTGTCTTCTGGGTTTCCTGCACCAGCAGAGTTCAAGTCTGTATATGTCTTTAATTCTGGTGGATCGTAGGCCTCCAGAGATGCTGAGTTTCTCATTGAGGTAGCTTGGGACTTTAGGGTGACAGCCTTGTATATGATACAGCAGGATGTGAAAAAGATAGGTGCTTGCAGTGGGAGCCAGTGCAGTTCTATGAGGGTCGAGGTGTTGTGTTTGAATTTGCTGAGTCCTTGGATGAGCCGTGCTGCAGCATGCAGGGCACATCTCAGGGGAGCCAGGCCAGTTGCCAAAAGGTGTTCCAAAATGGCATTTCCACCATCAAGGTGAGAGAGGACCAAGGCCTGGACCGCACATCTGAAGTTGTTTTCTGTGTTTTAGGGCTTGATTATTTGTAGAAGTGAAAGTTGGTTCCATGCCGTTTGTGTGTTCCTAGCTATGCACTCTTTGGAACAGAGGTGGCCGTCAATGTAGAGCCCAAGGAATTTGGCGCAGGTGTCCAAGCCCTTGAGGTGCATCGCAGAGAGCCAGGTCTGGATGTCAAGGTATTTGGTGCTGTGGGCCAGCAGTAGCAATTTAGTCATGGAATAGTTGAGCTTCAGATAAGCACAGCACATCTACAACTTAATCACCGAGAGGCTGGCCTTCAGCTTGTGGATGTCCTTGGTGGAGGTTATCCTGAGGTAGAGCTGTGTGTCATCTGCATATTGGCGGATATGGATGTTGTATGGAGCAAGGAGGGTTCCGAGTGAAAGATCACGATAAGAGGATGAATCCGTTTTTACAAACTGGTGGTGATTAGCAAGGAATGATCTGATTAAGCAGGGTACGATCTTGCTGATCCCCATTCAGAGATGTAGATTGTCGGTGAGTGTATGGTTGTGTACAGTGTCAAATGTTGTTGAGAGGTCTTGGAGAACCAGGAGACAAGAATGGCCATCATCAAGGATTTTAAAGGCATCTTCAATCACCTTGATGGTAGCTATTTATTTGCTGTATCTGTGTCGAAAGCCAGATTGGTAGGACTCAAGGGGGTTGCTGGTTTTGAAGTGTTGGAGGAGTTGCGTGGCTAGTGCTTTCTCAAGGATATTAACTAGGAAGGGAAGATGGGTGATGGGGCCGTAGTTGCTGAGGTCATCAGGATTCAGTGTTGGTTTCTTGAGAAACAGAAGGATTTGTCAGATTCTGAGGGTCTAGGGGAAGGTGCCTTGAGCTAAGGAGCTGTTGATGATTCTCTGGTAATGGACGAGTGCTTCAGTCAGAAGTGTCTTGAGTACGGAGCAGGGCGGATGTCGTCCACATATGATGTAGCCTTGAGGTATAGGTATACTAGAATGGCAGAAAGGTCTTCCATAGTGACTCTTGTGAAAGTTGTTCAGGTGTTTGTGGTTTTGCAAGATGGGATGTGTAGCGTGTTGTAAGTTGTAACAATGGTGTCTCTGTGGTGGCAGATCATGCTGATCTGATTGATGAAGAAAAGGTTGATGGGGGTGGCTTTCTCGATGGATTGCAGTATGAGGGGTTTGGGCAGAGGGTTGATGCAATGCTTCATTGCTTTGAAGAGGACTCTGCTTTCATTGATGGTGTTTTGGTAATAGTTGGCCTTGGAAGTAGTGATCAGTCATCTCCATTTAACACAGCGTTCCTTGAGGAGGGTGAGGTTGGATGCTCTGCAGGATTCTGGCCAAGTCTTTTCTTGTTTTCTGATGGTATATTTGTTAAAGTTGAGTTCTTGAGTGTCCCAGGGTGTGGAAGACTTAGGTGGAGGTATGTTGTTTTACTGGAGCAGGGCAGTTGATGTTGGTTGTCAGGTTGATGTTGTGTTCTTGGAGGAGCGAGTCACAGTCCTGGTTAGTCAGAGTTAAATCAGATATTGTGAAGTGGAGGTTGTTGAGGTCTTCCATGAGAGCCTTGAATAAGAGGTTCTTCAATGATTGTAAGGCTTCTTTGCAGGTTGTCCGATGGGTTTGCTTGACTGGTGTGGTCTGACTAATGTCACAGAGGATTGCCAGATGGTCAGACCAGTTGAGCTGGATTGAAGAGCTGTAATCGAGAGTGGGTAGGGCAGTGATGATGAGGTCAAGGATATTACCTATCCTGTGAGTTGGGCTTTTTGTATGCTGCATGAGGTTCAAAGTGTTGAGTAAGCAGTTGAGATCATCTTTCGTTGACTTGGTTACGGGTTTGCTGGGGATGTTGAAGTTGCCTTGGAAGATAGCGTTGGCATGTGTGAAGGACACAGTGGTGACCAAGTCCTCCATGAATTCTTTGATGAAGGAGGTGTTAGGCTTTGATTGTCTATAGATGATGTTAAAAGTGACACTGTCTATTGGAGACTTTCGAAAGAGCCAATGCTGGGGATGTCCTGTTGGGTACATGGCCATGATGCCTTGGAATGATGGCAAAGCCTCCACAAGCCTTGTTGGGACAATCTTGTTGTAGAATTTTGTAGCCAGTGGGGATGATGACATCTAGGATGTGTGTGGAGGATGATGTCATCCAGGTCTCAGTAATGAAGATGGCATCTACGTCATGTGTGGTGATTAGGGCAGCAATGTCAGCTGCATGGTTGATCTCTAAGCTAAGCTGAGCTGAGCTCAGTGGACATTGGTGATCATCATTGTAGTTGTGGATGATGGAGTAATGATCGGGTCTATGGTTCATGAATTATAAGGGAAATTTAAGTTGAGTCCAGCAGCTTTGACCAAGGCCAACATAGAGACAACCGTTCTAGCTAGGGCATGTGATTCTGATGTCACATGAAGACCCTCCAAGTGCAAAATCTCCTGAGTGGAGATACCATCTATAGCACGGGTTCACCAATTTGTGCAGGCGGATAGAGCCCATCTTAATCATCCAGCAAAATAAGACAATTTCAAAACTGGTAAGGGCATTACATTTTTAAAATGCCACACTCTCTCATTTTGAAAATATTAAACTAGTTTCATTAGACTTCGATTTTATTGACCAGGAACCCAGGATTACAACTACATTGCCTATATGAGTGAAGGAGACAAGTCAATTTGATGAAGAAACTAAGAGGTCACTGTTCGCGGTACACCATGGTCGAGTCAATTGATTTACCAGATTAGAGATGAAGAAATTGGAGATCTGAATGGTGCTCCGAGCAAAGCAAGGCAGTGGTACTTCTTTGGTTCAAGCTGAGGCAACAATGCTGGCATGGTGTGGTGACAAATAGAGTCAATCATGCAAACAGCTGTTTGAAGAACAATGAACACCAATTGTAAAATCAAAGGGTCCTGGTGGTGCGCATGGCAATGAATAAGCTCAAATCACAGCTCACTCATGGTCAACACCAAAAACACAGAGATTTGGCTCTTCTGGTTTTCAGGAGCCGCATGTCTAGAAAAACCACAATGAGTGCTTTTATCAGACTCACAAATATGGGGGGTCTGGCACACACCTTGAGTGGTCCCATGGCATATGAGGTCCTGGGCAACAATGAGACTGGCAGAGATGCAGGCATAGATCCATCAGTTCACCCCTCAATGTTCCCTCTGTATGGTTAGGGTACAGAGCTTGCCTCTGCCTTGTGAACTCTACCTTCACCTCACAACTGGAGGACTTTAGAAAGGACGGCTCTCCAAGGACGACTCCAAGTTGATTCAAAGAAGTTGTGTGAGGCCCCTTCTTTAAAAGGTAAAAGTATGCAGGTGATTAGACTAGACCTCGCCTGCCTTAGTGGTCTGATCACTGTACTTCAAAGTGGAATTTGTCCAACTGACATCACACCTATAGTGCTTTGCTCTATAGGAAGTGGAGGGGACAAGAAGGAAAGAGGGAGACAGAGAGAAACAAGATGGTGGAAGTCCTCCCCAACTGTTCAGAGCTCCCTTGTCTAAACTAACCCCACCCCATCCCTTCTAACTAGGATCAGAAGTCTTTTGAAATGCAGCACCCTGGTATGAGGTTACTCCCTTTGGATGGATGTGCTCTTTTGATCCCTGGGCCTAGGAAAGCTGCCCATTGTCTGGCTGCCTCTGGCGGAGAGTAATACCTACACTCACAAAGATATTAAAGAGGAGGCATGGTCATTCAGATTGCTGTGCTGTCACTTTGGCATGATTAGCATGTCTGGCCAGAATACCCAATCACCTTCCACAGATGAGCTGGCTTGCAGGATGTGACAGCAATGAACATGAGTAGTGACATGTACACTGCCTCAACTCAGGCATAGCTTATATTTAGATATCCCTCCCACGAGCATCATAGTTCTGGTACTGGAGTGCATATCTTAAATGCAGCCCCATGACTGCAGAGACCTAGCTGTCAAATTGGCACCTGTGACCTCTGAACGTTCTCTGTGGCACTGGTGAAGAAGGAGGTGCAGATCAGGTAACTGATGCTGGTCACAAGCACACACTATGCTTTTGGCATGGTGTTTATGAAAGGGGATCTGATCAGCAGATTACCCTTTCAGAGATGGAATCACCTGCATCATAGTATTAATTTATAACAATCAAAGAAGCCAGGGCTTTCACACATCTGCCAAACAGTAATTCATCACAATGTGATAAGCTAGTAATTTAAAATGTTTTATATTTTGAAGTGATACCATGTGTATAAACTATAAATTAATCAGATGAGCATTATACCAATGTTAAAACATTCTGTTTCTTAATAAAGCACTAACCAAGATCCATCTCATTGCATCCAGGGAAGCAGACCCATAGTTTCTTTCTTATTATTCTGTTGCACGTGCCAGTACCTCTGCAGTGCTGTTTTCTAATTGCAGCATGATCTGTAGAGTAGTTGCTCATCTACTGAATGGACTCACTGGTAGATCTACATTGCCTTTCACCAGGACATGAATCCTCCTGCCTGGAAGCAGGCACGTCAGACTAAAAAACAACATGACCAAGACATTCAATTTCAAATAGATATTTTGGGGGAATCATATGACCTGGGTAACATTATGTACTCCACAGATACTGGAATTATTGTTTTCTTAACAGAAAGATCTATTTTTCATTTACCAATGAAGTGAATTTGGGGGCAGAAGCCCCAGTGACTGAGCATCCTTCCGGTCTGGCTCCTGCATCCCATATTTTCATGAGCCTCTTTGCTTTGCCAACATTGGTTCATGGATTTACTGCACAATGCAGTGAAAGGCATTGGAAGCTGGGATCCGCACCAGCTTCCCTGCCTTTCACCATCGTGTGTAGTGGGTCTCAGGTGATCAGCTGCGGTGGTGGGCGTGGCAACCATTGCTAGCATTGCACTGTGCATTTTTAATGTATGGTGCCAGTGTTTTCCTAGAACACGAGCAACTGAAAAGGTCTGCAGAAGTCAAGCGGCACGTGGGGATTATCTAATTGTTCTCATCATATCAGTATGACACGTTTTCCTTTCGGTGTGGTAGAACCATGTATGGAGACTCCCACACAGGTTTCCACACTGGATTCCTCTTAATTGTGAAACTCATTAGAATGCGGTGGATGGAAAACAATGTAGAAAGCTTTTTTCTGCACCTCTTCGTTGCATCCTTTTTTCATAGCAATGCTTAGAGCAAGCAGTACACATGTTCACCTTCATTCTGCTAATACTAGGCTAATTCTGAGTTATTCTAATCAAAATCTTCTTGCCACTGCACACATACCCACAGACATACCTGTTCATGTTTTACAACTAACAGGCAATATTGTCTCACATTTACAGTACATGCCTTTATGAGACAAGAAGAGACGAGTGCTAATTAACTATGGTGTATGCATTTGCGTCACCACCCTCTGACAAACTAAAATATTTGATGACATTGATGTCAGTATGTGTGAGTTTTTAATGGCTGCTGCTTCCACAGCTAATAGGAAGTGGTTTCGATTAGTAAAGCTTGAGCTACTAAATGAAAGTGGAGGAGGTGCGGGTTCAAGTGCATTCAACAATACCGATTAAATAGTTCAGTCGTTCCCTTTTTCCCACACATATACACATATACATAGATGTACAGTTTCCATGTAACAAAATATGAAAGATAAATCCTTATTTATTTATTTATTTAGTTATTTATTTAATTATGTTTGTATTCAATCATTTAATGTGCTTCAGTTCCTAAGAAGTTTTCACATACAATGTATTCACGCAATCAAAACATTTTCATAAAACCATACACTACGGCAGTTTTTCTTTAAAATCTACAAATCTCATCTTAATCACTTTTCGAATTTCATCATTTCCTTATTATGTATCTAAAAATACTGCTAAACATCATTTCTATGCAAAAAGTAACATCTGTCAATATTCAGTTTAGCACTCTATAAATTGCACTATGCAGCGCTGTATTCCTTGTACCAAGACAGTATTTTAAAAAAGCTTAGCTCTTAATTGTGTCATACTTATAAACATACTTATAAAAAAACTCACCTAACTCTTTCATGTACAAAGACGCAGAGCGTATACAGTCAGTTAGTACATGACTCAGTGACTCTACTTTGTTGCAGATGTTACAGAACCGACAAAATCTTTGTTCCAAGGGTAAGCCTTGTCTAATACCCACTGTACTCAACACAGAAAGTTGATTAATCCAGAGTAATATTATAAACGATCCAGAGTAATATTATAAACGTTTGAGGGACAAATTGTTAAATATTTTTGGGGAGTAAGAAATGTATGCATATTCTCTAACACCTCTACATATTTTTTCAATTTCCTCAATTTGTCATACTTGTGGTCCCAGTCCCAATTTTGCTGCTTAGTTTTTCCATTTACGGCATAACACTGACAATTCCAGAGACTGATCCAGTGACCACCGGACCTTTTCAAGCATTTCATAACAAACAATTTCAAGCAGTAACTTCTTAATGGGAAGTTTTCCAATAGAGACAAGAAGTGTGCCCAATACTCGCAGCATAGGACATTTGGGATCTTTCAGAGTTTTAAAATACAGCAGTCTTTTTCGTTCAAGGACCTGACCTTCTAATGACATCAGTCCTAACACCAGTCGTATAATAGATATCGGCAAACCATGGGAAAGAGATCGAATTTTCTGCCAAAACTTGCCCTCTAACACTCTTAACCAATTTAGATCAAACATTTTAAGTGCCTCCAATCCATATGATATAGATGTGCATAAACATTGTCTTTACAACCACAATAGCCAGGCTAAACTATAGCCTGATGTCTTACTTGAGAAGTAAGTATGTGTGCCTTTCTTCTTCTGTCCATAACAAGGGACTTATATGCATCACCTTTGTTTTTTTTTTGTGCGATTGATTCAAAGATCATTTCCTTTAGCATAATATTGCAAGTTCTTCATCGAAAGGTTTATCCCACCACAAGTGTGATCTAATAGTACACTATTGTCTGTGTAATCCAGTCCTCTCATCTGTACATGTGCAATCCTTGTCGGACAGTTCATTCTAGCTCTCAATGCAAGAGGCAGGTCCGATAGGTAAAGATTGAACAGGACGGGTGCCAAAACATAGCCCTGTTTCACTCCACTCTTTCTCGCTACTGGGGCAGTGACAACCCTCCCAATGACCAATCTTACCTTTACACTTGTCTCAACATGTAGCCTCTGCGTTAAGTAGAACAAATTATCAGGACAGCCCAACCCAGCCAGTTCTCTCCATAGTTTGTTGTGGTTCACTGTGTCGAACGCAGCACAGAAATCTATAAATGTTGCATACAACACAGGATTACCTCTAGATCTGGCTCTTCCAGTAATCAAATCTATCAGCATCAAATTATGTATGGAAGAACCTCCCTCTCAAAAACCTAATTGCGTATCATTCAGATTCTTTTTCTTTATCAACCCATTCCTGCAATGCCTTAAGAAGCACAGAAGCAAATATATTACAAACAACATCTAACATCGACAAAAGCGGATAGTCGGAAGGCTCCAATCGATTCCCAGCTTTATGTATGGGAATTAAAAGTGATGAACACCATGACCGTGCAATTTCTTTTGCATAATCTACCCATTTAAACACTATTTTGACCAATCTCTTCCATGTTAGCAGATCAGATTTTAAAACCATGTTTGCCAGCCCTTTAGTCCCAGGTACCCTGGAGGTTTTCAATTTTTTAATCAAACCTAACAGAGTCTCTATTTCATATATTAAATCAAAGTCACCAACATCAGCTTTCCCAACACGATCGTTATCACCGTCAACTTCACCCCTTCCAAATTGCTATGTAGTAAACTCTTTCCACACCACTTCTTGAATGGGATTTGTGACCTTCTAAGATTTTACATCATTAAACATATTCAAATGTTGTCAGATAGTCCTGGAATTACCCTTAGCCAGAACATGCACCATCTTCTGCCATCCAATGTATCCTTAGTAAGTTTACTCCTCTTAGCCCGGTTCCTATGGCAATTATTTACTATATTAATACTAGTATGCTTTCAATCCAGATCATGGGTACCATTTACAATCAATCTGACTTCCCTATGCATAATGCATTTGGCATCTCTAATATCTCAATCAAACACTTTGATACTCCTGCTATTGTCAGAGACCACATAGGTTCCCTTGTGCAAACCAAATCTAGTTGTCAGCTGCTTAATCCATCTCTCAAAAACTTACCTAATTTTAAACTTGAAACTATCTGACTCCCTTTGATTAAGCTTAGCAACATATGTTTTTATCTGATTGATATTCCCTTCTTTCCACACTATCCTGTTATTAGCAGAATGTATGTTTATATCAACAATCATTCCCTGTTGTAAGAGGATTCAATTCAACACTACAGCTAAGTGTGATCCCTAGTCTGGGATACTGAATGGAAACCCTTATTAATATATCTTTATGTACAGTTCATGAGTTCTGGATGACTACCCCTATATAACACCCCTCTCTTAGAATCCCCCTGACCCCACTGAGCCAAGAAGTAGCTCTGTTTTGCAAGTTTAAAAGGTTTATTTGAGAATTTAAACAATATATATATATATATATATATATATGTATATATATATATATATATCACACTTTATAATGCATTAATAATTGAATTTCACACTTAATCTGAGCAGTAATCAATAATGGATAGTCTGGCACTAGCACATTTCTTTATAATCAATGATGAGTGGTTATAGGATGGATAAGATAGCAATAATACTTTTATGGTTTCAAATAGATGCAATGTGGAATGAAAATGCAGTACAGAAAATAACTTGATAGGATTTCAGCAAAAGACAAGGTAATCACTTTCTTGGACAATTCACCCCCCCCCCCTTTATGCAATGTAAGTAGATGAAGATGAGAGCCCACAGTTCTTATGAATGCAACCAAATAGAATTCAGTTCAATTCCCCCCAACAAGCTTAGAGAAAACCGGTATGAGTTTTAAAACCCAGGCCCAAGTGCTTTGAATGTGGTGGCAATGAAGTGAGAAATATGCTGAAAATGGTTTTAATTCCCTTTAGGAGGTTCAGGGTGAGTGAAAGATACTAGGGATGAGTGCAGGCTCACTTTAGCAATGATTCAGCGATGGTGATTAAGAGGCAAACGCATTTTTAGCAAGGAAAGAAATGACTGCTGATGGTTACACGTGGCTGGATTTTTAACCAAATCGCGGTAAAATTTGCGAATGCGTGAATCACGATTACGGTAAAAGTATAAGGAGTAGCAAGTCGGGTCTAGGTTCGTTGAAAAGCTAAGATTCTAAGCTTTCAGGGGTAAGTTACAGCAAGTTTCTAGCCCAAACGGTTCCCGTGATATGAGCGATTTTGTAAAGGTCGTTTTTCAGATTTAAAGTTAAAACCTCAGAGTGGCAAGTGACAGCTTTACAGCTGCAGAAATTACAAATGACAGCTATGCAGCTTTGCAAATGGCAGGTGACAGTTAGAAGGCAGTTCTACTTAGGTTAAATAGATTGAATTATATCACTGGAAACTAAGAGATTTGGTTTCACACCGTCCTAGCTGTACTCACAATGTATTTGGAAGGTCTAGGTCTTACGGATTGGGTCAAGATGGCTTCGGTTCTGGTTTCGCCCCGGACGGTCTCTGCGCACAGCGTCTGGTCTCTGCTCTGCTGGTCTTGTCTGACACTGCTCCTTGCCCGGCTCCTGGATCTCTGGGTACAGCGTCTGTGCACAGCTCCTGGATCTTTCTGCACAGCTTTCTCTGGACACAGCGCTGATTTGCACGGCTCCTGGATGCTGCTACCGCTGTTAGGTTTGCTGGATGCTGAGGCCTGCTGAGAAGAGTTCTCAGTTTGTGGGTTTAGGCCCTTGCTTTGAGTTCTGAATCAAGTTCTTTGGAGTTTTAAAGTCTAAGTGTTGGATCTGGTATCTTCTGGATGTTGTGTGGTCCGGCAGAGCGCGTTGCAGCAACTGGATTTGAATGTCTCTACCTGTCCCAGCAGTCTCTTTTTATGTGTTTTGAAAAAGGGTGTGTGCCTGGGCCTAGCTAAGCCTGCCCCTCTCTACTTGTCATTGGCCCAATTCTCCCCTCTCCCATGATAGGGGGAAGGAAATCCGATGCTGTAGGGTTTATGGTCAGAGTGATGCTGTAGGGTTTATGGGTCAGAGGATCCTCCCTGGTCAGTTTGCCCACAAATCTATATTTGATTCAAATACATATTGCACAGATACACAGTTGTTTAAAATTACATGCACCCATCACATATCACATGAGGTATACTCTGTTCAAACTCTGCTCTTCCTGGGGGCTCGCATTCAGAAATGGCAACATTTTGCACTTTTTAACTGGTTTTGCAATATCGGGCACTTACCCAAAATTACACACATGTGCGCAAGGAGTATGGACATTCATTGATGAAGTGCCAGATTTTTAACATGCAGACATTTGGAGTGAAACCCTATTTTCCGCTAGCAACCCCCCAGATCATACCACCGGGTCTTAAAACCTCTTAAAATGTGGGCAGAAAAATCACAAGAATTATGGTATCATTTAGATAATTTTGACAAGTCCGCACCATGAGTTATACATCTTTCTTAGAATCATATTCTGGCCAACAGGGGTGTGTCTTTTCAGGTCACATGGTGTAGAAACCAGTTTATCCAGTTTCTGCCAAGCTCAGAGACCCTGCCCCTCCCAGCTTCTGCCAAGAGGAAGCTATTTTACGCCCTCCCCCCCCCCCATAAACCATCTGCCTGAGTCAAGGAAGGGCTTTGTTTAACCTCCTGCAGTCTGTAGGTGCTCCACCCCTAATACAATTATCAGAGAGATGGCATATCCTTTTAGTGTGGGCAGCAGAAGGCAGCTAGGCCTGGGAACTGCTGTGGATCCAGTTTCACTCTAGTTGGGGGAAGTTGTCAGGAAGAATTCAGTTCCTTTAAGCCAGAATTTAGCTAACATGTCACTTTTTGTTCCCAGTTTAAATCAAACATACAATTTTTACACATGCAGCTAAAACACTGATTCTAAGTTCTAAACTATGACATTTCAACAGTGACAAACTATGTGACACTCAAAAGTAGGTCACTCAGTTAATTTAAACATTTTTGATTTTTGGTAGTTTTAAATCCAGTTTCAGTTAGGCTGCTGCAGACCTGCAGAGCTCAGCCAGTCTTGTTATGAACATTGTTTTGGGGCTCTTCAACTTCCCAGATTTTGTATGCACACATACTTCATTCTGCCAGATGTCTGCTGGTGTTCAGTGAGATTTTTGGATATGTTGCAATGTTTGAAATAGGCATTTTGAGCTGGCATTCAGGGAAACAAAAGGTGATTTTAAAGTGCGGTTTTTCCTTTGGCACACATTTCACTCATGGCACCCCGGCCCATCCTGCTCGCACTGGTGGGTGACAAGTTAGGCAACCATTTTGGTGTGCGCAAACTGCGTGGTTCTCCTGGATTCGGGTGCACATGTGGGCTTTTTGGCCATCTTGGATTTTCTAAGCCCACAGCACCAAATGTTGCAGCATGATAGCTCAAACGTGGGTCAGGACACCCAACACTGTTCAGCTATGTGCGTAGTCATGACAAAGTTAACTGTAATCATTGCATGATCTCTGTAACTAGTATGGGCAACGGTCAGACTCATAGTCACTGCAGCTAAGTCTGGATCAACGACAACATAATCTAATGTCAAGCCAGACTTTCCATTTGCCCATGTATGCTTGCTTTGTACGTCACCAGGTGTTCTGCCATTAACCATCAACAATCCCCATTCATTGAGGTCACTCATCCAAGATCTACCTTGAAAATTAGATTGTTTAAACTGCATTGCTGAATCAACTTTCGAGAGGCCCATTCCCGATTTGAATGGTTCATCCAAAAAGTATGCATTCAGGACACCTACGATCAAATATTAGGTCCTTGCTAATATCAGTGACCCAATCCAGCAACTTATCGCAAATATGCTTGATAGTGCAATGTATTTCATTTCCATCGTTAGGATTATAGATATTAATTGATATGGTTCTCCTATCCTGGCCGCCAACATTCAGGCAGATCTCTACCACCTTAACATTTTTGCATAAAGTAGATACTTCAACAACATGTGACGGAATTCAATGTTTTACCCTGATCGAAAGACCAGCACTAGGTCTACATATGGCTCCCTTAACCACGAGTTACTGGTATATTTGATAACCATTGAAATAAAATTTTTTAGTGAGACATGTCTCTTGGAGTAAGAACATAGCCTTAGCATTTAGCAACTTTAAGCAACCATCCCCAGAGAGCCAATGGTTGTACCCTCTGGTGTTCCATGAAACAATTTCGACAGATCATGCTTGTATTACATTTCCAACCGGCACAAGCTAGTAATCCACTTCAAAACCTGCTATATTTTTTCTGGATTGGGTTACATGTAAAATAAATTAATTCGGGCAGTAACTTGTTAGTAATAACAGATTTTGAGGTTTAAGGGAGGAATATATCTTGAATATGTGACTGAAGATGAGTCCAGTACCATATCCGGGTCATTAATTTCATAGCTGGCCTCACCTAGTTGTTTTCGGGCTGCCAAGCGCTTTTTCTTACGGTGCTGCTTTTGGGTGAGATACACTTCAGATACATCATTCATATTTGAGATTTGTATTGTTTACACCCGTTGTTCCCGTAGCACCACTAACACTTTGTCCCCAACCAGATCTTCCCTTAGTGTCAAGATTTTCTCAACAATTTCTTAACCTAATACTTGCTTTGTGGTAACCACACAATTCTTGGTTTCCATTTTATCTTCCAACCTTAAAAGGGTGAGCCAAAATCCTGCTGAGATATTCATGTGTTTGTCCACATAATGTCAGAAGAATTATTTTGCAAATTGTAATGTTATTATTAGGTTTTGCATTTCTACCATCTGTGTAGATTCACAGATTGAATGTTCCATGTCATGCATCGCTGGGACGAGGTTAGGTGACTTAGATTATCGTGGAGATGAAGATCATCCTGGTTGAGGGTTCAGGAATTATACTGTTATTCGCTTCATTATTAAGTTGTTGTTGAGTAAAAAATTCAGATGGCAGGAGTTTGATTGCTGTATTTTGGAGTGAGTAAGCAATGAACAATCAGTGTTGTCCTTCTCCCCTGCACTCACCTTTTCATTTCTCATGTTACGCTTCAGGGATGCTTTTTACCCCAGCGAGAAATAGTAGGTAATTTTCTCCTTAGATGTATTGCCACTACTAGCCGTAACGTGTTGTACAGGATGCTTTCAAAATGCACAGATTCTGACAGGAGTATTTGATCAGTAGACATTTTACTCCCACCAGCTTTCGCCCCTTCGTTCCTTAAGTTGTAACTGGCAGAACAATCTGACCTTTTTCCTTTCCTTTTCACTCTGGCCTACATATCAAGCACACGCTCACAGTCAAAGGTTTCTACCAGCAATCAATCAGACCAGTAAGCAACAATCTGCAGCCTAAAAACTGACCACGATAGATTAAGGCAATGTTTCCTGTTCGTGTTCGTATTCGCCAAGGTGGAGGATTTTTACTTCTTCACTTCCTAGCTCCCGAACTCCCAAACACCAAAAGACTTAACTCACGACACTTTGCGCTTGCGCTTTGCGTGGCGCTTCTTGTTTTAAGGGTTCCGTCCCTTATAGTGATAGTAGCAGCACACAAAAAGTTGTTTTCGGGAGCTCCGCGAGGATCACTGCCTTCTCCAAAAAATTTAACTCACAACACTTCCTGATTCCTTTTTAAAAGTACAATAAAAACCAGTGTATATAATTGGTTTGATATCATGTAAATGCATATAAAAATCAGTATTCTACGTTTTTCCAAAGTCACATCTACGTAACATATTAATGATTTCATTCTAGTTTTCATGAACTCATGAAATGACACTCTATATTACCCAACTGAAACAAACAAAATGATGCCTTTGATCATGCCTTGGGAAGATTATTTAAGCATGCAGTCTAATTATAAGGAAAGCTGCAGGAGCTGTGATAGGAAATTACTTTTTATTTTCAGTGCATATCTTGTAAAATTCACCAGCCTGTCTAAATACCCTTGATAAACCAGCTTTAACAGCTATTTAAATATTTAACTGATTCCTTATCATTATTACAACTCCCTGCTAACAAGAAGGAGACAAGATTTCATTTCTGCAAGTGAGAAAACTAGTCACAAATTAATAATATATCCCCTCGATCCTCCCTCATTTGCCTACCAGATGGACACATGCATTTTTTATGCTGGTTATTATCCTAGCTAGATTTCTCCTGCAAAAATGTTAGTCTCAATATGGAGTTTTGTGATAAAAAATCCATCCAGGAACACATCAGTATAAATTGGAGGATATTAAAGGTTTACTACTTTAGTGTATTTCCAAGCTGAGGGTTTCGTTAACGATCACCACAATTTCCTGCCGTTTTCCATTTGCACTGTTGATTTCAGTTATTGCTTTCCATTATCGGCAATGTTTCTGGCTTCAAAACCATTTCTCTTTGCATACCTGCTGGTGTTACTTTTGTAAGGTTATGGCATTAATACCTCAATTATATGTTTGTTGTTCGAGGGAACCCTTAGTTTCTAATAACCAAAAGGCTTCTCGTCTTTTGGTGTCTCTGCATCAAAAGCAATTCCAAATTCTTGTGTTTAAGTACTCTCTTTTTGGTTAGGTTTTCCTTAAATCATTTGAGATCTTGTTCATATTGGTCAGGAGTTTATTTTGCTTCATCTTCATGCTTTCCAACACCTTATTCTTAGACCCTATCCGGCACTGTTTTGGTAACATCAAGCCATCCCTACACCACACTCTTTGCCACTTCATGCTCACTCACCTTGTAGCTTTTTATGCATTTCTGTGTGAAATCTTGCCTGCTATATTTGCTGCTAATGCAAATGATGTAGGATAACAATTATCTGGAATTTGTTCAATAATAGATTAGCATTCTGCAATAACCTCAACACACCACTGAGGTGAAACTCATCAGTTCCACTTAACATTCCTTCTGTTTAGGTGTGTCACTAAAGGATCATGGTCTCTCTACAAACTCGTAACAATCTGGAACTCGGTTAGCTTGCTTCCTGCTTTTAAATATAACATTTTGTAATATAGCCTTTAAGGCTGAGAGATGGGTAATTAGCAATGGACAATGACCTACACACAAGTTGTGAAAGTGCCATCATCCTAAATTAAATTACCCCTCTTGAAATCTGAAAGGCTATTAGCGCATAGCGGTAATAGTGATATAGGTTTTGGAGCATTGATATAAAACGTTGTTAGATTAATAGTGGGCTAAATGGTCAACCATATAGGTACATTCAATTACTTGAATTTTGTAGTTTTTGAATAATGAGGTTGTCTTTATAAGATCCACATTTTAATTGTAAGGTTGTTTGAAATGGAGATCTTTAAACATGAGCATGCATTTGGTGTAATGCAGTTTCACCATATGGAAGTAACAGTTTGCTTGCCTGTGTTATCATTCACTTAGTTCTGCATTGTTTTGCCAACAGGGGTCTTTTCCGATGCCATTTTTGCAGAACAAAATTCCATCGGAAAAACAAATCTAAATATATAGAGAGGAGGGGTTAAAGTGGTGGGGAGAGAGTTGGGGTAGGGAGAATACCATAGTGAAAGGGGAGACTCAAGGGGGGGACCCCTCAAAATAAAAAAAATAAAAAATGATTCGTTTTTTCGATGGTATTTTTTGGGCAGAATTTCCATTGAAAACACTCCAGTCAGCAAAAGAACATAGAACCATTCACTTCTGACTAGATTTTTAGGACACACCAGACTTTGGTATCCAAGGGATGCTTGTGTGACCTTGTGTATATTGGGGCGTGAAATTAAAAAGCTAGATTCTTTATCCCATGTCATACCCACAGCTCACATATCTCCCAGGTTGGTCTCCAGGTTACAATTAACCACCTGTTCTCGCCAACACATACCACGTGCTTTACCAGGTTTCCTATGCATTAAACATACATTAAACACAAATCTGTATTTGTTTGGCTGGCACCTGGGACAGTGTCAGGTCACAACCTAATTTTCAAAAGGCTAAGATGTTGACATGTATCTTGCTCTTAACCGATTCAAGAAAAGCAGCCCTCACAATATATTTACTGACATTATCATTTTAAGTTACACATCAATGTGTAGGCACTGGCAGCATATGACTGAGTATATATTTGGCTTTTGCATGCTGTTAATGGTACATATTGTGAGGACTTCCCTGTATCTTTCCAAACTTTCTTTTGATTCTTTCGACTGATGTCCATCACAGGTTTTTTGGGTAGAAGGTTCTACTATTTTGTACACAATGCCATTCTATCTGGAACAATCTTTCCCATGTAACTACAGGACCATCTTTGGAATGTCCTCCTAGTTTTATCAGAACAACCAACAGCCACAGCATCAAGATCCTTTAACCCATTCTTAAAGTCCTAATTTTTGTCCATAGACTTTTGATAATGCTAAAATGTTTTTCTGCTTTACACCCAGGTCTCTATTAGGCTGGATGGAGAAAATAAAGCCTTGGAGTACAGTGCTGTTGGAGTGACAAGGGATGCAGTGAGAGCAGTATTTCGCAATGCAAAAGTCAGCGAATTGTTCGACCGCAACTGGCACAAGATCGCGCTTAGTGTGCAAGCCAAGAGCGTCTCCCTCTATATCGACTGTAAATTGGTGCTGACTGTACCCATTGAAGAACGCGAGAACATTGACATCCAGGGGAAAACTGTGATTGGGAAACGTCTTTATGACAGCATACCCATCGACGTAAGTGTACATAGTACTGGAATGTATAAGTGTACAGTATTTGCAGACAGGATTTGCTAAACATCTGCAATCTATGGTTGAAAACCACATTGTTTAATGGCCTCTTCATATGGACCATAAGCGGTCATGATTAAAGTGATAGTTACTGCACATACTAGAACTTACATGACAATTGATATTGCTCTGAAGGTTTATATCAATGTCATGGTCTCCCTAAGGTGCCTTGGTTCCTATCCATTTGAGTTAAATATATGTTTACTTTGGATTTTCCTTGATTCATTTGATCAAGTAAAAAAGAATCTGGGTTCACAATGTAGTCACAAGACCTTCTTTAGCTAGAGTAAAACAGATGAGCAGATCATCTCATCAGAGAAAGCATGTGCAAACCATTTGTTACCGATCAAGAATCTGTTTGAAAATTTCTATCAAGTAAATGAACATCCGTGTTATTTGACGCTTGAGCCTATAATCATTTGTTGATTGTAGCAATGAGAACTAATTGCTCCTTTTCGTAAACCTAAGGGACTTAATTTTTTAACTCTGCTTTCCTTGCAGTTTGACCTCCAGCGCATCGTTATTTACTGTGACTCCCGGCATGCAGAGCTGGAGACCTGTTGCGATATCCCCAATGGACCGGTAAGAAACTCTTCTTTTTTCAGTGGCTATGTTCTATACGATTGCATTTGAATGGCCACAGTGGGCATATGCTGTACAAGACATGTCTATTGGATGTGTACAGAAACAGCAATAGGCCAAAACTTTAGGGATGAGTGGTGTTAAGAGTAAGCACTTTAATAATCATGTTGCAGTACAGTAACCCTTTTATTAATGATTACTGGGCATTTGCAATTACCCATACATTGTATGTCCAGGAAGATCCTGCTGCGAGTCAATATGATTAGCTCAATACAAGACACAAATCATTGAATTATGGGTCAAGATCATAAAAAAGAGAATTCTTAAATTAGACGTGCTTTTTATGGCCCACAAGCACCATTTGCTAGTTCTTTTGAGAGGGACATGCCTCCCATAACCTGATTTGGTTATTTGTAATGCACAGATCCTCAAGGGAACCAGGCAGAAACTGCATCTAGGCGCAGGTATCAATCAATCAATAATATGGTGAACAGAAAAAACAATATAATTGTGGAATGAAGTGACAAATTATTGAAAACCTTTAGCTTCTTCCTAAATAAAGGTACAGACTTGATTTTCCCAAGGGCGGGGGGCAGTGAGTTCCAGGTATGAGGGCCACAGATAGAAAAGCATCTGTATCCTTGGTGCACAACATGGGAAGAAGGGAACGTCAGAAAGTTTTGACCAGCAGATCGAAGTAGGCAGGTTTGAAGATATCAGAGATCATGTAGACAAGGTAGCTGGGGGCTAGACCATGGAGGCACTTGAAGATAAGACAGGGGATCTTAAAAAGGATCCTCCATTGTACTGTGAGGCAATGAAGGCTTTTACGAAAAGGAGATATTGAAACCGTTCTTCAGAGATTGTAGAGGAGTCTAATGGGCTAATGTTGTGCAATTTAGAGGCACTGCAACTGGCCAGCCAGAGTGCCCATAAGAATAATCCAATTTTGAGTTCACCAATGTCCCGAAGACAGCTGGGTGATCCTTTTCTGCTATGAGAGGAGAACGGGCCACAGTTGTTTAAATCGATAGTAAATAGATTTAACAATCTAACTAACGTGTAGATGGCAGGTTAGGTTTGACTACCAAATACAGCCAAGGGTTTTAACTTTAGAAGAGAAGATAGTAGGTACTTCAAATAAAGCAATATATGATTGTGAGTTTGCCAACAGTTTCTTCTGGCCCAAAGAGTATATCTCTGTCTTGGACAGGTTTAATTGCAACCTGGTTTCCAGCATCCGACTTTTTATTTTTTAGGCACATAATAGTATCATTTGGAATGCTTCTGGGGGATGTTTGAGCCTGATGTAGATTTGGGTATCATGGGCATACGAGTGAACATATTTTTAGTAATGGGCCGATTATAAATATAAAATAACAGCGGGCGGAGGGCGGACCATTTTGGAAGTCCACAAAGAACAGGGAAGGTGTCAGAGTAATAGGCTCCCATTATTACTTGCTGGGTTTGATTCAAAAGAAAAGAGACAAACCACTTCAGTTATTCAGACACCATGGCTACCCTGGCCAGTATGCAGAAGAGAATGCAAAAGTTAACTGTATCGAAGACTGCCAATAGGCATGCTGAGATCACCTTCATGAGCAGTCCTCAGAATATCATCCAAGATGGCCACAAGCGTAGTTTCATTGCCTTGACAAGGTCTGAACATGGCCTGAAATCTATCAAGGATTTCATGTTCTTCGAGAAAGTTTTGAAGTTGTAATGTGAGTAACTTCTTAAGAATCTCGGTTGGCCATAACATGCCTGCAATGGGGCAGTAATTAGAGAGCAGAATGTGGTCCGATGATGGTTTTTGAGCAAAAAAGTTAGAAGATATATTTTAAGGTATGTTGGCACAATGTCTTGATCCATGGAGGCAATTACAAAAGTGGTAATGAAATCACACAGTAAAAGGGCATGCTGTTTAACAAGACAGGCCAGAATTCGATCATAGTTATGATTAGTGGCTTTTGGTTTTGAAATTAGGATGCATATTTCCTTGGAAGTAACCGGGGAGAAGGGGAGAAGGGGAATTTAGATGAAATCAGTGCATTAGATGACAAAGGATCTGTATCTGAAATAGATGGATGTGTATTAGATATTTGGGATTCAATATGCAATCGGATAGAATTAACGTCCTTCATGAAGAACTAATAAAATGCATTGGTCAGTTTGGAAGTATGGGATAGACTGGATGAGATACTTGGGGGATTAGCTATATTTTGTAATAGTTTAAAGAGTTCGTAAGCAACGTAATATCATGGGGCTGGAGAATTTCTTTAAGTTTAATATAATTTGGATCCTCAATAATGTCACACCAAATATTCAGATCTTCAAGAATAATCAAATCAGATTAGCGAAGAGCTTCGGTGCCAACAAAAAGATCAACATTTTCTAAACAAAACGGTAGCAACAAACTAACTGCTAAAAATAAATAGATGATAGAGATAGATTACATATATATATTTAGGATGTATTGTCCCAACTCAAGGAATGCAATTTAGACAGTACCAGGAAGGACTTAACAATAATGGTGACTGTACTCCCCAAACTCGCCCCTGCCCCTGCAGGGATTCTCAGTTGAGGGTTTTATTTTAAAATTACTTGGTAGCGAAATATGAAAATGGGCACGTAAATTAAAGATAATTAAAGGAACCATGTACATTATTTAATTCCAAGAGCTTATTTTTTGTCTATTGGAACATAGTAGTAAGTAGTATGTAATGATAAAAAGCTGCCATTAAACTAGATCAGAATAGTGCACACAATATTTAATAATAAAGGCTGATCAATGTAACAATGCAAATCAGGGAAGAGAGCTGCAAAAAGGATCACACATAATGCTGTGTCGACTATCGAAATGCCCAGACAAGCCCAAACAGAAGCGCTGACATGAACCTGTTTCACAGCCAAGTGACGAAATTGACATGCAGCTGTTCCGAGCTGCCAGGAAATGAAGTTATGAGGGAGACCCTCACATGCAACTATCTGTGGCAGTACGGGAGTCACAAAATAAATAGTTTAAAAGGTGTTAAGAGTTTAGCAGTTTAAAAGAGTTCAAGATTGAATCACTAAATAAAGACCAGGCTTGAAGGCAGCAATTAGAATGATATGATAGATTATTTATAACGCACTTACTACCCAGAGTTTTCTAAGTGTGAACCCGTGGAATGAGCTTCTGTTGCTCTGTGTCGTCTTGCTGCCAAGGCGAGCGCGTTGCCCTGAGCTATCCTCACAGGAAAATACAGTGAATTGATATAATTCACAAGTTCATCAATAATTCAGAACAATATCTTCTTTTAAAAACAATGAATCTATTCATCAAACTATTAAATGAACCCTGTACAGTAGCAGCAGAGTAACAAAGTATCATCAGGACATTAACTCGCACTGGCGCAAGTCTTTTGAACCTGTGTTGTGGCGGAGTGAGGAAATGAACACGGGACGGCTGGGAAATTCATTTCTGAGGGAGATCCTCCCATGTAACAATAAGTGGCAGTACGGAAGTCACATAATACAAACCCTAGAAGACTTTAAGCATTTAACAGTTTAAAAGAGTTTAAGAACGAACCACTAAAGAAAGACTTGAAGGCAGCAATTAGAATTCATGGAAGGTTGTATATGGCTTCCATTAAAGCTGATAATACAATTAACACATAACTCCATTCTCTGACGTCACTGCAGTGAAAAATGAAAGTCATATATCACTGCGCTGAGGAAACACACCCGCACACCTCCCTTACTATGTTACCGGAACAATGCTTATCCGGTCCCTCTTGACAGTGCCCCCAGCTGATTCCTCAAATCCGCAGACCACAACGAAACAGGAAGTGAGTGCCCTCTTAGAGCTGAGTACACTATCTTTCCTCTAAGAGGGTTGAGAGTGGTTGAGAGACACCGGTACACAACACAAAATGGTAGCAGGCTAAACATCAAGCACGTGGAATTATTCCACCTCGTTTTTCAGAAGCACACCATAGCAACTCTCTCGTTGTCTATCAGATGTGATCCCTTGGTGGAATATTTTCCCACACATTATAGTCACCCAAACACAATTCCATAAATTATTCTAAAAAGGAAGCACACCTTCTGTAGCACTTTCTATTGTGCCTGGTCTTCTGTTTCTGAAGCTTAGTTCAAAGAAAATGCAGTGCAGATAGGAGACTTTTGAGATCCCTGATTCCATTTCATTTCCCCCATGGATCTGTTTTATTTTCTCAGTTATTTATTTATTTATGTATTTATTTATTTTTAGTTATGTCTCACTTTTGTCTATGGCGATTTGCATACATACAAATACGGTGCAAATAGATGAGAGGCAAAATGATCAAACATGGGAGCTGCCGCTGATATCTACAAACCAACCCAGAAGGGAAACAAGAAGACTGAAGCAGATAATGCTTTCAGGATTCTTTAACCTGTAATGTTCAGAGATGTAACTGAATAGGAAGAGCCTCCCAAAGGAAGGGAGAAAACAGTTGAAACAAGCAAAAGCAAGATGCAGCACAGGTTGGTTTGGAAACAGAATAATAGAGGGAGATACCATCATGTTACTAGGGCCGAGCAACACTATGGGCCAAAAAAACAGGTGTCCACCAAATTGTGGAACACTCCCGCCCCCTGCACACCAAATTGTTTTTGTAATACAATCAATATGTAACATTATCAAAATGACTAAATTTGTAAACATTCACTCTCCTTAACACATACTGTATCTACATTCTTCATTACTTCAATCAGTTTATTATTATTGTGTTTCTAACAGAACATTCCCCTCTCCCATTCCCCTGCAATAATGTTCCGCTCTCTGATGTTAGATTGACACGATGAACAATTAATAAACAATGAACAAACATGATTAAATGGGCTCAAAGAGGGAAAGAACATAAGGAACGTATGGAATTGGTTAAAAACCTTTTTTCTTTTTGTCAAAATTGTAATACAATTAAACAAATAAAAAAATAAAAATAAAAATAAATAATAATGTTGTTTCTGTAATGCAGTTTCTTCTGTGAAATCGGGTAGCTATGGTTATTCTTTCAATCCCCGGGGGTATGGGAAAGCTTCATGTTGCAAACTCTGTCTCTAGCCCATCTCCAACTCCCAAATTTCACTCAGTGTTCTCTTGCTTCCCCATCTCTTGCCTAATGGCATGCGCTTGATTTTATCCCTGGAAATTGCATTTTTCTGCCTTTTCTTTTTCTGATAAGCAAGGGTATACATACCATTGGTTATATCATGCATCACGAAAAACAAAATGTCTGCAAAGTTTCAGCCAAATCCATTGCAAGAGTCAAAGTTTATTAGCAATTAATTTTTCGATTTCCTATGAACCTCACTACTCACCTTAGCTATAGGGCGGCAACATTATAAATCACATCACTGATGCCATCACTCATAACAACACTAATTACATTACAACAATAACTGGCCTTAAGCATGGCCTTCAGCCATTGCAGTGTGCATGGGCAAATATACTTTAACACATGAATGGTTACTAGTCATGGCCTTGAGTTTCTTTCACTTAAATTAAGTTAGTTACATTTTTTTTTTTTAAAAAACATACAGCCTTGTCTTTTTCTTAAATTAAGGTATGCATAAAGTAGTACTGCCCTCTCAGATAGAGAAAGGTTTTTTTAGAAGCCTTTTTAAACCCACCATCACTTTTATTATGTATTGTATACATCCTCCAATGCTCCAACCACAAGGTTGTCGAGACAAACCAGGTCAACCCTTGTTAGGGATCATCAGTGCAGTATTGTTCTGACAGCCTTGCAATATGTCTATCTTCAGTTGATTAAGAGTAGAATTGCCCTCTAAGACAAAGACAATTTACTGTAGAAAAAGGATTTAATTTGGGTTAATTTATATTTTATTTTTACAGCGCTCACACAGCCCATGGGCATCGAAGCGCTGTTACAGGAATTGTTTGTTTTTTAGTTATGTAATTGTTTTTGTCTTAGTTGTGTATTTATAACGCGCCTAAACACTGAGGTTTCTAAGCACGGACCCGGGGATCGAACCTGTGTTGCTTAATGGCGTCTTGCTTCCAAGGCACGCTGAGCTATCCTTCCTGGACGATATACTCACAATGCCTTGCTAATGTGGCTCAGACCTGGAGGTGAGCTTCCTTCAATGGCTATTAGGTGGCGTTGTGGAATGTTTGACTTGGATGAAATTGACTATCTTACTTTCACATTTCAGGTGAATGGGTAATTTCAAAGTTTTTTTAAACCCACCATAACTTTCTTTGTGTATTTTATACATACTGCAATGCTCCAACCACAAGGCTGTCAGGACTATACTGCACTGATGATTGCTAATAAACTTCAAACCGGTTATGCAGTTGTCCTGACAGCCTTGCAAAATGCATCTTTGGTTGATGAAGTTAGTTATAAAGTGACACTGGTCTCTAAAATGGCAATTTCCTATAGAAAAAGGCGTGCATTTGGTGCTAATTTGCATACCCAAAATGTCATGCCAATGTGTCTCAGAATTGAGGGTGAACTCCCAGCAATGGCTACTAGGTGGCATTGTACAAGTTGTGAAAGAGAAGAACTGTTATCTCTTTGGTGCTCAGCTGTCTAGATTAATCGTGGTTAATCAAAACATACTATCAAATAATCTTTAATCTCAACCATGTATCCCTACAGACAGTGTTTCTTCAGCGTCAGTGTGACATTTGCCTTTGTAATTTCTGTCAAGCCTTTATTTATTATTCTCCTATCTGCAGTTCAGTGAGCTTGTGTTTATTTGAATCAAAGTTTCAAAGCTCAAGTTCTTTACACAAGATGGCTAACCACATTTCTGTTCTATTTTGTTTTAGTGCCAGCCCACTTTTGTCACAGAACCACCACCGCCGCTTACAACTCCCACCATTGGAAGTGAACAAGTGGGAACAGAAAGTACCATTAACTGCCCTGCTTGTCCACATGGTGAAAAGGTATTCCACGCTCCTTAAGTTTACAAATCAACACAAACCTGAATGTTTAGTGACATGATATTACATACAGAGTACAGACTTTATGTTACGCCCGTGGGCTTTGTGAAGCTCATGTAATTCACTTTCTGATGACAAATGCTCCTCAGAACCATCCAGTATTTGTCATAATGAGTTGTGTGAGCTGAGTAGATTGTGTGCAGAGGTTTTGTGTGTGTGAGGCTGTGGTGGGAGTTGGATAATCTGCACTAGATGACTTTCCAATTTTTGAAGCAGCAAATCATGTGTGTCCTAGTGTCCTTTCGCTTACGAATGGAATATGTAGAGGGGCAGCCAGAGGATGATCCAATTTGGCTTTCTGTCCATTTTTGCGTAATGAGTGTTTGGCGTTGTTGGAGTTAAGTTGCATGTTTGCTGTAAACATCAATGCACGGTAGTTTGTTCCCTCTTCCCAGCGAGGATGTTAACGACCAAGAGGTTAGGCGTGTTTCAAAAGTAAGTGTTGTCAAGGAAGTGATTGGACAAATTCTGTATCTGGTCTAGTGCTGTGCCTTATTGGTGCTAGTGTTATCCTAGTCTTGTCCATCTTTCTGGCGACGTAGCTCTGTCTTATACCCTCATTACATTTGATATCAATCTCATTTGTGTCCAGCGGTTGCTTCAGACCGTTTTTCCACTGATTACGGGTGGGTGAAGTAAATGTATCAGGCAAGGTATGGAAGAGCTGCAACGCAATTGATGGTGAAATGACTGCATGTGTAATGTCGCTGGCATACTCGCTATGGTCGGAAGTATGGATTTGCAGGGGTTGGTTTTATTGATGGTCATGAAGATCCATGCCCTAGATTGCCTTAGGGTGTGTATCCCGGCTCGATAGGTTCTGTTTCCCCTGTTCAATTTGTATATGAATCATATCTAAATGATTATTGCAATGATTGGATTTGAGGCGGGGCGAGGAAGGACGGTTTCTGGGGAAACCGTGATATAACCAGTATTTCCCACCATAGCAGCAGTTTGGTGGTTACATAACCTTGCAGAGTGTGTTCTTCCTTTTACCAACGTTGAGCTGCTATCCTGGAAGTGTGTGGATCAAACAATATTGTGAAGGAGAATCATTTCATATTGTTCATATCGCACAATTTTTGAGGGTAAAAGCACAGGGATTATGTTCTGCAATAAAACATGGCACACCGTTTTTGGGGCGAAGCACATTTAGATAAGAGTGATTCACAGTATGGGCGGGTAGCCGGGTGTTGAGTTGGCTGGCATCTGCTATTTGATTTGGGCAATAGGAAGCACATTCTCTTTCCAATCCTTTTTAGAGGGTAGATTGAGGCTTCCCACTTCAAGAGGTTGCAGCTGTGTGTCTGACATTTGGACTTCCAGGTGGCATTGCGTGTTAGTTGCATTGCTTCTACTGCTGGTGGTTTACATGTGGATTTGGCAATGGGGCCTGACACACAATAAAGGGCCATGGTGGCGTGTTTCATGACAGAAATGGAGTGACTGTGGAGAAAGACAACTTTGTAATGGTATCAATAGTGGCTAAGGTACATATTAAGTCAATAATGAGTACATGTGGGGCCCTTGGTTGTGGTTTGGGCCTTGTTTCTGAGTAGTCTTCTCATTCCTAAGAGTGTATGCTCCTGGTTAATAGCATGTCTATGCTGCACTGTGCATGCACCTTAGAGCCCACTAATAAGACCAGGCATTAAGTGAGTGTCTGGCATACATTGGGGCACCATTGCCACAGAAACATTTAGAAGGGCAACATGTACTGTACTAGTCAAAGTAGATGTGCCAAACGGGTGACCCCCTT
This sequence comes from Ambystoma mexicanum, assembly GCF_040938575.1. NCBI lineage: Eukaryota > Metazoa > Chordata > Amphibia > Caudata > Ambystomatidae > Ambystoma > Ambystoma mexicanum. The sequence goes on along the minus strand of NC_090933.1, from coordinate 1,181,907,919 downwards.
AGACTGAGGAGATGTTGCTGAATCTGGTGCCAGAAATTCTCTCTGTGGCTCGATTGATTAAGCAGCAGAGACAGGGGGCTGGCAACACTTGACTCTCAAGATGTTTTGTATTACAACTACTCAAGTGATGGTGAAGGATCATGGGAGTCCCAAAACATCTAGATAGCCATAGGTCGACTCCTGTTTTAAGGAGTACAGAAAACAAATTGTGTGCAGTCTTTGTCAATCTGGTTGTGCCTTTGGCTTGGTCTCACACAGCCCGAATGTCCATTATGCTTTGTAAAGGTGCCTGTTGGGCCTTGCTAGCACATCCCTGCATGTTTGTAGTAATGGCGGTGTGCACAGCAGTAGTCTGGGGGCAATGAAAACAAACGTCTGTGATGTTTGCATCTCTAAAATAGTTTCACGGCTTGTGATAGGTCTGAGGTGTTATTTGGGCATTGAAAGGCATACATGTACCCGCGTGCCTGAAAAGATGTAGCTGATTCTTTCTTTTTTCTGTTTCGTCTACAGGGTGAGACAGGCCCACCTGGAGTAGAGGGGCCCAGAGGTCCAAAGGTTAGTAGCTGGGAAATATGACCGCGTACATGTCTTGTCTGCTGCTCCCGTGATAGGCTGCAATGCCCAGAAAATAAACACGATGCCACAGTTCGTTGAGCCAAAAAGTAAACAAAAAGATTAAAGATTAAAACATCAGCCTGACTAGGAACCAATAGTGAACATTTTTTAATTCTTTTTTCATGGAGTAGGTTGTGAAAAAATGTATTTTTTTTATTTGCTTTGGCTGAATTAAATCAACCTGTCAAACATTTATACATAACATTTTCAAAATACAAAAAGCATAAAACAGTGTGAAAACAACTAAACAGTTCAAACAAAATAATACCACCACACTGATCACATAAGTAGAATGCTGAGGCTTTGCCAACCAACTAAATGTATCTTAAAGTGCTGCTTTTTTTCGATCTATGAGGAAAAAATATTCTATTATTTAAATGGAAATGGTTTAACATTTTTGGGAAGAGTTAACGAAATACAGAGGTTCAAAGAATGCACACAAGTGTTAAGCTGCTAAAATAACATATGATGAGGGAGTTAGAGGAGGTGTCTCGAAGTCAAGGTGTTAAGTGTTCAGGAAACGCCAAGCCTTGTGACTAAAGCGGAGCGCCTAGAAGACCTTCAAAAAAGGCTTGAATGGGGACTCTACTTAAGAACATCTGAGAATAGTTTATCCCTGGCCGGCCTTCTTTTTAGATTTGCTGGATGTGAATTTCTGCCTTCCAATGCCCCATAGCTACCATATTGTGGCTGACACTTATTTATTTAATTGTTGTTTTATAACGCACCTGATACCATACCTGAGTTCGGTTTCTAAGCACTGATATGGGATTCGAACCTGTGTTGCTTTGCATAGTTTTGCTTCCAAAACCATGCCCTCCGTCCACATATTATGTCGGCCACATAATAAAGTCAAGGCTTCGGATGGCTGCCCAGATCCCCAAAACCTAGCTAAAAGAAGGCCACACTCATGCTCAGTCACCAGTCCTAGTCCATAGCTGACTATTTGCTCAACTCTTTCATGTTTTTAACTATGCTTGTTAATGGTCCATGTATCTTGCCAAGACTTGGTCATATTGAATTTCGTGATGGTAAGACCTATTATTAAAAGTCCAAGGCGCAATTCATTTGGTAATGTTTGCTCTATAAAAAAGGCCCTTATTACTCTCCCCCTCGCCATATCCAGCAAGGCCCCGCCCCACACCACAGGCATACACTCCTCACTCAGCTAGGAGGTTTACACACTAGCTGCTGACATCTCAATGCAAGCTGCTAGCCAGAGGCTTGAATCCTAGTGAAAGTTCAGTGGGCTGGTGTGCCTGATTGGACTGATTTGCTTGGCCTTCCCCTCAATTTGAGCACAAACCAGAGCGCTGTTGACTCCCAGAATCGTGTAATTCGTCAACCAACAAGAAAACCAATCGGCAAAGAAGAAAGTTAGATTTTTTGGACGATTCCCCGGAATACATTTCTTTCATGATGATATAAAGAGCATCACTTTTTTTTATATCCAACTTAAATCATTGCTCCCCTGTTAGATATTCGCTAAGTGGTTTGTGGACTCAGTGCCTGTACTCCCAGTGCACCAAAACGTCTCTAGAGCAGTGACTTGAAGCATCATTATTTTGCCTTGGCTTTGTTTGACTTGTGTGGTTATCTGCCCATCTGATGCCGTATCTGTTAATTTTCCTTCCCGTTTGGTATGTGATGGGTTATTTATAACGCACTTAATACCCAAAGGTTTCTAAGTGCGGACGTCTTGCTTCCAAGGTGATCACGTTGCCCCTGAGCTATCCTCCCATATGTTACAGCTTTTGTATCTTTCAGTGTCAGGAATTAACTGAGAGACAGTTCCCGCAGTCACATCAGTTTCCCATGTTGGCAGACAGCATTGAGGAGGCTCGATGTCACGTGACCAGGTCTTGCCACTCAGTTGCTCTGCTCACCACCAGTTATGGTGCCTTCCAGGAAGTTACATAAGGACTCCAGTGCATTTGCATGCAGACAGCATTGAGGAGGTTGCTGGTCATATGACCATACCCTTACTCTCAATTGCTCCGCCCACCACCAGTTTGGGCACCTTCAAGGCTGCTACTTAAAGACTCCACCCCAGCTCCAGGCTAAAAATATCGAGGAAGCTGATGGCCATATGACCAGGCCCTACCACTTATTTGCTCCATCCACCACCAGTTTTGCAACCTTCTAGGCAGCTATTTTAGGACTCCAGGCCAGCTCCATGTCTGGGGTTACTTGTGTTTCGATGCAGAGGGGACATGGCCTACCAGTTTGGGCTGAGATGCTCCCATTTGCGGCAGTACCTAACTGATTTGCATATGGCTGAGCCTGTTTACAGAGGTGCAGATGGGCTAAAAACCCTGGTGTGGAATGTTTCCCAGAGAAGTGACAGTGGTTCAGATGTATTCAGAACCTTCCACCCATTACTTTTTTGGTTATAGTCATATCCAGGTAGACAGAATTGATGACACTGCTGACCAGGCCCTGCCACTCAGTTGCTCCACCGACCGCAATCCTTCATGTGCTCCAGGCAGCCTCTATTCCTTTGCAGTTGGTGATCAGGTGCAAGTGGATCCTTGTCACATCTGCTTTCCTTTCTTGACTCTTAGAATTAGGGTGTCTCTCGCCCAGGTGTCTGAAGCAAAGGGCAGATGAAGAATAGGGCAATTTCGATTTGGACATGTTCGGACTGGGATGACCCAGGACCAGAAGCCCTGCTCCTCTAACATCGGCTAAGCTCCCTCAAATATGTGTTTAAGCCCTCTCTCCCAAAAGCCCATTACTACTAACACAAATAATTGCCAACAACACTGCTCACTAACAACATCATGGACACTACATCAAAACAATCTCACGACCCCCATCATCAATCCATCACCTACCCATACATGAAAACTGTTGCTCGCTAATGTCCGCTCAGCAAATACTCATTCAGCAGACATCACCCATCTTATCATCACACATGACTTGGGTGCTATATTCATTATTGAGACCTTGATGACATTCACCTCCATACACATCCTAGATAACCTCATCCCCAACAGAACACAATTCTAAACGATCATCCAAACAAGACAGCCAGAGACCTCACCATCATTCACAGGGCATCATGGCCATGCAGCCAACTGGATGTCACCACCATTTGCTCTTTCAAAACCCCTTATTCTCCAGCATGGGGTCTGGCATGGATTCACATGCTCATGAATATTCAGTTTCGTTTCTGATCTGTCTTTCGTAGTAGTAACCAATCACTGATCTCTGCATCATACTGACCACAGCCAATGACTGCCCTCTACCTAAGCCCCGCCTCTGGCAGCCATCTTCAGATTTTTACCGCACGTTCAAGTGTTGGGATCCTCGTGCTATTGCTCTCAAGCGTTAGTGCTATTTTTCACGTTTTTTCTCAAAAAATTTCTCTTTTTTCGGTCAAAAGAGCCTCAAGCTCCACCGTTTCTTCATCCGATCAACGGGGACCCGTGTCGGATTCGTCTACGCCCCTCAAGGGTGAAGTTTTTGTCAAGCCACGCTTTTGGAGGACTCCAGAAGTTTCTCAGGCCCATCTCGAACATGGCCCAGGAGAAGGGAAGCTCGACGCCCGGAAAGCTGTTCAGGGTCTGCGCTGGATGCCAGCTTCAGAATGTCTTCAAGGAGGACGAACACTCCCTTTGCCTTTACTGCGTACATGAGGACAAGACGCACGTGGAGAAGGACTGTGCGTTTTGCGGCAATATGTCGGAGCGGACCATGAAGGACCGCCATCAACGTCTCGCCAACTGGCTGGAAGGAAAGAGCCCGTCAGGCGAGAAGAAGAAGAAGAAGTCCAAGCGGTCTTCTAAGACCTTTGAGGGCGCCCCGGCGACGGGGGTCCAACAGAAGGCCAAGCACCGCGAGTCCGCTGGCACCAGGAGCGCCGAACGGTTGGGCTCTACGGGCGCCAGGCAGGGCGCATCCTCCCCGGCGCCATCAACCACGAGCCAACGCTCTGGCTCGCGTAAGAGGAAGGCCGAGCACCCGGCGAAACTCCTGAAGAGACCCCGGTCCTGCCCTAAGGCCCCATCGGAGGGGGAGCGAGGTGGTGACCCTCCCCCCAAGGCGGTGAGCGCACCTAAGGTGGTGAAAGCCTTGATCCATCCGGCCAAGGCCTCTATCGAGACAGTCGCGGCGGCCCTGGCTCAGCCTGTGGAGGCTACACCAGTGGTGGCGACCCCGGGGCCCAGAATCTCCCTGCCACCGCGGAGGGAGTCCTCTTTCATGCCCATCGACAGGACCCCCGTGAAACCTCCGACGGAGAAGAAAAAGGGGGGGCAGGAGGTCGTCGTGGACTCGGCCTCAGCCTCTGAGGAGGAGCTGATCGAAGTCTTAGGCTACGGCTCTGGCGTGGAAGAAGGCCATCCTGTCGGAGGCGACCCCGACGTGGAAGACGACGAGGGCGTCGAGGATGCTGACGGGGCTCCTGATCTCCCGTCGGATCTCCCTCAACCAGTGCCGCAAGACAACTCGGCGGCCATTTTGTTGGCTATACAGTCCTTATGCTCAGAGATGAGGACGAGACTGCCGTTACCACCAACGGAGGAACCGCTCCCGACGGGGGACCCCGGAGCCAGGCCCTTCTGGGAGCCCTCCCCCTAAGAGAAGAAGGATTCACCCTCCACCTCCTTTTCAGCCATCGCGCTCTGTTCAGCCCTCCTCCCCGTCCACGACACGTGGGGATGATACAGGGACTGACACGGCCGCGACGGGTACAGACGACGAGGTTTACGACGAGGATCTCCCGTCGTCACCTCCCACCCGGGCTTCCCGGCCCGACAAGATTGGATCGTTTCACTCCATGATCTACAGGGCATCCAAGCTTTTCCAGCTCTGCTCGGAAGAGAAGAAGAAGGAAGGTTTCCTTTATCAACGGCGCGAGACCAAGAGGAAGACGGTCCTCGCTGTACCTCTACTGGACGATATTTGGGATGAGGGCCTCGCCCTCCTCATGAACCCATCCACGACGCCGGCTAGAAGGGATCGGTACGAGAAGAAGTACCGGGTCCCGGACGCGGCCCCCTTGTGCCTTCGGGCACAGCCGACCCCAGACTCGATCGTCTCCACGGCGGCCAGGAAGAAAGCAGGGGGGGTGCGGCCTCTACATCAACCTCCCCGCCGGACGGCGAGGGAAAGAAATTAGACACGATGGGACGCAGAGTCATCTCGTCGGCAGCAACAACGATTAAGGCGGCCAACGCCTTGGCTATCGTAGCCCGCTACGACAGGGAGTTGTGGTACAAACTGGCCCCCCATGCTGGACTTCCTACCTGACGACAAGAGGGCGGAAGCCCTAGAGATCTTGCAGGAAGGAGAGGTGGCTTCGGACCACGCTATTACGATTGCGACGGACATCGCTGACACTGGATTTCACCAGTTGGGCAACGGCGTGTGCCTTAGGCGCCGTGGATGGCTCAAGGCTACTGACTTCCGTCAGGACGTGCAGGCCAGAGTCTTGGACATGCCGTTCGACGGAAACAACCTGTTTGGGAAAACAGTGGACGATTCCCTTCAAGCCATCAAGGCGGACACAGAGACGGCCCGGGCTCTTGGGGTTCTCCAGCAACGGCGGCCACCCTTTCGGAGCGGCGGAGGCAAACAGGGTGCCTCCAAAGGTTCCAGCGGCGGATTTTCCACCTACCGTCAAGCGGCCCGTTCGTCGTCACAGGAAGCTTACAGGGGACGAGGCAAGTCAGGCGGACCCCGCCGTCGTCGCCAAGGAGGACAAAGCAGCAAGGCCTCGTCGAAGCAGGACTGAACCGGCCGTGGGGTCGGGCCCCCACCGGAGCACCCCGGTGGGAGGCCGGCTGGCGAGCTTCGTCAGCGTGTGGGAGTCCATCTCCACCGACCGTTGGGTGCTGGACGCCCTATCTCAGGGTCCCACGCTCGAGTTTCTAAGGAGGTGCCCGCGCATCCCCCCTGTGGCCAGGAAAGAACATCACGTCCCTCAACTTCTCTTGGAGGTAAAGGCAATGCTCAAGAAGGGCGCCATCGAGCTCGTCCCAAAGAAGCTTCGGGGCTCCGGAGTTTACTCAAGATACTTCCTCATGAAGAAGAAGACGGGAGGATGGCGTCCCATCCTGGACCTGCGACGACTGAACAAATTCATCAAGGCACAGAAGTTCTGGATGGTCACCCTCCAACACGTCCTGGGTCAACTGGACGAGGGCGATTTCCTGTCGTTGTTGGATTTGGAGGATGCCTACTTCCATATTCCCATCCTAAAGGGGCACCGAAAGTTTCTCAGGTTTGTGGTCCAAGGGCGTCACTACCAGTTCAGAGCCCTTCCCTTCGGATTGAGGTCGGCACCCAGGGTGTTCACCAAGTGCCTCGCACCGGTGGCGGCGCAGCTGCGCCGAGAGGAGATCCACGTCTACCCCTACCAGGACGACTGGCTCATCCGAGCGAAGACGAAGGAGCTCGCCATGGAGCACACGGCAAGGACCGTCCAACTACTCACGGACCTGGGATTCTCCATAAACTACGCCAAGTCCCACCTGGTGCCCGCGCAAGACGCACTGTTTCTGGGAGCGAAGCTCGACACAGTGTCGCTTTTGGCCTCTCCGTCGGAGGAAAGGACGAGGGCCATCTTGGGCAAGGTGCAGCGGATGCTGGTTGTGGACGCGGCCAGGGTGAGGTCCATCAAGTCCCTCCTCGGAATGATGTCTTCTTGCATTTACCTCATCCGCCTGTGCAGGCTCCGGATGCGCCCGTTGCAGGAGTTCCTGGACGCGCGCTGGATCCAGACGACGGGCAGCTTCAAGGAGAGGATCACACTCGACGAGAGTTTCCGACGAGCGATCCGGTGGTGGGGCACCCGCGCGCATCTGACGGCGGGCATGGACTTACAGACCCCCGGCCACCAGGAGACAGTGACCACTGATGCCTCACTGGAAGGGTGGGGCGTGCACACCGAAAATCTGCACGTGAGAGGCCTTTGGCTTCCGACGGAGAAGTCCCTCCATATCAACGTCCTGGAGCTCTGTGCAGTGTTCTGGGCCCTCAGGTCCTTTCTTCCGTCCCTCAAGGGCAAGGTGGTGAGGATCTTCACCGACAACACCCCCACCATGTTCTACATCAGGAAGCAGGGCGGAACCAGGTCCCCAGCCCTGTCCAAGGAGGCGCAGGATCTGTGGCATTGGGCCGTCGCCCAAGGGATGTTTCTGGTGCCGTTTCATCTGGCAGGGATAAAAAACACCATCGCCGACTCGCTCAGCAGAGAGCTGCGCTCGTGCCACGAGTGGGAACTACAACAGGATCTAGTGGACCGCCTCTTCCGACGGTGGGGCACACCCCAGATCGATCTGTTCGCGACGGCGACGAACTCCAAGTGCCAGAGGTTCACCAGCAGGTTTCCCCAGCCGAGGAGCATGGGCGATGCTTTCTCGTTCCCCTGGGAGGGCCTGTTTCTATACGCGTTCCCTCCATTGCCATTGCTGATCCGGCTCATCAACCAGCTCAAGAGGTCACGGTGCAGGATGATCCTCGTCGCACCTGCGTGGCCGAGGCAGATATGGTTCCCGGACCTTCTGGACTTGTCAGCGTCCCCGTCAATCAAGCTGCCAGTGGACGCGGATCTTCTCTCCAGGGAAGGAGGCGCCATCCTCCATCACAACCCGAAGTCGCCGAACTTGCAGGCCTGGCTCCTGCAGCGTTAGAGTTTGGAGGATACGACATACCGGCCGACTGCAGAGAGGTTCTTGCAAAGGCCAGGGCGTCCTCAACTCTTAAATGCTATGGACACAAATGGAAGAGGTTCTCTGTCTGGTGCCACGCATAGAAGATTAACCCTCTACCGATTACGGCTCCCCAGGTACTGCCGTACCTTCTGACGCTGGCCAAGGCTGGACTGGCGCACGCGTCCATCAAGATTCATCTTGCTGCGATCTCCCGATACACCAGAACCACGGGGCGGACGTCTTTGTGGTCTCATCGTCTGGTGAAAGAATTCATGAAGGGACTGTTCAGATCGGTCCCGCCGGTGAAGACTCTGGCCCCGGCGTGGGAGCTCAACTTGGTGCTGACCAAGCTCATGGGACCTCCGTTCGAGCCTCTGCACTCGGCTCCGTTGAAGTTCTTGTCGTGGAAAACAGCGTTTCTTGTGGCCATCACCTCCGCACAAAGAGTGGGAGAGATCCAGGCCCTTTCCTGCAAGCCCCCGTACTTGACTTTTCACGACACAAGGGTAGTGCTCAGGACGCACCCCTCCTTCATGCCCAAGGTGCCGTCGTAATTCCACCTCAACGAACCCTTGGTGTTGCCTGTTTTCTTCCCATCGCCTTCGTCGCCGGCCGAAAGGACTTTGCACTCGCTGGATGTGGCTAGAGCGCTGAAGTTTTACGTGGACCGCACAAAGTGTTTTCGGAAGACGTCACAACTTTTGTGAACTTTGGACCTGTCAATCAGGGGAAGGCTCTCTCAAAGGCCTCCATTTCCAGATGGCTCTCCGGCTGTATCATGTACTGTCATCGGTTGTCAAACCGACCGCTGCCTGGCCGTCCACCAGAGCGATCGCAGCTACAATGGCGTTCCTATCTGGTGTGCCCTTGCTGGACAAATTCAGGGCTGCTACGTGGAGGTCGACGCACACCTTCACGAAATTCTACTGCGTCGATCGGGATTCCAGGGAGGAGTCCAGGGTCGGCCAAGCAGTACTGCGCAATCTGTTCGCCTAAGGTGAGCCTGGTGAGGAGGTAAGAATTGCTTAATGTTGAGTTTGATGTAATGCTTAATGTTGAGCCTTTGCCACCTCCCGTGGTTGTGCATGTGTGTACAGCTATGTATTCTTTATTCATGAGCATGTGAATCCATGCCAGACCCCATGCTGGAGAAGGAACAAGTTACTTACCTGTAACTGTTGTTCTCCAGCATGGGTCTGGCATGGATTCACATGCGAACCCTCCCGCCTACCCCTCTGCGGCTCTTCACTTGGTCATACTGCCACTTCACGTGCTACCAAATCTGAAGATGGCTTCCAGAGGCGGTGCTTAGGTAGAGGGCAGTCATTGACTGTGGTCATTATGACGCAGAGATCAGTGATTGGTTACTACTACGAAAGACAGATCAGAAACGAAACTGATACTGATTTTTTTTTTTACCGAGGATTCCCAGCCTGACGACGGGGAATATTCATGAGCATGTGAATCCATGCCAGACCCATGCTGGAGAACAACAGTTACAGGTAAGTAACTTGTTCCTTGCTACTTTCGGCTCTCCACAATTGACGCAGTCTCTTGTCACCTCATCTAAAGAAAACCCAGACCCACATCTCCTTCATCGAAGACTTCATGGACTCGGTCACAACCATCTCTCTCAAGCATGCCAACATCTCCCTCGTGACTTAAACATTGCTGGTAAACCAGCAACCAAGTCATGAAGGAAAATCTGCATGGCCTACTAGATACTCTGAACCTCACATAGCACATGCAATTCCCAACTTACAGCAAAGGTAATATCACAACTTCATCATCACCGCCCTGTTCACCCTCCATCCCAGCTCACCCATCCCACTCAACTGGTCAGACTGGAAACCCAGTAAACAAGCCTTCAGATCATTCAACAACTTCCCAGTGGAGACTCTAGTAGATCACCTCACCAAACCTCAGTTCACATGGGCTGATCTACATCTGATTCTGATGAACCAAGACTGTGACTCACTTCCCCTAGAACTCAACATCACCCTCACAACCAACATCAACCTCCATGCCTCAGTGAAACAACACACCCTCAAGCCTCACACATCCATAAACTGGAACACTCAATAACCCACCCACAACAACCAAACCATCAGAAAACAAGAAAAGACTTGGCAAAAAATCCTGCAGTGCTTCTGACCTTGCCCTGCTCAACGAACTCCATGGTTCATGCAGATGACTGTTCACCAGTGACAAGGCAAACTACTTCCAAAACACCATAGCCAAGGCTAATAATGAAAACAGAGCCCTCCTCAAAGCTATCAAGCACTGCATTAACCCTTTGCCTGACACACTTGTAACACAGTCCATTGAAAAATCCATTGCCATCGACTCTTTCTTCATCATCAAGATCAGCATGATTTGCAAACACATAGCCAACAATGCTTCAACTAACAGCACACTACACATCCCATCTTGAAAAACCACAATTACCTGGACAACTTTCACAATACTCACTGTGGAAAACCTTGCTGTCTCCCATTCATCAATGCCCATTATACGCTGATGACATTCTCTCCGCCGCCATACTTAAGACCCTTCCCACTGATGCAGGCCCACCTTAACTGACAATCATCAACAGCACCCTAACACAAGGCACCCTTGACCCTCAAGACCGGTCAAATCATCCTGCTTCTCAAGACACCAACAATGAGCCCTGATGACCTTATCAACTACCACCCAATCACCCATCTTCCCTTCCTAGCTAAGATACTTGACAAAGCAGTAGCCACACGACTTGTGCAATACATTGAAGCCAACAACCTCCTCCAGTCCTACCAATCTGGCTTCACACTAGATGCAGCACTGAAACGGCTACCATGAAGATGATCGACAATGCCTATAAAATCCTTTTGACACAGAATTTGCTACACTAGACCACCATATACTCATTATCAATCTACATCACTGCATGGGGATCAGCAAGATCATCCTCAGCTGGTTCAAATCATACCTTTCTAATTACCACCAGTTTGTACAAATTGATTCCTTAGGAACACCAACTGTCCCCATCACATGTGGAGAGCTGCAAGGTTCCATCCTCTTTCCTGTGATCTTCAATCTTTACATTAAACCACTTAGATCCCTCCTCGCTCCACACAACATCCACATCCACCAATATGCAGATGACACGCAGCTCTACCTCAGGATATCCTCCATCAAAGACATCTAGAGGCTTGAGGCCTACCTCTCATTGAACCAGTTGTGGATGTCTGGTGCTTACCTGAAACTCAACCCCTCTCAGATTCAATTCCTACTCTTGACCAACAACACTGAACATATTGACTTCCAGACCTCATACTCTGCTATGCACCTCAAGGGCTTAACACCCCATTTGGACAGCAGTGCCAAGACCCTTGGGTTCGACATTGACACATCTCCTACAAACTGCACATAGCAAGGAAGACACACACAGATTGGTATCAACTTTATCCCCTGCGAAAATATCAATCCCTTCAGGCCATAAAGCAACATCAGATCTGCTGTCCAAGCTTTGGTCCTCTCCCAACAAGATGGTGGCAATGGACTTTTTGAGGGCCTTTTGCCAACTACCTTGGCACCCTTGAGATGTGTATTGCATGTTGCAGCACAACTCATCAATGGAGTACATCACCCTGAACATCATCAAACTGCACTGGCTCCCGCTGCAAGCCATATCATCTTCAATTCCTGCTGCATCATCCATAGGGCTGTCATCCTGAATTTCCCAAGCTACCACATTGCTAAACTCAGCATCTATGGACGCCTATGATCCTCAATAAATAAGGGCATGTGCAGCCTTGCAATTCGCCAGTGTAGAATGGAATGACCCAGAAGATAAGCTCTCTCTCTACGCCCCAAGACTCTGGACCCTTTCCTCAACATCAGGCTTGCCCCCTCTCTTCACCATTTCACGAAAGAGCTGACAACCATCCTCTTCAAGGAATGACTCCTCTCTAACACCTTGCTCCACACCCCATCCCTTCCCCATCCTTCCTGAGACTGGGTGATCTTATCCCTGCAGTTTCTTCCCCTGGTTGCTTGCAGATTCCTTGCTGACAAATTGCCCACCTTTGCACTCCCCTGTTGTCAGCTCCCCACTCACGTGTTCCTCTGCTCCCTTCACCATGTTCTTATCCTATGCTTGTGCACCACTCTGTTGCTTCTTAATGCTAGGTTTGTGTTCAATAAATACTCTAACAACAATAATAAATAATAACAGTCTATTTTGATAGTACGTGCACCGTAGACCACTGGGCAATGATTACATGTGAGAGGATGGCTAATTCCCAGAATTTAGAGCTAATAAAATATTGCAGCTGAGCCTGCAGACTCCTTTTGAACTAAATCTAGACAGGTCCAAGGGTAAAGCTCCAGAGGATTGGCGTATACCAATAATGACACCGTCAAAAATCATCTATTCTTGCTTGGTATGGTCAAGAGAGATAGCAAGCCCGTGAAGATACACACAAACACCTTACTGCCAACCTACAGAGATCAAGGAAATAAGAGTTACTCGAAGAAGTAGTCATATTTTTAGAGCCTTTGAAGCAACCTAGAAAGTTGGACTTGCAAGGAAAAGAACTAGGTGAAAGTGATTTTTAATATAGATGAATGGTGTAAATTATGTGAACCTTTCACTTCCAAATATAAAAGATGAGAGTAAAGGAATTGGACTTCATCAACACCATTGCACAGAATCCAATGACACAAACATAAAATAAGATATTTGGAAAGCAGAATAAACTATTTATTGTAAGTCTACCAACTCACCATGATAATTGAAGAAATATGGGCTCATTAGAAGTTTGCCTGTATCCTGCCGGAATAACCAGCAAACTGCCCCTACTGTTTCTGCCACTTTCTTTCCCGGTATTACCAGGGTATTCCAGGTGGTGGGAACACTGGTAAAACCCATGAGTCCCATAGTTCTCAATGGTGGTAATTGTGACATTTCTTTGCTGGATGGGGCGCCTGATTATTGGTTCGGATAAATTGCTGGTGCCGGAATTACTGGCAATTTTACCAGCAATTTTTTCAGACTCGCAAAACTGTAATGAGGCCCACTTGCATTGCATATCTTTTGCATTGTTACTGTTCCATTGGGAATAATCAGTGGAATGTTCAATGTTATTGAATCTACATTTGATAGGAATAGTATCGTGGCTGGGTTAAAAGTTCAAATCATTTGAAATATACTGTCCATCTCACTTCATTGTACTGAAATAACAACTGTGCTCATTTTCAGGGAGAAAGTGGCTCGCCAGGCATCCCGGGAGGTCCCGGAGCAAAGGGAGATAAAGGAGAAACAGTAAGTAGGCAACCTTATGATGAATTGTCAGCCTCTGATGCAGTTTTGTAAGTGTATTGATGATGACAAAGCCCTTGATCTAACATACACAACCAGGCAAATATCCTTTATTGGTTTTAATAGTTGCGGGTGGATTGAACAAAAGTTTTTTTTTTTGCTTTTAAATGTAGCTTTCATATCATGTTTCATGCGGGAATCAAGTCTCGAAGCACAAGAACAGGATTCAAACCTGTGACGCTCTGTGTTGTTTTGATGTGAAAACAAATGCATCACCCCTTGAGCTATTCTCCTAGCCAATATGCTATTTGCTTTATCCTTGTATGTGTTGCTCTGCCACAATAGTGTTGCTAGGTCTGGAGAAGATCTGGGGCTATGCTAATGTCCGGGCTGTCGAGACTCAGGTTTAGCTAGCCTTTTGGTTGTAGCCCATGAACTTCTAATCCGGGGCTATAACCAAAAGACCCGGGGCTATAGCTCCCTCAGCCCCCCCCCCCCCTTAGCAAAGCCTATGTTCGGCCAGCAGGGATACCGATTCTTATGCAGTCCAAACAAAGCCGAAACCAGGCTTGTCTCCAGTATTGTGTTGCTCCACCACTGGGTGACAGAGTGTGACATCACATCCCCTTCTAGCATACATGTCATTGTTGAGCATTATTTGCGAATCTAAAGATGTACTAAATTGTGGTAGATCACTGATTAGTTGTTGTTATCTTTATTATGCATTATGGTTTAATTTTATTTGATTGCACAATTAGGTGGGTGTTTGCCCCATGCTAGTACTATTAAGAAAAATCACAAAATAAAAAATAAATAAAAATACATCTCAACCATTCAAACAATTGGTGGGGAATATAACGTATCTCTGCTATCTAATATTGTCCAATTAAGAGCTGTACTATAAGAAGAGGTGAAGTCCTAAAAAATTAATTGGGGGACTCATCAACAAATGCAATGGGATGAGATGTCACCAGAAATTAGCATATCAAGGTGAAATATGCACATTTCATTAAATTGGCTTTGCATAACCACCCAAATTCCACAGGACAAATGACATTTGCCTTTCTGAAAAACAACAGAGGATATTTTCTTTTAATAGTGTTTTTGAAAACGTTAAAAGATGTTCATGTTTTAAACTCCAAGAACCAATACAAATATTTTCCCTGGGACTTGCAGTGCCGAAATGGGACAATGTATCTTTAGTTTCTTGCAATTTTTCTTTAGGTTATATAGTGCAGTGGTGAAGTGTCTGTTCTACAAATCCAGCGACTGTGGTTCGGTCCCTGTGATCAGCTTTAATGCCTAAATTCAAAGAGGACATTTAATGTTTCTCATTTTAGCTGGGGGGACTGAGTCCACCCTCGTAAAAAAGTACCCTCGACTTGGGCCCTGACTATAAGAACATAAAGGGAATCTAAACCACGTTCTGTACTTGAAAAATCAGTAAACTACTTTAATAGCACACCTCTCAAATACTGCTCGATATATCACACACTGATATTTTCTTCTTGTAGGGAAAGGCTGTTGCAGTAAAAGGCGAGAAAGGAGACGAGGTAAGAGTCTTTATTTTTCTTGTCAAATGATTTTATTAAGATGCAATCAAAGAACATTGCTTTTGCAAAGAATTCTCCTGAAAATCATCCCTTATTGTGTTCCAGATAGTAATCCGGAATAAAACCATAGTTATGTAAATATATAGACATGATATGGTTGTGGTATGTACAAAATATGGTAGTTATACATAGCAATCAATTATTATGTGTGTTTCGTAAGTACAACATTTCCATAAATGACAGCAAGATAACATACATGTGCATATTGACATTGGAATAACTAAAGATGACCTTGCAGATGGAGTCTGGAGGGAAATTAATAATGGGTCTGCTACCTTCAATAGGGCAGAAACATACGTCCTGTTGGTTAGTTATTGTTAGTAGGCATTTACTAAGCACAGCACACAACATTGTTTGGCATTCGTGGAAAGTGTGACGTGGGCTTTAGGCCATCGCATGCATGCGGCCACCCCACAGAAAAAAGGTGGTCCACCATGCACGGATGACAGGATAGCCCAACATCCATTAAAATGTAATCTGCAGGTAGATTATGTCAGGTGTTGCTGTACCCGCAGCTGCAAGGCCCATGCTCTTAAAATGAATGGCAGACGGGATGGGTTTGTAAGTGGCCGGCCGCCATTGCAACAATGTGATAAGTCGCTACACATCCTCCACAGTGTGCATTCTCGGGGAATGTGTACAGGATGCATGCTGTGAATCTGCACACCCTCCCCCCGCCCCAGTTTGAAGACCACTGCTCTAGACTATGGGCACTGGTCACCATTCTCAGTCTCACAAGCATCCAGGCATGCCTCAGAGGCAGAGCAATATTGGTCAAACGTTTAGAAGATTCACCCTGGAGTAAGTGAGCAGCCAAAAGGGCCTCAGGAATGCTGCTCGCCTTTTTTTTTTCAGCCATTTATAACAGCTGAAGTTGTGATTTCCTTTGGGCTAAGCTACTTATTTGCCCCTTGTTTCTTTTCACTGAGAAACCGGCGTTCTCTGTGATCTGGATACTGATGAGGAACTGGCTAGACTACAGCAGTTATATGGTCTGGCCTATTCCTTCAGCCCTTGTTTATTGTGCTTGTGGATTGTCAACGAAGTGTCATTTAAAAATAAGACTTGCATCAGAATGGAGGAGAATGGTGAGTTACATTCAGCCAAGTTAGCGCCAGGAACCACTGCATACCATTCAAGGACATCACCACTGAAACATTTGCCTTTCAGCACTATCAGAATATCTCTTTTAGACAAGGACTGGTAAAGGAGACAACATTCAACATCATGCCGAAGGGACAATATCTTGCCATACAGGATTTCCTGTTGAGTGACATTCCTACCTGTTGAGTGACATTCGACCATCCGCGGCTCTACCGCCTGACCTCCCCTGCAACTTCCTCTCTGACACTGCTGCATAACACGTGACGGATCATTTGACCGCACTCCATGGACATCTTCTTTCTACAGACCTGGCTCACAAGAACCAGTCACCTTAGTAGGAGAGGGTGCCGCCTGATGTCCCAACATCTTCAGATCCAGTGCCTGACCTCCCCTGCACCTTCTGCTCTGATGGCGCTGCATAACAAGTGGTACAGTCACATGACAGAGCACATGATACACAATCCTCCAATAAATTCCAACACTCCAGGGTGTCCCTGCTTTGGATGTACTGACCTATGGGCTATCCGTTTAAGGGCAGTGTCTACCCCTATTTGCCCCATATTTGCGCCTGTTCCACAATAACTTGTCCTCTCTCATTATCAACTTATACTCACTTCTCTCCAAATGTGTTCTCCCTTCCTACCACTGTTTCTCTTCTGTCTATTTGCTTCATTATATAATTTGTTCTTCTACCCTCCTTCTCTTATCTCTCCTACTACCTACTTTATGACTTCGTCCATACCCTCTCACTACTCATGTCAATGTGTTTCCAATCCTACCTCTCGAATTTGTGATCATTCCAATCTGATCTATCCCTTCAAATTCCACTTCTGCACAGTCTGTGGAATGCTCAATCTGTCTGCCCTAAAGCCCCTTCTATTCTTGACCTATGCTCTCGCTTTCAAATTCATTTTCTTTGTATCCCTGGAACCTAGTTCAACACCTTCCAGATGCCCTTTCCTCCTTCAATATGCATTTTTTATATACCCCCCTGCCAGCATATTAGAGGCGGAGTGACTGGAATTATTTATCTCTCATCCTGGACTTTTCAAGTTCACATGCCCATGTTTTCCTCTTTTTGATATAATTTCTCTTCATTTCAAAAAACCTCCTCCTATCACTTATTTTATTCTCCATTGCCTACCTGATCCTCTTCTCTAATTATTTTATGACCTTGACTCTCTCTTGTCAACTATTCTTCCTACTACATCTCCCCTTTATATATTTGCCGAGTTCAACGTTCACCTCTCTTCTACTTCTTCCTCCTTCTTTTTATCACTCTTCTTGATTTGTATCCTCTCAAATTTCTACCCTTACTCCAACATCTCACGATCCTCCCTAGACCTTGTCTTCTCTTTATTTCCCACAGAAGCAACAGTCTCTGATTATCCTCTTTATCTATATTATCATTTACTGTTTTGTTTAATCCTCATGTTACTGCATCTCTCTCACCAGTTTCTACTCCATTTACTTTTTCATGACATCACCTGCATTTTTTTTACTATACTACCTTTCTCTCTACTCTTAACTCTTCCAAGACATCTATTGACACCATCTCTACTCTCTTCCGTGATCAAACTGATACTGCTCTCCAGACTAATATCATATCTACTCTTGATTTCCTTTTTTACCATCACAATGCCCCGAACCCCGGCTGTCACCCTCTCTTCTCCCCCTTCCTTCAATCCTCACTAGTCGAGGCTGAAAGGCTTTGGAAAAAAATCCCATTAACCCTCTGATCTTGCCTCTTTTTCGTCTCTCCTTTTTTCTTATGACAACCTTCTGCTGGTTGATATATGATATGATATGATATGATGTGGCATTTATAACACGTACACAAGTGATTCTAGGCACGACAAGAAAAGGAGGGGGAAACAAAGGGAGGAAAAATATAATGATCTTACTAGGCCTTGTGTCGTCAGATCGTGCAGGTGCATGGAAGGGGGAAGGGGAGAAGTGCCACGGGGGAGGGAAAGGGGGAAGTGCAGTTAACTCACAAGTGCAGTCAGCAGGAGGCTCATAAGTGCAGAGAGAAGAGACTGTAGGGTTGCAGATACAGACCCTTAAGTGCTGTGGAGCACAGAGGCAGTGCGAGGGCAACTGTACATGCAGGAGCCTGGGCCCAAGTTCAGAGGGTGACCAGGTGACCAGTGCGGGGAGCAGTCAGATGCATGAGCAGGGGAGAAGAAGAGAGAAAGTGGAAGAAAAAGGAAGAAAAAAGAAGGTCTTGACTTGTTTCTGGAACCAAAGGTGGTTCTGCTCAAGTTTGAGAGAGGCAGGGAGTCTGTTCTAGAGGGAGGGCCAGCCGAGGAGATATATCTGCCCCCAACTCTCTGCTTGGAGAAGCATCTGACCCTCAGAGAGTTGGAGGTGGATGAGCGGAGAGTTCGTGTAGGAAGATGTTTTTGAAGAGAATGTTGGAGGTAGAGTAGCCCCAGGCCATAGAAAGCCCAGTGGATGATGCAGAGGGTCTTGACCTTAATCCTTGCAGCCACAGGGAGCCAGTGAAGATATGTCAAAGGTGGAAAGATACAATCCCTGGGTTTGAGGCCAAGGACAAGACTTACAGTCCTGTTCTGAATAAGTTGTAAACGTCAAAGAGTAGAGGCAGGAAGATTTAGAAAGAAGCTGTTGCAATAGTCCAGCCCAGAGAGGACCAGAGCTGTGGAGACAGTGAGCTTCAGGGGAAAGTGAGAAAAGGAAGAATACCTCTGAGGAGATGCCGCAGACAGTTTGACTTCTTAGAGACATGTGAGGATAAAAGGAGAGGGTGGAGTCAGCGATGACACCCAGGTTCTTAGCCTCACAGGTAGGTGCAGGAAGAGGGCCCAGAGAGGGCGGCCAGCGAGAGAAGGGAAAGGCTGGTGTCAAAATGAGGAGGATTTCAGTCTTACTGGCATTAAGGCAGAGAGGTGGCATGCCTTTCTTGAATTGCAGCCAGAGAGTATGGTATGAGACAAGAAGCAGAGGTGGCTGAGTGGAGCCTGAAAGAGAGCAGAGTGTCATCCACAGAACATCGAACATTGGGTCAGAAAGTAGCAATGCTGTGAGCAAGAGGTGCCAGGTAATGTTTGAAGAGCCAATGAGAGAGATTAGACCCCTGAGGAACAACACAAGTAGAGAGAGAGAGATAAAAAGAGAGAGGAAAGGCCCCAGTTGTACCTGAGAGGGTCAATCAGTGAGAAAGGAGGTTAACCAGGCCAGGGCCTGACCAATAATACCAATGTTGCAGCGGAAGCGATCAAGCAGGATGGCATGGATGGCCATATCAAAAGCAGAGGATAGATTGAGGAGAATGAGGACAGAAGGAAGATTAGAGTCAAGATTGGAGGGTAGGTCTTCACCAGTGTTCAGGAGATCAGTTTCCTTGCTTCTTGCAGCTCTGATTGCAGACTGGTGGTCATGAAGGCAACCAACAGATTCAGTATGTAGATTAAGCTGGGAGAGGGCCAGCCTTAACAAGAGTTTGCCCAGGAAAGGAGTGACAGAGATCGGGCGATAGTTATCCAGAGAGGAAGGATCACCCGAGGGCTTGAATGGCAAAAAAATACGACGGCTTGGATAGTGAAGAAAATTGTTTGTCCTCTTCGATGGCTTATTTCTCTCATCATCCTCATTGTCTCTTTCAGCTCCTCACTGGAATGCTCTCTCCCAAACCCCCTAATCCCTCTCTCTTTTCCTCCCTCTTGGCAATCCAGTTCTCTCCTTTCTACATTTCTAAAATTGCCAATCTCTGTTCTTGATATTCTGACCCAACCTCATCTTCTCCCGATCCTCTATCCACATTCTCTGATTCAGTCCCTCCTAGTTCTTCCTACACCTATTGCACAATTGTTCTCCTCTTTCACTTGATCCAGACTCAGACACTGTTATCGCCTTGCATTGTGCCCATCCTTCTTCCTCACCCATAGATCCTCTCCCTTCCCCCTCAATAACTTTGGTCTATCCTCACCTTATTCCTTATCTTACTTGACTCTTTAAACTTTCTCCTCAGCTATTGTTCCGTTCTCCTTTAAACATGCTATTATCATTCCTATTTTGAAAAATCCTTACCTTGACCCCTCCTCTTGCTCTATCTATCGACCCATTTCTCTTCTTCCTTTTCTCACAAAACTGCTTGAGTGGATTGTTTATGCTCAGGTTTCGTCCTATCTAAACTTCCACTCTGTACTCCCTCCTCTACAATTTGGTTTCCGTTCTTCCCATTCCAGAGGAACTGTAATTCTTTATCACTAACTTTCTTCATTCTGCCTGACACATCCAGCACTCTTCTGTCCTCATCCTTCTTGATCTATCGGCCGCTTTCAATACTGTTGATCATCCCACTCTTCTGTCTTCCCTTGCCTCACAGTCCTTTGCTGGCTCACCTCCTGCCTTTCCAATTGCTCTTTTTTGGCCTGTTGGCCCATTCATACCTGTCCTCTCCAATTAATTTGGTGTCCAGCAAGGTTTTGTTCTTGGCCCTCGCCTAGTTTCCCTTGATGCAATCTCTCTATCCCAAATCAAAACTTCTTACAATATTCCTTACCATTCCTATGCAGATGACTCCCAAGCCTTTTCTTTTAACTACTCCAATTCTCTTCAGCCTGCAACTGTTTACCTACCCTCAATAAACGCTGGATACACTGCCACTACTTTCACTGAAACCCAGCCAAAACTGAACTTCTCTTTGTTTCTGCCACCACTCGGCTGCCCTCTGCCTTTCCCTTGGTAATATTTCCCACCTGTTTTTCTTCCTTTTTCCTCCACTACACATAATCTTGGTGTCATCTCTCACCCCTCATCTCTTTCTCAAATGATATCTCCACTACTGCCCATACCTGTTGCTATCATCTATATAACATGTGTAGTGCCTGTTTCTTCTTGTTCCCCCATGCCACTAAACGCTTTGTCTATTCCCTGGCATTTTCATGACTTGACTATTGCTCCTTCCTTGTAGTTTGCACACATCGTGCTACCTTCGTTCAGTCTTCAACTCTATTAATCTCATGTTCTAACTTCATGTGCGTGCCTCTGTTTCGACTCATCTACTCTCTGCTTCTCTTCTCTACTTTAAGAATCAACTTCTATTTTATTTTCTTTGCATAGTGTAAACATGTCTTCAAGGTATCGCCCCTTCCCATCTCACCTCTCTTGTCTCTCTCTTCACCCCTACATATTTTCTTTATTATGAACATGTTCACCTTCTTTCTTTTCCCAAAACACCCTGTGCCTTCCCCGCTTTTGCTCCTTTTCAATATTCGCTCCTAAACTCTGTAATTCCCTCCATCTTCCTGTCTGCTGTTCAACTTCTTTTCATCTTTTCCATATTGCTCTGAACAACCACTTACTCTCACTATCCTAAAGTGTTCACTCTGTTTTTTGTCATAATTTCAATTTCTTATATACAGTTTTTGATTTAATGTTCCCCGCTTTGGCGAAAGTGCAATAAAAATTCCATAAAATACAAAATGCAAATCTGTCTGTAACTAGTGCAGTGATACCTCAATATCAACAATACCAACAATAACTGGTTGACTTTAATGATTTCATAGTGAATAGATTGGAACACTCTTATATGGAACATAACTGTTCAAAGTGCACCGTGAACTTTTACAAGAATGTCTTATTTCCAATGGGAAGGAAACTGAACCTGTTGTAATTGTGCAAAGGATTGTGTGCATGCAAATAGGATCAGGCCAATAGTGATCTCCTCTGGTAGTAGACATCCTTTACTTTGCATTGCCAATATTACATACAACCTGATCACATGCCACATTGGTTCTATTAACTGAACATTATTTATATAAACTTGGTTTCTCAGAGAGGTTCCGAAAAGTGTTTTATTTGGGCTGTCTGTTTTAATTTTAATTTCAGAAGTTGGGTGTTTAACACAGGTGTTTTCTTTGAGGTAGACTTAAAAGAGGAGCACGAATGATGTTGTTAGTAGAAATACAGAAAATCCTCCCCAACATAAACCCATCTCTATTTAATAAGAATCTACAAAATAAAGAGAAGAGCACTTTCAATGAACCACCTCAATGGATCATGGACAGAGCAGGGTCAAATGGTATTGAAAACATCTGAGGCTGACAATGAATTACAATGGAGAGTTGTGTTTGCTAGTCCATGTTCACACCTGTCACATGTACAGAACTGATTGACGCGATGACTGTCAATCATGGGCAGCCCATTGATAAAACATACTCTGGGCAAAATTAAGAGAAGGAACAGGTATGACCAAGTATATAGATGACAACTCGGTTTATACAGGATACCATGTCATGATTTTTGTTAAGAGTTGTCTGTACTGCACAGTCACCACATTAGTGGTCCAACAACACTATGGTTGGATAAATAAAGATTAAAAAGATACCTCACTGAAGGAATTACATGCAAGGCTTATGTGATGCAGCTGAACTGAACTAAAACCCTCACCTCAAAATTCACAATGTAAACATATATCAGTGAGAGAAATAGCATTGAACTACATTCAAAGAGACTGCAAACTGCTCAGAGCAATTGTGCAATGGAAACACTCTAATGAATTATATCTATGAAAAGTATCTAACTGGCCAATGTTTGATGCTTTTACCGAGACATATCCCTTTTCTAACACCCCCACCCCAACCACGAAACAGCAGTTTTTAGTGTTGATATTCTGTTTTTATTTGTTTTAAATGATAAATCAAGCCATTTAAGTCGGTCCCCTAACTTTCATTGTTGGGGAAGTCTGGCACAAAATTACACATACATACATACAGACATCTCCTTTACAGAAAGAAAACACAGCAAGCCTGCCATTTGGCCTCATTAAGAGTGTTGCGGTAAGGCAACAACGGCGCTGGTAGTGCTACCGGCATCGTAGTTACCTCGCCGCAACATTCCGAGTTTTGATTGCGGGCCGCTCTGTACGCCTGTTCAGACCAGACGTGCAGAGCGGCACCCGCTAGCAGAACAGGATGGTAGCAACGGTCCCATTATTAACGGGACCGTTGTTCCCATCCTCCCCATTCCCATTGAGCTCTATGGGGGCTCAAATGGGAATGCGGACGTACCGGGTCCGGGTCCCGCGAATGGGAATTACCGGGCCCGCAAAGGTCGGAAAGGCCCAGTAATTCCCATTTTTCGGGACCCGGACCCGAGTTTGGGGGTAGCCATGCCAGTAAAAACGACATGGCTACCTCCAAACTCGTAATGAGGCCAATTCTCGTGTTAATGATTACATTCGCAATGCACACAAACATCCATTTAACAAAAAGAAATGTGAATAACTATTCTAGACATATAAATACATTCCTCTTGACTATAAACATAAAAGTAATTGTTGATCTATTTGAAAAAGTCAACACCATTCTTTAAATATATTTTACATCAGTACAATTCACTTTGTTTTTTTCTCAAACCTTCAACACGTGTTGGCATCGGAGAAAATATTTAGGGTTTATTTAAGATGTTCTTATTCGAGGGCTGATCAACCTTAAAATTCTGGACACCATTGGTTTCTAACTTGAATATAGATACAATAATGATGGGTAGGGTTGACTTGGTTATACCATTTCTAAAGGTTCGGGTTCAGGGTAGAGTATTTTAATTTGGAAAGCAGCACATATTCATGTAATATAAAGTCACACAAACATGAGATTACAAAACTGAAATAGAAAATGCATGAGTAGGTTAACTTTCATGGGGATTAGGAGTCTACTTGGAGCAGAACCTTTCTATGTTTACACAATAATATTTGGAAAAATTACAATTGATTATTGAAGCTGGCATTATTTTCTTGGGAATTCATTGGAGAAACACATCTTCTTATACACCTTTGAAAGGTAGAAAACTATATTCAGGTGCTTGTATTATGTAAACTATATTTTCACAGGTCATGACGTATATTAATCCCTGAGCCACATTGTGCAACATGTCTACATACTCAGGTATAATTTGCTCCTGAGAAACCTCAAGGAATTAATTCATAATTATTTACTGGTAGAGACTAATATGCTGTGTACAATCTGGATTCTAGGACAATGTATTTCAACTATACTTTCATGAAGGTTCATTTACAGGCCCAGTAACCATGTAGTGACACTGCTCTATGTTCCTGATATGTTAAAACAAGGTGTTGCTCTATGTTCACACAGATGTGCCTGGTCATCACATGAAAGGCTTTACTGCAAACATGACTATGCTCTGACTGTGCACAGACTTTGACCGGCAAAAATACACTTTGCACAGTTCCATGAAACAGGGTTTGTGTCGGCAGTGCAAAGTCACATTTCATCGGTGCAAAGTTACTTTCCACTGTGCAAAAAATTCCATGTATTGGGCCCACAGTGTATAATAAACAGAGATAATCGGGATGGGGAGATCCAAAACCAGAGACAAGTAGGTGCTAAACGTGTGTGTTTATTGTATAATCACACAGAAAGTGGTACGTGACTGCACAATTTATTTTACATTACTTCCGATAAGCACGAAAGGTGTTTTAGAGAGGACGGACAGAGTGGGTCACGCAGTGGTGACACAGGTGGGTGCAAACCTCTGGAATATCGAGGTCAGCATTACATTGAAAATACAAGTTTCCTCGCATATCGAGGAACAAAAACACAAGGTGCACACAACAATCTTGAAAGTGAACAGGTACAGGTAGTGATGCAGTTGTGATGAATGGTTCGACACAGGGGGTGACACAGGGTGTGTTTCGGCCAAAAAAGTGGCTGGGAAGTCGCCGTCTTTGTGCTGGCCTTCGTCAGGAAAGAGGCACCAGTAGTGGTGCTGTCCGTGGTGTCTGTGGGTAGAACAGAGCTATTAGGTTCTCGGGTGGTGATTCAATAAGTACTTAGAGTATTTAATACGGGCCGAATAAATGCCCAAGTGATACACCATATGGAGTATCTTAAAAAACAGCTTACCTGCCGCCGGAGGGGAGCAGGTGGGTGCTGTCGGGGAAGCCGCGAGGAGTGCGGGTTGACCGGTGCGGTGTATGGCACAAGGTGGAGGGCTATGATTGCCTTCGAGCCAACGTGGTCAAGAGTCTCACGAAGCAGGAGTGGGGCGTAAATATACCCAAGTCTAGAAGGAAAATTAAAAAGGTTTTAGTAACCTGTGTGAGTCGAGTGTTTCGGGAAACATGGGCTAGCCCGCGTTTGGGTGGGGGGACTTACTGTGGTCTGGGTGGTACGCTGCCGTGCTGGACGTAGACTGGTGGGAGCCGGATGAGTCGGACACCGAGGGTGCCGTGGAGGACAGTATAAATAGCAGCCTGTGGCTAAAGGCAGACGAATGGGATCCCGCGGTCCCGGGGCGGCAGTCTGCTTGGGCCAATCCAACGGCTGTGCGCCGTGTTCCAATGGAAAGGCGGTACTACGTGTGTGATGTTGGGTAATGTAGTCCAGTGGGGGCAGGAAGGACATCGGCAATAGGAAGTTCGCACAGTAAGACGGGCATGCCACATGGAGGCTGAGACGGTCATGTGATGGCATAGTTACCGCAAAACACTGTGGATGGTACAACACAATGACTCTGGTGTGCAATAATCATCACAAGGAGAAACCATTATATCTCGAAGATGCACAGAGGGATGGTAACAGTGCACAAGCAATTCTCAAGGTAGAAAAAACATAGGTGTAAAATGTACACATTTAGATCAATCTAGTGTAATGGACACTAGTCCGTTGCCAGAGAGGGGACGTCGGTGACTGATGGCTAATGGCAGTTCTAAAAATGTTTCCATTCAACGGTTATATTGAGGCCGTCTTGGACGGAGTTCAATCTGTGGACCCACTTTTGCTCGAGTCTAGTGAGGGCAATGTTGATGTCGCCTCCTCGTCTTTGAGGCTGAAGTTGTTGGATCACGGTCCACGTGAATTCTTCATGGGTATGTTTCTTCTGGCTAAAGTGTTCGACCAGAGGTTTGTCCTCAACTTTGTTTTTGATGCAGGATCTGTGTTCGTTGATCCTTTGTTTGACTGGTCTGATGGTTTTGCCGATGTAAATCAGGTCGCAGGGACACTTGATAGCGTAGATCACGTGCTTACTTTCGCAGTTGGTGTGACTGTTCTGTTTCCATACTAGGTTCTTATGGATGAACGTTTTGCTGTTCGTGGTAAAACGACAGGCGACGCAATGTCCACAGCTGAAGTGGCCCACCACTGGTGGAAGATTCCACAGCGTGGTGACTGGTTTGGTGGGTTCTAGGAAGGTGTGGACTAATGAGTCTCTAAGATTTCTGTTTTTCTTGAAGGCGAACAGTGGTTTCTTCGCCAGGGTACCTTCATTTTTTACCAGATGCCAGTGTTTGTTGATGGTATTTTTGATGAGGTTACTGACTGGGTTGTACGTGGTGACGCAGACAGTTCTATCGTTAGGGAGTCTTTCTTTAGTGGTTAAGCAGAGGGAGCGGTCGGTGTTGGCCGCTCTTTTCTTAGCTGTCTTGATGGACTTCCTGGGGTATCCTCTCTCTCCAAGACGTGTTTGCAGTTGTTGTGCATGGTAGTTGAATCTTTCTTTGTCAGAGCAGTTTCTCCGGATGCGCAGAAACTGACCGTAGGGGAGATTGTATTTTAAACCTTGTGGATGGTAACTGGTGAAGTGGAGAAGGGTGTTCCTGTCGGTAGGTTTTCTGAAGAGTTCCGTCTTCAGCGCATCTCCGGACCGGTAAATGTGTAGGTCGAGGAAATTGATCTCTTGGTAGTCCCATTCAATGGTGAACTTGATGTAATCGTTCCGTGCATTGAGCCATTGGTGGAAAGCTAGTAGTTCTTCAGAGCTTCCTTCCCAAATGAGTAAAATGTCATCGATGTATCGACGCCAGACCTTGATGTTTGGTCTGTGAGGATTGTTGTCAGAGTAGATGTGATCTTCTTCGTATTGTGCCATGTACAGATTGGCGACGTCCGGGGCAAAAGTGGCGCCCATGCTCACTCCTTTAATTTGTTGGTACATTTGATGGCCGAATAGAAAGAAATTCTCACCCATGGCGATCCGAATGCACTCCACCAAAAAGTTAGTAGGTATGGTAGAAGTGTTGGCTCGTTTTTCAAGGCAAGTCGCCAAGGCTTGTAGGCCCTCTGTTTGTGGGATGGAGGTATACAGTGCCTCAACGTCCATGGTGACCAAAATGGACTGGGCAGTCAGATGTATGGAGTCCAAAATCTTGATGGTTTCGGTACTGTCTTTGAGGTAAGATGCCATTTTACCTACGAACGGCTTCATAAAAAAATCTGTATATAGAGAGAGGGGTTCCAACAGTGAATCACAGGCGGAGACAATGGGTCTGCCCGGTGGTTTGGTGGGGTGCTTGTGGATTTTGGGTAGAATGTAGAAGGCCGGAGTCCTCGGGTGAGTTTTGTTGAGAAAGATCCTTTCTTCTTGACAAATCCACCCCTGGTCTTCGGCATGCTTGGTGAGGTTGATGATCTCTTCTTGCAGTCGTTGTGTGGGGTCCCTGTTTAACATTTTATATGAGGTTCTGTCGCTGAGGAGTCGCAAGCATTCCTGATTGTAATCTGCGGTATTCATGATCACAATACCGCCTCCTTTGTCTGCTGGTTTTATAGTGATGGTGGTATCCTGGTGGAGGTCCTTCAGGGACTGTCGCTCCGTTGGTAGCAGGTTGTCTTGATAAAAGTTTTTTTGTCTTATCCCGTCGGTGATTGTTTTCATGACGATCTTCTCAAAAGTCTCAAACTCACTCGGGATCGTATGAGGGGGTGGTAAGAAGGTGGATTTGGGTTTGAACCCCGTGATGTTGTCTTTAGTCCTCTCTGGTATCTGGTTGATGGAATCTTGTTTGCTGGGTACGTGTATCTCGAAAAAGTATTTCAACCTGAGGGTCCGGAAAAACCTTCTTAGTTCTGCTTCCGTGTTGAAGGGGTCTGCTTTGGTAGCTGGAACAAAGGAAAGGCCCCTCTCGAGGAGTGTCTGTTCAGCTTGAGCTAAATGCCTGGAGGACAGGTTGAAAATGGGAATTGTCTCTAGGGCTGGTTCGAGTACCACTGGCGTGTCCTCATGTATTGTCCGGTTTGTTGAGTGCGCCTTCTCGGGCGGCCTCGTTGGCCCCCTCTCTGAAAAAACGGATGTTGTGGTGGTTGGTTTTGATTCCCGTTGGTACCGGGGGAGCCTGGGGTACTCCCGCCTGAGGATCCCGAGCTACCTGAAAAGTTGACTACCCGGTTCCGTCTATTGTAGTTAGTTTTCTGTTGTTGCTGGAGTTCCTCGTAGTATGTTTCTTTGAGATAGGGATAGGTTTTTTCCTCTGCGTAGTGGTTGAGATCTTTCCTGAATTTCTGTACTTTGCGTTCCACTGTTAGTTGATTAAATTTAATCACTTCTTCTTCTAATTTTTGTAGTTTTTGTTGTGCGTCATTGATGGTTCTGTCATCTGTAAATTTCTTTTCCAGGGTGGCAAGGTCTTCTCCCTGTTTTTTGCATTCTTCCTGGGCAGTGTCGATTATAAGGATTATCCAGTCACGGCTACATTTGTTGCCCACGCCGCTAAAGTTCACTTTGAATTTCGGATTGTCAGTGAATACCCTGGGGATATTCTTCACTTGTAGGCCTTCGGGGATGATTCCCGCTTTCAGGTATTCTAGCATGAAAGTACCATGCATTTCTGTTCTTACAAGTTTTTTCTTTTTCTGTAAGATGGTATCTAATTCATCTCTGTTGGCGCCTTGGGCGATGGGTCCACCTTCGGAGCCTAAAGTGGTGGTTATGCCCATTAATTTCTGAAAATATTCTTCAGTGTAGGACACGATATTAACTTTGTCCATATTTGTTGGAGATAGGAGGATGTCCTGGTGACTGCTCCTATGTTTGATGAGTAGCCCTTCAACCGCGGGTTGTGCTCAATATATTTAAATCTTTAGGGCACCTGGCTAGGTCCCGATTTACCCAGGTGGGTATACGTATAATAAACAGAGATAATCGGGATGGGGAGATCCAAAACCAGAGACAAGTAGGTGCTAAACGTGTGTGTTTATTGTATAATCACACAGAAAGTGGTACGTGACTGCACAATTTATTTTACATTACTTCCGATAAGCACGAAAGGTGTTTTAGAGAGGACGGACAGAGTGGGTCACGCAGTGGTGACACAGGTGGGTGCAAACCTCTGGAATATCGAGGTCAGCATTACATTGAAAATACAAGTTTCCTCGCATATCGAGGAACAAAAACACAAGGTGCACACAACAATCTTGAAAGTGAACAGGTACAGGTAGTGATGCAGTTGTGATGAATGGTTCGACACAGGGGGTGACACAGGGTGTGTTTCGGCCAAAAAAGTGGCTGGGAAGTCGCCGTCTTTGTGCTGGCCTTCGTCAGGAAAGAGGCACCAGTAGTGGTGCTGTCCGTGGTGTCTGTGGGTAGAACAGAGCTATTAGGATCTCGGGTGGTGATTCAATAAGTACTTAGAGTATTTAATACGGGCCGAATAAATGCCCAAGTGATACACCATATGGAGTATCTTAAAAAACGGCTTACCTGCCGCCGGAGGGGAGCAGGTGGGTGCTGTCGGGGAAGCCGCGAGGAGTGCGGGTTGACCGGTGCGGTGTATGGCACAAGGTGGAGGGCTATGATTGCCTTCGAGCCAACGTGGTCAAGAGTCTCACGAAGCAGGAGTGGGGCGTAAATATACCCAAGTCTAGAAGGAAAATTAAAAAGGTTTTAGTAACCTGTGTGAGTCGAGTGTTTCGGGAAACATGGGCTAGCCCGCGTTTGGGTGGGGGGACTTACTGTGGTCTGGGTGGTACGCTGCCGTGCTGGACGTAGACTGGTGGGAGCCGGATGAGTCGGACACCGAGGGTGCCGTGGAGGACAGTATAAATAGCAGCCTGTGGCTAAAGGCAGACGAATGGGATCCCGCGGTCCCGGGGCGGCAGTCTGCTTGGGCCAATCCAACGGCTGTGCGCCGTGTTCCAATGGAAAGGCGGTACTACGTGTGTGATGTTGGGTAATGTAGTCCAGTGGGGGCAGGAAGGACATCGGCAATAGGAAGTTCGCACAGTAAGACGGGCATGCCACATGGAGGCTGAGACGGTCATGTGATGGCATAGTTACCGCAAAACACTGTGGATGGTACAACACAATGACTCTGGTGTGCAATAATCATCACAAGGAGAAACCATTATATCTCGAAGATGCACAGAGGGATGGTAACAGTGCACAAGCAATTCTCAAGGTAGAAAAAACATAGGTGTAAAATGTACACATTTAGATCAATCTAGTGTAATGGACACAAAGTTGAGGACAAACCTCTGGTCGAACACTTTAGCCAGAAGAAACATACCCATGAAGAATTCACGTGGACCGTGATCCAACAACTTCAGCCTCAAAGACGAGGAGGCGACATCAACATTGCCCTCACTAGACTCGAGCAAAAGTGGGTCCACAGATTGAACTCCGTCCAAGACGGCCTCAATATAACCGTTGAATGGAAACATTTTTAGAACTGCCATTAGCCATCAGTCACCGACGTCCCCTCTCTGGCAACGGACTAGTGTCCATTACACTAGATTGATCTAAATGTGTACATTTTACACCTATGTTTTTTCTACCTTGAGAATTGCTTGTGCACTGTTACCATCCCTCTGTGCATCTTCGAGATATAATGGTTTCTCCTTGTGATGATTATTGCACACCAGAGTCATTGTGTTGTACCATCCACAGTGTTTTGCGGTAACTATGCCATCACATGACCGTCTCAGCCTCCATGTGGCATGCCCGTCTTACTGTGCGAACTTCCTATTGCCGATGTCCTTCCTGCCCCCACTGGACTACATTACCCAACATCACACACGTAGTACCGCCTTTCCATTGGAACACGGCGCACAGCCGTTGGATTGGCCCAAGCAGACTGCCGCCCCGGGACCGCGGGATCCCATTCGTCTGCCTTTAGCCACAGGCTGCTATTTATACTGTCCTCCACGGCACCCTCGGTGTCCGACTCATCCGGCTCCCACCAGTCTACGTCCAGCACGGCAGCGTACCACCCAGACCACAGTAAGTCCCCCCACCCAAACGCGGGCTAGCCCATGTTTCCCGAAACACTCGACTCACACAGGTTACTAAAACCTTTTTAATTTTCCTTCTAGACTTGGGTATATTTACGCCCCACTCCTGCTTCGTGAGACTCTTGACCACGTTGGCTCGAAGGCAATCATAGACCTCCACCTTGTGCCATACACCGCACCGGTCAACCCGCACTCCTCGCGGCTTCCCCGACAGCACCCACCTGCTCCCCTCCGGCGGCAGGTAAGCTGTTTTTTAAGATACTCCATATGGTGTATCACTTGGGCATTTATTCGGCCCGTATTAAATACTCTAAGTACTTATTGAATCACCACCCGAGATCCTAATAGCTCTGTTCTACCCACAGACACCACGGACAGCACCACTACTGGTGCCTCTTTCCTGACGAAGGCCAGCACAAAGACGGCGACTTCCCAGCCACTTTTTTGGCCGAAACACACCCTGTGTCACCCCCTGTGTCGAACCATTCATCACAACTGCATCACTACCTGTACCTGTTCACTTTCAAGATTGTTGTGTGCACCTTGTGTTTTTGTTCCTCGATATGCGAGGAAACTTGTATTTTCAATGTAATGCTGACCTCGATATTCCAGAGGTTTGCACCCACCTGTGTCACCACTGCGTGACCCACTCTGTCCGTCCTCTCTAAAACACCTTTCGTGCTTATCGGAAGTAATGTAAAATAAATTGTGCAGTCACGTACCACTTTCTGTGTGATTATACAATAAACACACACGTTTAGCACCTACTTGTCTCTGGTTTTGGATCTCCCCATCCCGATTATCTCTGTTTATTATACGTATACCCACCTGGGTAAATCGGGACCTAGCCAGGTGCCCTAAAGATTTAAATATATTGGGCCCACAGTGTATATCATCTGCTGACAGACTATTAAAATATAATCCGTTTAAGTCTGCATTATCTCCATGAAACATGGCTGTGTTGAAAACAGAAACTATTTTGCATTAGTTAATTTAATTATTCCTACTGTGTTTTGCGGAAGATCAGAATCAGAAGACAGATAGGATGGTATTTTGTATGAATGTATCTTAATTATAAAACACAAGGCCTAAGCTGTCCCTATGCTTAGGATGCTTGGCCCTACTCTATAAAGAAAAATATAAAAGGGTGGTGCGCTAAGCTGAGATCTGGACTGACCACTACAAAAGAAGAAATAAAAACATAAATTCAACAAACGTCCAATTTGAGCCCTTTCCCCAAAAGAAGAATGGCTGCTTGTTTCAGAACTCCCATCCTGGTTATCCTTATCAAAAAGGGGCTCCTTGGCCGAGTTCTCCATTCAACCTAATACATTGAATATCTCATCAATCTTTCTTTCCTAATGTCTGTTGCTAGTCTTTGTTTATCTCTCTTTATTCTGAACTACCCGTTTTTGTTTTTTAATCTATGTCTCTTGTCTTCCTTCTCCCTTTGGGACCCCTGGCTTATATCTTCCCTTCTCTGGGTTTTCTCCTTGTGAAACCTTCTCTCCTCTTTCTGGGCTGCACCCCACCGTGGGGTTTTGTTCCTCTCACCCTGCATTACAGTTCTTGTTTCTCTCATCCCACCTTGGGATCTTGTTAATCTCACTGAATCTTGGGATTGCGTCAAACTCATCCCACACTTCGGGGCACATTTCTCTCATGCTGCCTTCGGGTCTTGATAATCTCACCCACCTTCAGGTCTGGGTCCTCTCACCCAGCATTGGGCTCAGGTTTCTCTCACCCGAACCTGGGGTCTGGTTCCTCTCATCCCACCTTAGTTTCTGGATTCTCTCACCCCTGCCTTGGTGTCTCGTTTCTCTCACCACACCTTGTGATCTTTTTAATCTCACCCCATCTTGGATCTTGTTTAACGCACCCCCCCTTTGGGTGCTCATTCCTCTCATCCCGCCTTGGGGTTTTGATCCTCTCACACCACCTTGAGGTTTGGTTCATCTCACCTTAGTTCTTCTGTTCCCAACTTTGGGTCTGGATTCTCTTACCCAGCATTAGGGTTTTGTTTCTTTCACAACGTCTCATTGGTCATGCTGTGCCCCACGGGAGAAGCAGTGAGTTTGATGGACACAGCACCACTTCTTCAGCTTCCCCATTTTCCTCAGGGGGCTTAACCTGCACTCTCTTCCTGCTGGCATCCGGCAGGTCTTCATCAACGGATTCTCAGTATGCCGGTTGTCTGCCTTTTGGGCAACGCTCATTAGTCGGTATTTCTCTGAGCCAGGCACTTCCAGGTCCTGGCAAAGCAGGAGTTGTGAATATTGTGCAGGCTCAGCCGTGTCTCTGTCCACAACACTTGGCATATGTTCCCTCCAACCTGCCACACATCCCAGTCGGATCCCACTTGCCCTGTCCCCTAGGGAGTGTTAAGCTTAGTGTGCTCATCTTCCTAGTCCCAAAGGGAATGACTCCCTCTTGGAGAGAGGGGACATATTCCCTGGATTTGTCACAGTATGAATTACTGGCATGATATTTAAATACATTGGGCCTCATTACGAGGTTGGAGGTAGCCATGGCGCTATTAGCGCCATGGCTGCCTCCAAACTCGTTCCGACTACGCCCTGGTGAATGGGGCAATTACCGGTCCATTCCAAGGTTGGCAGGACCAGTAATTCCCCATTCACCAGGGCCATTTCCCGTTCCCATTTGAGCCCCCATAGGGCTCAATGGGAATGGGGAAGGTGCTAATAAACGGTACCGCAAATTGCGGTACCGTTATTGGCTCTAGAGTCCCTTTGCGGGTCCCGTCCTTAAGGCCTGGTAAAACCAGGCGTTAAGGAAGGACCCGCAAAGGGAACTTGTAGTAGAGCGGTAAGGGATTACCGGCACCGGTGCCCTTACCAGTGCCGGTAATCCCTTACCGCCCACCTCGTATTGAGGCCCATAGTATTTCAAAATGAGCATTTGTTAATGAAATGCATTACATTTGTTTAAATGGTTTAAAAAACACATATAAATAAACACCAACCAATAATGGAGGTCTTGACTGCTGCAATGCAACCTGTCAGGAGAATGGCAGGTAGAGAGGCCTCTGCAGGGGAAACCTGTTTGAAGCTTGCAATGACACTAAAGGAAATGGGGGAAATAATTAGGTTCACACATTGATCTTAGGAAGCAACGGATGGATACAATGCCTGGCCGAACCAAAGATACTGATGCTGAACGAACACAACTGAGGATACCAAGATAAGAAGCGGAGGACACTGCATGAATGCTAACTACCAAACTAATGATAGCAATGTCTTGATTGGCAGATAAATGTGGGTGCCCAAAGCTCAATAACATTCCTATTTTAGGGGTTCCTGAATCGGAATCCACATTGCTTGAGAGCATCATTTCTGGGTCTCAAATGACCCCCTAAGGGAAGGCCTAAGACAAATAATCACCTGCATTTTGAAATATAGTTATCAAAATCCTATTTTGAATGTGTTATGAGAGAATGTGATATCATGTTCTCAGGGATATGTGTCAGCTTTTACCATGGCTTCTGTGTGGAGGCAGAGTATGCCAGCTGAGAGGCCAATCTTGTAAACATGCCTACAGAGCATGTAGAAAGTTGGAAACATACAACACATACTCTTTGACTACTTGAGGGGCAGGCTGGTGGGTGGTGGGGTCTTTTATTCTGATCTATTCGGGCACCAAAAGGTAGAAGTGTGGGCCTTCTTGAAATGGTGCTCAGTCATCTTTCACTGTGGCACTGTTGCTCTGGAACAGTGCAGGTGCCTCATTGCCTTCCAGAGGATCATCAATGTGAGACATTGACATAACTCCCTCTTGTTCTCGGGGATATTTGTACCATTTTCCATGTCGATCCAGGCTTCAGAATCTCATTAAAGTATGGGTGTAATTGGGATGCTGCAATATTGGCAACTCTTCCATAGATGACAATTGAATAGCGGGGGACCTGAACAATGTAACTGCATAGTCAATGGATTCACTTGGGACAAAGATATGAGGACATGATGATCCCTTCAAGGGTAGGCTGCAGTTATGTCCAGGAGAAGGCATCCTATATTTGTGACCAACACTTGTTTAGCATTTATTGTGGAATTATTATTCCTGATGCTGAAACGAATTTAGAGATTGGAAAAGGAGAGATATTACATCTGAAGATTGGGGTGTCGAAGGAGGGAGATGGAGGAGTGGCACAATTGGGGAAAGGAAACATTAAATGTGCATCTATTTGTGCATACTATGGTATGTCAATTACATGCAGTTTGATATTTAACACACAAAAGGAAATGGCAGTAGTGAAAGCCCAGTTGTGAGCCTGGTTGAAACCCCTTTGCAGTGTTGCAACCACTAGCGCTAGGGAAAAAGACTGGAGTGAATATTCTCACATAATCACCTCAAAATTGAAAATAACTCTTGATGATGCAGGAGAGACGCATATTGCGTGCCCAACACACAATGTTTGAACCCACAGCAGATTTCACAGATACTTTGCTACCTAGACATTCATGTTGCAGGCACCGAGGGTAAATAGCCAGTTGAGAGATACTCAACTTGCAGAGAAGTGCCATTGTAAACATGTATGGGCCTCACTATGATTGCCACGACTTCCATCAGCATCTTTTTCAGCACATCATTCATTAAATGACGTGCTCAAGGGGGGTGACTTTAATATTATCTTCAACACACAACTTGAAAGATCTGGGACAAGGGCACACGCTCTATCCTGCTCAGCCAGATCACTTGCTGGGGAACTCAGCATCAACCAATTTACTGGAATATGGATCAAGCTCCATTTGGCTGCTAACCAGTTCTGGTTCTACTCAGGGTGCACAGGTACACTTCCTGGTTAGATCTGTTTCTCTTTTTATGTTTCTGTGATGCATTTCCATCTGGCAAGAGTATAGAAGCATTCAAAAAATGTGTGTTGTATTTATCAATACAATTGTGCGGGTAATTCCATCTCTGAATGGGTAATCTGCTAATCAGATTCAACTTTCCTATGTTTTATGCCAAAAGCATAATGTCCACTTGTCTACTGTTGCATCAGTAGCCTGATCTGTGGCACCTGCCCTCCAGTGGCACAGGGCAGGTTCAGATGTTACAGGTGGCCATTTCACAGCTGCAGTGACAGCCACGTCTCTGCAGCTCAGGGGCTGCATTTAGGAAACACACATCCGTTCCAAAAACTACATAACTTTGAGTATGCTGTCCTGGTGGCACGTACAACTTTAAATGTAAGCCATACCTGGGATTAAGGTATGGTAGAATGCATCTCTCTTAGTTATCAAAGCCACATCAATTTGATATCACAGATGTTTCAGCCTTGTGAGCCCAGGTCAGCTGTGGACGAGTTTTGTGTATTCTCCCTCAGACGACAGGCTGTGCTTGCTACTGCTAGCATGACTGTAGCCTTGGAGGGTGGGAACTGGAATGAAAGGGCACACCCATGTACAAAAGGCTTAGCCTCACACTAGAGTGTTGCAAACCAATAGGGCATTTGAGTCTATTGAGAAGGGAAGGAGTCATTGTAATTGTGGACAGAGGGAGTTCTTTACAGCTGGAGGCAGGTTCTACCATCTCTTTTCTCTCTCGCTCTGTCTTTAGTTAATGTCCCCTACACTTCCTTTAACACAAAGCACTTTGGGTTTGATGTCAGAAGGCAATGTCCACTTGCTCTAAGAACATGGATTGGACTCCAAAAGCAGTCCAGCTTTAGTCTAGTCATCTTAAAGGATTGTGCCTTTAAAGCAAGGAGACCCACACTGCTTCTTTGATTCTCTCTTGAACAAAAACCTGAGGAAAGATTGAGTGTTCAAGGCAGAGTAAAGCTCTGTCCCCTAGCCATCCCCAGGGTCCAGTGGCAGGGAACTGCATCTTGGAAATAATCTAACTCTCCGCCATTCACAATGGTACCCAGGATCTCACTGTGTTGAAGAACACCTGCTTTTGTGTGCTAGACTTCCCAATGTTTGGTATCCCAAGAACATGGGCCAATCTGCTCCTTGAACCTCTGAATTGGGATTCACAACACCCTGAGAGACAAGGCAGTATGGATCTCTGTTTTAATTGCCTCAATCTGGTTGAACTGCTCTCCAACTGGGAGCACTGCATTTAGAACCACAGGAACTGCCCATTCTGCCATTCGCACTCAACCAAACTCATGCTTGTAATTCATACCATCACAATGCACTTCATTCCTTGCCCGAGCCCATCACCTTCTTTGCTACAATACTGATCATCACCAGACCCTGACTCAAACTCCTGAAGTGTCACTCGCTGACTCCAACCAGCATTTACACAATGACTCGATGTGGCTCGACCTCAAACATGAACTGCCACATCATCGAACCACACACTGGAGCATCAGGATCAAAACTTTGAACTGTCAACGACCTTCAACTCAAACCACAGAAGCATCACTTGTCTACTCTACTCACTCAGAGGTTACCACACATCTCGAACAGACTTGACACCTAACCTATCCTGGTGAGTGCTCAACCTACATCACTGGAATGCTGCCTTAGAACCGCTCTGTGCCACTGCATTTGACACTGCTCAAAGCCAGCTCACCGCTTGGATTAACATGACTCGCTGCACCCAAACTTGGCTACAACCATTCACAAAACAGCTAGCAACCTGGTGCAATGATTTAAAACCACCAAGAAATGCCACTAACTGCCCTCTTGGTCCATGTTTGGGCCCTAGAGACTGCTTAGTTCACTTTGATCCCTATTGCGCATAAGAACATTGTGATTTTACTTGCCTTTAAACCTGGTTTATTACCTGGAGTGCTGAATCTTGCTATCTTTGCATATTCTGTGTTCATTCTTCTGGGGTGGGCTTTGTCTACTGTTTTCTATTCTGGTAAT
Source organism: Ambystoma mexicanum (assembly GCF_040938575.1). NCBI lineage: Eukaryota > Metazoa > Chordata > Amphibia > Caudata > Ambystomatidae > Ambystoma > Ambystoma mexicanum. The sequence continues at coordinate 1,181,869,786 of NC_090933.1, read as the reverse complement.
CTTGCATATGGTGTGTTTAATTAAAGTATACATATTTCTATAGAACCTTCATTGGACATTCCTATATTGTGGACTATTATAGTTCACTGTTTGGTTGCTACTGAATCACATTCACAACCCTCATGATGAGAAGCACAAAAGGTGAAAGGGTGGGATTTGTTAAATGTTCCTGTCTGACCTTTATGATTGTGTTGGCTCTTGGTTTGTAGAAGTGTGAGGACTGATTATGCGCTTTAGACTCTGCTCATCCTTGGACTGCTGCAGGGCATAAGTCAATTTGTTGCAGTATATGTAGGGTGGAAATTTGAACTGCTACTCCACAGATATGCAATGCAACATTAAGCACAGGCACACTACCTCCACACTTACAGAAAACACAACGGGAAAGCAGAAAATGTGTCCATGCCGACCCTTGACTTTCTCAATGTGGACTGAAAGGCATTTGCTAAAATGTTGGCAATCCACCTCAGGCTGAAGATGTCCACACAAGGTTCCCCTGGATGAGCCCAGATTTATCCAGGAATGGTCCACATGCATCAACATAGGGATGCACATTCATATGGTGTGTGGTGAGATCTCAAGACATCAGCGGTGCTGACCCCCTTGGACGCAGAGAAGGCTTTTGACTCAGTATATTGGGTGCTCCACTTGCAGCTATTGCACTGGTTAGGTCTACACATGATGCACATGGTGAAACTGCAGTAGAGGGAGCTTAGAACAATGGTGCACATTACAGATCAGGTGTTCATCACCTCCCCACTGCACTTTGCATGGGTGCCTGCATACACAATTGCTTTACCAGTTCAATCCTTACTTCGTAGGTTTAGAATTCAGATGGTAGAGAATAGAGTATCATCACTTTGTATAGAATACTTGATATAAATGTATATGAACACATCAGTTGTATACAAATTGTTCGTATTACAACTGTTCGAATGACAATTGACCTTTTCACAATTGACCGAATTGTGATGGTCAATTGTAACATATATGCGGGGGGTAACCCCCCGGAACCCCCCAACCAACCCAAACCCACCCAAAACCCTATATATATATATATATATATATATATATATATATATATATATATATGGTCAATTGTGAAAAGGTCAATTGTGACCCTTTAAATTAGGTCAATTGTTCATTCGAACAATTGTAAACAAACAATTTGGGTAATACCAACACATCCTGTTGAGAGCCTGGGAACATATTGCCATTATCTCTAGAGTAGATACACTGGTACAATCTGTGCATAAATTGTTCAAAATCAGGTTTCCCTTTGTAGGTGTGGTACTGTGGGTACAGGCTTTGGCTGGGCACCTCTATCCATTAAGTATACAAGTACTATTGCTTAACATATATTATTGCCCTGGCAAACCTGAAAGACTGAATTAGCTGTCAATGTTCAAAGTTGCATTCTGTAGGCAGCGGAACTTGGCTAATTCACTGAGCTATCCTGCCAATTGTTAGAGGGCAGGGCAGCAAAGTATATTTTGAAATTTTAGACAAAATGAGCAGAAGAGATAAGAGATTTGAGATGAGCAATACAGTTCAGAATTGAAAGGGAGTATATACTGATATACCAAAACATAAGTATTAAAGGAGCTGATGGGGCGACCAGGGTTTTAAGAACCTGTTTGTCGACCACTATTAATTATTTTATTTTTTTATCAAAATGGCCAGTGACGACAGGCCTGCATGGGTGTGAGAAGCACTCCTTTGTTTTCAATAAGGATCTTGTCTATTCGCTCCTTGCCTTTTGTAGTTACACTATTAATGTTTGGCAGTGGCATGCTGCCTCAACCACTGTCATCAATTCCTAGAGAATGCACCTTTTGGGGCTCACGTGATCAGCTCTCCGGTGAATAAGTAGTTCTTTGATAGAGTTCAGAAGTTCCTCCCTGGCTGCCGGCCAAACTACAGTATGGGAAGGGGCGGAGGTCATCACCGCTTCTCTGCCCACTAATTGCCAGGAGGGGCTGCAGCGAGATTTGCCTGCTGTACATTTTGGGAACAGTGGCACACAGAGAAGGAGTTTGGCATCTATCCTGCTGGCACGAGGCAGGCCACGTGGGTTCAGTATTTGCGACCACAGCTCATCCTTAGCAGCAGAGTTGCTCACTATAGAAATTGCCTGGAAAAAGAAATCTATATTTTCTCCGGGTGCATTTTACTCCATAATATGTTTAACTGTGTTCCTTACCAGCAAGGGCATAGAATGATTAAATCATTTGTGAAATAGGAACATGTTGCAACCATTAATAATAGTACATCTTTGTAATGCCTCCCACAGTGTGGGTAATGGCTGGATTTTGAATTATGCCAAGATAAACATGCAGAAGGCTAGTCACAATGGAGGATTACATACCAGACATATACCACGCAATCATCACGTTTTAGAAAGCGTGTCTTTTCTTTTTAAATGTAACTCAATGTTTGTAGAAAGTCTGCATAGAACTATAAAGGATTAGTAGAGACAGATGTGTTTGGTTGTCTGCAAAAGCCAATACATAAGTTGATTTACCGTTTCCCAAATGGCCATATTTTTGTTAGATTTGAGACCATTAAGAAATGTCCTCCAGGTCATCCCAACCCCCAATATACATAGACAATAGACATAGGTAAAAGCCGGGATGGCTCAAACAGAGCAAAAATAGGCACCTTTGTCATGCCGCCACCTATCTAGGCTAAAAAGCCCACCAGCCCTGTCTTTTCCACAACCTCACCCCTCGGGGTCAATTTGAGTTGGGAGACAGTGGTATTGGGAGGACTCAAAGGTGTGCAGAGGAGAAGCTACCACGACCTACCTGTGCCATGTGGACTCATTTATTTATGTTTATTTTTGCATTTGTTGCAGCTCACTGAACCCTTGGTCATCTAGGAGCTAGTTACATTATGAGACAAGAAATACAGAAAACGGAAAATACAAGAAATAAACGCGAAAAACCGCAGGGCAGAGGGCTATTACAGTATCTTACAGTCTTGGTTCTGGGAACCTTACATGTAGATAGTAACGGGGGGGGGGGGCAGTTATCTGATTGTCTAAGTGTCTTAGCTCAAGGAGCTTTAGGCAAAGAGCCAAGTTTTTAGGTATTTTCTTAAGGTCCAGTAGGAAGGTTCCTTCCTCAGGGTGGTTGGGAGATTGATCCAGAATTTTGCGGCCATGACAGGAAACCTCAGTCTTCCTGCGGTCTTTCGGGGCAAAGGTGGGCACTCTGAGGAAATGGCTGTTTGTGGATCTTAGAGGGTGATGGGGGTGTATTTCTCCACCCAGTGGGATCGGTAGGCCCGAACGGTGTTTGTGGTGCACTGTGTGCGATGGAGAGGGTCTTCAATTCAATCCATCCACGGATCGGGAGGCAGTAGGCGTCTTTGCTGGCCTTTGTGACATGGTCATGCTTGGACAAGCCTAGGGCTGCTCGGAGAGCAATTTTTTGAATGGTTTGCATCTTGCACAAAATACGTTCAGAGGTTCCTGCAAAGATGGTGTGACAATAATCAAGTTTGACTCCGGTGATGGTTCTGGCTATGGTGAGGCGATTGGTTGTGATGAGGAATGGATTGCTGACATTCAATAGTTTTGCAGTGTAGGCAGCAGAGGAGGCAATGATGTTGACCTGGCAAGAGAGGTCAAGTATGGTGTCTAGGCAGATGCCGGGGGTTTTGGCAGCAGAGGATGCTTGGATCCGTTTGCCGTCAATGTTGAATGCTTTGTAGGCTGGTTCCATGCTGCGGATGGTAGTGTGAGAGGCTACAAAGATGATCTCAGTTTTGTCATTATTGAGCATTACTGGTGGGTTGCCATCCAGTTCTAGACAATGTTATAAACTGAGTTTATGGTTGCGGCATCAAAGTGGTAGGTGCCTGAGAAAGGGAATATGATTTGGGTATAATTCATTTAGGATATACTGAGGGCATCCAGGTGATCAAAAAGGGGTTTAGTATAAATGTTATACAGGTTTGGGGAGATGCAGGACCCTTGTGGGACTCCACAGGTTACCGGTATCGCTCTGGCAACATGGTTGTCCATAAAGACATGCGAGGATCTGTCTGCCAAAAAGGATTTGATCCTGTCTGCTGCTGCTGAGGAGAAGTTTGCTGTTGTGGCGAGGTGGTTGCAGAGTGTATGGTGGTTGACAAGGTTGAATGCTGCTGATAGGTACAACATGAGGAGCAGGGCCAGTTTGCCTGAGTCTTTGATATCATCTAACAGTTTTTTTAGGTCCATAAAGGAGGATTCAGCTCTATGCCTTGGCTGGAAGCCTGCTTGGTGGATGCCGAGGATATGGTTGTCCGCAAAGTATTGTTGGACCTGGATATATGCTACACAGTTGAGGATTTTAAGGATGAAGGGTATAGTAGCGGTAGTTGTTGTTTTATTTAGTAGATAGACAATCCAGGTGGTTGGCACAGTTTTTGTTTGCGAAGGACGAGTTGATAATAGTTGTGATGATGGGTGGGAGAGTCTCGGCCAGTCTTTGATAATAGGGGCCAGACAGGCATCTCCTCAGCATTGGGCAGGCTTGAAACCTTTGATGATATTTGCCACTTTGTGTTCCAATACGGGCGGAAGTCAAATTGGGTGATGGGTTGACTAGTAGGAGGTGGGAGGGCATGGAGGTGGCTTGTTGATGTTTGGCGAGGATGGCCAGTTGCTTGGCATGGATTTTCATCTGAAGGGAGGTGACTTTCCCCGAGAAGGCTTCTGATGAGGTTTGTGGGAAGAGGTAATGGTGACTCAGGTTTGTGTAAAATCATTCTTTTGTAATATTTAGCGAGGGAGGTATACTGGGCTTTGGCATATGGGCAGGGGTCTTTTCCCCATGCCATTTCGGCAGCTCATTTCTTGGAGCGGGAGGCAAGGAGATTGGGTGTGAACCAGTCATTCTTCTTTAGAACTTGCTTGGCTTTGCACTTTTTTAGCAGGGATATAGTGTTCACAGCTAGTGCAATGGTGTTGTAACCAGGGTCTCTGGGTTCGTATCCGTGTTGCATGGGATCGTTAGGGCTGAGAGGATGGGTATGTGACGGTCCTTGTTCAGGTTTTTGGTGCAGTGGGCTATGGCTTCAGGTTTCATTGAGTGGCTGGATCTGGGTCTCTTGTTGATGCAGAGGTTGAATGTAATAGTGTGCTGGTCAGACCATGGGCTTGTTGTGGTGGTGGGGCTGGTCAGGTTGCAGTTAAGGTCGGCATTCCAGTCGAGGGTGTGTCTCTGGATGTGGGTAGGTTCAGTGATTTGCTGAGCAAAGCTGATGTGGTTGAGGTCTGTGGCAACACTTTTTGCGCGTTGTTCTGTGGGGTCATTGATGCCAATCTCAAAGTCTACCAGGATTAAGATTTTTGAGCTGGGTGATCCCTCAGCTTTGACAAATCTGGTTTGCGTTGATGGGAGTCATAGTCCAGAATCTCTGGATGGCCAAAGGTTGCAGTCACATAGGCTATTGAAATGCCCTCTACCTGTAATCTTTGGAGTGAAGAAATCAAAATACAGTCATATTCTGTTCAATATCAGGAAACAAATTTGACTTAAAGCCGTAATAATTACACAAAATGATCTTGCATGATATTGTTCATCTTATTTATTTTTTGCCTATAGTGACCGAGGGTTTGGAAGAGCTATATTTCTGAGTTCTGGTCTCTCATCTGCCAATAGGTCCTTATACAGTAACTTAGATTTTTCATTGATAACCAATGGATCCATATTTTTGGATGAATGGTCATGTGATTTGATTTAGCAGTAGATTTAAACTCAATTCAGAATTAACTTTGGCATGCTATTGTAGAGAAGCCCCCCATAGCTCAAACCAGAAAAAATACAACCCACTAGGGAACAAGGCCCAGCACACCTTTTGCCAAAGAGAACAAGGTTTTATTTCCACAAAAATAAAGATGTGCCAGCAAAGCACTCTGCCGCTATTGAACGTCCAGCCAAAATCAGCATGAGCAACACTTTATGAAGGCACGCATCATTTTCAGTGGCGTAAAACATAAGGTACACATCCAAATGGCTGGTTGGTGAGTCCCTATACATATGAAACAGGTGGTGGTGCCGGAAACACGAGAGCAACTGAAGAACAAGGCAAAAGATATTAAATCAAACATTCATTTTATTTTGTTATAAATTTACAAATTGCCAGGGCCCTACTGGAGTCTTGAGGGACCTGTCTGCCAATCTCAGTGGCTGTGAGGATGGTTAGCACAGGAGGGAGAGAGAGAAGGAGGAGGAGAAGAAAAAGTTCTTGAGTTGTTTGTGGAAATTGAGGTGAACCGGTTCAAGACAAAGAGGGGGGAGACTGTTCCATAGGAGGAAGCCAGCCAAAGAGAGATCTGGAGGGAGAGTATTTTGTGAGAGAGAGTTACAGGTAGTTACAGGTAGTGTAGAGCCAGGCCCCAGACAGCCTTATGGCTAATGCAAAGGGTCTTTAATTTGCTTATTGCGGCAATCGGGAGCCAGTGGAGAGATTTTAGGGGTGTCAATATACCGTCCCTGGGATTGAGGCCAAGGATAAGTCATTCAGCCCTATTCCCTATTCCGGATTCCGGATTAGTTGAAGAATGCAGAGGGAAGAAATTGGTAGGCTGAGGAAGAGGCTATGGCAATAATCCATCCTGGAGAGGACCAGAGCTATAGTGACATTGAACTTCTAGGGGAAGGTGAGGAAAGGGAGAGTGCCTTTAAGGAGGTGCATTTGAAAGTGGGCCGTCTTGGCAAGGGCCAAGATGTGTGGAGTGAAGGAGAGAAATGAGTCGGAGATGGCCACAAAGTTTCTGGCTGCATTGGAGGGAGGAGAGCCCATAGAGGGCAAGCAAAGTGCAGGAGGGAAACAGGGAATTGGATTCCTGATAGGAAGAATCTTAGTCTTACTGGCATTAGAACAGTGATCATTGGAGGTGCACCAGGATTGGATAGCAGATGGCAGAGGAGGAGGAGGGGAGCTTGAAGAAGAGCTCTGTGTCATCTGCATAACACTGGAAATGAGGAGAGAAGGAGATCAGGTGAGCAAGAAGTGCAAGGTAGATATTGAAGAGCCAGGTTGAGAGGATAGAGCCCGGCAAACACTGTAGAGAGTGTAGAGGAACATTTACATGCCTCTGCAGGAAACCCACCCCCCCTACCTCCTATATGTTTGAAGTCTGAGATTGTGCTGTGTTTGACATCAGAACTTGTACCCATACCGCAACATATATTTGAAAGAAGATACCCATTGAGACAACCCTATCAAATGCAACCCTGAAGAGATGATAATCTGAGGGAGGAACTCCCTGAAGGAATATGAAAAAGAGCAAAGAGAGAGGCTAGTGATGTCACAGGAGACATGTGTGTTATCCCAAAATATTGACTGAAAAGGATGTATGTATCCTATAGAAACTAATGATGAACTTAAGAGTCAAGTGAACATTTAAGTACGAAAAAGAAGATTGCAGAAGCATGGAGTGCTGCATAGAATTAACTGTTTAATAAGTGTACAGACGCTGAAATGCAAGGTAGATTAAGTCATCATAGAAGCTGGCTATATGTAGTGAATAGAATGCCGATGGGGCCACCATTGTACAGGAGCTGGACATCGGTGTCATGAATTTACTAAGCCAGGACCCATGAAGAGAAAACATAAAAACTGTGTCACAGCAAGAATAAGATGAAATCGTGGAGCTGAATGACGAGGCGGTCTGGGCTGGTATCGAACTGAAATAGCCAAGGTCGGAAATGTATTCTTGAAAGGAGTGACCGTGCAGAGTCTGAATCATCTCTTGTTAAGGTCAGAGAAAGAATGCCAAGAGTGCCAAGTTTTATTCATTTAAGACTTTTATAACCCGCAAAACTGACCATAATCGTGGTCTCCTGTCATGTGAGCCAAGGATGAAAATAGAGTTGAACTTGGAGTTCTAGAACAACGATAGTGAGTGCGCACACTCCCATGTATTCCCAGAAACAAGGATACTTTGCAATGCCAAGTTCAAAGATAATCTTCATGGCAGAAGGCATGGGTGATGAGAGAATTTGGGCTAATTGGGTGGGGAGGTAGAGTCAGACCTACCTCCTTGCACCTGGGTCTGGGCTTACGTGTTGCTACATGAACCGAATGTTCCAGACATGGCACAAGCATGCCAACCAATTGCAGAGGTCTATATAATGAAGGACCTTATGGTTTGAAGACCAATTGAAAACTGTGTACTTTATTATTTTGAAGATTACATATTTTAGATGTAGGCATATATTGTCCACCTCACAGTAGGCTGTCAATTACAATCCCAGTTCCTATGTAATGTATACATAGATGTTCCCCTTAAGCCAATTGCAATCCATAGTAGGTTTTCATTATGGCCACGTAGCATAACATTACCTCTGATGTATTTTTAGTATAAAGTCTATGTTTTCTGAAAAGATCACTGAGAGAAAATTGAGCGAACGTCGGTTGATGTTCGTTGTAACTCCCTGTTTTAGATAACAGTTAATAAAACAGAACTTTGCCATCTCAATGAGTTGGTTCAGTTATTTTGACTCTGAGTTATTCCACGGACCCATCCATTGCATGCACGTTACTAAAAGCCCCTAAATTCAAGAGAGTGGTGGTGGAGGAGAAGGAGCCCAGTAGAACCTGGGTGTGTCTGTCAGTGAGGAAGGAGGTCAACCAGCCCAGTGCCTGGTCTGAGATACCAATAGTATCTGGGGGCCGCTGTATGAGGATAGAAAGGTTGACTATGGCAAAGGCAGAAGACAGGTCAAGGAAAATGAAAACAGCTGGAGAGTTAGAGTCAAGATTTGCAAGCAGTTCTTCACGGGTGTTCAGGAGAGCAGTTTATGTGCCTCTGAATGGTTGGAATCCAGATTGATGGTTGTGTAAATAACCAACGGGCTAAGTGTGTTGGGTCAGTTGGAGGAAAACCATCTTCTCCATGAGGATTACTCACAAGTTAAATGCTTGCCTCATATGGGGTAAGCCTAAATTTCCTAAGTTTGAATTTGAGCATGACTTACTCAGGCATCCATCCTTCCGGAGTTAATATTTTGAGTATCACTACATTTAGCATTACTACTACTACTACTAATAATAATAATAACAATAATAATAATAATAATAATAATCATAATAATGAACAGTAACTATTATTACTCACTTAGACACAGGAATAATCCAACATGCAGTTTTATATATATGCGTAGTATCATTGTTTGAGAAAATTGTTAAAAATAAAGGCAATGAGCAAACCCAAAATGGAAGTGTGTTTCTTCTGGTGTACCTTGGACCTCTACGGGGGATCTTCACTCAAGCAATCTCAGGACACCTGTCGGTGGGGACTATTTCTAACTCAAACCTCTTTAATTTCTATACTGCCAATCCTGTTACTTTTCTTGTCACTTCACCTGTTCCCCACCCAACCCACAGCTCCTCCTTCACACAACGATGAGGACAGACTAAAGATACAACATTACAGTGCTGCTACGTAATTTCCTTTTTTTTTTAACTCTTTCACTGTAATCTCACTGGTCTATGGCGCTATCATAATAACCCTGCTATCATTGTAAGGGTAGTTATTTGCTATCTTCTCAGTGCACCGCAAACACACAGTGTTTCTTAATCAGAGGCCACAAGAACTCATTTCTTATTGCCGGGGCCCATCGAAGGCAAGATTATATAGCCATCGAGAATGCAGAAAGATTAAAACTGCACTTTCATTATCTGCAAATGAGAGCCATTTAGACTTTTCTTACTTTCAAAACTTATTCACTGATCTTTATAGTTTAACATTGAACTGGAAACTGGCTGCAGTAGTCCAGCGTTTGACATGACAGCTCATAGTACAATTTATTAAAATATACCATGTTCACAGTCCAACTTGGAGACCACAATTTCCGCCCGCTGTCATTCTATTGGTCACATAATGTGGCAACCAAGTGTCAAAGATAGTTTGCAAGCGTCTTAGCTGTGCATTCGATGGGCTACTCTGGACATCAAGAAAGTTCCATCTGCTGTATAATAGCTGTTCTGCTCTACAGACATTTGCGAATACCATCAAAAACCTTACTTGCCATGGTCCATCACTCATTGAGGCACTGCCACAGTTTTGCTCACTCGACCTCAGTCTGTACAACATGAGGAAAACTCATGGTTTGGTTGTTCAAGTGAATAGTGCCTGAGTCCTGTGAGATGTGATCTCAACCTTGCATGGCGATCCATGCATAGACTCAATGAAAGATACCATCGAACTCCTCTTGGTGTTATCTTTCAACCCAACGATGCTACTTTCAAAATAAAAGACGCTACCTTTTATCTAGATGTGGTTGACTAGAACTCACTCATAACCCAGCAGAATGTGACACTGTTAAAATGCACAAAAATTTACTGATTCGGCAAATGACTATTAGTTTGTGTGAAGAACACAGGTAGTAAGAACAAGCATTTACCCCTGTGCTCAACACACCAGCAGCCATTTTACAAACATTCCCTCCATCATTATTAGGAAGGAGATTCCTATTGTCACGGTCAACATCTGAAAGCTAGTGATGACAGTAAGGCGTGGGAGATGTAAAGCCTATCACAGGGTTGTCCAACTCCGGGCCTCGGGAGCCGGAATCCTGATCGGTTTTCAGGATATCTCTCATTCATATTCATGAGGATAAATGTGCATACATTTAGAATCATTGTATGCAAATGTAACTCATGAATATTAATGAGGGGTATACTGAAAACCCGGCATGGATCCGGCACTCCAGGCCTGTAGTTGGACAAGCCTGGCCTATAAGAACATTTAAGAGTATGCAGTGGACCAATAACAGTTCAGAAAGTGTAGGCCTATCTAGAGCAGCTCAAACCTTGAAACACTTGTCGCGCCTTGAAACACGTGTGTATAGGTGCGTTACAAATGTCATATCATATCATATCAAAAGGAAGCACATCTGAGAGGAGCCATGGAATCCGAATCCGTAAGACACCAACCCTCCCCCTTGACAGGGTATGGTATGAGCATGTTGTTTTAGAGCTGCCACGGGTGTTATGTTTCTGACTGCAGGAGAAGCCTTGCAGCGCCCATGTTAAACAATTAACAATCATTTAGATGAATTGACACTTCATTGAGGAAAACACAGGTGAGGCATTGAGCCATAGCCGACCATAGCCGACCACCAAGCCTGCTATGCAATAGATATAGATATAATAGATATAATCCCAAATAGTGCTCTGATTCTTGTAGTACTATTTCCCAGGATATTGTGCTGCCGGCTGTCCTGCAGGGTAGTTTAGTAAAAGGAAATGGCTCTGTTGTCATCACTAGATTTTCGCTCAGCCATATTCACCTATCTGGACAGGATGGCTCAGTTCTAATGAACAATCTTTCGTTCGATATATATAGGGGCTCACAGACCTTTCTGCAAATGTTTAGGGATTCATGGATTTACCCTAAAATACACAGGGTAATCCAGACATGGAACCCTTGATCACTTCGCTTAGAGCGGCACATCTTCACCTCACGGATGAGGCTCAACAAGGTTGAATCAAGTGTCTGGGGTTGCTGTTGGTACTCCTGTTCAAAGGAGAATTTCCTTGCATTTCTGTGCTGGACTGCCCAGGTAGGCAAGTAGGTGGGACCAGACATGAATATGTATCCTCAGCAAAAGGTACAGTTAGCTGAAACGTGGTTCTAGTCCCTCCTGAGCGGGTACTTACCCATAAACAGGTTATTTGGCCCTGTTGGGTCTCGGTTGAGTGTCTCCCAGAACTTCTTGCAAATCTTTCTGTGAAGAATAGGGTGTCAACAAAGGCTGCAAAGCTATGTTTGGATTAGTCAGTGGCTGTAAAACACAATCTCCCTAGTTTATTATCTTTTGGACACTCATCTTTTTGGGGAATGGTACTGATGTCTACTAGAGGGATTGGGTGAGGCCAAATGTGTTTCTCTAATTAATACCTGTAGCTCTGTCACATTTGCTACCCCTGGCACATGTGTTCCTCATTACCATCCCTCTGTTTCACGTGTTCAGATCATAGTTTTGCCATGGACTTACACCTCCGGACTGGAACGGGGCATGCTGCATATATGAATGTGTGTAGTATCTCATTGTCAAAAACAAAACAAAGAATCCCAGAGTGCCATAAAATGGCTCACTGAGGGATTCATTTTAGGTTCAGAAAAAGAAGCAGGCCATGACCAGAGATGTTCCGACACCAGGTCTATAGTTCTGTGTCCGGACATTCTTACAAATCCTCGGAAATGCCTCTGGGATTTACAAGATTTAATTACCTATAATCTGAGCTCATTCTGGATCCATTCTAGTTCACCACACTTCCTCCCAGAATGCCAACATGCTGTTTGGTAAAACCATAGGCTTTAAATTATATGGACCGACCCATTTCAGCCGAAGCAGTAGGCGGATCTGCTTATGGAATGGAATGCCTGCCTTGGCCACTGAAGCGCTATTCTGAGTACACTAGTGGAACTCTTAAGGGGTGATTTCTGAATTTTTCACTTGTTTGCTTCCTTATTTTGTGATATATTCCTGTGCACTAGAGTTAGTTTGTTATCCCTAATTCTGGCACCCATTTTGCAGCAGTAAAGTCTCTGCAAAAGGTGTGGTTACCCTCTCTAATCTCTGCCAACCACGTAAAGAGAGAGAGCACTTCTCAGGAAGAGCTTTAGAAAACAAAGCTGTTAGACGTGGTTGCGATTGTGGGTTGAATGGTCTGGCCAGAGATTAAAATAAAACATGTAATTTGAGGCCTCAGGCTTTCAACTTTTGCCTCAGTGTTGCTAAAGCGGTCTCTGCTTGAAGCGTGGCAGCACCCAGAGCCCAACAGCTGTTATGGATGGCTACATGGGAAAGGATAGCAGTTGTTTATTTTATTTTTATTTTTTAATCACGACTTGCAAATTAACCCTAATGCATCTATGACAACCCACCAACATGATCATCACAATATGATGTCTCAGATCTAAATCCACTTAAAGCACCCTTCCAACCGGTATCACACGAAACTACCGTATATAAAAAAAACGAATGGTTGATCGGATTTTCGATGTGCCAAAATTGCGTACAGCCGGAAATGCTGAACATTTTAACCATTCGCTTTTCATTATATCGAACAAGGGAAGCAGGGGTTGCGGGGGTGTCCCCTGCACCCTTGTTTGCTATAATGGATTCAGGGGTGGTGGCGGTGACCCCTGCATCCCCAAAAAAGTTTTGAAGAAAAAATAAAAGAAAAGGACCCTGCAGCGCCAGTTCCCATCCCCAGGAGTTAAGGGAACAGTCACTGCAGGGACTTGGCGGCACACAGTGAAGTGCATCGCCAAAAGGTTAGTAGGCGGTGGTGGGTAGAGTGGTCTATGAAGGGGATTCAGCTGTGGGGTGCTTATTTCGAAAGGGAACATTTAGAACCCAAACTTTTCATCTTCGAAATGTTCTTATTCCAAATAATCACTTCAAACCTACCATAAATGTGCATAAGAACCAGGGTCACATGAACTTTGACACAGTACTCCCATGTTCGCATGATCCATTTTAATAATAATGCTAATACGGAGAGGAGAGGGTGGCTGAGTTGGTTTGGGTGGATGGGAAGACGCAGGCCAATACACTAAACATAATGGTTACAAGGGTGTTCATTTTTCTGGAAGTAGAACTTTTTTGTTAGATAGTGAAGTGATGTATTTAATATGTTAAGCAATGTATTTATGTAAAGTACAATAGCTTAACATAAATAGAGGACTGATTCGCAATGGCTCGTAGGTAAATATAGAGCTCACCTGTTATTGCAAATACGTACACATTAAAATATATCCCACACTTAGTTTCTTATTTACAAAGGCATTGTGTTTGGCGTAAGCATGGCACATACCATGCATGTAATCCTTGGCGTATTCTACAACAAGGGGATTAGTGAAAAACCGTGGCAACCCTGTGCATATGCAATATTACCAATGGTGATGTCACAAGTTCATAGGTTGAAAGAGGAAATATTATACCGAGGAGAACAACCTGTTTGTCACCTTGGGAACAATATTAATTGTGGGATTAGTACTGCCTTTAACACACGCCCCAGTCATGACACAGACGTGTGTGTCCTTTCATCTAATGAAACCGACGTACACCAGCACACCTGGCATCAGTTAAAGTCCTCCCAGTGTAATGACACACTTTTGTGGAAGGGCATTAAAGTTTGGCATTGCAGGTGTGCTGATGGGATATTGGTTGTGCCTACAACATGCTCATTGCAACGGGCATCGACTGCTGGTCATGCCTCCAGGTGTGTGCCCTGGGTTCAACTGTTTGGCCACTTCACACACTGTCATGTTTATACATCATTCAAATACATACACATGCAAATTTTTGTGTACCACCCCCTTGTGTTTACACAAAACCACATTTCATATTGCAATTAAATTCCCCACCTACCAGTAATGATTACATACAATGCAGCTCAATGGGTGCACTGAATGTTCTTTGACAATGGCCACTGGGCCGTGGAATGTGGGTATTAGCATCCCCACCTCCCCACGAGCATCACAGGAAGGAGCTGTACCAGGTGCTTAGCCTAGTGATTGAACCTTCCCATGACAGCTCACCAGAATCCCCCTCCTCGTTCACTTCTTCACGTCAACCACCGGTAGCAAGAAACATAAGAAAGTCATGCCTTCTTCCCTTTACACATAGGAGGCAAAGATGCTCAAGCTGGTGAAAGCACTCTCAGGGCTTGGCGATCTAGAAGAAAGAAGAGGAGGGGTTTTAGGAGCTAGACTGCCTTCAGCTAATCATAGGATCATAGGATCATATAATGCCTTATAATCTTCTGAGCAGGTCTGGAGTGGGCTTGTGATGCACAGCTCACGACGTTTCTTTACAGGTACGAGTTAGGGGAGATCATGTCACATGTAGCAAAGAACATAGACTACAGGCAACTCTCCACGGGAGCGTCATAAGAAAGCAACACGCCACAATATGAACAATCAGCGCATTGTGGATTGGATGGAATGCAGGGGGTCGCGCAGTTCCCTGTGCAACACTTCTTGTCAAAGATGAATTCTGCGAGGGGAGGTTGACACCATGCCAGTAAACATTGGGGGGGACCCCCTGCTGTCCAGCTTCACTGGCCGTCCCACTTTTTCATACAACACAAAATGTCGAAGAACCCTTCTTTTATTCCACATACCTATTTTACCTATACATGGCTACATCTCCCTGCAGAAAGGCTAGTACACCCTGCCTGTGGAACCTCTCCCTAGTCAGGAACCAGCCCGAAGTCATTAAATAATAAATGAATAGTTAGCAAACCTTTCCCAAGTGCAATAGTCACCCCCACTTTGGCCTCAGATAAGGACTCTCAGAAACCTTGTGGACACAAGCGTGGAATTAGCAATGAAAAACGCGAGACCCACCTGGCATTGCTTTACACTATATCGCCTTGAAACACTTGTGTATAGGCGCGTTATAAATGCCATATCATATCAGAGCTGTATTACCTTTACATTGTAGGCCTTCTTGGTTTAATTTGCTGATCTATTGCTTTTGAAGACAGCTTGGGGTGTCTATCAGTAGTAAATGCAATTCCGGTTCAGGAGGGATACCTGCCAAATTTGGCCACACTGTCGATGAAGGCAATAATAGCCGCCGAGAGATGGGCACACTTATGGGACTGGAACACCAAACAATCCCAGAAACATTGAGCCTTGAAGATTTTGTTCAATATGATATGACCCAGAGGTTTCTGAGCCCGGACCCGGGGATCAAACCTGTATTGCTCCGTATCGTCTTGCTTCCAAGGCAAGCACGTTGCCGCCGAGCTATCCTCCCGAGACATAGAGCAAAGCTGTTTGGGAAAAAATTAGGGTAAAAAATACACCTGGTCCTCAACATCTAGGCCATCACATCGCCCCTCGCGCCACCTCACTTGCTAGACGCTGCCCACCTCTCTCCTCCCCACCACGCGGTACAGCTGTACCCCTCCACTCTGCCCCTCTATATCCTACCCCCGCTGCATATCTGTTCTGTTGTTACCTCTAAAAAGCCCTCTGTTATGTATCTGCATTGTTGTATACCTCTGTAAAGTGCTCCATTATGTATCTGCATTGTTGTCTACCTCTGTAAAGCGCTCTGTTATGCATCTGTACTGTTGTATACCTCTGAAGAGCGCACTGTTGCTTCTCGAAGTGAGGTCCGTGCTCAATAAATACAATAATAATAATAATAATAACAATAATAATATTAAAGGAGAGTTCCGGGACTTTTTTTTTATTGTCCCTACGGTTCGGCCATGTGTTTTTAAGCATAACTCGGTAGATCGTAGAAAACTTTCCTATGGACCTTACCCGACTTTTCGTCCATTAACGCACTCGAAATCAGCCGCCATTTTCTGATAATCCTATCACTTGCCGCATCGCCCTGGCTCACCTGCTTTTGCGGCACTAAATCAAATCCCCCGCCCCTGAAACAGACTTTATCAAAACATTCATATTCCCCGCCTCTATCCGTGACGTGACTGTGCTGCGTAGGCAAACGCGCCCAGGCGTCTTCTACGCGACTCCACACAGAACCCGGAAATCAACACAGATCAGCTCACACAACACAGCGCGCCACAATTTGCAATATGAAACTGTACTTTTAAATCAAACCGCAAGATTGTAAATTTGGTAAAGTACATTTATTTGACATCAAATGTTTAGAGAATATTCAGCGATTTTCTTTTTTATTTGCTCTCGATCCAAAATAGTTCGTTTTGAGGCACGCGATGTTCCTTTGCTGTACACAGGGTCTTAGATCATCTCACAATACAGCGCCACAATTCGGAATATGAAACTGTGGTTTAAAAGCAAACTGCAAGATTGTACATTTGGCAAAGTACATTTATTGGACATCAAATGTTTATAGAATATTCAGCGATTTTCATTTTTATTTGCTCTCGATCCAAAATAGTTCGTCTTGAGGCAAGCGATGTTCGTGTGCAGTAAACAGGGTGTTGGTTTACGATAAAATAAGCTCTTCGGTCGCACTGATAATCACATGGCTGTTCCAACAACGAGGCACTAGGCCACCACAACGGTCTGTATGTTGCATCTAGCCGTTAGTACCGCGTAAGGGCATACTTGTACTTGGCGATCGTCCCATAAAATGGTCAGGGTGGTAACGTTGTTCACGCGGAGAAGCAACTGGCGGTTAAAAAAGCCGTCCGCCGGTGTCTGGTACTCGTGACACATGCAGTAATGCATGATGTACCTGTTTGAAAAACATAAACAATGAAATTAGTCTCACCATCAGATCTTTATTAAAATTATTCATTTTATATATTCGGTCGGGAAATTATTTCATAGCTAGGACAGTGCAACTGGGTTTTAAACGTCAAGGGGGGGCTGTAGGATACTGAGACAGTCCCTCAGTGCAGGGGTTGACAGGGAGTGCAGGTGGAGAGTGGAAGGGCCCAGGACCGAGATCGCAGACAGTGGACCAGTTGTAGCAGGGGAGAGGGAGAGAGAAAGCAGAAGCAAAGGTTTTGAGGTGCTTCCGTAAAAGTAGACGGTTCTCCCCAAGATAGTGCGCGGTACAAAACAACATGCCACATAGAACGAACAAGTACAACTTAACCCGTCTTTAAAGCTACTGTATAGTAATTAAATTGCGGTATAAACTCATCTAAAGAGTTACTTACATTATATTTGCATTTTCCATTGCGTCTGTGCGTAGGGCAGCCCCGAAATACCACTCCTTCTATGCCGACGTTATTTCTTCTAATGAACGAACATGAAATGGCTTTCGTTTCTGAAATTATATTCATTATCGTTTCTTACGTGGTCCCGGCCTGTCAAGGTCAAAATACAATAGAACCTTATACTGAGTCGTGTGCCATTCTGGCACCCGAGAAAAAATCAAAGCAGCTGACCTTCACTTTGAACGAGCACACATTCCTAGTTAGCTACATTCAGTGTAAGGCATTCTCACAGGACTTGAAATTTACACTCCATCTTTGCATTTTGTCTGCGTGCTTTGCAGCCACACAGAACCATAAATACGGAGACATTCTATATTTTTTGAAAAATGATTTATATTACTGTTTGGTTTAATTTAATGCGCAAATGAACAAGGTTGGATAGATACACATATTCAATGGGCCTGCGACATGAGGAGACTTGAGAGAACAGACAATGAAATTACAATCATTTAAACCGTGATGTGTATTTCTCAATGAGTTCTTCTTTAGGTGGACATGGAACAGATGCAATGTTGGGTGGCAATGCAGTTGTCCCCTGCACAGGTTCGTTCACAACTCCATTTATGTGCCTATCTAGGACGTCAACAATAAGTTTCTCAATAAACTCATATTGCATATCCTCAAACACTGGTTTGATCACCCATTGTTTACTTCTTTTAGTGAAGGCCTTATTGTAGCGAAGCGTCCCTAAAGTTCCGGTCGTCCTACTTTGTTGACGGCCAACATTATGGTTATGTGCCAAGACCGCTAAAAGAGTCCGATTTATCATGCCCTCCATGCCAAAATGCAATCGTTTTGGCCTGTACTTGAGGCACATATTGTGGAACACCTCCAAATCTCCTGTGTGGCAGAATTCCGTGAGTCCCCTCAAAGCTTTTGTTATAGTTTTATCAAATACAATCTTTTCAATGGCTTTGTGAGTGGGTGATGAAGGAATCAACCACTTCTTCTTCCGTGCCTCCTCTGTGGACAAATGGCCATGTTCACAATTGTGGAAATGTTGGTTCGTGTTCCATCGGTGAACGTTTGTACAGTGTGGCATTACTGACCGCCATTTTTCCAGTAGAATTTCCAACGACCCTCCACATGTTTTTGAGCTCCACCAAAGATGGTTGCTGATTGACTTGGACCACTGTGAAATACCTTGCAATTCTTTTTTTTTACCTGCAGCCGACAATTTTTTATTGATTGATTTTGCAAGATGCCAAACGTCAAATTGGTGATTTATATTTTTGTACTGTTCTCTCATTGTCTTGGCAATTGAAACGTGTCTGTCCGTGGCTATCAGGTCGATCACCATTCCCCGCGATTGTAGTTCTTGCAATGATGCTACAAAGCCAACTTTCTCCATGGCCACTGAGGATGTACTTTGTGACACCTGCACGACCACCGAACTCACAATTTTCTTACTTTCCATGTCCTGAAAGTGGTAGGTGCAGTACTTGGCTGAAAATCCTGGGCTGTCGCACTGTCCATCACCGGCTAGCCTGAACCGTTTGCCCGCGAATGTACTATCAATAGACATTTTTTCCATTCTCCAAGCTTCGCTAATGGCTGGAAATAGATAATCGGTTTGGTATTTGTAGAACTGAGTTTTCGCAATGAAATGGATTCCCACAAACTGAAAGAAAGACTCTAATTTTTTAAAACTTGAACCACTAAAAAGTGCAGCCGCTGCACAAAGTAGATTGCCTGCTGGCAGTTGTCCCAGCATAGGTTGTGCAGACCATGTGAAAGGATGATATTTTGTACAGGTGGCATGTATTTTAAGGTTAGTGCCTCGAATTGCACGAGTCACATTAATCAATGGCTCCCCACATACTTCCCCACCAACCAAATGCCCACATTTCATCCGAATAATAATATCAATCAAACAACTATCGAATACAATGAATTTGGCCTCTTTCCTTATACTGTCACTCTGCATCCCAGCTGGTTCGGCCTGTAATGTTGAGGACATGTCACTCACATGAAAGGTAGAATCTCTGATATCGTCTTCCGCTATGTTCAGTGATATTGATGGTGTTTCATTGTCGCCTACTTCATTCTCTTCCATTGCAACATCTGTTCCTTCTCCGGCGATGGGTGAATAAAACAATTTCTTCAACTTTCTCGCGGTCTTAGTTTTTGCGGGTGTGGATTCTGTGAATTGATCTCCGACTGCATCCGAACTACCAGGAGGACATTCACTATCAATGGCTGGTGGTGGTATAGCTCCGTTGTCAATCACTTCATATTCTTCCCATTGGCACGATGCTTCTCCAGTCTCAAGTCCCTGCCAAAAGGTTTGACAAGCAACATCTCTCGTTCGCTTCACTGTCTGTGTAGATCTAGTTCGTACACCCACTCGCAACTAGAGGACAGATTGGAAAAGGGGTGTTCAGTTTAAACACAACTTACAGTATTGAACTATTAACAGTGAAAAACAACATAATATAGTGACCAGGACACTAACCTTCTTTTGCTTTCTTTTCTTTGAAACTTTCTTGCCTCGAACTTCAACATCAGGACGCTGTTGCTCCGACTCGTGTCTATATGTCTCCACTTCCTCTTGCGCTGCAATGACTATGTTTTCCTGATAAGCACATCCATCACGCACTGACGCTCCATCGACTCCCTGAAACATAGAACTTTCATTAGTATGTATAATAATATCGAAAACACAAAATGTACTTGGGGACCAATACCCACGTACATCTCAATAGCAAAACACGAATGAACGCTTTGTGTAGAACATTCAAACGACAATTATTCACGCATTGTTGATCTAGTTAGATGGAACTGTCAAGATCCATACCTTGGGCTCCTCATAGACTTCCATTGATGATATTATTGAAGATGATGCTTCAGTGACTCCCTGAAACACAGTAATTGCATTAGTATGGTTTTCTATTTTGATAAAAAGAACATAAAGTTTGTGCAGGCGTCAACGGCTCATCTAAATAGACCTGCACAAATGATCAGTTGTCTAAAATAAATAATGGATATCTAAATATGATTCGATTTGCTCGATCGTTGGAAGTGTCACCACCCAGAAATCTGCATCAACTACTAGGGGTGATGTTCTTGTAGAAGAAGCTCCGTCATCTCCCTGAAACATAGTACTTGCGTTAATAAAGAAGGAAGTATAGCGGATGTAATCACGTCATATGATCTCGCTTGATCGAGCTGTCAGTATCCATACCTCGAAATGCATAAGAACATCAAGGGACGATGTAACTGCGGTGCACACTTCTGCAAGCTGTTGCGCCGACCTGTAACTGCACGCTACCCCTTCTTCTTGGACTAATGCTCCATCGACTCCCTGAAACATAGGACTTTCATTAGTAATGAACACAATATTGAAAAAAGAAGACACATACGAGGGCGACGACAGAAGGACATATCAATGGCTAAAAACGAAAGAAACATTGTGTGTAACAATCACGCTACAAGAATGCAAGATCTGATGATCTCCATCGATGGAACTGTCCTGAAACGTACCTCGAGCATCTGAGTGACATCAACGGTAGTCGTCAATACGTTGGACTCCTCAGCATCTCCCTGAAAGACAGTACTTGAATTATTTTGGATAACAATAATTATAACTGAAAACAAAGACTAGAGGACGAGTACAAGGGTGTACCATTAGGTAAAATAATTACACGATAAATTAAAACTGTGGATTTACATGCCTAAAACAAGTCAATGGCAGAATAGCTAAGTAAGATTACCCGATAGGCGCTTGAAGTGGCTGATGACTGCAATAACGACACGGATGGAGAATCTTCCGCCTTCATATTGAGTGGATACATAAATGGGGAAATTATTGTTAGCTAATGCTACACACTACCGCAAGGCCGAGAGATAAATACGTAAACTTGACTCACCAGTGGAGGGATGTGGACGAATAGAGTGGGAATAGCGGTGGAGAGCAATTTTCGCCTCGCTCGCGGTGTGTTCTTCTTTATTAGCAATGATGTGGAGTACATGTCAGAGGTAAAGTGCCTGCTGCAGATGCGGTATCGATCACCCCTCTTGTCCGCAAAGACTTCTAGGACTCTACTTTCAAGCTCAGAGGGTGGATATCCGCAATATCGGACCCATTCTCTTATCTGATCTACTGTCTTAGGGAAAACATGCATTATAGTACCTTCAGATTTATTATGGGTCTTCGAAGGGCAACCGCCAATGGAACAGGCAGGCATTGTGGAAAGTTCTGAAAAGTAAAGATCAACAATTCTCTATGAATACCAATGTGTTAAAAAATTAAATGACACATAAAAGGTTCAATGCAAGGTATGTTTTGGTTCTTGGAACTATACACGTTATTCACATGCGGATAAGTATTTGAATAACTTTAAAAAAATAGAAAAATAATTTGACTAAACTCACAACATATGACTAGTTCCTTGCATGTACTGTCTTGAACGAAAAGAAATTGGACGCAAAATGAGTATGGTACATGGCCTTACCTTGACGAGCAAACAGTTAGATGCAGGGATCAGAGTAGTTTCTTGTCGAAGAACAGGGAGCAGTTCACAGGTTGCAAACTGACGAGTTTCCTCGAAGTGGTCACGGAAGTTCACAGAGACGAAGAGCAGATAACCAGCACCTTCACGGGTTGACTAGCAAAGTGCAAAGAAGTTCTCATTATAAATATGAAGTGGGTTATAAAGAATTCGAAACAGGGGTGTGTTTGTGATTGAATGACGTGTATGAATCACGTCCAGCGTGAGGGGGGATGCTTGGCAGGAGACACGGGGTCTGGCGGTAGACATGGGAACAACAACCCATGCGCTATAGACCACTTTGAAGTGTACATGGTCTTTGGCACCTCTTGGCCTTTATCGCTCCCTGACAGCTCCACTTGCCAGCGCAAGTACCCCGGTGCGAACTGCCTTTGATAGGGCGGGGGGTGGTTTGGGGCGGTGGTCGTGCAGACAAGACACAGGAAGACTCGTGAATGGAGACACACTTATGTGGATTGCAGGGGCCGTCCAGCGTGAGGGGGGATGCTTGGCAGGAGACACGGGGTCTGGCGGTAGACATGGGAACAACAACCCATGCGCTATAGACCACTTTGAAGTGTACATGGTCTTTGGCACCTCTTGGCCTTTATCGCTCCCTGACAGCTCCACTTGCCAGCGCAAGTACCCCGGTGCGAACTGCCTTTGATAGGGCGGGGGGTGGATTGGGGCGGTGGTCGTGCAGACAAGACTCGTTTGCCGCAGGGCCTCACCAAGGAGAGGCCATCTAACTGCATGTAAGAGGCAGGCTGCAGGATCTAGTACATGGAAGGCAGGGGGGTGAGTTTATAAATACCTCACCCTCCCAGGAGAATATATGGGTGCAGTTCACCCTGGAGACCCTGGATCCCTAGGCAGTTAGTCAGCAGCAGGCTGGCCTGTGGTGGCAAGGCGGCACGGGCCAGAGGGGGTCATCTCTGTACCCGGTGCCCAAAAGGATGATTTATTATGATCAACCATATTTACGGCCTTCCTTTTATTGCCAACGGTTGAACAAAGTGGTGTGGTAAGTATTTTTGGGGGAGGAGGCAAGGCCGGGAGGCTTGATGCCAACCCGCAAAATAACATATGTATGTCTGCTGCATATGGGTTCAACGGTTATGTGGATTGAAGGTGGGCGGCCAGCGTGAGGGAGGATGCTGGCCGGAGACATGTGGTGTGACAAGACAAGGCACAGGAAGACTATTCAATGGAGACACACTAGATTCATTTAAAAAATCAAAACAACCATTGTTAAAATATATGTTGGGTTTTATTTTAGATCTTAATTTCAATTGAACATAAATAATAAACATTACACATTGTAAAGTTGCGGTTGCAGCACATCCCGGGAAAATCCGCGGTATTGTCCACTGTCGCTGGGGAAATGTTGTCTAATGGCAAGTACCGCACAGGCAGGTATTACTCTCCGAACGCGGTGTCCGAGCCTCCCGTGAAGCCACCAAGTGAAGCAACGATAGGCCACCAGCCTGTACCACCTGTGAAAATGAAAGATGCAAACTGTATTAAAATGACAACTTTCTTATCACTGTCGATTCAGGTAAAAAATGTCATTCTGCTTTGAAAAAAATTCCATCTAGAAAATGCACAACATGGAACCAATTTACATGCATTCGAATGATATGTAGATGTAGTTTTATATGTGGGAGACGACCATGAAATAGTAGTGGCATCACTGACATCACAACCAGAGTATACTTACTCGTTACTCGGATTACGCGGACGAACAGTGCCGCAAAGTTCGTGCATAAGCACCATCATCATCCTCAACACGGTCCGTGAGAGGCAGGCTTCCCTGAACTCTGGCAGCTCGGTGATGCATTGCGGACTTGGCTCGCCTTCCGAAATGTAGGCCAAGCACCCGGAATTTTCACGGCAGCAGCAGTTCTCCTCCTCAGTTGGCATTAGCTCGCACCGATTGCACGTGCACCAGGTGGAGACGCCGTCCATGCGACATGGTCCAGGCTCTTCATCCGTTGACTGGTCCTCCCAACTGCCGCCCGAATCCCCATCGTTTTCGCGTGCTTGCCTTTCCAGTAGTTCTTCCTCGGTGTACTCGGGCTCGTACATATACGGCATTATTGTAGCCATTGTGTGGTAAAGAAAGTAAAATAATTTATAGCGGTGGTACTGGTATCTGTTCACACGGGCTACAATCAACGAAGGTAGCTGACCAGAGCACAGAAACGAGTCACAGAATACTCAAAGTAACACACAGAGAGTAATGGAATCGAAAATCTGCTGCTGTGTGTTGTGAAACGGTGTGTTTATACTTATTGAGGAAAGAGGCGTCCTGCCATTTCCATGGCGACACTTCATTAGCTGAGGCGCAGCGATTGTTGACACGAAACGTGCTTTGGCGTTGGGAAATGGGCGGAACGCGTCTGCTGATGTCAGGCTCAGGGGCGGGGGATTTGATTTAGTGCCGCAAAAGCAGGTGAGCCAGGGCGATGCGGCAAGTGATAGGATTATCAGAAAATGGCGGCTGATTTCGAGTGCGTTAATGGACGAAAAGTCGGGTAAGGTCCATAGGAAAGTTTTCTACGATCTACCGAGTTATGCTTAAAAACACATGGCCGAACCGTAGGGACAATAAAAAAAAAGTCCCGGAACTCTCCTTTAATAATAATAATAATAATAATAATAATAATAATAATAATAATAATAATTAAGAGGACAGTCATGCTGCTGAACTCAGAAAAAAGAGAAAGGCTCATCCTGGGTTCCAGAACACTTACTTTGATCACCCCCCAGATCCAAATCTCCTCCCATGAACAATTACGCAGAGTGGGAGGTCCGTCAAATGATCCACTTCAAAACAACAACCTACCCAGGAAAAGAAGGACCCAGAGCCACCATCCTGACTATGTGGCAACAGACCTTTGGACCATAGGTTTCTTTGTTACCTCTAGTAATCGCTGTAGAAGTAGCTTTGAGACCCTTGAGTACTGAAGATTGTCTGGCACACATATGATCTCGAGTTTCTTGGTCAACTTTCTCAACCCCACTTTAATGAAAAGGACTCTTATTTTATGTGTGCCAGCTAAGAAGAAGCCTCTGTTTCAGGAAATAATCAAGTCAAAGTGCGCCTTCCTTCCAGTTCCACCGGGAGAGAGGACATCAAGAATCTACTCGATAATCTTTGTCATCGCAAAAAACAATAGGCTAATATAATAATGGACATAAGGAGCTGAATGCCTTCAGACCTTTGTCACTGCAAGCTGGAAACCTTTTCAGAAGATCGTCCCTCTCATTCCCAGCAATGACCTTACAATAACTCTGGATCTGATGGATGCATTTCCTCAAGTTATTTTCAGATGGAATAATCCAGATATCTCTGCTTCCCTGTGGGGAGTTCTCATATTTAGTTTGTGACTCTATCTACTGGCTGGAATCTTTGTCATGGTTTAAGTCTCTCCTGCATTAGGAGGGGGTTTTGGTAGACCCCTCATTTAGGCGAAGGACTTGCCAACCCTGGAGTCTCACCTTACTAGGACCCCAGGATTGCTTGAAGAACTGGGATTCATCATGAACTGGCAAATAATCCAGTCTTTTCTGATTTCAGGACTTGATTCTGTAAGGAGCGGGTTGCGCATCTGGCAGAGACTTATTTTATTTGTTTGACTATAGGGTTCTCCCCTGCTTCTTTAGTTTTCTCTTGCTCCTGTTAGACATTTCCAGCACATGGCCGCCTATGTTTCCATGGAGCATTTGGCCAGGGCTTATTAACAAGAGTTAAGTGCAGAAGAATCATGACTTACATTATCCCTTACAGGTCTTCCCCCTTTACACAAGAACTTCACTGGTGGCTCAACCTGCTTCTATTATTATTATTATTATCATTATTATTATTATTATTATTATTATTATTATTATTATTATTATTATTATTAATAAATTATTATTTAGAGCAACATGCCCATAGGCCTCAGTGCTCTCAGACAGACCGACAAGTAATAACAAACAGTGGTTCATGCTTCTCGGTGATCACTCTTCTCAGGGCTTCCGCTTGAAGAAACAACATATACAAACGCAAGGTAATTGGCTGCCATATGAAGTGCTATTTGTTTCTATTTCTCTAGTGGACAGGGCTGTCATGGTGAAGGCAAGCAATACTTTCCTACTTGAACATCCATTGGAAAATAGGTCCACAACTGCGGTCATGATTTCCAGTGGTGATGAGCATCACCAACATTCCCAGGCAGCAGCCCACGTCAGGGGCATTTACAACCTTCAGACAGACAGCATGAATAGGCTCTATCCTACTGTGTTTTTCAAGAAAAGAGCCTGAGCACTGTAGTCTTTGCCCAAATATGTCCGAGTCTCTACCCATCTTGGTCAGTTTTTTTTCTGCACCGAGAACAGCTTCTTGCAAAATGACACTTCCTGGTGCCCAAGCATAACGAATTCACTCTCTTTCCCTAGTGTGACCATAGAGTTTGTTGCTTGTCTGCTCCCCTTTCCACTGAAAACCAAAGTACTCCTCATGCTCACGCAGGAGATGGCAGACTTGCTCATGGTGCTCTTTCGGGTAAGGTGGTAGAGGTCTCTTCAAGTTTCTTCAACTTTTCCAGGCCCCATATTGGTTTCTTCATCTTTCATTAATCCTGTCCTTGATCTTCCTACCACCATTCAAGCCATCAACTGGACCTGGTCAGTCTGGAAGTTGGGCCCCATTCCGACCCTGGCGCTCCCATAATGAAGGGGGCCGGTACGGGACCGGCCCCTCTTCATTACGGGAGTGCCTATTACGAGTTTCCCTTTGCGGGACCGAATCAGACGTCTGGTAAAACCAGACATCTTTTCCGGGTCCTGCAAGGGGAAGAGGGAGGTAACAACGGGACACTTGTAATGTGCCCGTTATTACCTCCCTCCCCATTCCCATTGAGCCCTATTGGGGCTCAATGGGAATGGGGAATGGTTCCTGCAAGGAGGAATTACTGGGTCCTCCTATGTCGGAATGACCCGGTAAGTGCCCATTGCAGGAACCCAGTAATGGAGCCCGGTTTGGAAGCAGCCATGGTGCTAATAGCACCATGGCTGCCTCCAAACTCGTAATGAGGCCCAGGTGGGCCTTATTACGAGGTTGGAGGTAACCATGCCGCTATTTGCGGCATGGCTGCCTCCAAACTCATTCCAACTCCGGCCTGGTGAATGGAGCAATTACCGGTCCATTCCGAGGTCGGAGGGACCAGTAATTCCCCATTCACCAGGGCCATTCCCCATTCCCATTCGAACCCCCATAGTGCTCAATGGGAAGGGGGAAGGCGGCAATAACGGTATCGCAAATTGTGGTACCGTTATTGACCCCGGTATCCCTTTGCGGGTCCCGTCCTTAACGCCTGCAAAAACCAGGCGTTAAGGAAGGACCCGCAAAGTGAACTCGTAGTAGGGCGGTAAGGGATTACCGGCGCCGGTGCCCTTTCCGGTGCCGGTAATCCTTTACCGCCCTCCTCGTAATGAGGCCCATTGTGTCCTCCTAGAGGCATCTTGTTTTTGTCCTGCAGAATCATATCCATCATCTGGTACCTTCAGTTCGCCACATCTGCCTTCAGAACTCCTGTGAGTGCCATGTTCGCTTTCATAGACTTCAGGGTGGGCAGCCTATTGGATCTTAGGTTGCTAGGAGGTTGTTCCTTATGTGTTCCCAAGTGAGGAAGTTGGGCCCTTTGTGGTATTATCCGTTGGTGTTGGATTCCTTGGCAAGCCACCCCTTCGAGCATCTGACAGGATGTGACATGAGGATTTGTATTCTTGACACCATTATAAAAATGTCTGTTATCACCTCAACCAGGCACTCATTTATGCAGCCCCTTGTTGGTGTTCTCAGATGACTCAATGTTACTTCACTATGAACCCTAAATCAAGTTGAAATCACTTTCCAAATTGTATCTTGAATAGCATCTAGTATTTCCATCCTTCTTCTCCTGAGTTTGGGGACTGGCAAACACTGGGCATCGGGAGAACCCCTTTGGTTTACCTGATTAGGAGGGATTAGGAGGCCCCTTCTAAGAAATCCCCAGGCGTCTTCAGTACCTTTAACACACCAGGCATAGGATAGAAAGCATTGATGGATACTCTTAGTCACTGGATAAGGGACACCATTTGCCTCGCTTCAACCAAGTGTGTAACACCACTCCCGTTCTCATGCAACCCCATTCAACCAGGGACATGGAGGCCAGCTGGCAGAATTGTGTGGGCCGCACATGCACAGCATATGCAGATCTGCCACATTGCAACCAGTGTCTGGTTCATTCTCAACTCTGTTTTGCAAAAGGGGTTCTGGAGTCGGTTTCCAGTGGATTTATTTTCTGTGTTGAATACATTTCTTTGGGTGTCAGGATTAATGAAGGTTTCTTGGGTTCTGTCTTTTGAGTCCTGGGTCGAGCTGATTTTTGGTATAGCGCAATAGTCATTTCTGGCACGAGGACGAGGGATGTAGATGCAATGCCAAGAATACAAACTAGTCATCTTATTTACTGTTAGTCCTACTCTTCCGGATAACGATACGTTCACACACTGTGCCCCCTGGAGGTCAAGGCTTGCTACAAGATGCTTCGACTTTATTTAGTGGAGTCTTGGCAAGGCTCCTGGGTTGTTCCTGTTCTGTGGAAAGGTGCCCCCTATGGTGGGTTTACA
Source organism: Ambystoma mexicanum (assembly GCF_040938575.1). Classification (NCBI taxonomy): domain Eukaryota; kingdom Metazoa; phylum Chordata; class Amphibia; order Caudata; family Ambystomatidae; genus Ambystoma; species Ambystoma mexicanum. Next base: position 1,181,840,948 of record NC_090933.1, on the reverse strand, counting down.
ACCACAAATATGTATATTAAAAATGTTAAGGGTTCCAGTTGGGTGGAGGGCTTCCTCAGGTTTAATTACTGTGGCGATGCCTTTTAGGTTATGCACTGCCAACAAACACCCTGATTCACAGAGCAGTGGTACTTTTGGAGTGCATAGTGACTTTGCACTGACTGTGCACTTACTTACTTTGCACTGTTGCAAAGTCACTTCGCACTGCAAAAAAAACCCTGTGCACCGCTCTGGGTATCAAAGTGTTTGTTGATGGTGGAAAGTCACTTTGCACCAGTGCAAAGTAACTTTGCACTGTGCTAAATAATCCATGAATCAGGCCCCATTTGTCTCCTGAAGGAGACAGAGAGCCAGGTTTGCCGCCCAGCAAGAGGGAGGATGACATCCTCGACCCCTCTGTGATGACAAGCTGGCGGCGGAAATGAGGTAATTTTCCAAGCGTGAGATTTCACTTCGAGGCAGTATACATGCTAATTCCTCTTCCTGGTGGGGGCAGCATCGTAGACCAGTAGGTTACACGTTGAGTGCATGTTTGCGGAGCACATAGAGACTTATTAGAAAACAGTGTGAACACTTAAATCACCATGACACGAATGTATGATTTCTGGGGAAGTTCTGCGGTGATTATCATTTGCTTGCGTCCTCGTGGGCTTGTTTTGTCAGGCTTACCTTTCCCTGCTACGAATTCCACCATTCACAAGGCACCTGGTTAATTATTAGCATAGATGCCCTTCTTTGTATGTTTGCCCAATAGTAATAAATTCACGTGCTCCACTTTAACTCCTTCATTGCAACAACATCCTTGGATCCTTTCCCCCGCTCGAAAACGCACGTCCCTAAAAGTCCCAGGATGCCAACACAAGAGAGAAAAAAAGCCTAAACACGTAGGATTCGTAAACAGTGCCAACATGGCACGAGGGATGGGGCCACCGTCAGCTCTGCTTGTGTGCCACCCCTAAACACAGTAGCAGCACTAACGATTTTTTTTTTTTTTTGTCACGGAACAAGCCCGGTAGAGGGGAAGTAAAGTGCCCTAATCGGTGCCAAGGGAAGACAGCTTCTTCAAAAAGGGGCTGCCAGCTGCATTCTTGGAAAGCAGCCCAACGAGCAAGCATGCCAGGAGTTGTTTGAAAGCCAATTGCTGGGTTCTTGGCATGAGATTGCCGCAATGAGACTCCAGTAAATTAACTCTGGAAACATTTTAATGAGCCCATCGCCACATAGCAAATCACGTGTCCAGCAGCGAAATGGCTTTGAAAGCTCATGTTATTCAATTAGAGTTGAAGGCGCCCTTCAGCAGGTGTGACCATCACGTCTTAACTTGAGACCCCTCAGTAAATCTATTTCATGCATGCTGTAATGTAATGTAATGATATGTATAAAGTGCAAGCTAAGGCCAAAGGCATCTAGGCGCTAAGAAATGACGTGGGGTCGAAGAGCCACTCCAGAAAAAACAGTCAGCTAATACAGAAACTAAAAAGGATACGTTTTTAAGTCTTTCCGGAATAATAAATGGTCATCAATGCTGCGCAGGTAATTTGGAAGCGAGTTCCAGACACTATGCACAAGAATGGAAAAAGCGCAACCTCTCACCCGAGTTCTTCGGAAGAGAGGTACTATCAAGAGTTTCGGAGACTCTGGGCCTCATTACACGGTAGGCGGTAAGGGTTTACCGGTACCGGTATTTTACCGGTACCGGTAAATCCTTACCGCCTTACTACGAGGTCCCTTTGAGGGTTGGGGATTTTAACGCCTGCTTTTTGCAGGTGTTAAAAACCAACCCGCAAAGGGACCCAGGGAGCTAATTACGGTACCACAATTTGCAGTGCCGTAATTAGCGCCTTCCCCATTCCCATTATGCCCTATGGGGCAAAAATGGGAATGAGGAAGGGCAATGGTGGAAGGGGGAATTACCGCCCCTCCAACCTTGGAATGGGGTGGTAATTCCCCTTTCCACCAAGGCAGTGCCGGTATTTTACCGGCATGAACCACGGCGCTAATTGCGCCATGGTTCACCACCTACTGTGTAATGAGGCCCTCTGAGTGAAGACAGAATGTGCTTGGTTAGCAAATACTCAGCCCCACGCTCGTGAACAGCCCAGTGAGTAATGCATAGAGTCTTAAATGCAGTGTGACTACACTTCAGGAGCCAGTATAGTTGATGGAGAAGGTCTAGTGAGTGGGACACACGACCCCCTCCCAGGGCCAAAAGGGAGCAGCATTCTGTAGAAGCTGTAATCTAAGAATCAAATAAGCTGGTTGGCCCAAATAAATGCCATTCCAGCAATCAATGGCCCTAAGTAACGAGGCTGCAACCACCTTAGCGCGGGACTCATACAGATGCAATTTGTAGCCTCCGAGAGCATGATTAACAGGGGGTGTGCATGAACCCAGTGACACTGGCCAGAAATCATTGGTTCAGGTTGCCTGTCACCATAATCTCGGTCTGCGGCATTCAACTTCAGCCTGTTTTTGGCCCTCCAGTCCCCTACTGCTGTAAGGCAATTCCTCATTTGAGACGACAAGTCGCTTTTTGGAGAATCTAGCTGAGAGAGAAGCTGTGTATCATCGTCATAGGTACAAAACCGTACCCCAAACTACTGAATCAGGACAGCCAGTGAGCGCAAGTACAAATTGAAAAGCAACGGGGACAAAGACGAACCCTGGGGAACCCCACACAATGGGACCCTGGCAGAAGATTGGAAAGGAACAAGTGATACTGTTACATGCGTTCTGAAAGGAAAGATGTAAGCAAGGCAAGAGGAGCCCCAGGCATTCATGCCCTCTTCAGACCTTTCAGTGGGATACATTGGTCAATGCTACTCTATGCTTAGGTCGCATGCTTATGTCACAAACTTTCTCAACATTGTGATTTGTGATCTGTGTCTTTTAATGAATGTTTACACATTTTAAATAAGATCAGTAAAATCAATAAAAATGTAAAAGGAAAGATGACATGTGAGTTGTGATGCGGCTTGCAGTCTTTCCTGCTTTCACTTTCTATGAAGCAAGCTAAATAAGACACAATATTGAAGTAAAACACACACTCTGGGATGCGCTGCTTCTTCACGGGCATACTTCCATAATGCACCATGTTAATCTGTCCATTGGATTCAAGTCCCGATGACCAGTACCAACCAATCTCGATCTTTTGAACACCACACTAAATATCTGCAAACAAATCCTAGAGTACGGAGGCCGATGGCTAAAGAAACGGGACAGGATGAAGGTCACCATCATGGCATGACCCAGTGTGCATGCAATGTCAGAATAAATTGATTAGGGGCTTATAAGGGGTTTATTTTTATTTTTTTACATTTGTGTTAGATGTGATACAGATATAACATATATTTTCCACGCTCATTAATCAACAGAACTCTAAAATAAAATGAATCTAGAACTAACACATCATAATGCATTTTATCCAGTAACATAGAACAATGGCACAGTAATTGCAATTCCTAAAAAGTCTAATTACTACAAAAAATGTACCTTTAAAAAATATCTTTTTTTATTATCGCAGTTATAATATCTATCCATAATTGCCTTAAAGTAATTGTGAGTGAAGGGATCCTTCATGCTAAACAGCGAGACCAGAATTGATCAGATTCAATGATTTCAAAATGACGTACATATTTCCCTTTGCAATGCTTTCCTACCCATGCATTGCCTTAGTCGGGCTTGCATTCTCCCCAGTGCATGAGGGTGCTGGCAACATCTACAACTGCCCTTACTCACAGATATACCTTACCCAACTGCACTTACAGCCATAGGGGTTAGTACATTGCAGCGTAAGGAGTACATTAGCCAATGACATTTCGAGGAAGGAAATTGGAAAGGGCGTTGACCAATACTCAATGATGTGTTGTTGGTAATGTAAGGACGATTATCACGCAAGCCACATTCCTTTTTTTTTTTTTTAGTTGTTCAATATCCAAAGTTTTGTAAGTTCTGCTAGAGCCTGGCTCTTCCATTCTCTTATGATACTACTGAATATACCCAATACTGAATCATCCTAAATTGTCACATTCTTAAGAATAAAGTCATCCTTCACAGTAACTCATATGATTTTAAGAATAAAGTCATCCTTCAAAGTAATGTAACATAGAGCCATTGCTTGGTATACGCTTGGAGCTGTGTTATTATAATTACAATAACCCCAGCTCCAAGCGTATACAGTGTATAAGAGCAAATCGTGGTAATACTAAGATAGGTCACCAACTGTTTACCTTCTAATTGATTTTGCCCTGTATACTGTGTTTCACAACTGGCTTCTGAGCCATAAAAAAAGCTGGGACATTGCTTTGGTTATGAACTTTCAAAAATCCTTTCAAACTATACCCACCATTTTCTTGGGGAAGCATGTTATCAGTGCTAATTTAGTAATGACCTTTAACATTATTACCAAAGCCAAACAGGAAAACCAGGTATGTACAACTTTCCACTTGATCAATATGATTTCCATTTACTTGCTTTTTTTAAATAAGTACCCAACTTGGTACCAGCACACATCATATTTGCCTTCTCTATGTTCAATCTAAGGTGATCTCTATGGAATTACTGCATAATTACTGATAAAGATCCTTAGCAGCCAATCAGCGTTTGGTCCATAAATATGATGTCCTGTGCATATCCCATCCAGTGGATATGTACAGTGACTATTTTGGATGGGAAACGACTATCTGCCTTGATACCTTCTAATATTTCAGAAATATACAGGTTGAAAAGTAGCAGTGCAAGTACACACCATTACTTTAAACCACTACTAGCCTGAAATTGCCAGGTGAACTGTATTATTTATATGTATATTGGCTTTCATGTCTCTATACAGCTGCATAATCATGTTGAGGAGGCCCGTAGTGATCGTCCATCCATAATTTGCATCACAGACTACCATGGCCAATGCCATCAAACGTAGCACAATAATCAATAATTGGTATGTATGTGTGAGATGTAAAATCCTCTTGTCACTTGCCCATAACAGTCAATTCAATAAGTAGCATCTTGCAAATATTTTGCTAGACGAGTCCAGCATAGCCGGTAGTCGATATTAGTGGAATTAAGCCTATCACCATGGTTACATACCGGTATTAAAATAGACTCTTCCCTGAAGAAGAAACACAGCAATTCTTAACTATTTTGTTGAAGAAGGAATAATTGCCATTACGTAAGAAAGACTAAAATAAAGAATAACAACTGGCTCAAGATATACATGTATTAATTTCAATGGTAACTTTTGTTTAGAAAACAGAAATTGGATGATTATAAAAAAATAAAAAAAATGCTTGGTACTTGTTGAGTATATACAGGAATGCAGTAGGACATGCCTCAAATCAACCCAAGATATACAAGTGTTCATTTCAATGGCAACTTATGTTTAGTATACTGAAAATGGATGATTATAAAATAAATGCCTGATACTAGTTGAGTACATACAGGAATGGAGAAGATATGCCTCAAATCAACACAATTTCTGAGGATATATGGCATAACCACATTGAGGGAAAGTTGTGTAAGGGAAGGAAAGTTTACATTCCATCTATGCTTTGCTCCTTCAACATGGACAGTTGTTGTATGCCGACCCACTTTCTGTTGGCTGTGAAATATGGCAATTTGTTTGTCATACAGGTTTCCATCCTATTGGCTTTCTTGGATTTTAGCCTTTGCCAGAAAACTAGCATTTTCCGCCCACTTTCTGTTGATTTCCTGAAGTTGTGGGGCGGGGTGTATCAAGGGATGTGAGATTAGACATGTTGCCCCATCTGAACCTGTAAATGAATACTAAAAACAAATAATTCTACATTGCATATATGCACAGTGTTCACATGCATGCAAGCATACATACATACATACTTTAAGGATGCAGAATGATGAAACTGACACAAAGGCGACATGGTTGTTGCTATAGGCTTTTATTCACTGAGACAATAAAGAGAACATCCTAACTGTCTCTACTTCTATGAGGGGGTTGCCTGCCTGAATTAAAATACTAATTTGTCTGTCAGAATGTCCTCGTAAACCGAAGAGTTCATCAACCTGCGTCAACATCTCTAACTCTGTCCCTTGCACGTATAACTAAACTAGAAGGTTGTATCAATGTTCTTGGCCCAGGAGAATGACTCCCATCTCCTGGACTGGGTAGCACAGTTTTGGTTTGCAAGTGCTCAACCAGGGGGAATGACTCCCTTCCCCTGGTCCCAATACTTCTCAGACAAATTATTGTCAATCTTTTAACACTCTGTATCACAAAAGTGCTCAGCCCAGAGGACTGACACCCTTTCCTTGGGTCACAATATTCTGTGGTTTAAACCTTTTGTTTCAGATTCAACTACCACTTTTTCTCCCACAAAGCCAGGGGAATGACTCCCTTCTCCTGACCTACAGTTAGATTGTCCTGTGTTGTAGATGAAGCACTAACAGAAGAATGTTTCCTCCTCCTGGTATCTTGATTACACCATCACCTCACACTCAGTGGTGCCCAGGAGGAATGACTCACTTCCTCTGATGATCCTGGTTGTTCTTCTTCTTTCTCAACAGTTCATGTACACGTTTGATCCCTGACCCAGGTTTTCCCAGTACAGCCCACTTTGTTTTCTAGCTTGCCAAGGACAGCCACAAGAAAGAGGGTCACTCTCTCTTGCCTTTTCCAATTGTGGGTTCCAGACCTGTATTTCTCTATTCAGCTAGTTGGACAAACCTCATTCATTATCTTGACGAGTACTGTCACAAACAAGATGATTTAAAAAGTTCTCTTGACTCACTCTTAGTTCACTTACATACTTGGTTCACTAACCTGCCAAGTACCATCACAAAAAATGTGGTTTGTAAAGCTCATCTTTGTGGGTGAGGGTCCCAGACTCATGTCTCTATTCTGCTCTGGTGTGGCCGACCTGGTTTACTCTCCTGGCAACCCAGATACCTTTTGGGGTCTCACCAGCATCCTCTGGTCAGTCCCGGGCCTTCTCTTCTGCTTTGCTTATTGGTGTGCTGCGCCAGCTCCGCAGCCTGTGGTTCCTCGCAGGATGTGTGTCTTCACTCCAACGCATGGTCCAGCTTCCTCGTGCGCTTGGACCCTTGCCTCGCCAACTTTCCAATTGGTCTGTCTACGGCAGACCAGATAGGGACGCCTCTACCTTCACGCCAGCGTCCCGGCCACCAGACTCTTCAGTCTTCTGCACCAAACTTCTCACCCATCTGCGGCTCCTCCAGGGGTGGCTTGGCTCATAAAACAGTGTTTCTTTGGTTTTTATTTTGTAGGAAGGTCCATTCCCTAGGAGAACACTAGAACGTGGCTCTTTGTTTCATGGAGCCTTTTCCATACTTCTGCGCCTCTTCTTCGACCCAGTACTTTGACAGTTAGTGATCTTTAATCTTCTTGTGCTCTTCTTCATCTCAGCAGATGTTATGTTACTGGCCCTACACAGGTACATGGAGGAAGGGTATAATACTGGGGTGTACCCCAGGTGTAAGGTTAGGAGGGGTTATTGGTATGGGTTCATACCACATTATCCCTACATGGGAGGATAGCTCAGCAGCAACGTGTTCACCTTGGCAGCAAGACAACATGAAGCAACACAGGTTTGATCCCCGGGTCGCGCTTAGAAACCTCTGGGTATTTGAGCGTGTTATATATACACAACTAAGACAAAAAATAAACAATTACACAAACTGAAAAACAAACAATTCCTGTAACAGCGCCTCGATGCCCGGAGGCTTTGTGAGCGCTTTAAAAATGCAAAAACACACAACACACATGTCTGTCCATGCCCCCATTGGGGGAATCTCTCCCTGTCAGATCCTCCCGATGTGTACCACCCCCAGGGGGAATACCAGGTAGTGTCCTCACCTCCCTGACCTCATGGGAAGGGGCTGCTCCTTGGGAAAATTGACATCTAGTGATTTTTAACAATACACATCCGACAGACATGCATGTATAATACACACATATACATTTTTTTATTTTTTTAAAAAGGCTCTCTTATCTGTTTCCTGCCCAGAATTGGACGGTCACTCCAGACTTCCTGCTCCCCAGATCAATGCAGATAGGAACCAGGAAGCAGGGAGAGCTTTTTGGTTTGCAGCGGAGCTGAAGGTGGAAAGCCTCCTTCCCACACCGAAGCCAGCCGGAGTTGACCCCGGCTCAGCTCTAGCCCTGCCTTTTTTCAGGGCAATGGCAGAGACAGTCCACCCACCCGACTGGACATGGGGTTGTGGGGCCCCAAGACATCAGGGGCTGCCGTGTCATGCACTGCACCAGTAGTCCTTTTTCTAGAGCCCAAACTGCCATTCTGGCAGCCCACACCTACACCAGTTAATATGATGCAGGCTCACACTGTCTAATTTCATGGCTACACCACAGCCACAGAGCAATGGAACAGTAGTTGACCCCGACGTGACCCTTTAACCTCAGCAAGCCAGGTTTGAAAACAATGTTTTCAATTTGTAGTGCAAATTTCGAAAATTGCACGCAATGTACAAAAGGGCAGATAGATGTAAACGTTTTCGGTCTCCTCTGTGCAATTTGAAATAAACTGAAAATTACCCTAGTCGTATTGACATATAGAACACAGATGCAAGCTGTTTTCTAACCTAATGATCATATTAGCTGTGTACATTGTCTCACTTGCAATTAAAACATAGTATTGTTACTAACATATTGCTCTCGGCTGAACAGAACAGACCTGCTTTCATAAACCGCATACAAATCAACGTCTTTCAGGCCACAGGGCCGCCTGCACCCTCCAGCTATTGAGGGTGGTATCTGTGATGTTTAGCTTGCCAGAAGAATGCCAATCATGTGCCACTGCTCTCTCTGATTTGTGGGCAGCTCCCCAATTAAATAAGAGCCCCAGACAGTTAACAGTTAACAATCACGAAAATCCATGACACTAATAAGCTGCTCTTAGTTTGACCTTTTGCACGGCCGTTGAACCCTCATTAACTATTGATATAAGAACTCCGGGGCCTCGGCGTGTTCTGTTTATATTGAATCGGAGGCTACATTACAAGCAACATGCATGGCCTAGCGGGCGACTTGCTGTCAAAAATGCTTTCTTGGCCTGATAGTGTGCAAATGAATGCAGATACGCGATACATCGGTATAACGTCCTTTCATCGCCAGGCATTTCTACGTCTGCCTTTGGAAAATTACGAATTTGGTTATCGTTTTTTCGAGGCGGGGGTGGGGGGTTGTTTGGGAAAGGGTAGTTAAGCGTTTGGGAATAGTTAAAAATAGGTGGGGTGGGTGGGTTTTGGGGAGATTTTATTCACTTTTTCATAATTTTGTCCTCGTTTAAAAGGCAGTCGTACAAATGCCTCAAGCTGAAAGAACATAGAACCGATACGACACCATTCAGTCTTCCTGCAGAACTCCACTCTGCATAGTCCATCCTGAAGCAGCATTCCTCAGCCATTTCAACACCATGCGGTCTTCCTGCAGTACTCCACTCTGCATAGTCCATCCTGAAGCAGCATTCCTCAGCCATTCCAACACCATGCGGTCTTCCTGCAGTACTCCACTCTGCATAGTCCATCCTGAAGCAGCATTCCTCAGCCATTCCCACACCATGCGGTCTTCCTGCAGTACTCCACTCTGCATAGTCCATCCTGAAGCAGCATTCCTCAGCCATTCCCACACCATTCGGTCTTCCCGCAGAACTCCACTCTGCATAGTCCATCCTGAAGCAGCATTCCTCAGCCATTTCAACACCATGCGGTCTTCCCGCAGTACTCCACTCTGCATAGTCCATCCTGAAGCAGCATTCCTCAGCCATTTCAACACCATTCGGTCTTCCAGCAGAACTCCACTCTGCATAGTCCATCCTGAAGCAGCATTCCTCAGCCATTCACACACCATTCGGTCTTCCCGCAGTACTCCACTCTGCATAGTCCATCCTGAAGCAGCTTTCCTCAGCCATTCCCACACCATGCGGTCTTCCCGCAGTACTCCACTCTGGATAGTCCATCCTGAAGCAGCATTCCTCAGCCATTCCCACACCATTCGGTCTTCCCGCAGAACTCGACTCTGCATAGTCCATCCTGAAGCAGCATTCCTCAGCCATTCACACACCATGCGGTCTTCCAGCAGAACTCCACTCTGCATAGTCCATACTGAAGCAGCATTCCTCAGCCATTTCAACACCATGCGGTCTTCCCGCAGTACTCCACTCTGCATAGTCCATCCTGAAGCAGCATTCCTCAGCCATTCCAACACCATGCAGTCTTCCCGCAGTACTCCACTCTGCATAGTCCATCCTGAAGCAGCATTCCTCAGCCATTCCAACACCATGCAGTCTTCCCGCAGTACTCCACTCTGCATAGTCCATCCTGAAGCAGCATACCTCAGCCATTCCCACACCATGCAGTCTTCCCGCAGTACTCCACTCTGCATAGTCCATCCTGAAGCAGCATTCCTCAGCCATTCCCACACCATTCAGTCTTCCCGCAGAACTCCACTCTGCATAGCCATCCTGAAGCAGCATTCCTCAGCCATTCCCACACCATTCAGTCTTCCCGCAGAACTCCACTCTGCATAGTCCATCCTGAAGCAGCATTCCGCAGCCATTCCCACACCATTCAGTCTACCAGCAGAACTCCACTCTGCATAGTCCATTCTGAAGCAGCATTCCTCAGCCATTCCCACACCATGCAGTCTTCCCGCAGAACTCCACTCTGCATAGTCCATCCTGAAGCCGCATTCCTCAGCCATTCCAACACCATGCAGTCTTCCCGCAGAACTCCACTCTGCATAGTCCATCCTGAAGCCGCATTCCTCAGCCATTCCAACACCATGCAGTCTTCCCGCAGAACTCCACTCTGCAGAGTCCATCCTGAAGCCGCATTTCTCAGCCATTCCAACACCATGCAGTCTTCCCGCAGTACTCCACTCTGCATAGTCCACCCTGAAACAGCATTCCTCAGCCATTCCAACACCATGCAGTCTTCCCGCAGTACTCCACTCTGCATAGTCCATCCTGAAGCAGCATTCCTCAGCCATTCCCACACCATTCAGTCTTCCCGCAGTACTCCACTCTGCATAGTCCATCCTGAAGCAGCATTCCTCAGCCATTCCCACACCATTCAGTCTTCCCGCAGAACTCCACTCTGCATAGTCCATCCTGAAGCAGCATTCCGCAGCCATTCCCACACCAGTCAGTCTTCCCGCAGAACTCCACTCTGCATAGTCCATCCTGAAGCTGCATTCCTCAGCCATTCCAACACCATGCAGTATTCCCGCAGAACTCCACTCTGCAGAGTCCATCCTGAAGCAGCATTCCTCAGCCATTCCAACACCATGCAGTCTTCCTGCAGTACTCCACTCTGCATAGTCCACAGTGAAGCATCATTCCTCAGCCATTCCCACACCATGCAGTCTTCCCGCAGTACTCCACTCTGCATAGTCCATCCTGAAGCCGCATTCCGCAGCCATTCCCACACCATTCGGTCTTCCCGCAGAACTCCACTCTGCATAGTCCATCCTGAAGCCGCATTCCTCAGCCATTCCAACACCATGCGGTCTTCCCGCAGAACTCCACTCTGCAGAGTCCATCCTGAAGCAGCATTCCTCATCCATTTCAACACCATGCGGTCTTCCCGCAGTACTCCACTCTGCATAGTCCATCCTGAAGCAGCTTTCCTCAGCCATTCCCACACCATGCGGTCTTCCCGCAGTACTCCACTCTGGATAGTCCATCCTGAAGCAGCATTCCTCAGCCATTCCCACACCATTCGGTCTTCCCGCAGAACTCCACTCTGCATAGTCCATCCTGAAGCAGCATTCCTCAGCCATTCACACACCATTTGGTCTTCCAGCAGAACTCCACTCTGCATAGTCCATACTGAAGCAGCATTCCTCAGCCATTTCAACACCATGCGGTCTTCCCGCAGTACTCCACTCTGCATAGTCTATCCTGAAGCAGCATTCCTCAGCCATTCCAACACCATGCGGTCTTCCCGCAGAACTCCACTCTGCATAGTCCATCCTGAAGCCGCATTCTTCAGCCATTCCAACACCATGCAGTCTTCCCGCAGAACTCCACTCTGCAGAGTCCATCCTGAAGCCGCATTCCTCAGCCATTCCAACACCATGCAGTCTTCCCGCAGTACTCCACTCTGCATAGTCCATCCTGAAGCAGCATTCATCAGCCATTTCCACACCATTCAGTCTTCCCGCAGTACTCCACTCTGCATAGTCCATCCTGAAGCAGCATACCTCAGCCATTCCCACACCATGCAGTCTTCCCGCAGTACTCCACTCTGCATAGTCCATCCTGAAGCAGCATTCCTCAGCCATTCCCACACCATTCAGTCTTCCCGCAGAACTCCATTCTGCATAGCCATCCTGAAGCAGCATTCCTCAGCCATTCCCACACCATTCAGTCTTCCCGCAGAACTCCACTCTGCATAGTCCATCCTGAAGCAGCATTCCGCAGCCATTCCCACACCATTCAGTCTTCCCGCAGAACTCCACTCTGCATAGTCCATCCTGAAGCCGCATTCCTCAGCCATTCCAACACCATGCAGTCTTCCCGCAGAACTCCACTCTGCAGAGTCCATCCTGAAGCCGCATTCCTCAGCCATTCAAACACCATGCAGTCTTCCCGCAGTACTCCACTCTGCATAGTCCATCCTGAAGCAGCATTCCTCAGCCATTCCCACACCATTCAGTCTTCCCGCAGTACTCCACTCTGCATAGTCCATCCTGAAGCCGCATTCCTCAGCCATTCCAACACCATGCAGTATTCCCGCAGAACTCCACTCTGCATAGTCCACCGTGAAGCAGCATTCCTCAGCCATTCCCACACCATGCAGTCTTCCCGCAGTACTCCACTCTGCATAGTCCATCCTGAAGCAGCATTCCTCAGCCATTCCCACACCATTCAGTCTTCCCGCAGAACTCCACTCTGCATAGTCCATCCTGAAGCAGCATTCCTCAGCCATTCCCACACCATTCAGTCTTCCCGCAGAACTCCACTCTGCATAGTCCATCCTGAAGCAGCATTCCTCAGCCATTCCCACACCATTCAGTCTTCCAGCAGAACTCCACTCTGCATAGTCCATCCTGAAAGCAGCATACCTCAGCCATTCCCACACCATTCAGTCTTCCCGCAGAACTTCACTCTGCATAGTCCATCCTGAAGCAGCATACCTCAGCCATTCCCACACCATTCAGTCTTCCCGCAGAACTCCACTCTGCATAGTCCATCCTGAAGCAGCATTCCTCAGCCATTCCCACACCATTCAGTCTTCCCGCAGAACTCCACTCTGCATAGTCCATCCTGAAGCAGCATTCCTCAGCCATTCCCACACCATTCAGTCTTCCCGCAGAACTCCACTCTGCATAGTCCATCCTGAAGCAGCATTCCTCAGCCATTCCCACACCATTCAGTCTTCCAGCAGAACTCCACTCTGCATAGTCCATCCTGAAGCAGCATACCTCAGCCATTCCAACACCATGCAGTCTTCCCGCAGTACTCCACTCTGCATAGTCCATCCTGAAGCAGCATACCTCAGCCATTCCCACACCATGCAGTCTTCCCGCAGTACTCCACTCTGCATAGTCCATCCTGAATCAGCATTCCTCAGCCATTCCCACACCATTTGGTCTTCCTGCAGAACTCCACTCTGCATAGTCCATCCTGAAGCAGCATTCCTCAGCCATTCCCACACCATTCGGTCTTCCCGCAGAACTCCACTCTGCATAGTCCATCCTGAAGCCGCATTCCGCAGCCATTCCCACACCATTCGGTCTTCCCGCAGAACTCCACTCTGCATAGTCCATCCTGAAGCCGCATTCCTCAGCCATTCCAACACCATGCGGTCTTCCCGCAGAACTCCACTCTGCAGAGTCCACCCTGAAGCAGCATTCCTCATCCATTTCAACACCATGCGGTCTTCCCGCAGTACTCCACTCTGCATAGTCCATCCTGAAGCAGCTTTCCTCAGCCATTCCCACACCATGCGGTCTTCCCGCAGTACTCCACTCTGGATAGTCCATCCTGAAGCAGCATTCCTCAGCCATTCCCACACCATTCGGTCTTCCCGCAGAACTCCACTCTGCATAGTCCATCCTGAAGCAGCATTCCTCAGCCATTCACACACCATTCGGTCTTCCAGCAGAACTCCACTCTGCATAGTCCATACTGAAGCAGCATTCCTCAGCCATTTCAACACCATGCGGTCTTCCCGCAGTACTCCACTCTGCATAGTCCATCCTGAAGCAGCATTCCTCAGCCATTCCAACACCATGCAGTCTTCCCGCAGTACTCCACTCTGCATAGTCCATCCTGAAGCAGCATTCCTCAGCCATTCCAACACCATGCAGTCTTCCCGCAGTACTCCACTCTGCATAGTCCATCCTGAAGCAGCATACCTCAGCCATTCCCACACCATGCAGTCTTCCCGCAGTACTCCACTCTGCATAGTCCATCCTGAAGCAGCATTCCTCAGCCATTCCCACACCATTCAGTCTTCCCGCAGAACTCCACTCTGCATAGCCATCCTGAAGCAGCATTCCTCAGCCATTCCCACACCATTCAGTCTTCCCGCAGAACTCCACTCTGCATAGTCCATCCTGAAGCAGCATTCCGCAGCCATTCCCACACCATTCAGTCTTCCCGCAGAACTCCACTCTGCATAGTCCATCCTGAAGCCGCATTCCTCAGCCATTCCAACACCATGCAGTCTTCCCGCAGAACTCCACTCTGCATAGTCCATCCTGAAGCCGCATTCCTCAGCCATTCCAACACCATGCAGTCTTCCCGCAGAACTCCACTCTGCAGAGTCCATCCTGAAGCCGCATTCCTCAGCCAATCCAACACCATGCAGTCTTCCCGCAGTACTCCACTCTGCATAGTCCACCCTGAAACAGCATTCCTCAGCCATTCCAACACCATGCAGTCTTCCCGCAGTACTCCACTCTGCATAGTCCACCCTGAAGCAGCATTCCTCAGCCATTCCCACACCATTCAGTCTTCCCGCAGTACTCCACTCTGCATAGTCCATCCTGAAGCAGCATTCCTCAGCCATTCCCACACCATTCAGTCTTCCCGCAGAACTCCACTCTGCATAGTCCATCCTGAAGCAGCATTCCTCAGCCATTCCCACACCATTCAGTCTTCCCGCAGAACTCCACTCTGCATAGTCCATCCTGAAGCAGGATTCCGCAGCCATTCCCACACCATTCAGTCTTCCCGCAGAACTCCACTCTGCATAGTCCATCCTGAAGCCGCATTCCTCAGCCATTCCAACACCATGCAGTATTCCCGCAGAACTCCACTCTGCAGAGTCCATCCTGAAGCAGCATTCCTCAGCCATTCCAACACCATGCAGTATTCCCGCAGTACTCCACTCTGCATAGTCCATCCTGAAGCAGCATTCCTCAGCCATTCCCACACCATTCAGTCTTCCCGCAGTACTCCACTCTGCATAGTCCATCCTGAAGCAGCATTCCTCAGCCATTCCCACACCATTCAGTCTTCCCGCAGAACTCCACTCTGCATAGTCCATCCTGAAGCCGCATTCCGCAGCCATTCCCACACCATTCAGTCTTCCCGCAGAACTCCACTCTGCAGAGTCCATCCTGAAGCCGCATTCCTCAGCCATTCCAACACCATGCAGTCTTCCCGCAGTACTCCACTCTGCATAGTCCACCCTGAAACAGCATTCCTCAGCCATTCCAACACCATGCAGTCTTCCCGCAGTAC
Source organism: Ambystoma mexicanum (assembly GCF_040938575.1). Classification (NCBI taxonomy): domain Eukaryota; kingdom Metazoa; phylum Chordata; class Amphibia; order Caudata; family Ambystomatidae; genus Ambystoma; species Ambystoma mexicanum. Next base: position 1,181,825,244 of record NC_090933.1, on the reverse strand, counting down.
TCCACTCTGCATAGTCCATCCTGAAGCAGCATTCCTCAGCCATTCCCACACCATTCAGTCTTCCCGCAGAACTCCACTCTGCATAGTCCATCCTGAAGCAGCATTCCTCAGCCATTCCCACACCATTCAGTCTTCCCGCAGAACTCCACTCTGCATAGTCCATCCTGAAGCAGCATTCCTCAGCCATTCCCACACCATTCAGTCTTCTGGCAGAACTCCACTCTGCATAGTCCATCCTGAAGCAGCATTCCTCAGCCATTCCCACACCATTCAGTCTTCCAGCAGAACTCCACTCTGCATAGTCCATCCTGAAGCAGCATACCTCAGCCATTCCCACACCATTCAGTCTTCCCTCAGAACTCCACTCTGCATAGTCCATCCTGAAGCAGCATACCTCAGCCATTCCCACACCATTCAGTCTTCCCGCAGAACTCCACTCTGCATAGTCCATCCTGAAGCAGCATTCCTCAGCCATTCCCACACCATTCAGTCTTCCCGCAGAACTCCACTCTGCATAGTCCATCCTGAAGCAGCATTCCTCAGCCATTCCCACACCATTCAGTCTTCCAGCAGAACTCCACTCTGCATAGTCCATCCTGAAGCAGCATACCTCAGCCATTCCAACACCATGCAGTCTTCCCGCAGTACTCCACTCTGCATAGTCCATCCTGAAGCAGCATACCTTAGCCATTCCCACACCATGCGGTCTTCCTGCAGTACTCCACTCTGCATAGTCCATCCTGAAGCAGCATTCCTCAGCCATTCCCACACCATTTGGTCTTCCTGCAGAACTCCACTCTGCATAGTCCATCCTGAAGCAGCATTCCTCAGCCATTCCCACACCATTCGGTCTTCCCGCAGAACTCCACTCTGCATAGTCCATCCTGAAGCCGCATTCCGCAGCCATTCCCACACCATTCGGTCTTCCCGCAGAACTCCACTCTGCATAGTCCACCCTGAAGCCGCATTCCTCAACCATTCCAACACCATGCGGTCTTCCCGCAGAACTCCACTCTGCAGAGTCCATCCTGAAGCAGCATTCCTCATCCATTTCAACACCATGCGGTATTCCCGCAGTACTCCACTCTGCATAGTCCATCCTGAAGCAGCTTTCCTCAGCCATTCCCACACCATGCGGTCTTCCCGCAGTACTCCACTCTGGATAGTCCATCCTGAAGCAGCATTCCTCAGCCATTCCCACACCATTCGGTCTTCCCGCAGAACTCCACTCTGCATAGTCCATCCTGAAGCAGCATTCCTCAGCCATTCACACACCATTCGGTCTTCCAGCAGAACTCCACTCTACATAGTCCATACTGAAGCAGCATTCCTCAGCCATTTCAACACCATGCGGTCTTCCCGCAGTACTCCACTCTGCATAGTCCATCCTGAAGCAGCATTCCTCAGCCATTCCAACACCATGCAGTCTTCCCGCAGTACTCCACTCTGCATAGTCCATCCTGAAGCAGCATTCCTCAGCCATTCCAACACCATGCAGTCTTCCCGCAGTACTCCACTCTGCATAGTCCATCCTGAAGCAGCATACCTCAGCCATTCCCACACCATGCAGTCTTCCCGCAGTACTCCACTCTGCATAGTCCATCCTGAAGCAGCATTCCTCAGCCATTCCCACACCATTCAGTCTTCCTGCAGAACTCCACTCTGCATAGTCCATCCTGAAGCAGCATTCCGCAGCCATTCCCACACCATTCAGTCTTCCCGCAGAACTCCACTCTGCATAGTCCATCCTGAAGCCGCATTCCTCAGCCATTCCAACACCATGCAGTATTCCCGCAGAACTCCACTCTGCAGAGTCCATCCTGAAGCAGCATTCCTCAGCCATTCCAACACCATGCAGTCTTCCCGCAGTACTCCACTCTGCATAGTCCACCGTGAAGCATCATTCCTCAGCCATTCCCACACCATGCAGTCTTCCCGCAGTACTCCACTCTGCATAGTCCATCCTGAAGCAGCATTCCTCAGCCATTCCCACACCATTCAGTCTTCCCGCAGAACTCCACTCTGCATAGTCCATCCTGAAGCAGCATTCCTCAGCCATTCCCACACCATTCAGTCTTCCCGCAGAACTCCACTCTGCATAGTCCATCCTGAAGCAGCATTCCTCAGCCATTCCCACACCATTCAGTCTTCCAGCAGAACTCCACTCTGCATAGTCCATCCTGAAGCAGCATACCTCGGCCATTCCCACACCATTCAGTCTTCCCGCAGAACTCCACTCTGCATAGTCCATCCTGAAGCAGAATACCTCAGCCATTCCCACAATATTCAGTCTTCCCGCAGAACTCCACTCTGCATAGTCCATCCTGAAGCAGCATTCCTCAGCCATTCCCACACCATTCAGTCTTCCCGCAGAACTCCACTCTGCATAGTCCATCCTGAAGCAGCATTCCTCAGCCATTCCCACACCATTCAGTCTTCCAGCAGAACTCCACTCTGCATAGTCCATCCTGAAGCAGCATACCTCAGCCATTCCAACACCATGCAGTCTTCCCGCAGTACTCCACTCTGCATAGTCCATCCTGAAGCAGCATACCTCAGCCATTCCCACACCATGCAGTCTTCCCGCAGTACTCCACTCTGCATAGTCCATCCTGAAGCAGCATTCCTCAGCCATTCCCACACCATTTGGTCTTCCTGCAGAACTCCACTCTGCATAGTCCATCCTGAAGCAGCATTCCTCAGCCATTCCCACACCATTCGGTCTTCCCGCAGAACTCCACTCTGCATAGTCCATCCTGAAGCCACATTCCTCAGCCATTCGAACACCATGCGGTCTTCCCGCAGAACTCCACTCTGCAGAGTCCATCCTGAAGCAGCATTCCTCATCCATTTCAACACCATGCGGTCTTCCCGCAGTACTCCACTCTGCATAGTCCATCCTGAAGCAGCTTTCCTCAGCCATTCCCACACCATGCGGTCTTCCCGCAGTACTCCACTCTGGATAGTCCATCCTGAAGCAGCATTCCTCAGCCATTCCCACACCATTCGGTCTTCCCGCAGAACTCCACTCTGCATAGTGCATCCTGAAGCAGCATTCCTCATCCATTTCAACACCATGCGGTCTTCCCGCAGTACTCCACTCTGCATAGTCCATCCTGAAGCAGCTTTCCTCAGCCATTCCCACACCATGCGGTCTTCCCGCAGTACTCCACTCTGCATAGTCCATCCTGAAGCCGCATTCCTCAGCCATTCCAACACCATGCAGTCTTCCCGCAGAACTCCACTCTGCATAGTCCATCCTGAAGCCGCATTCCTCAGCCATTCCAACACCATGCAGTCTTCCCGCAGAACTCCACTCTGCAGAGTCCATCCTGAAGCCGCATTTCTCAGCCATTACAACACCATGCAGTCTTCCCGCAGTACTCCACTCTGCATAGTCCACCCTGAAACTGCATTCCTCAGCCATTCCAACACCATGCAGTCTTCCCGCAGTACTCCACTCTGCATAGTCCATCCTGAAGCAGCATTCCTCAGCCATTCCCACACCATTCAGTCTTCCCGCAGTACTCCACTCTGCATAGTCCATCCTGAAGCAGCATTCCTCAGCCATTCCCACACCATTCAGTCTTCCCGCAGAACTCCACTCTGCATAGTCCATCCTGAAGCAGCATTCCGCAGCCATTCCCACACCATTCAGTCTTCCCGCAGAACTCCACTCTGCATAGTCCATCCTGAAGCCGCATTCCTCAGCCATTCCAACACCATGCAGTATTCCCGCAGAACTCCACTCTGCAGAGTCCATCCTGAAGCAGCATTCCTCAGCCATTCCAACACCATGCAGTCTTCCCGCAGTACTCCACTCTGCATAGTCCACAGTGAAGCATCATTCCTCAGCCATTCCCACACCATGCAGTCTTCCCGCAGTACTCCACTCTGCATAGTCCATCCTGAAGCCGCATTCCGCAGCCATTCCCACACCATTCGGTCTTCCCGCAGAACTCCACTCTGCATAGTCCATCCTGAAGCCGCATTCCTCAGCCATTCCAACACCATGCGGTCTTCCCGCAGAACTCCACTCTGCAGAGTCCATCCTGAAGCAGCATTCCTCATCCATTTCAACACCATGCGGTCTTCCCGCAGTACTCCACTCTGCATAGTCCATCCTGAAGCAGCTTTCCTCAGCCATTCCCACACCATGCGGTCTTCCCGCAGTACTCCACTCTGGATAGTCCATCCTGAAGCAGCATTCCTCAGCCATTCCCACACCATTCGGTCTTCCCGCAGAACTCCACTCTGCATAGTCCATCCTGAAGCAGCATTCCTCAGCCATTCACACACCATTTGGTCTTCCAGCAGAACTCCACTCTGCATAGTCCATACTGAAGCAGCATTCCTCAGCCATTTCAACACCATGCGGTCTTCCCGCAGTACTCCACTCTGCATAGTCCATCCTGAAGCAGCATTCCTCAGCCATTCCAACACCATGCGGTCTTCCCGCAGAACTCCACTCTGCATAGTCCATCCTGAAGCCGCATTCCTCAGCCATTCCAACACCATGCAGTCTTCCCGCAGAACTCCACTCTGCAGAGTCCATCCTGAAGCCGCATTCCTCAGCCATTCCAACACCATGCAGTCTTCCCGCAGTACTCCACTCTGCATAGTCCATCCTGAAGCAGCATTCATCAGCCATTTCCACACCATTCAGTCTTCCCGCAGTACTCCACTCTGCATAGTCCATCCTGAAGCAGCATACCTCAGCCATTCCCACACCATGCAGTCTTCCCGCAGTACTCCACTCTGCATAGTCCATCCTGAAGCAGCATTCCTCAGCCATTCCCACACCATTCAGTCTTCCCGCAGAACTCAATTCTGCATAGCCATCCTGAAGCAGCATTCCTCAGCCATTCCCACACCATTCAGTCTTCCCGCAGAACTCCACTCTGCATAGTCCATCCTGAAGCAGCATTCCGCAGCCATTCCCACACCATTCAGTCTTCCCGCAGAACTCCACTCTGCATAGTCCATCCTGAAGCCGCATTCCTCAGCCATTCCAACACCATGCAGTCTTCCCGCAGAACTCCACTCTGCAGAGTCCATCCTGAAGCCGCATTCCTCAGCCATTCCAACACCATGCAGTCTTCCCGCAGTACTCCACTCTGCATAGTCCATCCTGAAGCAGCATTCCTCAGCCATTCCCACACCATTCAGTCTTCCCGCAGTACTCCACTCTGCATAGTCCATCCTGAAGCCGCATTCCTCAGCCATTCCAACACCATGCAGTATTCCCGCAGAACTCCACTCTGCATAGTCCACCGTGAAGCATCATTCCTCAGCCATTCCCACACCATGCAGTCTTCCCGCAGTACTCCACTCTGCATAGTCCATCCTGAAGCAGCATTCCTCAGCCATTCCCACACCATTCAGTCTTCCCGCAGAACTCCACTCTGCATAGTCCATCCTGAAGCAGCATTCCTCAGCCATTCCCACACCATTCAGTCTTCCCGCAGAACTCCACTCTGCATAGTCCATCCTGAAGCAGCATTCCTCAGCCATTCCCACACCATTCAGTCTTCCAGCAGAACTCCACTCTGCATAGTCCATCCTGAAAGCAGCATACCTCAGCCATTCCCACACCATTCAGTCTTCCCGCAGAACTTCACTCTGCATAGTCCATCCTGAAGCAGCATACCTCAGCCATTCCCACACCATTCAGTCTTCCCGCAGAACTCCACTCTGCATAGTCCATCCTGAAGCAGCATTCCTCAGCCATTCCCACACCATTCAGTCTTCCCGCAGAACTCCACTCTGCATAGTCCATCCTGAAGCAGCATTCCTCAGCCATTCCCACACCATTCAGTCTTCCCGCAGAACTCCACTCTGCATAGTCCATCCTGAAGCAGCATTCCTCAGCCATTCCCACACCATTCAGTCTTCCAGCAGAACTCCACTCTGCATAGTCCATCCTGAAGCAGCATACCTCAGCCATTCCAACACCATGCAGTCTTCCCGCAGTACTCCACTCTGCATAGTCCATCCTGAAGCAGCATACCTCAGCCATTCCCACACCATGCAGTCTTCCCGCAGTACTCCACTCTGCATAGTCCATCCTGAATCAGCATTCCTCAGCCATTCCCACACCATTTGGTCTTCCTGCAGAACTCCACTCTGCATAGTCCATCCTGAAGCAGCATTCCTCAGCCATTCCCACACCATTCGGTCTTCCCGCAGAACTCCACTCTGCATAGTCCATCCTGAAGCCGCATTCCGCAGCCATTCCCACACCATTCGGTCTTCCCGCAGAACTCCACTCTGCATAGTCCATCCTGAAGCCGCATTCCTCAGCCATTCCAACACCATGCGGTCTTCCCGCAGAACTCCACTCTGCAGAGTCCACCCTGAAGCAGCATTCCTCATCCATTTCAACACCATGCGGTCTTCCCGCAGTACTCCACTCTGCATAGTCCATCCTGAAGCAGCTTTCCTCAGCCATTCCCACACCATGCGGTCTTCCCGCAGTACTCCACTCTGGATAGTCCATCCTGAAGCAGCATTCCTCAGCCATTCCCACACCATTCGGTCTTCCCGCAGAACTCCACTCTGCATAGTCCATCCTGAAGCAGCATTCCTCAGCCATTCACACACCATTCGGTCTTCCAGCAGAACTCCACTCTGCATAGTCCATACTGAAGCAGCATTCCTCAGCCATTTCAACACCATGCAGTCTTCCCGCAGTACTCCACTCTGCATAGTCCATCCTGAAGCAGCATTCCTCAGCCATTCCAACACCATGCAGTCTTCCCGCAGTACTCCACTCTGCATAGTCCATCCTGAAGCAGCATTCCTCAGCCATTCCAACACCATGCAGTCTTCCCGCAGTACTCCACTCTGCATAGTCCATCCTGAAGCAGCATACCTCAGCCATTCCCACACCATGCAGTCTTCCCGCAGTACTCCACTCTGCATAGTCCATCCTGAAGCAGCATTCCTCAGCCATTCCCACACCATTCAGTCTTCCCGCAGAACTCCACTCTGCATAGCCATCCTGAAGCAGCATTCCTCAGCCATTCCCACACCATTCAGTCTTCCCGCAGAACTCCACTCTGCATAGTCCATCCTGAAGCAGCATTCCGCAGCCATTCCCACACCATGCAGTCTTCCCGCAGAACTCCACTCTGCATAGTCCATCCTGAAGCCGCATTCCTCAGCCATTCCAACACCATGCAGTCTTCCCGCAGAACTCCACTCTGCATAGTCCATCCTGAAGCCGCATTCCTCAGCCATTCCAACACCATGCAGTCTTCCCGCAGAACTCCACTCTGCAGAGTCCATCCTGAAGCCGCATTCCTCAGCCATTCCAACACCATGCAGTCTTCCCGCAGTACTCCACTCTGCATAGTCCACCCTGAAACAGCATTGCTCAGCCATTCCAACACCATGCAGTCTTCCCGCAGTACTCCACTCTGCATAGTCCATCCTGAAGCAGCATTCCTCAGCCATTCCCACACCATTCAGTCTTCCCGCAGTACTCCACTCTGCATAGTCCATCCTGAAGCAGCATTCCTCAGCCATTCCCACACCATTCAGTCTTCCCGCAGAACTCCACTCTGCATAGTCCATCCTGAAGCAGCATTCCTCAGCCATTCCCACACCATTCAGTCTTCCCGCAGAACTCCACTCTGCATAGTCCATCCTGAAGCAGCATTCCGCAGCCATTCCCACACCATTCAGTCTTCCCGCAGAACTCCACTCTGCATAGTCCATCCTGAAGCCGCATTCCTCAGCCATTCCAACACCATGCAGTATTCCCGCAGAACTCCACTCTGCAGAGTCCATCCTGAAGCAGCATTCCTCAGCCATTCCAACACCATGCAGTCTTCCCGCAGTACTCCACTCTGCATAGTCCACCGTGAAGCATCATTCCTCAGCCATTCCCACACCATGCAGTCTTCCTGCAGTACTCCACTCTGCATAGTCCATCCTGAAGCAGCATTCCTCAGCCATTCCCACACCATTCAGTCTTCCCGCAGAACTCCACTCTGCATAGTCCATCCTGAAGCAGCATTCCTCAGCCATTCCCACACCATTCAGTCTTCCCGCAGAACTCCACTCTGCATAGTCCATCCTGAAGCAGCATTCCTCAGCCATTCCCACACCATTCAGTCTTCTGGCAGAACTCCACTCTGCATAGTCCATCCTGAAGCAGCATTCCTCAGCCATTCCCACACCATTCAGTCTTCCAGCAGAACTCCACTCTGCATAGTCCATCCTGAAGCAGCATACCTCAGCCATTCCCACACCATTCAGTCTTCCCTCAGAACTCCACTCTGCATAGTCCATCCTGAAGCAGCATACCTCAGCCATTCCCACACCATTCAGTCTTCCCGCAGAACTCCACTCTGCATAGTCCATCCTGAAGCAGCATTCCTCAGCCATTCCCACACCATTCAGTCTTCCCGCAGAACTCCACTCTGCATAGTCCATCCTGAAGCAGCATTCCTCAGCCATTCCCACACCATTCGGTCTTCCAGCAGAACTCCACTCTGCATAGTCCATCCTGAAGCCGCATTCCGCAGCCATTCCCACACCATTCGGTCTTCCCGCAGAACTCCAATCTGCATAGTCCACCCTGAAGCCGCATTCCTCAACCATTCCAACACCATGCGGTCTTCCCGCAGAACTCCACTCTGCAGAGTCCATCCTGAAGCAGCATTCCTCATCCATTTCAACACCATGCGGTATTCCCGCAGTACTCCACTCTGCATAGTCCATCCTGAAGCAGCTTTCCTCAGCCATTCCCACACCATGCGGTCTTCCCGCAGTACTCCACTCTGGATAGTCCATCCTGAAGCAGCATTCCTCAGCCATTCCCACACCATTCGGTCTTCCCGCAGAACTCCACTCTGCATAGTCCATCCTGAAGCAGCATTCCTCAGCCATTCACACACCATTCGGTCTTCCAGCAGAACTCCACTCTACATAGTCCATACTGAAGCAGCATTCCTCAGCCATTTCAACACCATGCGGTCTTCCCGCAGTACTCCACTCTGCATAGTCCATCCTGAAGCAGCATTCCTCAGCCATTCCAACACCATGCAGTCTTCCCGCAGTACTCCACTCTGCATAGTCCATCCTGAAGCAGCATTCCTCAGCCATTCCAACACCATGCAGTCTTCCCGCAGTACTCCACTCTGCATAGTCCATCCTGAAGCAGCATACCTCAGCCATTCCCACACCATGCAGTCTTCCCGCAGTACTCCACTCTGCATAGTCCATCCTGAAGCAGCATTCCTCAGCCATTCCCACACCATTCAGTCTTCCTGCAGAACTCCACTCTGCATAGTCCATCCTGAAGCAGCATTCCGCAGCCATTCCCACACCATTCAGTCTTCCCGCAGAACTCCACTCTGCATAGTCCATCCTGAAGCCGCATTCCTCAGCCATTCCAACACCATGCAGTATTCCCGCAGAACTCCACTCTGCAGAGTCCATCCTGAAGCAGCATTCCTCAGCCATTCCAACACCATGCAGTCTTCCCGCAGTACTCCACTCTGCATAGTCCACCGTGAAGCATCATTCCTCAGCCATTCCCACACCATGCAGTCTTCCCGCAGTACTCCACTCTGCATAGTCCATCCTGAAGCAGCATTCCTCAGCCATTCCCACACCATTCAGTCTTCCCGCAGAACTCCACTCTGCATAGTCCATCCTGAAGCAGCATTCCTCAGCCATTCCCACACCATTCAGTCTTCCCGCAGAACTCCACTCTGCATAGTCCATCCTGAAGCAGCATTCCTCAGCCATTCCCACACCATTCAGTCTTCCAGCAGAACTCCACTCTGCATAGTCCATCCTGAAGCAGCATACCTCGGCCATTCCCACACCATTCAGTCTTCCCGCAGAACTCCACTCTGCATAGTCCATCCTGAAGCAGAATACCTCAGCCATTCCCACAATATTCAGTCTTCCCGCAGAACTCCACTCTGCATAGTCCATCCTGAAGCAGCATTCCTCAGCCATTCCCACACCATTCAGTCTTCCCGCAGAACTCCACTCTGCATAGTCCATCCTGAAGCAGCATTCCTCAGCCATTCCCACACCATTCAGTCTTCCAGCAGAACTCCACTCTGCATAGTCCATCCTGAAGCAGCATACCTCAGCCATTCCAACACCATGCAGTCTTCCCGCAGTACTCCACTCTGCATAGTCCATCCTGAAGCAGCATACCTCAGCCATTCCCACACCATGCAGTCTTCCCGCAGTACTCCACTCTGCATAGTCCATCCTGAAGCAGCATTCCTCAGCCATTCCCACACCATTTGGTCTTCCTGCAGAACTCCACTCTGCATAGTCCATCCTGAAGCAGCATTCCTCAGCCATTCCCACACCATTCGGTCTTCCCGCAGAACTCCACTCTGCATAGTCCATCCTGAAGCCACATTCCTCAGCCATTCCAACACCATGCGGTCTTCCCGCAGAACTCCACTCTGCAGAGTCCATCCTGAAGCAGCATTCCTCATCCATTTCAACACCATGCGGTCTTCCCGCAGTACTCCACTCTGCATAGTCCATCCTGAAGCAGCTTTCCTCAGCCATTCCCACACCATGCGGTCTTCCCGCAGTACTCCACTCTGGATAGTCCATCCTGAAGCAGCATTCCTCAGCCATTCCCACACCATTCGGTCTTCCCGCAGAACTCCACTCTGCATAGTCCATCCTGAAGCCGCATTCCTCAGCCATTCCAACACCATGCAGTCTTCCCGCAGTACTCCACTCTGCATAGTCCACCCTGAAACAGCATTCCTCAGCCATTCCAACACCATGCAGTCTTCCCGCAGTACTCCACTCTGCATAGTCCATCCTGAAGCAGCATTCCTCAGCCATTCCCACACCATTCAGTCTTCCCGCAGTACTCCACTCTGCATAGTCCATCCTGAAGCAGCATTCCTCAGCCATTCCCACACCATTCAGTCTTCCCGCAGAACTCCACTCTGCATAGTCCATCCTGAAGCAGCATTCCTCAGCCATTCCAACACCATGCAGTCTTACCGCAGAACTCCACTCTGCAGAGTCCATCCTGAAGCCGCATTCCTCAGCCATTCCAACACCATGCAGTCTTCCCGCAGTACTCCACTCTGCATAGTCCACCCTGAAACAGCATTCCTCAGCCATTCCAACACCATGCAGTCTTCCCGCAGTACTCCACTCTGCATAGTCCATCCTGAAGCAGCATTCCTCAGCCATTCCCACACCATTCAGTCTTCCCGCAGTACTCCACTCTGCATAGTCCATCCTGAAGCAGCATTCCTCAGCCATTCCCACACCATTCAGTCTTCCCGCAGAACTCCACTCTGCATAGTCCATCCTGAATCAGCATTCCTCAGCCATTCCCACACCATTCAGTCTTCCCGCAGAACTCCACTCTGCATAGTCCATCCTGAAGCAGCATTCCGCAGCCATTCCCACACCATTCAGTCTTCCCGCAGAACTCCACTCTGCATAGTCCATCCTGAAGCCGCATTCCTCAGCCATTCCAACACCATGCAGTATTCCCGCAGAACTCCACTCTGCAGAGTCCATCCTGAAGCAGCATTCCATAGCCATTCCAACACCATGCAGTCTTCCCGCAGTACTCCACTCTGCATAGTCCACCGTGAAGCATCATTCCTCAGCCATTCCCACACCATGCAGTCTTCCCGCAGTACTCCACTCTGCATAGTCCATCCTGAAGCAGCATTCCTCAGCCATTCCCACACCATTCAGTCTTCCCGCAGAACTCCACTCTGCATAGTCCATCCTGAAGCAGCATTCCTCAGCCATTCCCACACCATTCAGTCTTCCAGCAGAACTCCACTCTGCATAGTCCATCCTGAAGCAGCATACCTCAGCCATTCCCACACCATTCAGTCTTCCCTCAGAACTCCACTCTGCATAGTCCATCCTGAAGCAGCATACCTCAGCCATTCCCACACCATTCGGTCTTCCCGCAGAACTCCACTCTGCATAGTCCATCCTGAAGCAGCATTCCTCAGCCATTCCCACACCATTCGGTCTTCCCGCAGAACTCCACTCTGCATAGTCCATCCTGAAGCAGCATTCCTCAGCCATTCCCACACCATTCGGTCTTCCAGCAGAACTCCACTCTGCATAGTCCATCCTGAAGCAGCATACCTCAGCCATTCCAACACCATGCAGTCTTCCCGCAGTACTCCACTCTGCATAGTCCATCCTGAAGCAGCATACCTCAGCCATTCCCACACCATGCGGTCTTCCTGCAGTACTCCACTCTGCATAGTCCATCCTGAAGCAGCATTCCTCAGCCATTCCCACACCATTTGGTCTTCCTGCAGAACTCCACTCTGCATAGTCCATCCTGAAGCAGCATTCCTCAGCCATTCCCACACCATTCGGTCTTCCCGCAGAACTCCACTCTGCATAGTCCATCCTGAAACCGCATTCTGCAGCCATTCCCACACCATTCGGTCTTCCCGCAGAACTCCACTCTGCATAGTCCATCCTGAAGCCGCATTCCTCAGCCATTCCAACACCATGCGGTCTTCCCGCAGAACTCCACTCTGCAGAGTCCATCCTGAAGCAGCATTCCTCATCCATTTCAACACCATGCGGTCTTCCCGCAGTACTCCACTCTGCATAGTCCATCCTGAAGCAGCTTTCCTCAGCCATTCCCACATCATTCGGTCTTCCCGCAGAACTCCACTCTGCATAGTCCATCCTGAAGCAGCATTCCTCAGCCATTCACACACCATTCGGTCTTCCAGCAGAACTCCACTCTGCATAGTCCATACTGAAGCAGCATTCCTCAGCCATTCCCACACCATGCGGTCTTCCCGCAGTACTCCACTCTGCATAGTCCATCCTGAAGCAGCATTCCTCAGCCATTCCAACACCATGCAGTCTTCCCGCAGTACTCCACTCTGCATAGTCCATCCTGAAGCAGCATTCCTCAGCCATTCCTACACCATGCAGTCTTCCCGCAGTACTCCACTCTGCATAGTCCATCCTGAAGCAGCATACCTTAGCCATTCCCACACCATGCAGTCTTCCCGCAGTACTCCACTCTGCATAGTCCATCCTGAAGCAGCATTCCTCAGCCATTCCCACACCATTCAGTCTTCCCGCAGAACTCCACTCTGCATAGCCATCCTGAAGCAGCATTCCTCAGCCATTCCCACACCATTCAGTCTTCCCGCAGAAATCCACTCTGCATAGTCCATCCTGAAGCAGCATTCCGCAGCCATTCCCACACCATTCAGTCTTCCTGCAGAACTCCACTCTGCATAGTCCATCCTGAAGCAGCATTCCTCAGCCATTACCACACCATTCAGTCTTCCCGCAGAACTCCACTCTGCATAGTCCATCCTGAAGCAGCATTCCTCAGCCATTCCCTCACCATTCAGTCTTCCAGCAGAACTCCACTCTGCATAGTCCATCCTGAAGCAGCATACCTCAGCCATTCCCACACCATTCAGTCTTCCCTCAGAGCTCCACTCTGCATAGTCCATCCTGAAGCAGCATACCTCAGCCATTCCCACACCATTCAGTCTTCAAGCAGAACTCCACTCTGCATAGTCCATCCTGAAGCAGCATTCCTCAGCCATTCCCACACCATTCAGTCTTCCCGCAGAACTCCACTCTGCATAGTCCATCCTGAAGCAGCATTCCTCAGCCATTCCCACACCATTCAGTCTTCCAGCAGAACTCCACTCTGCATAGTCCATCCTGAAGCAGCATACCTCAGCCATTCCAACACCATGCGGTCTTCCCGCAGTACTCCACTCTGCATAGTCCATCCTGAAGCAGCATACCTCAGCCATTCCCACACCATGCGGTCTTCCTGCAGTATCCACTCTGCATAGTCCATCCTGAAGCAGCATTCCTCAGCCATTCCCACACCATTTGGTCTTCCTGCAGAACTCCACTCTGCATAGTCCATCCTGAAGCAGCATTCCTCAGCCATTCCCACACCATTCGGTCTTCCCGCAGAACTCCACTCTGCATAGTCCATCCTGAAGCCGCATTCCGCAGCCATTCCCACACCATTCGGTCTTCCCGCAGAACTCCACTCTGCATAGTCCATCCTCAAGCCGCATTCCTCAGCCATTCCAACACCATGCGGTCTTCCCGCAGAACTCCACTCTGCAGAGTCCATCCTGAAGCAGCATTCCTCATCCATTTCAACACCATGCGGTCTTCCCGCAGTACTCCACTCTGCATAGTGCATCCTGAAGCAGCTTTCCTCAGCCATTCCCACACCATGCGGTCTTCCCGCAGTACTCCACTCTGGATAGTCCATCCTGAAGCAGCATTCCTCAGCCATTCCCACACCATTCGGTCTTCCCGCAGAACTCCACTCTGCATAGTCCATCCTGAAGCAGCATTCCTCAGCCATTCACACACAATTCAGTCTACCAGCAGAACTCCACTCTGCATAGTCCATACTGAAGCAGCATTCCTCAGCCATTTCAACACCATGCGGTCTTCCCGCAGTACTCCACTCTGCATAGTCCATCCTGAAGCAGCATTCCTCAGCCATTCCAACACCATGCAGTCTTCCCGCAGTACTCCACTCTGCATAGTCCATCCTGAAGCAGCATTCCTCAGCCATTCCAACACCATGCAGTCTTCCCGCAGTACTCCACTCTGCATAGTCCATCCTGAAGCAGCATACCTCAGCCATTCCCACACCATGCAGTCTTCCCGCAGTACTCCACTCTGCATAGTCCATCCTGAAGCAGCATTCCTCAGCCATTCCCACACCATTCAGTCTTCCCGCAGAACTCCACTCTGCATAGCCATCCTGAAGCAGCATTCCTCAGCCATTCCCACACCATTCAGTCTTCCCGCAGAACTCCACTCTGCATAGTCCATCCTGAAGCAGCATTCCGCAGCCATTCCCACACCATTCAGTCTTCCCGCAGAACTCCACTCTGCATAGTCCATCCTGAAGCCGCATTCCTCAGCCATTCCAACACCATGCAGTCTGCCCGCAGAACTCCACTCTGCATAGTCCATCCTGAAGCAGCATTCCTCAGCCATTCCCACACCATTCAGTCTTCCCGCAGAACTCCACTCTGCATAGTCCATCCTGAAGCAGCATTCCGCAGCCATTCCCACACCATTCAGTCTTCCCGCAGAACTCCACTCTGCATAGTCCATCCTGAAGCCGCATTCCTCAGCCATTCCAACACCATGCAGTATTCCCGCAGAACTCCACTCTGCAGAGTCCATCCTGAAGCAGCATTCCTCAGCCATTCCAACACCATGCAGTCTTCCCGCAGTACTCCACTCTGCATAGTCCACCGTGAAGCATCATTCCTCAGCCATTCCCACACCATGCAGTCTTCCCGCAGTACTCCACTCTGCATAGTCCATCCTGAAGCTGCATTCCTCAGCCATTCCCACACCATTCAGTCTTCCCGCAGAACTCCACTCTGCATAGTCCATCCTGAAGCAGCATTCCTCAGCCATTCCCACACCATTCAGTCTTCCCGCAGAACTCCACTCTGCATAGTCCATCCTGAAGCAGTATTCCTCAGCCATTCCCACACCATTCAGTCTTCCAGCAGAACTCCACTCTGCATAGTCCATCCTGAAGCAGCATACCTCAGCCATTCCCACACCATTCAGTCTTCCCTCAGAACTCCACTCTGCATAGTCCATCCTGAAGCAGCATACCTCAGCCATTCCCACACCATTCAGTCTTCCCGCAGAACTCCACTCTGCATAGTCCATCCTGAAGCAGCATTCCTCAGCCATTCCCACACCATTCAGTCTTCCCGCAGAACTCCACTCTGCATAGTCCATCCTGAAGCAGCATTCCTCAGCCATTCCCACACCATTCAGTCTTCCAGCAGAACTCCACTCTGCATAGTCCATCCTGAAGCAGCATACCTCAGCCATTCCAACACCATGCTGTCTTCCCGCAGTACTCCACTCTGCATAGTCCATCCTGAAGCAGCATACCTCAGCCATTCCCACACCATGCGGTCTTCCTGCAGTACTCCACTCTGCATAGTCCATCCTGAAGCAGCATTCCTCAGCCATTCCCACACCATTTGGTCTTCCTGCAGAACTCCACTCTGCATAGCCCATCCTGAAGCAGCATTCCTCAGCCATTCCCACACCATTCGGTCTTCCCGCAGAACTCCACTCTGCATTGTCCATCCTGAAACCGCATTCCGCAGCCATTCCCACACCATTCGGTATTCCCGCAGAACTCCACTCTGCATAGTCCATCCTGAAGCCGCATTCCTCAGCCATTCCAACACCATGCGGTCTTCCCGCAGTACTCCACTCTGCATAGTCCATCCTGAAGCAGCTTTCCTCAGCCATTCCCACATCATTCGGTCTTCCCGCAGAACTCCACTCTGCATAGTCCATCCTGAAGCAGCATTCCTCAGCCATTCACACACAATTCGGTCTTCCAGCAGAACTCCACTCTGCATAGTCCATACTGAAGCAGCATTCCTCAGCCATTCCCACACCATGCGGTCTTCCCGCAGTACTCCACTCTGCATAGTCCATCCTGAAGCAGCATTCCTCAGCCATTCCAACACCATGCAGTCTTCCCGCAGTACTCCACTCTGCATAGTCCATCCTGAAGCAGCATTCCTCAGCCATTCCCACACCATGCAGTCTTCCCGCAGTACTCCACTCTGCATAGTCCATCCTGAAGCAGCATACCTTAGCCATTCCCACACCATGCAGTCTTCCCGCAGAACTCCACTCTGCATAGTCCATCCTGAAGCAGCATTCCTCAGCCATTCCCACACCATTCAGTCTTCCCGCAGAACTCCACTCTGCATAGCCATCCTGAAGCAGCATTCCTCAGCCATTCCCACACCATTCAGTCTTCCCGCAGAACTCCACTCTGCATAGTCCATCCTGAAGCAGCATTCCGCAGCCATTCCCACACCATTCAGTCTTCCCGCAGAACTCCACTCTGCATAGTCCATCCTGAAGCCGCATTCCTCAGCCATTCCAACACCATGCAGTCTTCCTGCAGAACTCCACTCTGCATAGTCCATCCTGAAGCCGCATTCCTCAGCCATTCCAACACCATGCAGTCTTCCCGCAGAACTCCACTCTGCAGAGTCCATCCTGAAGCCGCATTCCTCAGCCATTCCAACACCATGCATTCTTCCCGCAGTACTCCACTCTGCATAGTCCACCCTGAAACAGCATTCCTCAGCCATTCCAACACCATGCAGTCTTCCCGC
The DNA here is from genome assembly GCF_040938575.1 of Ambystoma mexicanum. Lineage (NCBI taxonomy): Eukaryota > Metazoa > Chordata > Amphibia > Caudata > Ambystomatidae > Ambystoma > Ambystoma mexicanum. The sequence continues at coordinate 1,181,808,046 of NC_090933.1, read as the reverse complement.
AGTACTCCACTCTGCATAGTCCATCCTGAAGCAGCATTCCTCAGCCATTCCCACACCATTCAGTCTTCCCGCAGTACTCCACTCTGCATAGTCCATCCTGAAGCAGCATTCCTCAGCCATTCCCACACCATTCAGTCTTCCCGCAGAACTCCACTCTGCATAGTCCATCCTGAAGCAGCATTCCTCAGCCATTCCCACACCATTCAGTCTTCCCGCAGAACTCCACTCTGCATAGTCCATCCTGAAGCAGCATTCCGCAGCCATTCCCACACCATTCAGTCTTCCCGCAGAACTCCACTCTGCATAGTCCATCCTGAAGCCGCATTCCTCAGCCATTCCAACACCATGCAGTATTCCCGCAGAACTCCACTCTGCAGAGTCCATCCTGAAGCAGCATTCCTCAGCCATTCCCACACCATGCGGTCTTCCCGCAGTACTCCACTCTGGATAGTCCATCCTGTAGCAGCATTCCTCAGCCATTCCCACACCATTCGGTCTTCCCGCAGAACTCGACTCTGCATAGTCCATCCTGAAGCAGCATTCCTCAGCCATTCACACACCATGCGGTCTTCCAGCAGAACTCCACTCTGCATAGTCCATACTGAAGCAGCATTCCTCAGCCATTTCAACACCATGCGGTCTTCCCGCAGTACTCCACTCTGCATAGTCCATCCTGAAGCAGCATTCCTCAGCCATTCCAACACCATGCAGTCTTCCCGCAGTACTCCACTCTGCATAGTCCATCCTGAAGCAGCATTCCTCAGCCATTCCAACACCATGCAGTCTTCCCGCAGTACTCCACTCTGCATAGTCCATCCTGAAGCAGCATACCTCAGCCATTCCCACACCATGCAGTCTTCCCGCAGTACTCCACTCTGCATAGTCCATCCTGAAGCAGCATTCCTCAGCCATTCCCACACCATTCAGTCTTCCCGCAGAACTCCACTCTGCATAGCCATCCTGAAGCAGCATTCCTCAGCCATTCCCACACCATTCAGTCTTCCCGCAGAACTCCACTCTGCATAGTCCATCCTGAAGCAGCATTCCGCAGCCATTCCCACACCATTCAGTCTACCAGCAGAACTCCACTCTGCATAGTCCATTCTGAAGCAGCATTCCTCAGCCATTCCCACACCATGCAGTCTTCCCACAGAACTCCACTCTGCATAGTCCATCCTGAAGCCGCATTCCTCAGCCATTCCAACACCATGCAGTCTTCCCGCAGAACTCCACTCTGCATAGTCCATCCTGAAGCCGCATTCCTCAGCCATTCCAACACCATGCAGTCTTCCCGCAGAACTCCACTCTGCAGAGTCCATCCTGAAGCCGCATTTCTCAGCCATTCCAACACCATGCAGTCTTCCCGCAGTACTCCACTCTGCATAGTCCACCCTGAAACAGCATTCCTCAGCCATTCCAACACCATGCAGTCTTCCCGCAGTACTCCACTCTGCATAGTCCATCCTGAAGCAGCATTCCTCAGCCATTCCCACACCATTCAGTCTTCCCGCAGTACTCCACTCTGCATAGTCCATCCTGAAGCAGCATTCCTCAGCCATTCCCACACCATTCAGTCTTCCCGCAGAACTCCACTCTGCATAGTCCATCCTGAAGCAGCATTCCGCAGCCATTCCCACACCATTCAGTCTTCCCGCAGAACTCCACTCTGCATAGTCCATCCTGAAGCCGCATTCCTCAGCCATTCCAACACCATGCAGTATTCCCGCAGAACTCCACTCTGCAGAGTCCATCCTGAAGCAGCATTCCTCAGCCATTCCAACACCATGCAGTCTTCCCGCAGTACTCCACTCTGCATAGTCCACAGTGAAGCATCATTCCTCAGCCATTCCCACACCATGCAGTCTTCCCGCAGTACTCCACTCTGCATCCTGAAGCAGCATTCCTCAGCCATTCCCACACCATTCAGTCTTCCCGCAGAACTCCACTCTGCATAGTCCATCCTGAAGCAGCATTCCTCAGCCATTCCCACACCATTCAGTCTTCCCGCAGAACTCCACAATGCATAGTCCATCCTGAAGCAGCATTCATCAGCCATTCCCACACCATTCAGTCTTCCAGCAGAACTCCACTCTGCATAGTCCATCCTGAAGCAGCATACCTCAGCCATTCCCACACCATTCAGTCTTCCCGCAGAACTCCACTCTGCATAGTCCATCCTGAAGCAGCATACCTCAGCCATTCCCACACCATTCAGTCTTCCCGCAGAACTCCACTCTGCATAGTCCATCCTGAAGCAGCATTCCTCAGCCATTCCCACACCATTCGGTCTTCCCGCAGAACTCCACTCTGCATAGTCCATCCTGAAGCAGCATTCCTCAGCCATTCCCACACCATTCGGTCTTCCAGCAGAACTCCACTCTGCATAGTCCATCCTGAAGCAGCATACCTCAGCCATTCCAACACCATGCGGTCTTCCCGCAGTACTCCACTCTGCATAGTCCATCCTGAAGCAGCATACCTCAGCCATTCCCACACCATGCGGTCTTCCCGCAGTGCTCCACTCTGCATAGTCCATCCTGAAGCAGCATTCCTCAGCCATTCCCACACCATGCGGTCTTCCTGCAGAGCTCCACTCTGCATAGTCCATCCTGAAGCAGCATTCCTCAGCCATTCCCACACCATTCGGTCTTCCCGCAGAACTCCACTCTGCATAGTCCATCCTGAAGCCGCATTCCGCAGCCATTCCCACACCATTCGGTCTTCCCGCAGAACTCCACTCTGCATAGTCCATCCTGAAGCCGCATTCCTCAGCCATTCCAACACCATGCGGTCTTCCCGCAGAACTCCACTCTGCAGAGTCCATCCTGAAGCAGCATTCCTCATCCATTTCAACACCATGCGGTCTTCCCGCAGTACTCCACTCTGCATAGTCCATCCTGAAGCAGCTTTCCTCAGCCATTCCCACACCATGCGGTCTTCCCGCAGTACTCCACTCTGGATAGTCCATCCTGAAGCAGCATTCCTCAGCCATTCCCACACTATTCGGTCTTCCCGCAGAACTCCACTCTGCATAGTCCATCCTGAAGCAGCATTCCTCAGCCATTCACACACCATTCGGTCTTCCAGCAGAATTTCCTCAGCCATTCCAACACCATGCAGTCTTCCCGCAGTACTCCACTCTGCATAGTCCATCCTGAAGCAGCATTCCTCAGCCATTCCAACACCATGCAGTCTTCCCGCAGTACTCCACTCTGCACAGTCCATCCTGAAGCAGCATACCTCAGCCATTCCCATACCATGCAGTCTTCCCGCAGTACTCCACTCTGCATAGTCCATCCTGAAGCAGCATTCCTCAGCCATTCCCACACCATTCAGTCTTCCCGCAGAACTCCACTCTGCATAGCCATCCTGAAGCAGCATTCCTCAGCCATTCCCACACCATTCAGTCTTCCCGCAGAACTCCACTCTGCACAGTCCATCCTGAAGCAGCATTCCGCAGCCATTCCCACACCATTCAGTCTTCCCGCAGAACTCCACTCTGCATAGTCCATCCTGAAGCCGCATTCCTCAGCCATTCCAACACCATGCAGTCTTCCCGCAGAACTCCACTCTGCATAGTCCATCCTGAAGCCGCATTCCTCAGCCATTCCAACACCATGCAGTCTTCCCGCAGAACTCCACTCTGCATAGTCCATCCTGAAGCCGCATTCCTCAGCCATTCCAACACCATGCAGTCTTCCCGCAGAACTCCACTCTGCAGAGTCCATCCTGAAGCCGCATTCCTCAGCCATTCCAACACCATGCAGTCTTCCCGCAGTACTCCACTCTGCATAGTCCACCCTGAAACAGCATTCCTCAACCATTCCAACACCATGCAGTCTTCCCGCAGTACTCCACTCTGCATAGTCCATCCTGAAGCAGCATTCCTCAGCCATTCCCACACCATTCAGTCTTCCCGCAGTACTCCACTCTGCATAGTCCATCCTGAAGCAGCATTCCTCAGCCATTCCCAAACCATTCAGTCTTCCCGCAGAACTCCACTCTGCATAGTCCACCCTGAAGCAGCATTCCTCAGCCATTCCCACACCATTCAGTCTTCCCGCAGAACTCCACTCTGCATAGTCCATCCTGAAGCAGCATTCCTCAGCCATTCCCACACCATTCAGTCTTCCAGCAGAACTCCACTCTGCATAGTCCATCCTGAAGCAGCATACCTCAGCCATTCCCACACCATTCAGTCTTCCCGCAGAACTCCACTCTGCATAGTCCATCCTGAAGCAGCATACCTCAGCCATTCCCACACCATTCAGTCTTCCCGCAGAACTCCACTCTGCATAGTCCATCCTGAAGCAGCATTCCTCAGCCATTCCCACACCATTCAGTCTTCCCGCAGAACTCCACTCTGCATAGTCCATCCTGAAGCAGCATACCTCAGCCATTCCAACACCATGCAGTCTTCCCGCAGTACTCCACTCTGCATAGTCCATCCTGAAGCAGCATACCTCAGCCATTCCCACACCATGCAGTCTTCCTGCAGTACTCCACTCTGCATAGTCCATCCTGAAGCAGCATTCCTCAGCCATTCCCACACCATTTGGTCTTCCTGCAGAACTCCACTCTGCATAGTCCATCCTGAAGCAGCATTCCTCAGCCATTCCCACACCATTCGGTCTTCCCGCAGAACTCCACTCTTCATAGTCCATCCTGAAGCCGCATTCCGCAGCCATTCCCACACCATTCGGTCTTCCCGCAGAACTCCACTCTGCATAGTCCATCCTGAAGCCGCATTCCTCAGCCATTCCAACACCATGCGGTCTTCCCGCAGAACTCCACTCTGCAGAGTCCATCCTGAAGCAGCATTCCTCATCCATTTCAACACCATGCGGTCTTCCCGCAGTACTCCACTCTGCATAGTCCATCCTGAAGCAGCTTTCCTCAGCCATTCCCACACCATGCGGTCTTCCCGCAGTACTCCACTCTGGATAGTCCATCCTGAAGCAGCATTCCTCAGCCATTCCCACACCATTCGGTCTTCCCGCAGAACTCCACTCTGCATAGTCCATCCTGAAGCAGCATTCCTCAGCCATTCACACACCATTTGGTCTTCCAGCAGAACTCCACTCTGCATAGTCCATACTGAAGCAGCATTCCTCAGCCATTTCAACACCATGCGGTCTTCCCGCAGTACTCCACTCTGCATAGTCCATCCTGAAGCAGCATTCCTCAGCCATTCCAACACCATGCAGTCTTCCCGCAGTACTCCACTCTGCATAGTCCATCCTGAAGCAGCATTCCTCAGCCATTCCAACACCATGCAGTCTTCCCGCAGTACTCCACTCTGCATAGTCCATCCTGAAGCAGCATACCTCAGCCATTCCCACACCATGCAGTCTTCCCGCAGTACTCCACTCTGCATAGTCCATCTTGAAGCAGCATTCCTCAGCCATTCCCACACCATTCAGTCTTCCCGCAGAACTCCATTCTGCATAGCCATCCTGAAGCAGCATTCCTCAGCCATTCCCACACCATTCAGTCTTCCCGCAGAACTCCACTCTGCATAGTCCATCCTGAAGCAGCATTCCGCAGCCATTCCCACACCATTCAGTCTTCCCGCAGAACTCCACTCTGCATAGTCCATCCTGAAGCCGCATTCCTCAGCCATTCCAACACCATGCAGTCTTTCCGCAGAACTCCACTCTGCATAGTCCATCCTGAAGCCGCATTCCTCAGCCATTCCAACACCATGCAGTCTTCCCGCAGAACTCCACTCTGCATAGTCCATCCTGAAGCAGCATACCTCAGCCATTCCCACACCATTCAGTCTTCCCGCAGAACTCCACTCTGCATAGTCCATCCTGAAGCAGCATTCCTCAGCCATTCCCACACCATTCAGTCTTCCCGCAGAACTCCACTCTGCATAGTCCATCCTGAAGCAGCATTCCTCAGCCATTCCCACACCATTCAGTCTTCCAGCAGAACTCCACTCTGCATAGTCCATCCTGAAGCAGCATACCTCAGCCATTCCAACACCATGCGGTCTTCCCGCAGTACTCCACTCTGCATAGTCCATCCTGAAGCAGCATACCTCAGCCATTCCCACACCATGCGGTCTTCCTGCAGTATCCACTCTGCATAGTCCATCCTGAAGCAGCATTCCTCAGCCATTCCCACACCATTTGGTCTTCCTGCAGAACTCCACTCTGCATAGTCCATCCTGAAGCAGCATTCCTCAGCCATTCCCACACCATTTGGTCTTCCTGCAGAACTCCACTCTGCATAGTCCATCCTGAAGCAGCATTCCTCAGCCATTCCCACACCATTCGGTCTTCCCGCAGAACTCCACTCTGCATAGTCCATCCTGAAGCCGCATTCCGCAGCCATTCCCACACCATTCGGTCTTCCCGCAGAACTCCACTCTGCATAGTCCATCCTGAAGCCGCATTCCTCAGCCATTCCAACACCATGCGGTCTTCCCGCAGAACTCCACTCTGCAGAGTCCATCCTGAAGCAGCATTCCTCATCCATTTCAACACCATGCGGTCTTCCCGCAGTACTCCACTCTGCATAGTGCATCCTGAAGCAGCTTTCCTCAGCCATTCCCACACCATGCGGTCTTCCCGCAGTACTCCACTCTGGATAGTCCATCCTGAAGCAGCATTCCTCAGCCATTCCCACACCATTCGGTCTTCCCGCAGAACTCCACTCTGCATAGTCCATCCTGAAGCAGCATTCCTCAGCCATTCACACACAATTCGGTCTTCCAGCAGAACTCCACTCTGCATAGTCCATACTGAAGCAGCATTCCTCAGCCATTTCAACACCATGCGGTCTTCCCGCAGTACTCCACTCTGCATAGTCCATCCTGAAGCAGCATTCCTCAGCCATTCCAACACCATGCAGTCTTCCCGCAGTACTCCACTCTGCATAGTCCATCCTGAAGCAGCATTCCTCAGCCATTCCAACACCATGCAGTCTTCCCGCAGTACTCCACTCTGCATAGTCCATCCTTAAGCAGCATACCTCAGCCATTCCCACACCATGCAGTCTTCCTGCAGTACTCCACTCTGCATAGTCCATCCTGAAGCAGCATTCCTCAGCCATTCCCACACCATTCAGTCTTCCCGCAGAACTCCACTCTGCATAGCCATCCTGAAGCAGCATTCCTCAGCCATTCCCACACCATTCAGTCTTCCCGCAGAACTCCACTCTGCATAGTCCATCCTGAAGCAGCATTCCGCAGCCATTCCCACACCATTCAGTCTTCCCGCAGAACTCCACTCTGCATAGTCCATCCTGAAGCCGCATTCCTCAGCCATTTCAACACCATTCGGTCTTCCAGCAGAACTCCACTCTGCATAGTCCATCCTGAAGCAGCTTTCCTCAGCCATTCACACACCATTCGGTCTTCCCGCAGTACTCCACTCTGCATAGTCCATCCTGAAGCAGCTTTCCTCAGCCATTCCCACACCATGCGGTCTTCCCGCAGTACTCCACTCTGGATAGTCCATCCTGAAGCAGCATTCCTCAGCCATTCCCACACCATTCGGTCTTCCCGCAGAACTCGACTCTGCATAGTCCATCCTGAAGCAGCATTCCTCAGCCATTCACACACCATGCGGTCTTCCAGCAGAACTCCACTCTGCATAGTCCATACTGAAGCAGCATTCCTCAGCCATTTCAACACCATGCGGTCTTCCCGCAGTACTCCACTCTGCATAGTCCATCCTGAAGCAGCATTCCTCAGCCATTCCAACACCATGCAGTCTTCCCGCAGTACTCCACTCTGCATAGTCCATCCTGAAGCAGCATTCCTCAGCCATTCCAACACCATGCAGTCTTCCCGCAGTACTCCACTCTGCATAGTCCATCCTGAAGCAGCATACCTCAGCCATTCCCACACCATGCAGTCTTCCCGCAGTACTCCACTCTGCATAGTCCATCCTGAAGCAGCATTCCTCAGCCATTCCCACACCATTCAGTCTTCCCGCAGAACTCCACTCTGCATAGCCATCCTGAAGCAGCATTCCTCAGCCATTCCCACACCATTCAGTCTTCCCGCAGAACTCCACTCTGCATAGTCCATCCTGAAGCAGCATTCCGCAGCCATTCCCACACCATTCAGTCTACCAGCAGAACTCCACTCTGCATAGTCCATTCTGAAGCAGCATTCCTCAGCCATTCCCACACCATGCAGTCTTCCCACAGAACTCCACTCTGCATAGTCCATCCTGAAGCCGCATTCCTCAGCCATTCCAACACCATGCAGTCTTCCCGCAGAACTCCACTCTGCATAGTCCATCCTGAAGCCGCATTCCTCAGCCATTCCAACACCATGCAGTCTTCCCGCAGAACTCCACTCTGCAGAGTCCATCCTGAAGCCGCATTTCTCAGCCATTCCAACACCATGCAGTCTTCCCGCAGTACTCCACTCTGCATAGTCCACCCTGAAACAGCATTCCTCAGCCATTCCAACACCATGCAGTCTTCCCGCAGTACTCCACTCTGCATAGTCCATCCTGAAGCAGCATTCCTCAGCCATTCCCACACCATTCAGTCTTCCCGCAGTACTCCACTCTGCATAGTCCATCCTGAAGCAGCATTCCTCAGCCATTCCCACACCATTCAGTCTTCCCGCAGAACTCCACTCTGCATAGTCCATCCTGAAGCAGCATTCCGCAGCCATTCCCACACCATTCAGTCTTCCCGCAGAACTCCACTCTGCATAGTCCATCCTGAAGCCGCATTCCTCAGCCATTCCAACACCATGCAGTATTCCCGCAGAACTCCACTCTGCAGAGTCCATCCTGAAGCAGCATTCCTCAGCCATTCCAACACCATGCAGTCTTCCCGCAGTACTCCACTCTGCATAGTCCACAGTGAAGCATCATTCCTCAGCCATTCCCACACCATGCAGTCTTCCCGCAGTACTCCACTCTGCATCCTGAAGCAGCATTCCTCAGCCATTCCCACACCATTCAGTCTTCCCGCAGAACTCCACTCTGCATAGTCCATCCTGAAGCAGCATTCCTCAGCCATTCCCACACCATTCAGTCTTCCCGCAGAACTCCACAATGCATAGTCCATCCTGAAGCAGCATTCATCAGCCATTCCCACACCATTCAGTCTTCCAGCAGAACTCCACTCTGCATAGTCCATCCTGAAGCAGCATACCTCAGCCATTCCCACACCATTCAGTCTTCCCGCAGAACTCCACTCTGCATAGTCCATCCTGAAGCAGCATACCTCAGCCATTCCCACACCATTCGGTCTTCCCGCAGAACTCCACTCTGCATAGTCCATCCTGAAGCAGCATTCCTCAGCCATTCCCACATCATTCGGTCTTCCCGCAGAACTCCACTCTGCATAGTCCATCCTGAAGCAGCATTCCTCAGCCATTCCCACACCATTCGGTCTTCCAGCAGAACTCCACTCTGCATAGTCCATCCTGAAGCAGCATACCTCAGCCATTCCAACACCATGCGGTCTTCCCGCAGTGCTCCACTCTGCATAGTCCATCCTGAAGCAGCATACCTCAGCCATTCCCACACCATGCGGTCTTCCCGCAGTGCTCCACTCTGCATAGTCCATCCTGAAGCAGCATTCCTCAGCCATTCCCACACCATGCGGTCTTCCTGCAGAGCTCCACTCTGCATAGTCCATCCTGAAGCAGCATTCCTCAGCCATTCCCACACCATTCGGTCTTCCCGCAGAACTCCACTCTGCATAGTCCATCCTGAAGCCGCATTCCGCAGCCATTCCCACACCATTCGGTCTTCCCGCAGAACTCCACTCTGCATAGTCCATCCTGAAGCCGCATTCCTCAGCCATTCCAACACCATGCGGTCTTCCCGCAGAACTCCACTCTGCAGAGTCCATCCTGAAGCAGCATTCCTCATCCATTTCAACACCATGCGGTCTTCCCGCAGTACTCCACTCTGCATAGTCCATCCTGAAGCAGCTTTCCTCAGCCATTCCCACACCATGCGGTCTTCCCGCAGTACTCCACTCTGGATAGTCCATCCTGAAGCAGCATTCCTCAGCCATTCCCACACTATTCGGTCTTCCCGCAGAACTCCACTCTGCATAGTCCATCCTGAAGCAGCATTCCTCAGCCATTCACACACCATTCGGTCTTCCAGCAGAACTCCACTCTGCATAGTCCATACTGAAGCAGCATTCCTCAGCCATTTCAACACCATGCGGTCTTCCCGCAGTACTCCACTCTGCATAGTCCATCCTGAAGCAGCATTCCTCAGCCATTCCAACACCATGCAGTCTTCCCGCAGTACTCCACTCTGCATAGTCCATCCTGAAGCAGCATTCCTCAGCCATTCCAACACCATGCAGTCTTCCCGCAGTACTCCACTCTGCATAGTCCATCCTGAAGCAGCATACCTCAGCCATTCCCATACCATGCAGTCTTCCCGCAGTACTCCACTCTGCATAGTCCATCCTGAAGCAGCATTCCTCAGCCATTCCCACACCATTCAGTCTTCCCGCAGAACTCCACTCTGCATAGCCATCCTGAAGCAGCATTCCTCAGCCATTCCCACACCATTCAGTCTTCCCGCAGAACTCCACTCTGCACAGTCCATCCTGAAGCAGCATTCCGCAGCCATTCCCACACCATTCAGTCTTCCCGCAGAACTCCACTCTGCATAGTCCATCCTGAAGCCGCATTCCTCAGCCATTCCAACACCATGCAGTCTTCCCGCAGAACTCCACTCTGCATAGTCCATCCTGAAGCCGCATTCCTCAGCCATTCCAACACCATGCAGTCTTCCCGCAGAACTCCACTCTGCATAGTCCATCCTGAAGCCGCATTCCTCAGCCATTCCAACACCATGCAGTCTTCCCGCAGAACTCCACTCTGCAGAGTCCATCCTGAAGCCGCATTCCTCAGCCATTCCAACACCATGCAGTCTTCCCGCAGTACTCCACTCTGCATAGTCCACCCTGAAACAGCATTCCTCAACCATTCCAACACCATGCAGTCTTCCCGCAGTACTCCACTCTGCATAGTCAATCCTGAAGCAGCATTCCTCAGCCATTCCCACACCATTCAGTCTTCCCGCAGTACTCCACTCTGCATAGTCCATCCTGAAGCAGCATTCCTCAGCCATTCCCAAACCATTCAGTCTTCCCGCAGAACTCCACTCTGCATAGTCCACCCTGAAGCAGCATTCCTCAGCCATTCCCACACCATTCAGTCTTCCCGCAGAACTCCACTCTGCATAGTCCATCCTGAAGCAGCATTCCTCAGCCATTCCCACACCATTCAGTCTTCCAGCAGAACTCCACTCTGCATAGTCCATCCTGAAGCAGCATACCTCAGCCATTCCCACACCATTCAGTCTTCCCGCAGAACTCCACTCTGCATAGTCCATCCTGAAGCAGCATACCTCAGCCATTCCCACACCATTCAGTCTTCCCGCAGAACTCCACTCTGCATAGTCCATCCTGAAGCAGCATTCCTCAGCCATTCCCACACCATTCAGTCTTCCCGCAGAACTCCACTCTGCATAGTCCATCCTGAAGCAGCATACCTCAGCCATTCCAACACCATGCAGTCTTCCCGCAGTACTCCACTCTGCATAGTCCATCCTGAAGCAGCATACCTCAGCCATTCCCACACCATGCAGTCTTCCTGCAGTACTCCACTCTGCATAGTCCATCCTGAAGCAGCATTCCTCAGCCATTCCCACACCATTTGGTCTTCCTGCAGAACTCCACTCTGCATAGTCCATCCTGAAGCAGCATTCCTCAGCCATTCCCACACCATTCGGTCTTCCCGCAGAACTCCACTCTTCATAGTCCATCCTGAAGCCGCATTCCGCAGCCATTCCCACACCATTCGGTCTTCCCGCAGAACTCCACTCTGCATAGTCCATCCTGAAGCCGCATTCCTCAGCCATTCCAACACCATGCGGTCTTCCCGCAGAACTCCACTCTGCAGAGTCCATCCTGAAGCAGCATTCCTCATCCATTTCAACACCATGCGGTCTTCCCGCAGTACTCCACTCTGCATAGTCCATCCTGAAGCAGCTTTCCTCAGCCATTCCCACACCATGCGGTCTTCCCGCAGTACTCCACTCTGGATAGTCCATCCTGAAGCAGCATTCCTCAGCCATTCCCACACCATTCGGTCTTCCCGCAGAACTCCACTCTGCATAGTCCATCCTGAAGCAGCATTCCTCAGCCATTCACACACCATTTGGTCTTCCAGCAGAACTCCACTCTGCATAGTCCATACTGAAGCAGCATTCCTCAGCCATTTCAACACCATGCGGTCTTCCCGCAGTACTCCACTCTGCATAGTCCATCCTGAAGCAGCATTCCTCAGCCATTCCAACACCATGCAGTCTTCCCGCAGTACTCCACTCTGCATAGTCCATCCTGAAGCAGCATTCCTCAGCCATTCCAACACCATGCAGTCTTCCCGCAGTACTCCACTCTGCATAGTCCATCCTGAAGCAGCATACCTCAGCCATTCCCACACCATGCAGTCTTCCCGCAGTACTCCACTCTGCATAGTCCATCTTGAAGCAGCATTCCTCAGCCATTCCCACACCATTCAGTCTTCCCGCAGAACTCCATTCTGCATAGCCATCCTGAAGCAGCATTCCTCAGCCATTCCCACACCATTCAGTCTTCCCGCAGAACTCCACTCTGCATAGTCCATCCTGAAGCAGCATTCCGCAGCCATTCCCACACCATTCAGTCTTCCCGCAGAACTCCACTCTGCATAGTCCATCCTGAAGCCGCATTCCTCAGCCATTCCAACACCATGCAGTCTTTCCGCAGAACTCCACTCTGCATAGTCCATCCTGAAGCCGCATTCCTCAGCCATTCCAACACCATGCAGTCTTCCCGCAGAACTCCACTCTGCAGAGTCCATCCTGAAGCCGCATTCCTCAGCCATTCCAACACCATGCAGTCTTCCCGCAGTACTCCACTCTGCATAGTCCATCCTGAAGCAGCATTCATCAGCCATTTCCACACAATTCAGTCTTCCCGCAGTACTCCACTCTGCATAGTCCATCCTGAAGCAGCATACCTCAGCCATTCCCACACCATGCAGTCTTCCCGCAGTACTCCACTCTGCATAGTCCATCCTGAAGCAGCATTCCTCAGCCATTCCCACACCATTCAGTCTTCCCGCAGAACTCCATTCTGCATAGCCATCCTGAAGCAGCATTCCTCAGCCATTCCCACACCATTCAGTCTTCCCGCAGAACTCCACTCTGCATAGTCCATCCTGAAGCAGCATTCCGCAGCCATTCCCACACCATTCAGTCTTCCCGCAGAACTCCACTCTGCATAGTCCATCCTGAAGCCGCATTCCTCAGCCATTCCAACACCATGCAGTCTTCCCGCAGAACTCCACTCTGCAGAGTCCATCCTGAAGCCGCATTCCTCAGCCATTCCAACACCATGCAGTCTTCCCGCAGTACTCCACTCTGCATAGTCCATCCTGAAGCAGCATTCCTCAGCCATTCCCACACCATTCAGTCTTCCCGCAGTACTCCACTCTGCATAGTCCATCCTGAAGCCGCATTCCTCAGCCATTCCAACACCATGCAGTATTCCCGCAGAACTCCACTCTGCATAGTCCACCGTGAAGCATCATTCCTCAGCCATTCCCACACCATGCAGTCTTCCCGCAGTACTCCACTCTGCATAGTCCATCCTGAAGCAGCATTCCTCAGCCATTCCCACACCATTCAGTCTTCCCGCAGAACTCCACTCTGCATAGTCCATCCTGAAGCAGCATTCCTCAGCCATTCCCACACCATTCAGTCTTCCCGCAGAACTCCACTCTGCATAGTCCATCCTGAAGCAGCATTCCTCAGCCATTCCCACACCATTCAGTCTTCCAGCAGAACTCCACTCTGCATAGTCCATCCTGAAAGCAGCATACCTCAGCCATTCCCACACCATTCAGTCTTCCCGCAGAACTTCACTCTGCATAGTCCATCCTGAAGCAGCATACCTCAGCCATTCCCACACCATTCAGTCTTCCCGCAGAACTCCACTCTGCATAGTCCATCCTGAAGCAGCATTCCTCAGCCATTCCCACACCATTCAGTCTTCCCGCAGAACTCCACTCCGCATAGTCCATCCTGAAGCAGCATTCCTCAGCCATTCCCACACCATTCAGTCTTCCCGCAGAACTCCACTCTGCATAGTCCATCCTGAAGCAGCATTCCTCAGCCATTCCCACACCATTCAGTCTTCCAGCAGAACTCCACTCTGCATAGTCCATCCTGAAGCAGCATACCTCAGCCATTCCAACACCATGCAGTCTTCCCGCAGTACTCCACTCTGCATAGTCCATCCTGAAGCAGCATACCTCAGCCATTCCCACACCATGCAGTCTTCCCGCAGTACTCCACTCTGCATAGTCCATCCTGAATCAGCATTCCTCAGCCATTCCCACACCATTTGGTCTTCCTGCAGAACTCCACTCTGCATAGTCCATCCTGAAGCAGCATTCCTCAGCCATTCCCACACCATTCGGTCTTCCCGCAGAACTCCACTCTGCATAGTCCATCCTGAAGCCGCATTCCGCAGCCATTCCCACACCATTCGGTCTTCCCGCAGAACTCCACTCTGCATAGTCCATCCTGAAACCGCATTCCTCAGCCATTCCAACACCATGCGGTCTTCCCGCAGAACTCCACTCTGCAGAGTCCACCCTGAAGCAGCATTCCTCATCCATTTCAACACCATGCGGTCTTCCCGCAGTACTCCACTCTGCATAGTCCATCCTGAAGCAGCTTTCCTCAGCCATTCCCACACCATGCGGTCTTCCCGCAGTACTCCACTCTGGATAGTCCATCCTGAAGCAGCATTCCTCAGCCATTCCCACACCATTCGGTCTTCCCGCAGAACTCCACTCTGCATAGTCCATCCTGAAGCAGCATTCCTCAGCCATTCACACACCATTCGGTCTTCCAGCAGAACTCCACTCTGCATAGTCCATACTGAAGCAGCATTCCTCAGCCATTTCAACACCATGCGGTCTTCCCGCAGTACTCCACTCTGCATAGTCCATCCTGAAGCAGCATTCCTCAGCCATTCCAACACCATGCAGTCTTCCCGCAGTACTCCACTCTGCATAGTCCATCCTGAAGCAGCATTCCTCAGCCATTCCAACACCATGCAGTCTTCCCGCAGTACTCCACTCTGCATAGTCCATCCTGAAGCAGCATACCTCAGCCATTCCCACACCATGCAGTCTTTCCGCAGTACTCCACTCTGCATAGTCCATCCTGAAGCAGCATTCCTCAGCCATTCCCACACCATTCAGTCTTCCCGCAGAACTCCACTCTGCATAGCCATCCTGAAGCAGCATTCCTCAGCCATTCCCACACCATTCAGTCTTCCCGCAGAACTCCACTCTGCATAGTCCATCCTGAAGCAGCATTCCGCAGCCATTCCCACACCATTCAGTCTTCCCGCAGAACTCCACTCTGCATAGTCCATCCTGAAGCCGCATTCCTCAGCCATTCCAACACCATGCAGTGTTCCCGCAGAACTCCACTCAGCATAGTCCATCCTGAAGCCGCATTCCTCAGCCATTCCAACACCATGCAGTCTTCCCGCAGTACTCCACTCAGCATAGTCCACCCTGAAACAGCATTCCTCAGCCATTCCAACACCATGCAGTCTTCCCGCAGTACTCCACTCTGCATAGTCCATCCTGAAGCAGCATTCCTCAGCCATTCCCACACCATTCAGTCTTCCCGCAGTACTCCACTCTGCATAGTCCATCCTGAAGCAGCATTCCTCAGCCATTCCCACACCATTCAGTCTTCCCGCAGAACTCCACTCTGCATAGTCCATCCTGAAGCAGCATTCCTCAGCCATTCCCACACCATTCAGTCTTCCCGCAGAACTCCACTCTGCATAGTCCATCCTGAAGCAGCATTCCGCAGCCATTCCCACACCATTCAGTCTTCCCGCAGAACTCCACTCTGCATAGTCCATCCTGAAGCCGCATTCCTCAGCCATTCCAACACCATGCAGTATTCCCGCAGAACTCCACTCTGCAGAGTCCATCCTGAAGCAGCATTCCTCAGCCATTCCAACACCATGCAGTCTTCCCGCAGTACTCCACTCTGCATAGTCCACCGTGAAGCATCATTCCTCAGCCATTCCCACACCATGCAGTCTTCCTGCAGTACTCCACTCTGCATAGTCCATCCTGAAGCAGCATTCCTCAGCCATTCCCACACCATTCAGTCTTCCCGCAGAACTCCACTCTGCATAGTCCATCCTGAAGCAGCATTCCTCAGCCATTCCCACACCATTCAGTCTTCCCGCAGAACTCCACTCTGCATAGTCCATCCTGAAGCAGCATTCCTCAGCCATTCCCACACCATTCAGTCTTCTGGCAGAACTCCACTCTGCATAGTCCATCCTGAAGCAGCATTCCTCAGCCATTCCCACACCATTCAGTCTTCCAGCAGAACTCCACTCTGCATAGTCCATCCTGAAGCAGCATACCTCAGCCATTCCCACACCATTCAGTCTTCCCTCAGAACTCCACTCTGCATAGTCCATCCTGAAGCAGCATACCTCAGCCATTCCCACACCATTCAGTCTTCCCGCAGAACTCCACTCTGCATAGTCCATCCTGAAGCAGCATTCCTCAGCCATTCCCACACCATTCAGTCTTCCCGCAGAACTCCACTCTGCATAGTCCATCCTGAAGCAGCATTCCTCAGCCATTCCCACACCATTCGGTCTTCCAGCAGAACTCCACTCTGCATAGTCCATCCTGAAGCAGCATACCTCAGCCATTCCAACACCATGCGGTCTTCCCGCAGTACTCCACTCTGCATAGTCCATCCTGAAGCAGCATACCTTAGCCATTCCCACACCATGCGGTCTTCCCGCAGTACTCCACTCTGCATAGTCCATCCTGAAGCAGCATTCCTCAGCCATTCCCACACCATTTGGTCTTCCTGCAGAACTCCACTCTGCATAGTCCATCCTGAAGCAGCATTCCTCAGCCATTCCCACACCATTCGGTCTTCCCGCAGAACTCCACTCTGCATAGTCCATCCTGAAGCCGCATTCTGCAGCCATTCCCACACCATTCGGTCTTCCCGCAGAACTCCACTCTGCATAGTCCATCCTGAAGCCGCATTCCTCAACCATTCCAACACCATGCGGTCTTCCCGCAGAACTCCACTCTGCAGAGTCCATCCTGAAGCAGCTTTCCTCAGCCATTCCCACACCATGCGGTCTTCCCGCAGTACTCCACTCTGGATAGTCGATCCTGAAGCAGCATTCCTCAGCCATTCCCACACCATTCGGTCTTCCCGCAGAACTCCACTCTGCATAGTCCATCCTGAAGCAGCATTCCTCAGCCATTCACACACCATTCGGTCTTCCAGCAGAACTCCACTCTGCATAGTCCATACTGAAGCAGCATTCCTCAGCCATTTCAACACCATGCGGTCTTCCCGCAGTACTCCACTCTGCATAGTCCATCCTGAAGCAGCATTCCTCAGCCATTCCAACACCATGCAGTCTTCCCGCAGTACTCCACTCTGCATAGTCCATCCTGAAGCAGCATTCCTCAGCCATTCCAACACCATGCAGTCTTCCCGCAGTACTCCACTCTGCATAGTCCATCCTGAAGCAGCATTCCTCAGCCATTCCCACACCATTCAGTCTTCCTGCAGAACTCCACTCTGCATAGTCCATCCTGAAGCAGCATTCCGCAGCCATTCCCACACCATTCAGTCTTCCCGCAGAACTCCACTCTGCATAGTCCATCCTGAAGCCGCATTCCTCAGCCATTCCAACACCATGCAGTATTCCCGCAGAACTCCACTCTGCAGAGTCCATCCTGAAGCAGCATTCCTCAGCCATTCCAACACCATGCAGTCTTCCCGCAGTACTCCACTCTGCATAGTCCACCGTGAAGCATCATTCCTCAGCCATTCCCACACCATGCAGTCTTCCCGCAGTACTCCACTCTGCATAGTCCATCCTGAAGCAGCATTCCTCAGCCATTCCCACACCATTCAGTCTTCCCGCAGAACTCCACTCTGCATAGTCCATCCTGAAGCAGCATTCCTCAGCCATTCCCACACCATTCAGTCTTCCCGCAGAACTCCACTCTGCATAGTCCATCCTGAAGCAGCATTCCTCAGCCATTCCCACACCATTCAGTCTTCCCGCAGAACTCCACTCTGCATAGTCCATCCTGAAGCAGCATTCCTCAGCCATTCCCACACCATTCAGTCTTCCAGCAGAACTCCACTCTGCATAGTCCATCCTGAAGCAGCATACCTCGGCCATTCCCACACCATTCAGTCTTCCCGCAGAACTCCACTCTGCATAGTCCATCCTGAAGCAGAATACCTCAGCCATTCCCACAATATTCAGTCTTCCCGCAGAACTCCACTCTGCATAGTCCATCCTGAAGCAGCATTCCTCAGCCATTCCCACACCATTCAGTCTTCCCGCAGAACTCCACTCTGCATAGTCCATCCTGAAGCAGCATTCCTCAGCCATTCCCACACCATTCAGTCTTCCAGCAGAACTCCACTCTGCATAGTCCATCCTGAAGCAGCATACCTCAGCCATTCCAACACCATGCAGTCTTCCCGCAGTACTCCACTCTGCATAGTCCATCCTGAAGCAGCATACCTCAGCCATTCCCACACCATGCAGTCTTCCCGCAGTACTCCACTCTGCATAGTCCATCCTGAAGCAGCATTCCTCAGCCATTCCCACACCATTTGGTCTTCCTGCAGAACTCCACTCTGCATAGTCCATCCTGAAGCAGCATTCCTCAGCCATTCCCACACCATTCGGTCTTCCCGCAGAACTCCACTCTGCATAGTCCATCCTGAAGCCGCATTCCTCAGCCATTCCAACACCATGCAGTCTTCCTGCAGAACTCCACTCTGCATAGTCCATCCTGAAGCCGCATTCCTCAGCCATTCCAACACCATGCAGTCTTACCGCAGAACTCCACTCTGCAGAGTCCATCCTGAAGCCGCATTCCTCAGCCATTCCAACACCATGCAGTCTTCCCGCAGTACTCCACTCTGCATAGTCCACCCTGAAACAGCATTCCTCAGCCATTCCAACACCATGCAGTCTTCCCGCAGTACTCCACTCTGCATAGTCCATCCTGAAGCAGCATTCCTCAGCCATTCCCACACCATTCAGTCTTCCCGCAGTACTCCACTCTGCATAGTCCATCCTGAAGCAGCATTCCTCAGCCATTCCCACACCATTCAGTCTTCCCGCAGAACTCCACTCTGCATAGTCCATCCTGAAGCAGCATTCCTCAGCCATTCCCACACCATTCAGTCTTCCCGCAGAACTCCACTCTGCATAGTCCATCCTGAAGCAGCATTCCGCAGCCATTCCCACACCATTCAGTCTTCCCGCAGAACTCCACTCTGCATAGTCCATCCTGAAGCCGCATTCCTCAGCCATTCCAACACCATGCAGTATTCCCGCAGAACTCCACTCTGCAGAGTCCATCCTGAAGCAGCATTCCTCAGCCATTCCAACACCATGCAGTCTTCCCGCAGTACTCCACTCTGCATAGTCCACCGTGAAGCATTATTCCTCAGCCATTCCCACACCATGCAGTCTTCCCGCAGTACTCCACTCTGCATAGTCCATCCTGAAGCAACATTCCTCAGCCATTCCCACACCATTCAGTCTTCCCGCAGAACTCCACTCTGCATAGTCCATCCTGAAGCAGCATTCCTCAGCCATTCCCACACCATTCAGTCTTCCAGCAGAACTCCACTCTGCATAGTCCATCCTGAAGCAGCATACCTCAGCCATTCCCACACCATTCAGTCTTCCCTCAGAACTCCACTCTGCATAGTCCATCCTGAAGCAGCATACCTCAGCCATTCCCACACCATTCAGTCTTCCCGCAGAACTCCACTCTGCATAGTCCATCCTGAAGCAGCATTCCTCAGCCATTCCCACACCATTCAGTCTTCCCGCAGAACTCCACTCTGCATAGTCCATCCTGAAGCAGCATTCCTCAGCCATTCCCACACCATTCAGTCTTCCAGCAGAACTCCACTCTGCATAGTCCATCCTGAAGCAGCATACCTCAGCCATTCCAACACCATGCGGTCTTCCCGCAGTACTCCACTCTGCATAGTCCATCCTGAAGCAGCATACCTCAGCCATTCCCACACCATGCGGTCTTCCCGCAGTACTCCACTCTGCATAGTCCATCCTGAAGCAGCATTCCTCAGCCATTCCCACACCATTTGGTCTTCCTGCAGAACTCCACTCTGCATAGTCCATCCTGAAGCAGCATTCCTCAGCCATTCCCACACCATTCGGTCTTCCCGCAGAACTCCACTCTGCATAGTCCATCCTGAAACCGCATTCCGCAGCCATTCCCACACCATTCGGTCTTCCCGCAGAACTCCACTCTGCATAGTCCATCCTGAAGCCGCATTCCTCAGCCATTCCAACACCATGCGGTCTTCCCGCAGAACTCCACTCTGCAGAGTCCATCCTGAAGCAGCATTCCTCATCCATTTCAACACCATGCGGTCTTCCCGCAGTACTCCACTCTGCATAGTCCATCCTGAAGCAGCTTTCCTCAGCCATTCCCACATCATTCGGTCTTCCCGCAGAACTCCACTCTGCATAGTCCATCCTGAAGCAGCATTCCTCAGCCATTCACACACCATTCGGTCTTCCAGCAGAACTCCACTCTGCATAGTCCATACTGAAGCAGCATTCCTCAGCCATTCCCACACCATGCGGTCTTCCCGCAGTACTCCACTCTGCATAGTCCATCCTGAAGCAGCATTCCTCAGCCATTCCAACACCATGCAGTCTTCCCGCAGTACTCCACTCTGCATAGTCCATCCTGAAGCAGCATTCCTCAGCCATTCCTACACCATGCAGTCTTCCCGCAGTACTCCACTCTGCATAGTCCATCCTGAAGCAGCATACCTTAGCCATTCCCACACCATGCAGTCTTCCCGCAGTACTCCACTCTGCATAGTCCATCCTGAAGCAGCATTCCTCAGCCATTCCCACACCATTCAGTCTTCCCGCAGAACTCCACTCTGCATAGCCATCCTGAAGCAGCATTCCTCAGCCATTCCCACACCATTCAGTCTTCCCGTAGAAATCCACTCTGCATAGTCCATCCTGAAGCAGCATTCCGCAGCCATTCCCACACCATTCAGTCTTCCCGCAGAACTCCACTCTGCATAGTCCATCCTGAAGCCGCATTCCTCAGCCATTCCAACACCATGCAGTCTTCCCGCAGAACTCCACTCTGCATAGTCCATCCTGAAGCCGCATTCCTCAGCCATTCCAACACCATGCAGTCTTCCCGCAGAACTCCACTCTGCAGAGTCCATCCTGAAGCCGCATTCCTCAGCCATTCCAACACCATGCAGTCTTCCCGCAGTACTCCACTCTGCATAGTCCACCCTGAAACAGCATTCCTTAGCCATTCCAACACCATGCAGTCTTCCCGCAGTACTCCACTCTGCATAGTCCATCCTGAAGCAGCATTCCTCAGCCATTCCCACACCATTCAGTCTTCCCGCAGTACTCCACTCTGCATAGTCCATCCTGAAGCAGCATTCCTCAGCCATTCCCACACCATTCAGTCTTCCCGCAGAACTCCACTCTGCATAGTCCATCCTGAAGCAGCATTCCTCAGCCATTCCCACACCATTCAGTCTTCCCGCAGAACTCCACTCTGCATAGTCCATCCTGAAGCAGCATTCCGCAGCCATTCCCACACCATTCAGTCTTCCCGCAGAACTCCACTCTGCATAGTCCATCCTGAAGCAGCATACCTCAGCCATTCCCACACCATTCAGTCTTCAAGCAGAACTCCACTCTGCATAGTCCATCCTGAAGCAGCATTCCTCAGCCATTCCCACACCATTCAGTCTTCCCGCAGAACTCCACTCTGCATAGTCCATCCTGAAGCAGCATTCCTCAGCCATTCCCACACCATTCGGTCTTCCAGCAGTACTCCACTCTGCATAGTCCATCCTGAAGCAGCATACCTCAGCCATTCCCACACCATGCGGTCTTCCTGCAGTATCCACTCTGCATAGTCCATCCTGAAGCAGCATTCCTCAGCCATTCCCACACCATTTGGTCTTCCTGCAGAACTCCACTCTGCATAGTCCATCCTGAAGCAGCATTCCTCAGCCATTCCCACACCATTCGGTCTTCCCGCAGAACTCCACTCTGCATAGTCCATCCTGAAGCCGCATTCCGCAGCCATTCCCACACCATTCGGTCTTCCCGCAGAACTCCACTCTGCATAGTCCATCCTGAAGCCGCATTCCTCAGCCATTCCAACACCATGCGGTCTTCCCGCAGAACTCCACTCTGCAGAGTCCATCCTGAAGCAGCATTCCTCATCCATTTCAACACCATGCGGTCTTCCCGCAGTACTCCACTCTGCATAGTGCATCCTGAAGCAGCTTTCCTCAGCCATTCCCACACCATGCGGTCTTCCCGCAGAACTCCACTCTGGATAGTCCATCCTGAAGCAGCATTCCTCAGCCATTCCCACACCATTCGGTCTTCCAGCAGAACTCCACTCTGCATAGTCCATCCTGAAGCAGCATTCCTCAGCCATTTCAACACCATGCGGTCTTCCCGCAGTACTCCACTCTGCATAGTCCATCCTGAAGCAGCATTCCTCAGCCATTCCAACACCATGCAGTCTTCCCGCAGTACTCCACTCTGCATAGTCCATCCTGAAGCAGCATTCCTCAGCCATTCCAACACCATGCAGTCTTCCCGCAGTACTCCACTCTGCATAGTCCATCCTGAAGCAGCATACCTCAGCCATTCCCACACCATGCAGTCTTCCCGCAGTACTCCACTCTGCATAGTCCATCCTGAAGCAGCATTCCTCAGCCATTCCCACACCATTCAGTCTTCCCGCAGAACTCCACTCTGCATAGCCATCCTGAAGCAGCATTCCTCAGCCATTCCCACACCATTCAGTCTGCCCGCAGAACTCCACTCTGCATAGTCCATCCTGAAGCAGCATTCCTCAGCCATTCCCACACCATTCAGTCTTCCCGCAGAACTCCACTCTGCATAGTCCATCCTGAAGCAGCATTCCGCAGCCATTCCCACACCATTCAGTCTTCCCGCAGAACTCCACTCTGCATAGTCCATCCTGAAGCCGCATTCCTCAGCCATTCCAACACCATGCAGTATTCCCGCAGAACTCCACTCTGCAGAGTCCATCCTGAAGCAGCATTCCTCAGCCATTCCCACACCATGCAGTCTTCCCGCAGTACTCCACTCTGCATAGTCCATCCTGAAGCAGCATTCCTCAGCCATTCCCACACCATTCAGTCTTCCCGCAGAACTCCACTCTGCATAGTCCATCCTGAAGCAGCATTCCTCAGCCATTCCCACACCATTCAGTCTTCCCGCAGAACTCCACTCTGCATAGTCCATCCTGAAGCAGTATTCCTCAGCCATTCCCACACCATTCAGTCTTCCAGCAGAACTCCACTCTGCATAGTCCATCCTGAAGCAGCATACCTCAGCCATTCCCACACCATTCAGTCTTCCCTCAGAACTCCACTCTGCATAGTCCATCCTGAAGCAGCATACCTCAGCCATTCCCACACCATTCAGTCTTCCCGCAGAACTCCACTCTGCATAGTCCATCCTGAAGCAGCATTCCTCAGCCATTCCCACACCATTCAGTCTTCCCGCAGAACTCCACTCTGCATAGTCCATCCTGAAGCAGCATTCCTCAGCCATTCCCACACCATTCGGTCTTCCAGCAGAACTCCACTCTGCATAGTCCATCCTGAAGCAGCATACCTCAGCCATTCCAACACCATGCGGTCTTCCCGCAGTACTCCACTCTGCATAGTCCATCCTGAAGCAGCATACCTCAGCCATTCCCACACCATGCGGTCTTCCTGCAGTACTCCACTCTGCATAGTCCATCCTGAAGCAGCATTCCTCAGCCATTCCCACACCATTTGGTCTTCCTGCAGAACTCCACTCTGCATAGCCCATCCTGAAGCAGCATTCCTCAGCCATTCCCACACCATTCGGTCTTCCCGCAGAACTCCACTCTGCATAGTCCATCCTGAAACCGCATTCCGCAGCCATTCCCACACCATTCGGTCTTCCCGCAGAACTCCACTCTGCATAGTCCATCCTGAAGCCGCATTCCTCAGCCATTCCAACACCATGCGGTCTTCCCGCAGAACTCCACTCTGCAGAGTCCATCCTGAAGCAGCATTCCTCATCCATTTCAACACCATGCGGTCTTCCCGCAGTACTCCACTCTGCATAGTCCATCCTGAAGCAGCTTTCCTCAGCCATTCCCACATCATTCGGTCTTCCCGCAGAACTCCACTCTGCATAGTCCATCCTGAAGCAGCATTCCTCAGCCATTCACACACCATTCGGTCTTCCAGCAGAACTCCACTCTGCATAGTCCATACTGAAGCAGCATTCCTCAGCCATTCCCACACCATGCGATCTTCCCGCAGTACTCCACTCTGCATAGTCCATCCTGAAGCAGCATTCCTCAGCCATTCCAACACCATGCAGTCTTCCCGCAGTACTCCACTCTGCATAGTCCATCCTGAAGCAGCATTCCTCAGCCATTCCCACACCATGCAGTCTTCCCGCAGTACTCCACTCTGCATAGTCCATCCTGAAGCAGCATACCTTAGCCATTCCCACACCATGCAGTCTTCCCGCAGAACTCCACTCTGCATAGTCCATCCTGAAGCCGAATTCCTCAGCCATTCCCACACCATTCAGTCTTCCCGCAGAACTCCACTCTGCATAGCCATCCTGAAGCAGCATTCCTCAGCCATTCCCACACCATTCAGTCTTCCCGCAGAACTCCACTCTGCATAGTCCATCCTGAAGCAGCATTCCGCAGCCATTCCCACACCATTCAGTCTTCCCGCAGAACTCCACTCTGCATAGTCCATCCTGAAGCCGCATTCCTCAGCCATTCCAACACCATGCAGTCTTCCCGCAGAACTCCACTCTGCAGAGTCCATCCTGAAGCCGCATTCCTCAGCCATTCCAACACCATGCAGTCTTCCCGCAGTACTCCACTCTGCATAGTCCACCCTGAAACAGCATTCCTCAGCCATTCCAACACCATGCAGTCTTCCCGCAGTACTCCACTCTGCATAGTCCATCCTGAAGCAGCATTCCTCAGCCATTCCCACACCATTCAGTCTTCCCGCAGTACTCCACTCTGCATAGTCCATCCTGAAGCAGCATTCCTCAGCCATTCCCACACCATTCAGTCTTCCCGCAGAACTCCACTCTGCATAGTCCATCCTGAAGCAGCATTCCTCAGCCATTCCCACACCATTCAGTCTTCCTGCAGAACTCCACTCTGCATAGTCCATCCTGAAGCAGCATTCCGCAGCCATTCCCACACCATTCAGTCTTCCCGCAGAACTCCACTCTGCATAGTCCATCCTGAAGCCGCATTCCTCAGCCATTCCAACACCATGCAGTATTCCCGCAGAACTCCACTCTGCAGAGTCCATCCTGAAGCAGCTTTCCTCAGCCATTCCAACACCATGCAGTCTTCCCGCAGTACTCCACTCTGCATAGTCCACCGTGAAGCATCATTCCTCAGCCATTCCCACACCATGCAGTCTTCCCGCAGTACTCGACTCTGCATAGTCCATCCTGAAGCAGCATTCCTCAGCCATTCCCACACCATTCAGTCTTCCCGCAGAACTCCACTCTGCATAGTCCATCCTGAAGCAGCATTCCTCAGCCATTACCACACCATTCAGTCTTCCCGCAGAACTCCACTCTGCATAGTCCATCCTGAAGCAGCATTCCTCAGCCATTCCCTCACCATTCAGTCTTCCAGCAGAACTCCACTCTGCATAGTCCATCCTGAAGCAGCATACCTCAGCCATTCCCACACCATTCAGTCTTCCCTCAGAGCTCCACTCTGCATAGTCCATCCTGAAGCAGCATACCTCAGCCATTCCCACACCATTCAGTCTTCCCGCAGAACTCCACTCTGCATAGTCCATCCTGAAGCAGCATTCCTCAGCCATTCCCACACCATTCAGTCTTCCCGCAGAACTCCACTCTGCATAGTCCATCCTGAAGCAGCATTCCTCAGCCATTCCCACACCATTCAGTCTTCCAGCAGAACTCCACTCTGCATAGTCCATCCTGAAGCAGCATACCTCAGCCATTCCAACACCATGCGGTCTTCCCGCAGTACTCCACTCTGCATAGTCCATCCTGAAGCAGCATACCTCAGCCATTCCCACACCATGCGGTCTTCCTGCAGTATCCACTCTGCATAGTCCATCCTGAAGCAGCATTCCTCAGCCATTCCCACACCATTTGGTCTTCCTGCAGAACTCCACTCTGCATAGTCCATCCTGAAGCAGCATTCCTCAGCCATTCCCACACCATTCGGTCTTCCCGCAGAACTCCACTCTGCATAGTCCATCCTGAAGCCGCATTCCGCAGCCATTCCCACACCATTCGGTCTTCCCGCAGAACTCCACTCTGCATAGTCCATCCTGAAGCCGCATTCCTCAGCCATTCCTACACCATGCGGTCTTCCCGCAGAACTCCACTCTGCAGAGTCCATCCTGAAGCAGCATTCCTCATCCATTTCAACACCATGCGGTCTTCCCGCAGTACTCCACTCTGCATAGTGCATCCTGAAGCAGCTTTCCTCAGCCATTCCCACACCATGCGGTCTTCCCGCAGTACTCCACTCTGGATAGTCCATCCTGAAGCAGCATTCCTCAGCCATTCCCACACCATTCGGTCTTCCCGCAGAACTCCACTCTGCATAGTCCATCCTGAAGCAGCATTCCTCAGCCATTCACACACAATTCGGTCTTCCAGCAGAACTCCACTCTGCATAGTCCATACTAAAGCAGCATTCCTCAGCCATTTCAACACCATGCGGTCTTCCCGCAGTACTCCACTCTGCATAGTCCATCCTGAAGCAGCATTCCTCAGCCATTCCAACACCATGCAGTCTTCCCGCAGTACTCCACTCTGCATAGTCAGTCCTGAAGCAGCATTCCTCAGCCATTCCAACACCATGCAGTCTTCCCGCAGTACTCCACTCTGCATAGTCCATCCTGAAGCAGCATACCTCAGCCATTCCCACACCATGCAGTCTTCCCGCAGTACTCCACTCTGCATAGTCCATCCTGAAGCAGCATTCCTCAGCCATTCCCACACCATTCAGTCTTCCCGCAGAACTCCACTCTGCATAGCCATCCTGAAGCAGCATTCCTCAGCCATTCCCACACCATTCAGTCTTCCCGCAGAACTCCACTCTGCATAGTCCATCCTGAAGCAGCATTCCGCAGCCATTCCCACACCATTCAGTCTTCCCGCAGAACTCCACTCTGCATAGTCCATCCTGAAGCCGCATTCCTCAGCCATTCCAACACCATGCAGTCTGCCCGCAGAACTCCACTCTGCATAGTCCATCCTGAAGCCGCATTCCTCAGCCATTCCAACACCATGCAGTCTTCCCGCAGAACTTCACTCTGCAGAGTCCATCCTGAAGCCGCATTCCTCAGCCATTCCAACACCATGCAGTCTTCCCGCAGTACTCCACTCTGCATAGTCCATCCTGAAGCAGCATTCCTCAGCCATTCCCACACCATTCAGTCTTCCCGCAGTACTCCACTCTGCATAGTCCATCCTGAAGCAGCATTCCTCAGCCATTCCCACACCATTCAGTCTTCCCGCAGAACTCCACTCTGCATAGTCCATCCTGAAGCAGCATTCCTCAGCCATTCCCACACCATTAAGTCTTCCCGCAGAACTCCACTCTGCATAGTCCATCCTGAAGCAGCATTCCGCAGCCATTCCCACACCATTCAGTCTTCCCGCAGAACTCAACTCTGCATAGTCCATCCTGAAGCCGCATTCCTCAGCCATTCCAACACCATGCAGTATTCCCGCTCTGCATAGTCCATCCTGAAGCAGCATTCCGCAGCCATTCCCACACCATTCAGTCTTCCCGCAGAACTCAACTCTGCATAGTCCATCCTGAAGCCGCATTCCTCAGCCATTCCAACACCATGCAGTATTCCCGCAGAACTCCACTCTGCAGAGTCCATCCTGAAGCAGCATTCCTCAGCCATTCCAACACCATGCAGTCTTCCCGCAGAACTCCACTCTGCAGAGTCCATCCTGAAGCAGCATTCCTCAGCCATTCCCACACCATTCAGTCTTCCAGCAGAACTCCACTCTGCATAGTCCATCCTGAAGCAGCATACCTCAGCCATTCCCACACCATTCAGTCTTCCCGCAGAACTCCACTCTGCATAGTCCATCCTGAAGCAGCATACCTCAGCCATTCCCACACCATTCAGTCTTCCCGCAGAACTCCACTCTGCATAGTCCATCCTGAAGCAGCATTCCTCAGCCATTCCCACACCATTCAGTCTTCCCGCAGAACTCCACTCTGCATAGTCCATCCTGAAGCAGCATTCCTCAGCCATTCCCACACCATTCAGTCTTCCAGCAGAACTCCACTCTGCATAGTCCATCCTGAAGCAGCATACCTCAGCCATTCCAACACCATGCAGTCTTCCCGCAGTACTCCACTCTGCATAGTCCATCCTGAAGCAGCATACCTCAGCCATTCCCACACCATGCAGTCTTCCCGCAGTACTCCACTCTGCATAGTCCATCCTGAAGCAGCATTCCTCAGCTATTCCCACACCATTTGGTCTTCCTGCAGAACTCCACTCTGCATAGTCCATCCTGAAGCAGCATTCCTCAGCCATTCCCACACCATTCGGTCTTCCCGCAGAACTCCACTCTGCATAGTCCATCCTGAAGCCGCATTCCGCAGCCATTCGGTCTTCCCGCAGAACTCCACTCTGCATAGTCCATCCTGAAGCCGCATTCCTCAGCCATTCCAACACCATGCGGTCTTCCCACAGAACTCCTCTCTGCAGAGTCCATCCTGAAGCAGCATTCCTCATCCATTTCAACACCATGCGGTCTTTCCGCAGTACTCCACTCTGCATAGTCCATCCTGAAGCAGCTTTCCTCAGCCATTCCCACACCATGCGGTCTTCCCGCAGTACTCCACTCTGGATAGTCCATCCTGAAGCAGCATTCCTCAGCCATTCCCACACCATTCGGTCTTCCCGCAGAACTCCACTCTGCATAGTCCATCCTGAAGCAGCATTCCTCAGCCATTCACACACCATTCGGTCTTCCAGCAGAACTCCACTCTGCATAGTCCATACTGAAGCAGCATTCCTCAGCCATTCCAACACCATGCAGTCTTCCCGCAGTACTCCACTCTGCATAGTCCATCCTGAAGCAGCATTCCTCAGCCATTTCAACACCATGCGGTCTTCCCGCAGAACTCCACTCTGCATAGTCCATACTGAAGCAGCATTCCTCAGCCATTTCAACACCATGCGGTCTTCCCGCAGTACTCCACTCTGCATAGTCCATCCTGAAGCAGCATTCCTCAGCCATTCCAACACCATGCAGTCTTCCCGCAGTACTCCACTTTGCATAGTCCATCCTGAAGCAGCATTCCTCAGTTATTCCAACACCATGCAGTTTTCCCGCAGTACTCCACTCTGCATAGTCCATCCTGAAGCAGCATACCTCAGCCATTCCCACACCATGCAGTCTTCCCGCAGTACTCCACTCTGCATAGTCCATCCTGAAGCAGCATTCCTCAGCCATTCCCACACCATTCAGTCTTCCCGCAGAACTCCACTCTGCATAGCCATCCTGAAGCAGCATTCCTCAGCCATTCCCACACCATTCAGTCTTCCCGCAGAACTCCACTCTGCATAGTCAATCCTGAAGCCGCATTCCTCAGCCATTCCAACACCATGCAGTCTTCCCGCAGAACTCCACTCTGCATAGTCCATCCTGAAGCCGCATTCCTCAGCCATTCCAACACCATGCAGTCTTCCCGCAGAACTCCACTCTGCAGAGTCCATCCTGAAGCCGCATTCCTCAGCCATTCCAACACCATGCAGTCTTCCCGCAGTACTCCACTCTGCATAGTCCACCCTGAAACAGCATTCCTCAGCCATTTCAACACCATGCAGTCTTCCCGCAGTACTCCACTCTGCATAGTTCATCCTGAAGCAGCATTCCTCAGCCATTCCCACACCATTCAGTCTTCCCGCAGTACTCCACTCTGCATAGTCCATCCTGAAGCAGCATTCCTCAGCCATTCCCACACCATTCAGTCTTCCCGCAGAACTGCACTCTGCATAGTCCATCCTGAAGCAGCATTCCTCAGCCATTCCCACACCATTCAGTCTTCCCGCAGAACTCCACTCTGCATAGTCCATCCTGAAGCAGCATTCCGCAGCCATTCCCACACCATTCAGTCTTCCCGCAGAACTCCACTCTGCATAGTCCATCCTGAAGCCGCATTCCTCAGCCATTCCAACTCCATGCAGTATTCCCGCAGAACTCCACTCTGCAGAGTCCATCCTGAAGCAGCATTCCTCAGCCATTCCAACACCATGCAGTCTTCCCGCAGTACTCCACTCTGCATAGTCCACCGTGAAGCAGCATTCCTCAGCCATTCCCACACCATGCAGTCTTCCCGCAGTACTCCACTCTGCATAGTCCATCCTGAAGCAGCATTCCTCAGCCATTCCCACACCATTCAGTCTTCCCGCAGAACTCCACTCTGCATAGTCCATCCTGAAGCAGCATTCCTCAGCCATTCCCACACTATTCAGTCTTCCAGCAGAACTCCACTCTGCATAGTCCATCCTGAAGCAGCATACCTCAGCCATTCCCACACCATTCAGTCTTCCCGCAGAACTCCACTCTGCATAGTCCATCCTGAAGCAGCATACCTCAGCCATTCCCACACCATTCAGTCTTCCCGCAGAACTCCACTCTGCATAGTCCATCCTGAAGCAGCATAACTCAGCCATTCCCACACCATTCAGTCTTCCCGCAGAACTCCACTCTGCATAGTCCATCCTGAAGCAGCATTCCTCAGCCATTCCCACACCATTCATTCTTCCCGCAGAACTCCACTCTGCATAGTCCATCCTGAAGCAGCATTCCTCAGCCATTCCCACACCATTCAGTCTTCCAGCAGAACTCCACTCTGCATAGTCCATCCTGAAGCAGCATACCTCAGCCATTCCAACACCATGCAGTCTTCCCGCAGTACTCCACTCTGCATAGTCCATCCTGAAGCAGCATACCTCAGCCATTCCCACACCATGCGGTCTTCCTGCAGTACTCCACTCTGCATAGTCCATCCTGAAGCAGCATTCCTCAGCCATTCCCACACCATTTGGTCTTCCTGCAGAACTCCACTCTGCATAGTCCATCCTGAAGCAGCATTCCTCAGCCATTCCCACAACATTCGGTCTTCCCGCAGAACTCCACTCTGCGTAGTCCATCCTGAAGCCGCATTCCGCAGCCATTCCCACACCATTCGGTCTTCCCGCAGAACTCCACTCTGCGTAGTCCATCCTGAAGCCGCATTCCTCAGCCATTCCAACACCATGCGGTCTTCCCGCAGAACTCCACTCTGCAGAGTCTATCCTGAAGCAGCATTCCTCATCCATTTCAACACCATGCGGTCTTCCCGCAGTACTCCACTCTGCATAGTCCATCCTGAAGCAGCTTTCCTCAGCCATTCCCACACCATGCGGTCTTCCCGCAGTACTGCACTCTGGATAGTCCATCCTGAAGCAGCATTCCTCAGCCATTCCCACACCATTCGGTCTTCCCGCAGAACTCCACTCTGCATAGTCCATCCTGAAGCAGCATTCCTCAGCCATTCACACACCATTCGGTCTTCCAGCAGAACTCCACTCTGCATAGTCCATACTGAAGCAGCATTCCTCATCCATTTCAACACCATGCGGTCTTCCCGCAGTACTCCACTCTGCATAGTCCATCCTGAAGCAGCTTTCCTCAGCCATTCCCACACCATGCGGTCTTCCCGCAGTACTCCACTCTGGATAGTCCATCCTGAAGCAGCATTCCTCAGCCATTCCCACACCATTCGGTCTTCCCGCAGAACTCCACTCTGCATAGTCCATCCTGAAGCAGCATTCCTCAGCCATTCACACACCATTCGGTCTTCCAGCAGAACTCCACTCTGCATAGTCCACCCTGAAGCAGCATTCCTCAGCCATTCCAACACCATGCAGTCTTCCCGCAGAACTCCACTCTGCATAGTCCAT
Source organism: Ambystoma mexicanum (assembly GCF_040938575.1). NCBI lineage: Eukaryota > Metazoa > Chordata > Amphibia > Caudata > Ambystomatidae > Ambystoma > Ambystoma mexicanum. The sequence goes on along the minus strand of NC_090933.1, from coordinate 1,181,775,848 downwards.
CCTGAAGCAGCATTCCTCAGTCATTTCAACACCATGCAGTCTTCCCGCAGAACTCCACTCTGCATAGTCCATCCTGAAGCAGCATTACCTCAGCCATTCCCACACCATTCAGCCTTCCCGCAGAACTCCACTCTGCATAGTTCATCCTGAAGCAGCATTCCTCAGCCATTCCCACACCATTCAGTCTTCCCGCAGTACTCCACTCTGCATAGTCTATCCTGAAGCAGCATTCCTCAGCCATTCCCACACCATGCAATCTTCCCGTTGTACTCCACTCTGCATAGTCTATCCTGAAGCAGCATTCCTCAGCCATTCCCACACCATGCAGTCTTCCCGCAGAACTCCACTCTGCATAGTCCATCCTGAAGCAGCATTCCTCAGCCATTCCCACACCATGCAGTCTTCCCGCAGAACTCCACTCTGCATAGTCCATCCTGAAGCAGCATTCCTCAGCCATTCCCACACCATGCAGTCTTCCCGCAGAACTCCACTCTGCATAGTCTATCCTGAAGCAGCATTCCTCAGCCATTCCCACACCATTCAGTGTTCCCGCAGTACTCCTCTCTGCATAGTCTATCCTGTAGGGTATTTTGTGGAGATTTGGGGCCTGACGGTATTTTATTACCGCCGAAAAATAACTTAGCAATAATCACTCTTTGTATTCAGATTTGGCCATGTGCAACAATAATACAATGGACATGCATTATTTCAGCACCCAGACCTGCATATTTGGTATACGTGGTTGGTGGTATTTTGGTGAGCATACTTCCCTTGTTTTATTTGTGGCCCCAATGTCCAGAATCCCTTATCTTTGCTTAGATTTTTCGTGTGATCACTAGAGAGACCTCAGACCTGCATTCTAGGAATACCACATTTCCAGTGATAGTGTTGGTGTGCCACCATGGGCGAACTCACTGACTTATTTACGACAGAGAGCTATATGTGGTAGTCTTGTGGTAATTTCCACTACCTTATATACGGTAGGGAGCTATGTTCAGAGAGTCTCTCTTCCCGTTGGCTCATGTACCTCCAACAAGTTATGCTACAGTTACTCACAATTATTCATACTGATTCTGACATGCACACATCTGTCTTAAAATGACCATTGCACTGTTTAAAAATCTCCCCACATCATTGGCATTGTAATGGTAAATAGAAAATAAACCACCCGTCTGTTTTCAAATATTTTCTGTATTATAAAAGTTGCATTTAGACATGATCTCATTCTTTACAGAAATAAATAAAATGGTACAGTAAAAGCATTTTCTATGTCACACTGCAAAGAGCGTGGCGGAGAACAGAACTCAAATTGCAACATTGGTATTTGATTAAGACACGCACAGGAATCCTACACTGACTGCATATTTTCGTGCACACACCCGGCTCCCACGCTTAGGTAATTACCTTATCTGAGTGTTCTTCAGTTGTTCTCTTTGTGAATGTGGCTCTCTTGGATTAACTCCAGCAAAAAGGAACGCTTGCCTTCTCAAGCTGGGGTCATTGCCTGGAATTCTCAGCTTTTTCAGATAGGAATGCCTCAGCCAGGGGAAAGGTTTTTCTTTCAGCTCTCCCCAGTCTCGACTGCAGCAGGACACCGGAATCTGCATTCAGTCAGGACCCCACAGCCAGGTCTTCTCCCCAGTAGTGCAGAAAGATGTCTCCCTGTCTTTTTCCCTGATACTGCCCACTAAAACTTTCCTCTCAGCCCTCTGTATGACGTGTCCCAATGAAATCCATCATCTCTCATCCTCCTACTCTTCAACAATAGCTTCGCTTATACATTTGCAATTGTTGCAAATCTGACTTCCTCCTTCCTGCAGTTACTGTGCACAAAAACACGGAGAATCAGGCAGAGAAGAGAAGAGAAAAAATCTGCACACACATTTAAATGGTTTTCAGAGTATGCCTAATTCTGCAGTGGAGAACACATTTTATTAGTGGGTTATATTAAAATAAGGTTTTATTAGTCAGGTTAATGGTTAATAGGTTAGCTGTTAATTTTCAAATGTGTCTCTAGCAATATAGGCATTTCAGGTGAAAAATAGTGTGCATTTTTAAATGAACACGTGTGCTTTTAACTGTAAAAATAGATTTGCATCTTATATCTTAAAATCGTTTTTGACTGAATAGTCTGTCTTTCCTTGTTAATCTGCTAACCCATATAGCAATGCACCGCACCCTTGTGGTGGTGGTGCTGCAAAAAAATTTTGTTACTTGTGCAGTATTGCTGTACTCTGTACTGTAACACGCCAAATATCCTTACATATACCCTCCTTTTGTTTTTAGAACTTGGCTATAATCCAAGCCAATTCCTAAAAACAACTTGTTCTATTTTTTCTTACAATATAGCAATCCAACAAAATGAATATTCATGTGCATCAATGAAAATTTGCAATCAACATTTCATCTGAGTCCATCAGTTCATAAAATGTTCCACATTTGCCTTCTCAGTGGAAGTGGCATTACTTTAAGTTTAAATTTTCCAAGTCAATTAAAAACAATGAAATAAAACAACTAACTAAAACAAATAAGTAACATAACAAGTTAAAATAAATAATTAAAATAATAAATACGTGGAACTTCATATGCCGGAACTTTTGTTTTGTCTCTTTTGGTATGTCCCGACCAGCGATGTTATTCGGTTCATTCGAGTACTCTTTCATCTTGGCAATCTTGAATCCACAGTAGTCATCTCTTTTGGCATTCCGGTTATTTTGTCTTCACCTCCACCTGGAGGCAGACATCTTTTGGTCTTCATCCAGGGGACTCCAGGACTCCATCATCTCCCGTGGCCTCTGATCCCGGAACCTCCGACCAAATAATGTTAATTGTCTAAATCAAAATAGAAAATAAACATATTAAGTACATAGCACAATACTAATTTCCACCTTTTGCCAAAAATAAAACATGCTTGGTAAAAATATTTCGTTTATATTTTTTTCTGTTTTTTTTTTTCTGAAATCAAATACAAGTTAAAAGAAAACAAGCATATATAAAACAGCATTCAATATTTAATACACTTTCTCTCTGCACACCAACCATGAGCTTCCATTATATGTGCATTTATTTATTTATTTATTTATTTATTTATTTTATATTATATATTTTACATATACTACAGTGTTTATGTGCCATCATAACAATCAACTTTTTAACTTCTTTGTCACTGCCTCCTGATTGTACCCATTTATTTTCTCAAGGGACTCTATCCGTTTCCACATGCTCAAGCTGCCTGATCTCATGTCTGGGATGGCATGGTTTGATTTGATTTACATGGACAAACTGCTCTATTGCTGTTTCACCTTCATTTTTCAAAATTTTATACACTACAGGAGAGACTCTATCTATAATTCGAAATGGCCCCTGCCAGGCTGCTAGAAATTTAGAATTTTTCTGTTTACTTTTTCCAAAATGAAACTTGTACACCTGATCCCCTACATTGTATTCCTTTACTGATGTCTTTTTATCATAATATGACTTTGCACTGTCAGCAGCTCTTTCCAGATTTCTCTGCACAAAAGCAAATGCATGTTGCAAATGCCTCCTCAGTTCATCAATATATTCATGAACTGTGGATGCACTCACTAGAGTTTGCTCATGTGTTCTGTATAGTAGGTGTTGTGGTAACACCATTTTCCTACCTGTTAAGACCTCATGGGGGCTAACACCTGTTGCTTTGGCAGGAGTCGACCTGATTGCCATCAGAACCAATGGTAAACGCAAATCCCAGCTGGAACCTGCTTCTGCCACAAATTTCTTTAAAATATCCACAACAGACCTATTGCTTCTTTCAACTGTACCTGAAGACGCCGCCCGATATGCGATATGTAGTTTCCTTTTCACACCTAGTATTTGCCATACCTTGCTCATTAGAGTACTTGTGAAATGACTTCCTCTGTCTGACTCAATTCTTTGTGGCAACCCAAACCTTGAGAACACATGGTTCACCAGCAATGTGGCTGCTGTTTGCGCACTACAATCTGGTGCAGGAATGCACTCAATCCACTTTGACATCAAACATACCACACTCAAAATATAACGGTGTCCCCTGCTCGACCTTTTTAAAGGACCTACATAGTCTATTTGCAAATCTGACCATGGGAGAGTCAGGCCTCTTTTCATCAATGGTGCTCTGTGCATTGGGAAAGCAGGTTTAAATTGGGCGCATACTAGACATCCTCTAGTATATAATTCCACATCTTGGGACATTTGAGGCCAGTAAGCATAATCTTTTAGTATTTCTAATGTTTTTTGTGAACCTCTATGGCCTGCAGTTATGGCATCGTGTGCATGGTGTAGCATTAGTCCTCTGAATGAAAGGGGTACTACCCACTGTATTTGCCCTGTTATGGACTCTCTAATCATGAGTCCATCCTGTAATCTGATTCGTGTTTTGTTCTTTAATAACACCCTCAACTCTTCTTTTCCCATACAATCATTTTCTGTTAAAGGATTTTGTTCAGGATCTATCAAATGATTATAATAGATTCCCAAAATTTGATCATTCTTTTGTGCCTCAATCAAATCTTGGTCTGGCGTGTCATGACTCCACTGCACCACCGGTTGATCTACCTCCTTTGGTGCTTTAGAACGTGTGACTGCATCAATTTGTATTTCACCCATTAAATAATCAATAGGTAGCAATTCTCCTATCACAGCCCCAATCTTAGCCAGATGGTCTGCCTTATCATTTCCCTCCTTATCCTCTACTGGTGTTTTTAAATGCCCACGAATTTTTCTCCAGTATATTGTTAAATTATTTTCTGACACCAATTTGTCTATGGCTTGTATCATTTTTCCATGTTTAAGTGGCTTTTTGTTGTATGTAACCATGCCTCTTGCTTTCCAACCAGGCAAATACTCCACAAAGCTATTCCGTGCATAGTCAGAATCAGTCACCAGGACAATTTCACTGAACTTTTTATCAACTGCAGTAGCAATTGCTTTATAGATGGCTGCCAATTCCGCCACCTGACTGCTCCTATCTCCAATCCTCATCCCTATACTAGGAACGCCTTCACATTTCAACCAGACATTTCCTATTCCTGCCACTAATTGTTTATTATTGTCATTTTCAATGTGAAAAGCACAACCGTCCACATATACAGTTGGCAAATCCTTGCATGTTTTTTCATCAAAAGCTTTGTGTGGTGATTGTTCAAATTCCTGTAAACTAGCTTCCACATCCATTTCATTTGTTATTTGTTCAGCTGCACAGTCATGTAAGTCAGCTAACCCTTGAGCAATTGGGCTCTTTTTATTTTGTCCATATCTTACTTCTACGGGAAAACCTTGTAATGCCAGCGTCCATGAAGTGATTCTGGATTGCGCTAGATTGCCTGATCTAATTCTTTTACTCTCTAAAAATTGCAAAGGTTGATGATTTGTTTCAATAATCACCTTTTCTCCCTGAACAATGGGGCGGAAATGTTGTAGCGCCCACACAGTGGTTAATAGGGCCTTCTCACATTCATTAAATTTCATTTCAACTTGGGAAAAAGCCTTACTTGCATATGCAATGGTTTTGTGATTCAAATCGTGTTTTTGTGATAACACTGCTGACATACAATGTTCAGAAAAGCCTATTTCTATAAAGAAATCCCTGTCCTTTATGGGGTATGCTAAACATGGTGCCTTTACAAGACATTCCTTCAATCTAGCCACTGCATCAGACTGCTCTCTTTCCCATCTCCAGGGAGTATTTAGTTTAAGCAGTTTAGTCAATGGTTGAGTGATTTCTGCATAATTCTCAATGAACTTTCTGTTATAGCCTGTCATCCCTAATAAACTTTTTACTCCTTTCACATTTTTAGGATCTTTTAATCTTTGTATGGCCTCTATTTTCCTCCTTTGTGGATTTAGCCCATGTTCAGTCACTTCATGCCCTAGAAAGTTCACTTTTTTCTTGCACCATTGTGCTTTTTGCAAAGATACTTTGGCGCCTGCTTTCTGCAATTGGCCAAGCACATGTCTTATTTCATCAAAATGGCTTTTAAGGCTTTCATTTTTTATCAGGACATCATCCACATAAACTATTGTTCCTCTTTCCGCTGCATCCGGCATGGCCTTTCTCAAAAATATGCCAAATTCACTCCCACTATTGATGTACCCGAACGGAGCTCTAAGCCAGGCATATTGAGTCCTGTCAAATGTAAAGGAAAATAGGTGTTGTATCTCCTCTGCCAATGGCACACACCAATATCCAGATGTGAGATCTAATGTGGTAAATACATTTGAACCATGTATCTGAGCTAGGCCCTGATCAATGAATGGTAGTGGCCATCTAGATACTGGTACTCTTTTATTTAACTCTCTTAAGTCTGCACACAGCCGCCATTGACCATTTGGCTTTAACACACCTAAAATAGGCGTATTGGATGTGCTATGAATGGGCCTAATTATTCCCCGCGATTCCAAATTTTTAATAATCTCTGCCAATGATTCTAAACATGCCAGCGGTAGTCTATACTGGCGTACAAACACTGGATTTCTGCTACAACCTTCTGGTAGTGTGGCCACATGTAAACCAGTTAAACCACAATCATAAGCATCTTTTGCAAATACATCCTTAAACTCCATAAATATTTCCCTCAGGTCGTCTCGATCCTCATCGCTGTCACATGCATCCGCTAAGGAGATCTGCTCTTCTACCATTCTGGAAAATTCTGGAAACTCTTCTGGTAAAGGAATCTCAGCGCTTTCCTCTAACTGTGTGGCTGTGTCTTTTTGTAGAGCTGCCACTTTTAAATATTTTGGCATATCAGCTTCCACTTCAATGGGCTGATTTCCTGTTTCATTTTCATTTAAATTAAATATTATGCAATCCTCTTGATGGCAGCACACTGTCTCATTTGAATCATAAGGATACACAGAATGAATTGTAAATATTCCTTTGGGCTGAGAGTCCAGGTGTTCTGGCAACTCGCCCTTGGCATCTACATATTTTTCAGGAATATTCCCAATCACCATGTTATTTAAATCTGCCGTATAATGTGATTTTTGTATGGCCATTCCTAATGGGGAGTTTTCCTCTAAATGAATATCCTGACAACCTTTATTATTTACCATGATTTTTACAGATCCCTCACCAATGTCTACCAATGGAATGTATTCATAATCCAGGCCTTGCTGTTTTATGGATTCATTCAGGCATACAAATGCATCAGAGCCTTTCATCTGCTGTCCATTTTTGCATTTCAGTGTTATTGCAAACTGTTTTGTAAATGCAGGAATAATAGTATCTTTCCTCATTTGTAATTCGACTGCATAAGGAACCAGTTGTGCACAATGATAAGCCCTTCTTTTGTCTTCAAATTCAGGTGCCGGACCACCTAGGCGTGACCATATTTTTTGATTAAGGAAATCTAACACCATACACATTCTGTGCATGATGTCATTGCCCATGTAAAATTCATTTTGTGCTCCATTCACTATCCATACATTATGGTAAATTGTTTTCTGCCCAATGCTAATTTTAAGCATGCATCTGCCTGCAATTCGGTTTTCAAAGTCTGGACTGTCCAACCCAGAAACATATTGGTTTTTAATCCTAAATTTCGGGATTTCTTCCCTCTCCATAATTTTTTGCAACAATTTCTCATTAATGAAACTCCTTTCATGTTCAAGCGCTAAAGTGGCTTTTATTGTTTTAAGATAATCATTTATACCAACGTGAACCCATGGTTGCTCATCTTCCATGTGTATTTCTGCCAGAGTGGTAATGTGTTTTTCTGAATCTGTTTTAGGAACAATATTCTGTTTGCATGTATTCTCTTTTAAGTAAAAACGTAATGTGTGCTCATCTATAGCAGTCTGCCAATCTTTCCTTGGGTCCAAGTATATTTGTACAGGTAGTTTTTCATTGTCGCTCTGATCTTTGTCTTGACACATTAATATAACAGTGACACTAGGTATGCAGCTATTCTGGAGATATACCTCCACAGCATCATTTGTTTTGGCCACGGTGTGACATTCTTTTATATTGCTGTTTTGTGATTTTAGTTTCTTAGGCCTCAATGGTTTTTTGGTTAAGGACCACAGCACTCCATTCACCCCATCTATGAGAGGAGACAATCTTTTCAGGCAATCTGTCCCCATCAGAAATGGAATTTCACAAATAGATGTGATCAATACCTCTTGTTTCATTCTGTGCTTTCCTATTTTTATGTCAACCTCAGTTACACCTATGATGGGCACCTCCTCCCCATTAAAGTTATGCACTGGGCCTTGATTTGCCTTCACTGTGATCTGACTCTGTGGAGGCCTCCCTTCATTGATACTCTTTACCAGCTCCTTGGACATAATTGTGGCCTGTGCGCCAGTGTCAATCATAGCGAAGGTGTGGCATTTTTCTTCTACAGTGATGGGTGCATAATATCTGTCCTCAACTTCCTCTAATACACATAAGAAATGTGAATTCTTACTGATTTCAGGGCTCACCTTTCTCAGGTCTTTTTCACTTTTGGCTAAGCACATTGGTAAATGAAAAGACATTTTTCCCTCCTTTTTACCCATTTCTGTGCGAGATATTTTATTCATTTCTCCATGTTCAGAGGTTTTTTGGAGTGTGGCCACTGTTTGCCCATCCATCTGGGTAACATCAGAGACCACATTACAACCTCCCAACTGAACATGTGTAACAACATCATTCAGCAATTTGTCATTTTTTAATTCTGTGCATTTGTGATCATTTAGTGTAATACCAGCCCTTTCAGCCTCTTCAAAAATATGTGGCTCAAAGAATTCTTCAGGTGATTGACTTGTACCCTCCTTGTGAGTATTTCCTTTTTCTGTCTGTGTTTGGTCATTGTTTTGCTTGCCCAGGGAAGGAGCTATGGCATCCCCACTTACTCCCTGTTCACTGGTATTCCCCATGCATGAGTCATTTTTCTTAAATCTGTTCCTTTGTTCTTTTGGAATTCCTAATGTTTCTTTTTCATTTGTGCAAATCTTTACTGTTTTATTTAGCTCTAAGTTAAACCGTACCTCTTTTTTAGAAGTATTTGCACTTTCTATCACAATTTCATTTACTGGTACTTTCATTTTTAATCCATTAGTCACCTCAGAGTTGTCATGCAAAATTATATCAGAGCAATCTGTCATTTTGGCACTGCGATTATCATGAGTACTTAGTCACTTTTCGGAAGCCCCCCGGTCATTGCTATGGCCATCAGCCCCCTCTTTGGAAGGTTGTTTTTGCGCTGTATAGAGCTTTCCTATTTGCTCAGCTAACATTTTCACTTGGGCCTCAAGGCACTGGAACCTTTCCATCTCTCTAGGATCCTCTTTCTGTGGCCTAGGTCGATATTGGTTGTTTTCCCCCTGATTGGATCTATTCTGATACCTCTCAGGTGATTGATACCGGTTGGGATGGTTTCTGAACTCTTGATTCATTTGTGGAGGGGAGCGGGTTGCACCCATCCTTTGATTATAGTCCCCTGGTGGGGAATCATTGTACTGGCGTGGACTGTAGTTCACGTTTTGCCTCATGTCCTGTCTCTCAGATTGTGGGTACTGGCCCCTATGTTGATTTCCATTATCAGTAAATCGATCCACATATCGGGGCCTATCCTGATTACCATATATCATGGTGTTGGGATCAAACCTACTCTGTGTCCCCAATGACTGGTAGGGACCATCATTTCTTTGATCTTGATTTTGTCTCTGGTTATTGTTCATACCTGCCATATCAGGCCGATATCTTACCCGGGGTCTATCTCCTAAATATCTAGGGCTGATGTAGCTCTCTCTATTACTAGGATCATGTGTTTGGAACATTGGTACAGGAAATGGCGATCTTTGTTGATTACCCCTTTGTTCAGGTGTCACATTATTTTTACCTTGGCTTTGAGCAGACTCAAGGGACATTTTGGCTGACCTGATTTCCATTACTGTGGCTGAGGGTTCTTTAGATTTAGGCCTAGTATCTTTCATTTTATCACTTTCTCTACCCTGACAATAGAGTACCTCATATAGCTTTGTGCTTTGATGTACAATCCATTCAAGGGACTTGTCACGGTCAAATTCACGGACCAATTGGGATATGATGTCTTTCTGTAGCCCATAGAAGTATGCGGTTTTAAACTCATTGGAATTTGAGTCAAAAGATACATCAAAGCGAGAGAATGCTCTTTTTAAGTCTTGTAAAAATTGGCGAGGGGATGTATTAGGTCCAGCAGTAATAGTATACGCGACTTTCTTTGCCTCCTGCAATGACTGAAAAGGAGAAAAATGACGCCTAATTTCTTTTTCAAACTCCAGCCATGTCATATTCTGCTGTTCATTTAATCCCCTTATGATGCTGGCCGTCGGGGCATCTAAAGTTAAATGAAAATATTGTCTGTACTGTTCCTTAGGTATCTGGAGTGCTTTAAAAATGTCATGTACCGCTTCTAAGTGATCCTCAATGCAGCATTCACCTCCCTTTTTAAATGGTTTGATCAGGGCTTTAATGGATTTCATTATTTTTATGGGGCTACTTGTTGCAATGCATGGAATTGCACTATTTTGTGATTCAATCCTGTTTTCAGGTGTATGAGATTGGTGGCTGCCCCCAATGGGAGTATCAAATCCCCCAAGGGCGCTGCAACCAAGTTCAGTCACCGGCCCAGTCACTGGGACACTAGCTCTTTGGGCAGAGCTAGAATTCATCTCCACTCCATTGAATGTGGTACCCTGCCGCCTCTCCTGTGACCTGGGAATGCACATTTGCTGTTCTAAGTCCTTACATTTTTTAAGGAGTCTGTTGGCTTCATCATGCAAATAATTATTTTCATCACTCATTTTATTAATTGCCTCCTGCATATCGCACATTTGCATTTGGCATTCATTGAACTCTTTATTTCTCTTGTCTCTTTCTTGGATCATTTTAATCATTTCTTGTTCTGCACTCTGGAGATCACCTTCTTTTTCGCAATATTCTTTTTGTAAAATCTGCATTTCTGAAACAACCTCATCTTTATCCTGCCTAATGTGATCCACTAAGGCTTTTAAGTGTGTCAATTCTTGCTCACTATCTTCAAATTGTTTCTTGCTTTTGGATAACTGAGTATCAAAGTCTCTGCATTTTAATTGCATGTCTTTTTGGCATACATCCAATTCTGCTCTCAACATTTCCTGATTTTTACTTGCCCCATCTAATTCAGTCTTTAACCTGTTAATTAGCTGAGTATCATTCTCTTGCATTCGCAGGGACTTGTTTAAAATAAACCATATTTTGCCGCATAGCCGTATTAAACAGTCTTTCTCTGCACTTTTATCGGCTGCATTCAATAATCTTGTAAGGCAGACCTGAATTATGCTGCCTTCTGCAAAAATATTGTCTAGTTTTTCTTTCTGCACCTCACCCTGAATGCGGTTACTCCAGTCTAACGTGCTATTCGAAGACCAATTCCCATGTGCAAATAACTTTGCCTCTAAATATTGCACTAGATCTGAGAATGTGGTTTCCCTTTGTGACATTCTGAAATTCGTTTTTAGTGGCACACTGCTATTATAAAATGGGTTCCCTTTAATGTGCAAATGGCAGTGTGAGACACGCTTGCCACGCCCAGTAGGTACTCTATGATCACTTTCCCGGCCTGCAACGCACCATAAATATGTAGGGTATTTTGTGGAGATTTGGGGCCTGACGGTATTTTATTACCGCCGAAAAATAACTTAGCAATAATCACTCTTTGTATTCAGATTTGGCCATGTGCAGCAATAATACAATGGACATGCATTATTTCAGCACCCAGACCTGCATATTTGGTATACGTGGTTGGTGGTATTTTGGTGAGCATACTTCCCTTGTTTTATTTGTGGCCCCAATGTCCAGAATCCCTTATCTTTGCTTAGATTTTTCGTGTGATCACTAGAGAGACCTCAGACCTGCATTCTAGGAATACCACATTTCCAGTGATAGTGTTGGTGTGCCACCATGGGCGAACTCACTGACTTATTTACGACAGAGAGCTATATGTGGTAGTCTTGTGGTAATTTCCACTACCTTATATACGGTAGGGAGCTATGTTCAGAGAGTCTCTCTTCCCGTTGGCTCATGTACCTCCAACAAGTTATGCTACAGTTACTCACAATTATTCATACTGATTCTGACATGCACACATCTGTCTTAAAATGACCATTGCACTGTTTAAAAATCTCCCCACATCATTGGCATTGTAATGGTAAATAGAAAATAAACCACCCGTCTGTTTTCAAATATTTTCTGTATTATAAAAGTTGCATTTAGACATGATCTCATTCTTTACAGAAATAAATAAAATGGTACAGTAAAAGCATTTTCTATGTCACACTGCAAAGAGCGTGGCGGAGAACAGAACTCAAATTGCAACATTGGTATTTGATTAAGACACGCACAGGAATCCTACACTGACTGCATATTTTCGTGCACACACCCGGCTCCCACGCTTAGGTAATTACCTTATCTGAGTGTTCTTCAGTTGTTCTCTTTGTGAATGTGGCTCTCTTGGATTAACTCCAGCAAAAAGGAACGCTTGCCTTCTCAAGCCGGGGTCATTGCCTGGAATTCTCAGCTTTTTCAGATAGGAATGCCTCAGCCAGGGGAAAGGTTTTTCTTTCAGCTCTCCCCAGTCTCGACTGCAGCAGGACACCGGAATCTGCATTCAGTCAGGACCCCACAGCCAGGTCTTCTCCCCAGTAGTGCAGAAAGATGTCTCCCTGTCTTTTTCCCTGATACTGCCCACTAAAACTTTCCTCTCAGCCCTCTGTATGACGTGTCCCAATGAAATCCATCATCTCTCATCCTCCTACTCTTCAACAATAGCTTCGCTTATACATTTGCAATTGTTGCAAATCTGACTTCCTCCTTCCTGCAGTTTCTGTGCACAAAAACACGGAGAATCAGGCAGAGAAGAGAAGAGAAAAAATCTGCACACACATTTAAATGGTTTTCAGAGTATGCCTAATTCTGCAGTGGAGAACACATTTTATTAGTGGGTTATATTAAAATAAGGTTTTATTAGTCAGGTTAATGGTTAATAGGTTAGCTGTTAATTTTCAAATGTGTCTCTAGCAATATAGGCATTTCAGGTGAAAAATAGTGTGCATTTTTAAATGAACACGTGTGCTTTTAACTGTAAAAATAGATTTGCATCTTATATGTTAAAATCCTTTTTGACTGAATAGTCTGTCTTTCCTTGTTAATCTGCTAACCCATATAGCAATGCACCGCACCCTTGTGGTGGTGGTGCTGCAAAAAAATGTTGTTACTTGTGCAGTATTGCTGTACTCTGTACTGTAACACGCCAAATATCCTTACAATCCTGAAGCAGCATTCCTCAGCCATTCCCACACCATGCAGTCTTCCCGCAGTACTCCACACTGCATAGTCTATCCTGAAGCAGCATTTCTCAGCCATTCCCACACCATGCAGTCTTTCCGCAGTACTCCACTCTGCATAGTCCATCCTGAAGAAGCATTCCTCAGCCATTCCCACACCATGCAGTCTTCCCGTAGAACTCCACTCTGCATAGTCCATCCTGAAGCAGCACTCCTCAGCCATTCCCACACCATGCAGTCTTCCCGCAGTACTCCACTCTGCATAGTCCACCCTGAAGCAGCATTCCTAAGCCATTCCCACACCATGCAGTCTTCCCGCAGAACTCCACTCTGCATAGTCCATCCTGAAGCAGCATTCCTCAGCCATTCCCACACCATGCAGTCTTCCTGCAGAACTCCACTCTGCATAGTCCATCCTGAAGCAGCATTCCTCAGCCATTCCCACACCATGCAGTCTTCCCGCAGAACTCCACTCTGCATAGTCTATCCTGAAGCAGCATTCCTCAGCCATTCCCACACCATGCAGTCTTCCCGCACGCAGTACTCCACTCTGCATAGTCTATCCTGAAGCAGCATTCCTCAGCCATTGCCCTTATCCAACCTGCTCTTCTCAGTATCTTCTTATAGTCTACTGAGAGTTACCAAATGAGTCCGGGGAGAAGTATTTTGGGAATTAACAGAACCAGCCAAAGCTTTGGTGGTTCAAGATCTTGTAAACTTTGCAAACCTTTTCCAGAGATTCATCTGGAAGAAGAAAAACAAAAAACAAGATGAGGCTGACTTTAAATGGTGAGGAAAGAGCAGGGAGGCGGTGGGGGGAAACTGCTGCCACCCCAAACAGGGCATTATAACATGCCCAACTGAGGTAGCGCAGGGTGCAGGTGTATATTAAACCTGTTTTTCTTCTTCCACCACTGTAAATAGAACAAAAAGTGGTAATCAGTCTTGGGGTATGGTGAGAAGAGGATTGGAGCTGGGGGCATATGTGTGTCTTTGGGTGTAGCAAAGGTGCTGTTTCCAACCCCAAAACTGGCCTGTGAATATTTGTGCTGTAACAAACCTTTGTATTGATATTTATAGGTTACTTTGTGTAGAGGTTGGCATGGCTTTCATCCTAGTGTATGAAATACTCACCAAGCAATACATGACATGATACAATAAATAACAAGTAATGGTTTTTGAGTAGGTATGGGAAATAGGAAATTGTCTTGTTTGTTTGTTTATTTTATTTATATAGCGCTCCAGACCCAGGAGTAAATGGTCACTTAAGGAAAGGTTACACATATACAATATATATAGCGTATGCAGTTATACATTTTAGAGTTAATATACAATATATACAGTCAGAGGTAGTTAGCGCGTACAATTAAACATTAGAATGGTATGTACAGTATATACAGTAGTCAGGTTCTTAGAACCGCTTGGGATTGGTTTTATCCAATAGCCAACCAATGGCTAGTTTCCTGAACTGTTGGAATGATTCAGTAGATTTGATATTCAATGGTAAGGTATTCCAGAGTTGAGGGGCGAGGACCATGAAGCTTGAGCCGCCGGCTCTTTTAAAGGAGAATCTGGGCACCATGAGGCAGAGAGTGTTGGAGGATCTAGTGATTCTAGTATTTGGTTTCAGAGTGAGGTTATTAGTGAGATGGGGGGGGGCTAGGTGGTTTAGGGCTTTGAAGGTGAGGCAGAGAATTTTTAAGTCCATTTTTTGTTGAATGGAGAGCCATTTACAAGAGATTCTGTTGGGGGAGATGTGCTCTCTCCTAGGAATGTTTAGTGCTGCTCGCAGCGCGTTGTTTTGGAGAACCTGAAGTTTTTTTGAGTATACCTTGGTTGGCGCCTAGGTATAGGCTATTGCAATAGTCAAGCTTGGATTGTATGAGAGCCCTAGCCAGTGTGA
Organism: Ambystoma mexicanum; assembly: GCF_040938575.1. Taxonomy (NCBI): domain Eukaryota; kingdom Metazoa; phylum Chordata; class Amphibia; order Caudata; family Ambystomatidae; genus Ambystoma; species Ambystoma mexicanum. The sequence continues at coordinate 1,181,760,643 of NC_090933.1, read as the reverse complement.
GGCAGCTGTTAGTGGATAGAAATGGTCTGCAGGCTCTAATTAGTTTCCCAGTGTAGGCGGTTGTTGAGGCGGTCGATGCTTCCTGTCAATCGCCCCCTTTCGCTGCCTCCCCTCCGAGAAGCCTTTTCAAGGAATTGGCTGTTCTGCTACAACCCTTCCTCTGGGAAAACATAGCTCCTAGTTTGGCTCTTTAGAAATTACAACCTCCAACCTCGTTAGGGGGAATGAATATCCCCAATTTAAAAACACTATCACTTGGCTTTCTCAGTGAGACACGTATGTAGGAGGATAAAGCCAGATGCAGATCTTTGTAGCCCTGTTACAAAAACAAGCGGTTATATGTGATTTTACCGACGGAAAATTGAGAGTGGTACATTTAATCGCGACCAAACTACCGAAAAAAAATAATCTTTTTTATTTTTTTATTTGGGGTGGTCCCACACCCCTTTTTTAATCATTACAACACCACCCCAACCCCATCCCGACCCATTTTATCTCCTTACCCCACTACCATATATATATTTATTTAATATTTGTCGATGTTTTTCAGTAATATGGTCTTGGGTGAAATGTACCACTCTGTTTTGTTTTTGGTAAATTGACGGGGTACCAAAACAAGCATTAGTGATTTGTCAGGCACTGCTATTAAATTTCCAGGTACTCAAACAATTTTGCACCCTCTACTATCAATGGCCGGTTAACACCATCACTGCAGTGCCTGGCAAGTGCCTTTCCCATGAATGTACACAAGCCCATACTATTGGCATTGCGAATGCTTGGTGATACTTGACCGGTCCTTTGTTCTAGAAGCGAGTGCAGTCATAAATCTGCCGTATTACACCTGAGGCAGCTGCGATTTCTTCAATGCTGATTTATCAAATGGTTTATTGGTAACCTTCACCAAAAAGTGCCTATTTTGAACTGACCACATTAGTTGTATGTGATATCATCAGTCTGCAATTACTATTGTCACAGATTATGTGGGAAAATATACATAATGTTGAAGCATTGGTCTCTTAATCGACACACAAATACGTTAAAAAGAATGTGGCCACCAAGCACCACTCAAAGTTCTCTCCCACTGTTCTCTGTGCCAGGTGCCGGATAGGCAGGGCCCATCACCGGATTTTCCATCGAAGGAGAATTCATTGCATTTCTTTCATCGAGTTTTGATGCAATTGTATGTGGGGGGTGGGTAAGGCTAATAAAAACAGGTATAGGGGGCTTGGAAGGGGGATGTGGGTAGTCTCACCCTGCATACATTTGCGGCAAAATTTCATGAATGAAAAAGTAAAAAGGATGATTTTTCCTGGGATGGAATCGCATAAAACCCCCAACAGTAGCGCAGTGAAGGGTTGCCGTGCCCATGCACACTTCATGCGTCTATCCACGAAAATGAAAGCTACAAAGGCACTTCCTCTTCAATGCGTGAGTCTATGATTCTTCATTTCTCTCACCAGAGGTGTTGCTAGGTCTGGAAAAGATCAGGGACTAAACTAATGTCGGGATTGGCGGGATTCAGGGCTAGCTGTAGCCTTTTGGTTGTAGTTCCTGAGCTTCTATCCAGGGCTACAACCAAAAGATCCGGGACTATAGCCCCCTAAGCCCCCCACCCCTAGCAACGCCTCTGTCTCTCACACTGGGTTCTTTGGAAGGCTTCACGATCACCCTCATTACTCATTTAATTGGATACACCCGTAAGTCCTACACCATTTCCTCTCCCCAACCCCGGCCCCAAAACATGTTCATCTGCCCTCATACTAATACACCCACACCCCACCTCCCCGGAGACCTCAACCGTAAGCGATCTGGCTACTTGGATTGTGGCCTAGTAGGATTGATGTCTTTCTTCTCTCTGTTTCCCCTCCCTTGCCTCGTTGCGCCTTGAAACACTTGTGTATGGGCGCGTTATAAATGCCCTATAATATCATATCATATCATATCGTATCATTGTGCCACATGTGAATCGAGGCAAGCCCCAAAAAATTATTTCCAAGTCCAAGAGGTAGGCCCCCTACATCAGATCAGCAAAGAAATAGACCCTGTGCGTCAACCACCGGACTAGCAACAACATAGAGATCTGTTGTAAAACAGAAGCAATATCTTCATATTGATGTTTCTCCAGCCAGTAATATGAGTGGATACGCACCATATCACACAGGAAATCTTGCAGAAAAAAATAAATGTGTATTTTTCATAAAAATACATTCCAATCTCGGATAAATAATGTTGACTTACACTGCTGAAAAGAAAATCCATCAGAGGTAATTAGCAGCCCTTTTTATCAGCAAAAGAATGTGGAGCAATCTACGGAAGAGTCTTCACTACGTTGGCTCGTAATATTGTAATTGGTTATTTATAATGCGCTTAATACCCAGAAGTTTCTTAGCGCGGACCCGGGGATCCAACCTGTGTTGCTCAGCGTCGTCTTGTTTCCAAGGCGAGTGCATTGCCCCTGAGCTACCCTCCTTTTTAATACCCGCATTAAACAAACAAGCACATTTGGGAGCTATTTTCCTGAGGATTCCACCGATTTTGCTGATGGAAAATCTTGTGAACGTGCAATCACCCAGTTTCCATCATCCTTACATGGAGTGATAAACCTCCCCCAAAAGTGACCCTCGAAATCTCACGGTCACTGTTCCAGAAGAGTGGGTGAACCAGCACCCTTCGCTATAACGATGATGGCCTACCTTTATTTTTCCAGCCCATGCACCCCAAGAAAGGCTTAGATTGTTTCCTTCTATTTGCAGCGCGAGGGAGCTGGACATAGAACAGAGGTTACCATGCCCCGATGACATGCAGGGCTCCCTCTGGCAGAACCCAGCAGGGCAGACAGCACATTGTAGGGGTCTGTGGATGATGTCAGGAGCTTCCCTTCTCTACGTTGTTACTCCTGGGTGAAGTAGAACTTCTCTGAACGAATCTCTAGAAAAGTAGTGAAGGATTGTGAGACTCAAACCAAACACAATTCGGCTGGCTCAAGTTAGTCCGAACCAGTTCTCCCTCACTAATCCCTTACCTATTACACTACCACAGTGGCTGCTACTCGCGCAGGGTCCAGTTCCCATAGCTTGATGGCATTGTGCCAGCTGAAGTATGCTTGCTAGAGATCTAGATCGCTCATTGGTATCATCAGCAAGGCTTCTCCCTCTGGAGACATCTACCAAGGTAGCCCCTTCTTCAGCAGAACTGACTGACATTGAGAAAAGCATGAACGCCTTGCCTGTTCCTCAATGCATACGGACCTGAGACCTTGCTCTCTTTCACACTCTAAACCACTGCCACTTTTACCTTCCCATCCCTTCCCTGGAACTCCCTTGGCATTCCTGAACTACCAGCCAGTTCGCTTTACTAAAACAATGTATATTGAAAAAAGGTATCTGGTCATTGCATCGACTGCCAAACCGTCGAATGCCATACCATTGAAGAAAATGCATCGAAAAACAATCATCAAATGCATTTAAAGGATAAAGGGTTTAGTTTAACAAAAATGGGTTTTAAAGAATAAAAAAAGAGGGTGGGGGAATCCCCCATTAAAATTTCTTTTTAAAAAAATGCATTTGATGTTTTTTTTTCGATGCATTTTTTTAAATGGCATTGCATTCGACGGTTTGGCAGTCGATGCAATGACTAGAAACCAGACAAAACTATGACATGCTTCCTCACCGCTTTATTCATTCAGTTATTATTCAATGATGGACACAATTCAGCTGAATAATTGAGAACCACTAAACACTGTAATTAATGGAGGCAGAAGAAGAAAACGAGTGTCTCACCAATAGGCCTATTTATTTATTTATTTATTTACAGAGCACTTCAGCCCGGAGGCATCAAAGCGCTATAACATAAATGACAACAACATGACTAATAACCACAGGAAAAAACAAAAAACAACAGAAATCCAGTCATCCGAGAGTCAGTGTGGCTCTGGGAGAAACGTTGATGAGAAAGCGCTTAGGGTTAGCACTGTTGAGCTCCGGCACTGCAAACACTTGCTACACTGTTCTGCACACATTGGTTTATTGCTTGTGTTGTGTGTGCTCGGCTTCAGAAGCTGGAGCTAGTTAATGAGGCAACGCAAATGGTAATCACGCTTGGGTTGTCCAGTTGAAATGTTAACGGCTCTGTTTATGAAAGTCAGGTATGCGTGTGCACAAGGAGGTCAGACTTGCAACCCCGGCCTAGGGCGGGCTGTTTACAGCAATCAGAACCCGGGAGGTGTGTGCTTTGAGGTGTGGGGACCAGGCGAACTTCTCAACAGAGCCATGGGACAGGTCTGCAAAGGCAGCGTGCAGATGTTTCAGCCCTGTACAGCAGCCTAGGCCTCGCGTCACAGCTGGGTAACCTCATACATGTCCTAAATGAGGTGATTGACACGTGCAAGGCGGGGCTTGTGACTGAAAGGTCAGTGCTCTCAACCTACCATGAATGAGCCTTCCAGTCCACAGTAACGTCTGTCTCCAACACTGATTCCAGAGATCTATGACTGTCACCATGGAGATGACATAGTGTAATCACGTGGTCAAAAAATCGGTAGTCAATATGGGAATTCGTTTTCTTCTTCTTCTATTAGCTGGGAGTTAAGCCACAGAGCTGGAGGCTGCATTTTAGGTAGCATGCGCACCTTGCTAAGAAATGCTGCCCGCAAATTACCTTCCCGCAAATGTTCCACCGCTGTGCCACGTCTTTTACACGTGGGTGTGGCACATCTCGCGTCCACGGATGATAGTGATACTGGTGAGATGTGTCTCATTGCTGCGGGTTCCACCAATTTGCCATGTACTTGGTAAATGGCTGAGGCGGTTGACTGGGCTAAGTACTGCACTCCAAACATTGCAAGTCTATATGTAGGGTGATGACAAGTAGAGACACAGTGCGCAGTGCTGGGCGTTCTCGCTCAGTGAGGCGTGGTTAAATGCATAGATAACAAGTCAATCTAATGCTGAAAGCATATGAATAGGTGGAAATCATTCTTGATCTACCACAGTTTAGCATCCTCTGACAAGTTCCAAATGCTTTTGTGTATTCAGCACCTTGGGCGAAAGAATCATCACATGCAATGCCTATACCATCGGCAAATCTATAGACTATGTCAGTATTTTTTTCTAGAGACTTCGCTTCAGCCTGGGATGTAGTTGGTTGTGTTTAAATGATGCAGTACCAAGTTCATTGCCTAATATCAAAGAAGCTGGTTGATACCATGACACTCTGAGCCAGATTTCACAAAGACATGTTTCATGTGAACCTTGACCAGTGGAAAGAAAATCACTACCAGATAAGCAACATGTGGGCTTTTGAAACTATGGTCCTGCTTCATGGACATTTCAGCACGATTCTCTGTGAATCAGAGTGTTTGTTGGCAGTGCAAAGTCACTTTGCACCGCGCTAAAGATTCCATGAATCAGGCCCTTAGTGTCCTACGTGAACTTTCTGAAATGGTGTTATCTTTATTAAGTGCTCAATAGTGTGCATTTCAGATATGGGGGTGCCTGAGCATGCAATTTTACATGCATCCACTAGATACAAATAACATTTGCTGAAACCATGAGCAAACTGGCCAGGAAATCACACATCCAACTCTCTCTAAATACCTCCCTGCTAGAGCCCGTTGGTCATCTTGCCTCAACTCTCTGCAGATCAGACGTTTTTCCAAGCAGAGAGTGGGGGGTCGATCTCTCTCCTCCGCAGGTGCCTCCCTCTGGAATGGCCCCCCTGCACATCTCAGACTTGAACCGTATCTTCTTAAGTTCCAGAGGTTTTTCAAGACCTTCCTTTTCGCTTCTTCCCTCTCCCCTGCTAATGTCCCTGTCGTCCCTTGACTGGCTACCTGGTTCCCTCAGAGTCTTACAAGACACCAGGCCCCCATAGCCCTCTCTACCCCTACACTTGGTCTCCCCTGACCCCCCCATCCCCCTGCACTTTCCCTTCTGGGCCCCACACTAGCCTAGCTGGGCTTGCACCCTTGTCGCCCTTCCAGCGCCTTAGCTCGTACTTAGTGTGTGGACTTCCTTCCCCTGCACTCTCTGCTTTCCCCTGGCTCTGACCACCTGGCATCCCCTGGCACTTGCTTTTTTCATGGGCCCTTCCACCCTGACGGGCACTCCCCCCCTCTCTGCTCATCATTTCTCGTTACTGCACTTGCACGATCCAAATGTCACACGGCCCGGTAGGATCATTTTTGGTTTGTCCTCCCTGTAACCCCACCCTCTTGTCTTGTTGCACCTCGAAACACAATGTGTATAGACGCATTATAAATACCCAATACATTACACATACATAAATAAACAAGCACAGGGGAATGTGCAATGCACTGGGGTTTCGTTCTGGCCCTTCGGTGCATTTGCAAAGTTCAGAGACAGCAGCAGCATGAGATCAAACACTGTCAAGTTAGTTTTTCATATCTAGCAGTTATTCCTGACTCTCTCCTCTTCCAATGCACATCCGGGGGGATCTAGACAGGTTAGAGGACAGTGAATAGAACATAGTGGCAGCCAGATGCTAGACGGGCATGTTGCCTAAGAGGGGAGAAGACATGTCCATGACACAAGCACATTTCCATCTTTGCTATATTGTATTCACTGTATGGCCTTGTATGTTATGCATCTGTGTTGAAGGCATACATTATTCTTGTGCCTGTGAAGATTGATGTGATAGGCTCGTGGAAGGATTAAGATTAAATGTGTAAGGTATTTATTGAAGTTCATGAATTAATAATATGCACATGATGGAGCAGGAAGAGATCAGATTGGCACCCAGGAATCAATGCTCCCCCAAGGAGAGGCTGCGCATCACATCCATGAGCCGCTTCCCTCTGGGGTTCAAATATTTTAAATTGTAGCCACACAACACAGCCAGTAATGGCCGAAGCTATTCTTAATGCCGGATATTTCCTATGTTTTTTTTTTTGTTGTTTTCTTTGCGTATAACGTAAACCAATTTGTAATAATAAAAAAGGAAAAAAAAAATCATGAGGAAACAACTTAAAATGAACAGTAGATAATGATGCTGATTGATTACTGCATATTAAGTATATTCCACCATCTGACCGAACTGAACTACGAGGCAGTAAGAACAGAAGAGGAGAGTCTTAGGAGTGCACAGAATGGGGCTAGGGTGTCGGGGCTCCTCATTTATCATTGACAAGAAACTGCATTCCACAAAACGGGCCTTTTTGATCTGAGTTCTGTATAATCTTAGCTTAGAAAGAATATCTCTGTATATAGACCCCTGTCTCACAGCCTGTGCCTCTATCAACCCCTGTCTGCATCTCACACCCTGTCTCTTACCCTGTTCTCTCTCATTGGGGCTCATTTCAAGTTTGCCGGTCCGGAAACAACGATGCTGGTAAGCTTACCAGCACCGTTGTTTCCGGACTGACATACTACAGGACTGCCTGCCGGAGCCGCCGTGCCAAACAGGCCTGACCCTGCCGGGCACAGCGGCCATTTTAGGTAGACCATCACGGAAGCAGCGGCACCATTAGCAATGGTGCTGGTGCTTCCGTGGTCCCCACTCACATAGAGTTCTATGGGACTCTATGGGAATGATGACTTAAACTTTACCAGCTCCTGACTTTCTGGGCCGCCGTGGTTGTAATCTCCCGATGGCACCGGGAAGTCAGGCGCCAGTAAATATTTTCGGTTTTTGTGGCAACCCGCCGGTAGCACCAGCACAGTTACTGCCAGACCCATAATGAGCCCTATTATCTCTGTTCCTTCCCCAAATCTACCTTGTCTCTTCATTGTCTCCTCTTCTGCTCTTCTTTCCCTCCCTCACATCGCCACCACCTTTCCAATCAGTTTCCCCTCATTTTCCAGCCGCTGTAGAATATCTGTTTTGCATGACTCTGTCAGGGAGGTGTTTTCTGACTAGAGAACCAAAGATATAAAGCCAGCCTATACATTTCTTTCACTCTGTGTATGCCTGTTTACTTGAGGGTCCCATCCCCACAAACATGCTCAGTCATCAAAGACTCAGCTTGAAATGCCGAACAATGTGGATTTCTGTAAAAAAAGCATCTCATTGTGGAGTTGCACTCCCCAAGCCACTGTACCGTTGGGGGATCTTGCACCACCATTTCACGACCACCGCTCTCTTGCCACCTGAAGTCCCAGCCTGATAACGCTCTGGCCCACACGCCAACAGCAAACATCCAAGTATTTGCATTTATTAGCATTTATTTGAAGAAAGGGGATGTCAATTTAGATCAGAATGGATTTGCAATAACACATTAGCAGAAGGCAGAAATAGGGCCTGGATGGATGCCTGTACAATTGCAGAATGGGAGGAACAAGGGGTGAGCCCGTTTTCCAGATTGTGAACAAAGTAGGACATGGACAGGGACACAAATACATAAATAGTTAACTAAATGCATAACTAACAGGTGATTTATATTTACCAGGAAGAGCCAACTCTTTACTCAGGAAGCAGTGAAAGGACAGTTGTCAGTATCTTCATACGCGTCATTAATATAAGGCTCAGTCTAAATTTCTTAAACACCAAACTAGAACTATTACAGATCCAATCACCCATCAGAATGGATTGGTCACATCATTGTAATGTCCACTAGTGCTGGTATTTGACACCTCAAGACAAACAGGCTAGACAAAAAGAAAAAGAAAAAAAAACTGTAGGACAGGAAATAATAGATTTAGGAAAACTCGGAAACCTGAGAATGAATATCTTAGGTGAGTAACTAAGTCATCTGAAGTTCATCATTCACAAGAACACATATGATACCACATGTATCTCAAGCAGAGATGGGACAAAGCATCAGCCAATTACCCATAACAGGAAGTCATTTAATGCCTTGACACTACTACTCAAAACCACATGACTTTCTCGTGTTCTCTTTCCCAGTAAAGCCTCTTATTCAAAGATGGATGAAGGAACTCACCACAAAAGTGATGGCACCACATCCTAGTAACCTTTACTCTCAATCCCAAACCCCATCATGGTTTGCTCATGGGAAACCTGCCGTACAGAATACAAAAGACTGACTTGTGAAGAACATAAACAGTGCCTACAACAGTTACACTGTCAACAGCATTGTTGGCCCTGGCACTGTCACAAGCAGACAACAGATTTCTGGTGTATCAGCCTCGGAATTGTTTAGTCCCAATAAAATATGTGGAATATGCTTTTTATTAACTGATGATGGGTGTTCCAAGCTTCGGCAACATGACTCCAATGTAATTGCAGTGCACTGTTTCCAAATAGGAGCCATCACCATGGTCAAAACGTTTTGCCTCACAAAAAACCCAATCCATGAGGCAACCCGAAGTACCTAGAAGTTGTCCCATTAGTCTCTGGAAGATTTTGGCATGGGTATTAGACTCTCTCTCTAATCTTAACTCTTATCTTGTTCTGTCCACATTCTCCTCGATCTATCCTCTGCTTTTCACACATTCAACTATGCCATCCCGCTCAATTGCCTCCGTGACAACCTGGATATCACTGGTCAGGCCCTGGCCTGGTTGACCACCTTTCTCACTGACTGGCCTCCCAGGTACAAATGGGGTCTTTCCTCTCTTCTATCTCTCTCTCTCTACTTGTGGTGTTCCCCAGGGTTTTAACCTTTCTCCCTGGCTTTTCAATGACTACCTGACACCTCTTTCCCACCGCATTGCTACATTCTGCTCCAACTTTCAGTGTTATGTAGATGACACCCAGCTCTCTTACAGGCTCCCCTCAGCCACCACTTCTCCTTCTCTCATACCAGACTGTCTGGTCACAATTCAGGAATGGTGTGGCGCCAATGATCTCTGCCTTTATGACAGTAAGACTAAGATCCTCGTCATCGAGACATCTCCTTTCCTCTTTCGCTCTGGCCGCCCACCCTGGCTCCCTCTGCTCCTTCCTGTGAGATAAGAACCTTGGTGTCATCTTTGACCTCACCCTCACCTTCTCTCCTCACATCTCCAACGTCTCTAAGAAGTCACACTATCAGCTGCACCTCTTCAGAGGTATTCTTCCTTTTCACATTCTCCCCCAGAAGCTCTCTGTCTCCAGAGCCCTGGTCCTCTCTAGGCTGGATTATTGCAACAGCCTCTTGCTCAAGCTGCCCATCTCACTCTGCGACCTTTACATCTTATCCAGAACAGGAATGTGAAACTTGTCCTAGGCCTCAAGCCCAGGGACCAAATCACTCCAGTTCGGAAATCTTTTCACTGGCTCCCTGTGGCTGCAAGGATCAATTTCAAGACCCTTTACATCATCCACAAGGCTTTCTAGGGCCTTGGAATGCACTACCTCCAACTTTCTCTTCCTAAACATTATCCTTCTCAAGCTGTCCGCTCATCCAATACCAATTTTCTGAGGTTTAGAGGCTTCTAGAAGCAGAGAGTGGGCAGCAGATCTCTTTCCTCAGCTGGGGTCTCCCTCTGCAACAGCTTCTCTGCCTCTCTCAAACTTGAGAAGAGCCACCTCTGGTTCCGGAAGCAACTCAAACCCTTCCTGTTCGCTCTCACTTTCTCTCTCCTCTTCCCTGCTGACGTCCCTGACTGCTCTGCGCACTGGTCACCTGGCCACACACTGAACTTGGGCCCAGGCTCCTCCCTCTGCTGTTACCCTCACACTGCCTTCAGGGCTCCCCCACTGAAGGTTCTGTATCTGCAACCCTACAGTCCCTTCTCTCTGCACTTATGAGGCACCCTCCAGCAGCACTTATTAAGCTACCTCCACTTCTCCCCCCGACACTTATCCGCTCCCCCTTCCCTGCACTTGCGCTATCTGAATGACATAAGATCGCTGTTTTGTCCTCCTTCTGTGTCCCTCTTCTTGTCTTGTCGTGCCTAAAAACACTTGTTTACAGGTGTGTTATAAATTACTTATCATTTCATATCATGTGGGTGCAGGGAAGAAAACCAACACTTTGAATGCCTTCTCTGCATGGCTCGGGGCACACATCTTGGTATAACCGTTCTGCACATTGTGACAGATTCATAACTGAAGAAGGTTTGCAGAAGGTTTGCAGGAAGGTTATGGATGACTGAAAGCCTCCTTCATTATCATGGACCACCCTCCAGACCATTGGATTTCATCCTATCATGCCATTACAGAAGAGGAACATGCATATTCAAAACAGGTTAGGGCCCACCCAATGGGTCACATCTATCCTGCATGACACCACAAGCAACCCCAGGCATGTTTAAACAATCTGTACTACTACCCTCAGTTCCCACTACACCTTTAAACATTGGAAACAGCCTGCCCCGCATCACACTATGACCAATCAGAAGACTTTCAGAACACTACTAAGGGACCCCATAAGATACACTAGGGTATGCATCGCTTCATCACACACTATTTCAATCCACAGTTGGGATGCCAAGACCTGGCACTTGTTGGCCAAAACTACAGGGAATATAATGCTTTGTGAATTGAGCAAATTACAAGCTGTTTATGACCGGATTTGCCTGGGTTATTGGACCAATGGAAAACATTTATGTATGAATGTTTTAAATTGTATTTGTGTTTATTTAGAATTGGGAAAAGTGTTCTGATTTGATCTGTTATGTGCCCCAAAGCAAGTTCTTGATTCGTGCAATAAGAACAGAATGTTGAATCAAATATTGAAAAACAGTTTTGTTTTAACTGCCTACATATCATATGTTGGAGAGTCATTATTTGAGCTCCTGGTGCTAATATATATTTTTGCTAATCTTTTAGGGTGAGCAAGGTCTAAGTGGCGCAACAGGATCGCGAGGTGAAAAGGGAGAAAAGGTAAGTGATTTTATAATCCTAATGTAAATACATTATGCACGCAGGATGGGGGATGCAGCCAATCAGGTGGCTAGGAATGCGGCTGCATCTCCTGACGTAAGCCCGTGTTTCAAGCTGCCTGATGGCTGCTTCCGCCACACGTCATTCCCCCCCCCCAATTCCTCTTCACTTTTTGGCCCCTACCCACTCCTGACGTACCTGATTGCAGCGGCAGCAGACGCCACTGCCCCGGGCGCAGCGGCTCCTGCTTCCTTCCGCTCGCCAACAATTGTGGCCACCATGGAAACTGAATAAGTGCTCTGTAAGGAGCTCCGTCTTCCAGCTCCATGCTGGCCATCTTGCAACAGTATTTTGAATGAATGATTGCAGCGCTGCAAGGCGACCCCGTTCATTCATTCAAAACACAATGCTCTCACCACCCCGGGTTAATGGATTGGCAACGCGGCTGCTAATAGCACTAACACCCTCTCCAGCATGCCAGATCGTGGGTTCTTGGCCCATGTACCCTTCTTAAAAGCGTTGCTATGCTCGGGCCTTTAACTCAGGCCCTGGGCCAATAACACCCGATCCGGCACGCTGGATCTGGTGTTAATGCAGCATTAAGCACTGTTCCGAGGGCTGGAATGGGGATAACGGCCTGGCAGCCCAAGTTAACGCCCAGAGCGAATTGAGGGCCATCAATGAGGGATCCGGGCCATTACCCCCATTCCAGCACTCGGAACAGGGGCTTAAGGCCATTAGCACCCTGGGTCACCAAAGCGGTAACCTGGTGTGCTAAAAAAAAGGATTTTCTTTCGTACAATGGAACTCACACTGCGTCCCGTTGTGCAAAGGTAAATCCTTTAGAAAAATGGCCGCCATGGAAATTGAACGTAGGGCTCTTCCCTTTCCATGGTGGACTGTGGAAGACAAGGGGAAGGAGCAAATGTGGTGGAGGCACCCGCCGCCACCGAAATAAGGAAAGTAGTGGGGTAGGAGGGTGAAAAAAAATCATAAGGGGACAGAGGGTGGGGGAAGATGATGGTGCAGGGAGCCGGCCGTCAGGCGGCATGGAACGTAGTCTTGCAACGCCGGTTCAAGCCTGCGTTCCTAGCCATCTGATTGGCTGGTTCCCCCTGCCAGGGTGCTAATGCTTAATTAGAACCTTGGAATTATATTTGTTCCATTGAAGACAATCTTCTGACATGGGCCATAATAGCTGGCATACAAAGTCCTGTGTACCAACGTTCCAGTGTCTCTCCTTTGTCTCTCGTAGTTTTAAGAAGAACATCCTCTCCTCGCTGTGTGAAATGTTCAAATAGCAAAAATGGCCCATCTTTTGGATATTACCAAGTAGTAATGCCCCTTTGCCTTGGTTAAAAGACCTTACTTCACTTGGGCTTTTAACTTGAGGTGAGGCAGGTTTTCCACTTGGCAGTGCCCTCGGATTGCGGCTTCATTGCTTAAGTAAACTGGACTTGAAATGTGTAGTTATATTTTAAATGCATTGAGATATTCTATTACCCTAAAGGGAGGGCACCATTTCTGCATTCAGCACTGCAGCTCAATTCGTGATATTCACAAGAAAATTGCACTTTTAACGTGAAAGGAGTGACCAAAATGGGGCAATCATGCACTCTCCATACAGTAGACAGGGCACATACTAGAGTTATCTACATTATGCCAGTGCTCAACTACCATCCCCTTGGCTCCTCCCACTCTTCAGGTGTATTGACCACCTAACTCTTTCATTTCAATACTATTAGACTGCCTGGGTGGCACTATGAACTGTATAGCTTTGGTGGTGTCAATCTAAAACTCAACATCAAATTGTAGTTGGGTTTCACAGGGTTCTTTCTTAAATGGAGAACCATCGTTGAACTATCTTTAACAGACAGAGGAACACGTTTTGATGTGCTCATCATCAGAGTGGTGCCGTGGTCATCCCTGAGCTTTATGGACATGTATCACTGCGTCCTTTGCTGGGCCCCAAGCCTCTTAGTCAGAATATAAAATCAAACAAAAAATGTTCCTGCCCATCTTGAAATTAGAACAGATCAATTTTATTAATAAGCACATACACGTCTTATGTTTTCATGAGGCATTAATACAAAACGTTAGTTAAAAATATATTCGTCAGTAAGGAAAGTGCTACATACATGTGTCATGTAGACATTACAAAGTGCAACTGTGATCCTAATAGAAGACACATCTAAAAGTGCCGGTGCTTATACACAAAAACACATATATCACAAATGCACCAACATCAAATACAATAATCCTCCAAATTATAAATCAATATAAACTCTCAAAATGTTCCCTGAGAGTTACTCATCTGTTGCCCTTGAGGCTATTAATCCTCTAAAATGGGGCAGGCGGTCCATTTTGTCTTGATGAACATTTCAAGTCTTCTGTGTGGCCACCACATCCCTCCCACCACCCACAAATCTGACCTCTGCATCAATCCCAGGGCTCAATTAGCCAAGGGCATGAATACCTCATAGAGACAAACAAGCTGCACTCAATAAGTGTTGAATGGAGCCCCCCGAGGGGACGAAAAAAGTGAAACGGGTCAAAAAATAGAATACATTCAAATAAAAAATAAAAAAGAAACTAGAGTGCGAGCCAAACGAAGGGAGAGAAAAATATGAAATAAAAATAAACAAGCACCAGGTCTGACTTTGGAAATGTAAAGAGAACCCCTTGTTTGTCTTGTCAAGGCTTTACAAAAAAGATTGACACTTATATTTGCAAAGCTGGACTAAGATAAGATTGAAATGCAGAGAGTGGGAAGAAATAAAGATAGCAGGACTCAAAATCATCATCGTGTGCCTCATTACGACCTTGCCGTTATCCTGGCGGTAAATCCACCAGGATACCGGCAAATGCTATTACCGTTTCCGACACTCATGCCGGTGGCATTACTGCCAGATGAAGAGTTTTGGAGTGACGGTGAATTTCCCCATTCACGCAGTCCCGGAGGACTCCATGGGGGAGTTTGCTGTCATAACCGGCGCTGGCAATATCAGTGCCGGTAATAACAATGTTTTTGCCAGTAAGGCTCCTGCTGCAGGTAACTCAGGTGCCACAATGTGAACCTCTAATCGGCCGGTCCGGTTAGGTACCAGTATGCGTTAATACCAGCACTTTAATACCAAAGCCACTTACTTATAATGAGGCCCAATGTGTGAAAATGTTAAGGGAAAGAGGTTGATAAATATAAAGTGGAAATGCATAAATAGAAAGCAAGACAATGGAGTAAGAAACATAAGAAAAAAACAAATTCAGGATATAAAAACAGCTCTAAATGGAGATGAACAATATCATGAGAAACAGGAAAGAGTAATGGCAACAAGGAAAGGAAGAGGTCCGTGAAAGAATTTGGATGAGAATAAGAGTACAACAAATACAGAGAGAGTTGGGATGTGGGGAATAAGTCTAGAACTTAATCAATAGATGGAAAGAGGAAGAGCCGTCTAAAAGCGGTAGAGGACAGAAAGAGGAGCAGACAGGACAACACGAGAGACATGTGTGGAAAGCAAGACCAGGAAGGAGAATACGAGTTCGAACTATACACATATCTATTTAATTTCACCGAAAACCAGTTGCATCCCAAAACCTCTACGATCACTATGATTACCTACTTATCTGAGCAAACCAAAAGAGAATAAAGTCAAGAATTTCAGTGTAGCTGCACACTAACTCAATAGAAGATAATGTTTTAAATGTTCAGTGCTTTCAGAGAGCCGGGCTCCCTGAGGGTGAGTCACAGGAGGGTCCAGAAGCTACTCCAAAGGCAGGGCCCTTACAGTGGTCACAAACCTGTACAGATGATGCTTGACAATACAGCTCTTGGCCAGTAGATGTCACTGCCACTCCTTGTTTAGAATCACATCATCACTTTGATACATTTGGAGTTACACTGTAATACTTGAAAGGGATATATGAATTGCTTGATTTTTAAAGTCAGTTTTTATATTGAAGTCTTGCTTTTTGATGGAGAGCATACAAATAATTGAAGAAAAAAATCAGTAATTTACTTCAAAATAATTAAGGGATTTGAACTTGCAATGTCCTATTTGATTTCATTTCATTTTTATATTTGAATATGTTTTTCATTCTATATTTCGACTGTTGGTTAACTATATTCAACACACTGTTTAACGTCGATTTGTCTCCTTTTCATGGCAAACATTGAAATTGAAAAGCAGCCATTAGCCTACTCCTTTTGCTTCATGTTTCGAATATTTTTAATGGTTCCTTAACTAGATGCAATTCTTAGGTTGCAGCACACACTTCTTGGACCCTGGCCCCAACTATTATTGTGTAACTTGTGGAGACCCCTTTCATTTGTTATCCCATTTAAAGCACTGTAAATGCCTGGATATTGTTCATGGAACAGCCAGAATATGTCACCTTATTTTAGAGTAAGGATACAGGGCCTTAAGTACAGACAGCAAGTTAGATAGCGAAAAAAAAGCCGTAAGGGTGTGATGTTCAGTTAGGACACAACAGCAAAAATTAGGGTATTTGGCAAATATGGGGTTCAAAATACCTATCAGAGTTCAAGTCAGATTTGCCAAACAGCAACCCGCCAAGCGGAAACAAAGATGCCTCCCTGCAATAGAATATTAATGTATTAATTGCATGAATATATGTGCTTATCCGTTTTCCCCACCACTTTACTCATGTAATGTACAAACGAACCAGAAGGAACCCCTTTTGTGCATTAAAACACTACAGTAGTTGCATACCACAACTGTACGTTATCCATTTCAAACAATAATTGATGGTATACATTATCAGAAAAATCTATATTTTTGCATTCCTGAAATACCACTGGTGGCTTTCAAGTGACAACATTGATGTTGCCGCTGGGGGCAGTGGTAACTATTCTTTGGGCAGATTTTCAGGTATACCGCCAGCAGAGATGATATTTACTTCCAGCAGTATGCCAGGCCAAACATCTCCCCAACTGATGGTGACCCCCTAAGTTGCCTAATGACCACCGGTCTGCAATGGAAGCTGTAGAAAGCCTATTGCACACCGATTGTTCTGCCTGCTATTACCCGTCTTGACACTGTGGCTTGGATTAAACACCGGGAATGCATCAAGCCATTTTAGTTTCATCTTCAGCCCCTCTTTTACCACACAAAGACTGCTTGCTGGCAGCGCTGAAACAGTTTCCTTAACTGGGCCCCAGTGGGAAACAGCAGCACCAAACACACTATAAATGGAAAGGCTGCATTGGTTTACCTGAGAAGGTGAGCCACACCTTCTGCCACTTGCCTTTTGGCGCAGACACACACACTCAGTAAATCACAGTCATATTAGTATTAAGAGTCAGTTCTTCACACTGCACTGGAACATTTTGTGACGGTGGTGAATGCAGAGCAGAACTGGAGGTGTCTGATCCAGGAACATTTACAATAGGGGCCAATTGTATTGACCTGAGGTTTTGATTTTATCTATGAAGAGGCATTTGTCTTCCCTAGTAGTAATGGATGATGTTCTCTCTAATTAATGTTTCTTACAAATACTGGACCAACTCACAAAGCTGTGTTGCAATAATATTCTCCCCACACAGTGCAAGCACATAACTGTTCAGCCCAAAAACTATTGGTGCTGTTTGCAGATTGGATGCTGGTACACCCGTCTGAGTGTTGAATTACGGATGCCATCATGATTTTGCACCTGCTTATTGTAAAAGATTGCCTCCTGGCCAGAATCGGGAAAACCTACCCATCCCACTTTGGGTGACTATAGCAAAACAAAAGGAGTGATGGCTGGAAGGTTTAGAAATAATCTTATCCTCTGGAATTTCTCTGGGCAACCCTCCAGACAAATTGTTCTTCACCTGCCAAGCCATTACAGAAGACCAAAGACTTTATGCAAGTCAGGCCTGGTCCCATGCCAAAAGAGCCAGTACTGCCCAACTGCTGGATCACATCCCTTCGGCTCGAGAACACAATCATCCTGAAACATGTTTCTACCTTTTTGTGCCTCATCAGTGAGGAGTAGCTTGGGAATCTAGGCCCAGCAGCCAAGTGATCCATGTCTGGGCATACCAGTCCACTTTGGGGGACTACAGCAAAACAAAACAGGTGATGACCGGAAGGTTTAAAATTAATCTTAACCTCTGTCATTGCTCTGTGCAACCCTCCAGACCATCATTCATCACCTGCCAAGCCATTACAAAAGGGGAAAGGCAATATGCAAATCATGCTTGGTCCCACCCCAAAAGGGGAAGTTCAGCCCCAACTGCTTGGTTCATCCCTTCTGCACGAGACCACAATCATCCTCAAACATGTTTTGGGCTTGTTGGCTCACATCAGTGAGGAGTAGCTTGGATCTCTAGGCCAAGCAGGCACGGGACATACGTCTGCGCCTACACGTCTCACTCGGGGTGATTATAGCAAAACAAAAGGAGTGATGACTGAGAGGTTTACAATTAATGTGAACCTCTGGCATTGCTCTGGGCAACCCTCCAGACCATCGTTATTCACTCTCCAAGCCATTGCAAAATGGGAAAGTCCATATGCAAATCAGGTTTGGTCCCACCCTAAAATGGGCAGTCCAGCCCGAACTAGTTGTTCACATCCCTTCTGCATGAGATCACAAGCATCCCCAAACATGTGCTAGGTGTGGGCTACATGTTTTGCTCAAAAAGGGACACAAGTGGTATAAAGCTACCACAAGATTGCTGATGAGAAATGGACACTTGGTGGCCTCAGCATAATTGCTTTCCTTTGCGTTGCTGCATTCAGCGGGGAGTAGTAGTGCTTCAGCGGCCCCTCAAAGGAGACAGTGTTAGTGGTGCAAAGTAAATGGCAGGGTGTCACATTGAAGGTGAGAGATGTCCAAATGGAGGGTGTAGACTGAGCTGATGGAATCTGGCTTGGCACTTGGAATTCTGATAGCCAACTGAATCCATTGTCATGCTGGGGGACAATGAATGTGAGTGCTGGTTCCTCATTGGTTCCCAGTATTCCAACATTCTATCCTGGGTACTGATTAAAGCTTTCATTTCAATTCTTAGAAATGGAGCCAGTCTAGTATGAAGAGATTTTTTAAAACAAGATATTAATATTATTATAATCTCTCTAAGAAGGCATACCATTTATTGTATTTGTATAAGCAAGTTGTGATGTCAAATAAACCAAAACGTAGCACGTGCCTTTTGCAGGTCATCTCATGTTTGACAACAAATAGGATACAACTTAACCCAACCAAAAATAAACAGATCCTTTGCAACACCACATCCACAATTCCCACACACATTCTTTGGTGCATAAAAATGGGAATCTGACCTCAGCCATTAGCAACAGTGAACACACTCAGACTCTTGGTGAAAAGTAGCCACAGAATCTGCATGCAGGAGCCATCATTAAATGATGCTTCTTTAAACCCAGACCAATCATGCCTTACCTAACTTTCCACAGAGACCAATGGCAGTCATTGAACATGTAGTCCCCAGACTAACACTCCCAGTTTAATGAATGAACAGACTACAAAGAGTCAAAATGTACTGAAGCCAGACTCTTTTTGATACTCAAAATATATGAATCCTTCATCCCAATGCATGGTTAATCCAAATGGTTCCTAATGCAAAATAAAATACAATTGAAAACACTACACATCACCCAATATGTCCCCCTTGGTTGGAGTCTGTAATTCAGAACAAGGAACTTCACCATTACAAACTAACCAGATTACTAAAATCCAGTAACACGCCTTATTAACAAAGCCAAATGTCAATGGAAAATACCTCAGAACTTTACCCATCTTCTTATCAAGATCTGTAACTTAATCTCCAGACATCTACTCAAACAGGAAAACCAATTAGCCTTAAAACATTCCAGAAAGCCTGCCTATTCAAATGACACAATAGCGTGGCACCCATAAAAATCAGACAAAAGCCTGAGAGCCCCAGAGCAACTGCCAACCAATGAACTTCTCAATATTGGAAAATATTTCAGAAAACTAGCAGCTGTAAAAAAAAAAAAACACTACAAAAAAAATGGACATTCAATAACTAAAGCCATATGAACCCGATATTTTCTCAACATGAATGAGCACCACACACATAGACTTAATGATAACCAGTTGTGAAGAATGACCAAACCAACACAATCCCAAACTGGCCAAAGATGTGAATCTTTCTTCGTACTCTCATCAGTATTTGCCATGACCATGTACAAGCCACATACAAGACACATCCAAGAAATTGCAATCTGTGAGATCAGATGAAGTCAAGTGGGTGACTGTGAGCCCCATTTACATGGACCCAGAATGGTAAGAACACTTCATCCTGATGAAGCACAGCTCCACACAATTCCCAATCCAGGCGGAGAACAAGCTGAAGCTAAAAATGTCCATCACAGATTTGAAACTATGAGAACAGGAGTCCTTACAAATCCATGTTTCTCTCCTACCGCACTAACAGGCTCATTGCTGCTAGCCTAAATCCATGCTTCATTCATAAGCACGACACTTGCATATGGCAGTCATCTCACTACAAAATAATACTCTAATGGAACAGTGGCACTGCTCACATACATTGTTCCCTCAAACAATCTCTTCACAAGAGGCTAACACAGACTGATAGAATTAAGATCCATCTCATGGACCTTGGGATCTCCCATTTCCCACCATGACATACCACTTAGCATCATACAGTCACTCATGACTCACTTGCTTCCAGCATGCATGCAATACCACAACATGATTCACAGTTCATCTTTACACTAACATCCAACCCCCAACTTCCTCTTCTCTTGCAGGACCATGTGCATGTGGCTGCTGAAATAGCAGCGGTGCCCTTTATAAGATTTGCACTTGCAATACAAAACTAATTTGGACAGTTGTATACATGTATACAAGCTGTCTGGTGATCTTGCAATCATCCTGACAGCTCCACTCAGTATAATTTGCCTTCACTGTCACATGCTGGCAATCAACAGGGAACCCAAAGCACAGAGAGTGTGGTTTACAATAATGTATGTGTACAAGGAAAACATGCCATGGGTTTAGTGTAGATTGAGGATTAGGATGTTGGACACTTGTGGAACATTATCGCTTATCTACAGTTTTCCATCAGTTCATCTCTGTCTTCTCTTTTGCACCCCCTCAGGGTGGTGAACTAAAGTCACATATGCTTTCTGGGGTTTAAATTCCCCCAAACACTTCTTGTTTACATTGGTTTAGTGTTTGTTCATTGATTTTACTTTTCAAGATGGTGCTCTTCTGGATAGAAATGTCCACCACTATGGGCACTTTGCGACACATGTTTCAATCAAGATATGGAAAGAACATCAGACGAACACCCTGATCTAATGCCTTCTTAGTTAAACAGTCCCACCCCACAATTCTGGGCAAGACTCAATGTATTTCAATAAAGGAATTAAAGGTGAAACCACAACAAAGGTGGACTCCAGCCTTATGCAGGGGAAGTCACAAACATGTTACATGAACACAGAAAGCTGGTCGGCAAAAATGAAAATGAACTGCCCACTTTTATCTGACTACAAAAATTAAGATTTGTATATTTGGAATGACCACTCCTGGTGGAGATGACATCCGATTTCCCTGGAACCCCAGGGACATAGGGCAATGATTATGGTGTTTAGCGCTAATTACATGTGGGGATCCCTCATACTCACTTTGAATTGAACTTTAACGGCATGGAGCAAAGAGCAGCCCTTTGGGAAATGTCCCAGTCAACAGGCTCATCATGTTTCCTTCCTCCATTTATAAGGAAAGAAAGTGTGCCTCAAGGCTATGTTGGTTCAGAATCCCTCATGAACAAAGCCCAATTCTCCACATGGTATTCAGATTCAGTGCTTATCTAACAGGCCTGGTGTTCTTCCTGGCAGCTTTTCCAGAATGTCCAGTCAGAATGCTCGCCTCTGTGCACAAGTCCCATGCTAATGTCATAATTATGTCATACTATGTGAGTGATTTGATCTATCCTTCGGCCTACCGGCACTCCAAATGAATACACTCCCTCAATCTGCATTTGCTGATTATATTTTCTATAATTTTGAGACGAGCAAAGGAGTGGGTTTATTTCACTCCAATGCTACTAAATGGCATTTAGTTTTTCTTCCATAATTCATAGCAGTGATGTGCTAATTTCATGAAATAAGGAGCCTTGAATCTCTGTTTGCCGATATATTGTTATGCAACCTAACAATTTGGCATGCTGTTTCATAAAGTTGTGAATTGTAATAATAGATTTTTCATAAAAAGGTCAATGATAAATAACATGTGTTGTTTATATCGAGGCAAATACCTGATCATAAAGGACCTGCGTTTCAACGTGGGGTCTAGTGATCAGCATATCAGTTATATGTGAACAGATCTTTGTGATGTCTTGATTAATGATTGATCATGCATTGTTTACATGTCCAATTGTTCTCATTTCATTATCTTCCAAGTGACCGATTCTATTGCCAGCCAAACTACACAAGTGTCATTTTTAATGTTAATTGTCTGCAAAATACACAGATGTCATATTCCTGGTATGTCACTTTGTTTTTATAAGAATATCCACTGAAAGATTCCCAAAGGTAGGGGGACTAGCTTGCACTGAATTGAAACTTAGGTCAGTTTGAAGTTAACACAATATAGAGCTATTCAATACAAAAGTTATCCAAAACAGAACCATTGTTTCTCTTTTTCTTCATTTTTATTGTATACTTTTTTACATTTTACATTATTTTACATGATTAGACTGCAATGATTTGCAGGATACAATCAACATATCACTAAGCTCTGCTGCATTTTAAAACAAATAGTAGGTTAGTTCATAAGTGAATACATCCTTTTTGCATTTTTTGACTTACATATTTCTGTAGTATAGACTCAATTATTTCCTTGTTGATTCACGTAGCACACTTGGGCCTTTCATGTTTCCAGTGTGGCACGGACAGTTCTCCTGCTTTCATTGCTGTCTCTCAAGGATGCATTTAACTTGTGAAATGTTTATTTATGAAAAACATGGTATAATGTTGGAACCTCTACATTTTCATTAATGTAGTCTCCAAATCTTCTGTTAGGATGTCCATTACGAAAGGTTGAATCAAATTACATGCATTGTCAGCACAATATTTCTACAAACAGTTGAATCATAGGTGCCACACTTGAAAAAGCAATGCAACCTTTCAGTGCCTCATGCTTTGAATACATGCTGTCTTCATTTGCCTTATATTCTCACCACAACCTGGAGTGCAGGCCAAGTATTTCCGAGTTTTATGAAGGTGGGCCTGAAAATGCCTGCATGTAGCCACTGCCAAAGTCTCAAACAGTACCCCTTGATCTGATTGCTGGTAGTGGTTTCCTGATCCCAAATCTGCTATGGACATTTTATCCCACTGGTCTCCACGACTGTGTCCCGAGATGTGAAGCGAGACCTCATAATCATGTTACCTGTCAATTTCATGCTGGTGTCATTGCAAATCAGCCTTCTGGCTCCTGTTGTTCTGATGGCAATATTGCACATGTGAGTGCCTATTCTACAGGCAGAGGCACATTTAGCTTTGTCTGTTTGACAGCTCCCTGCACCAATGGTGCAACCAGTGTTGAATGGCGGCTGTCAAAAGCTTGCAGACACGAGTGCTTGCTTTTTCCCAAAGGCATACTGCTGCAGCAATCTGTATAACATTCTTACATCAATTTGCCACATGTCGTTGAGGCACTTGGATGTGTAAGAAAAAAGCGATGGGCGGGGATTCATTAGCCAGCCATGGGGTACTTGACAGTACTATCAAAGCTGGGTTTAGTGCCATGTTTTTCTTGTCTTGTCTTGGTGGTCTGTGATATGTCACATGTCCTTGCTGAGCTGTGCTCTGGTGAAGTTGCAGAATTGTTTGGAAGGGAACAGTGAAGCGTTGTTGGCTGAAGGGTTTTTGAATACTTTCCCTTCTTGCCATGTCATACAGGCCCTATATGGTAGGCATAATGAGTTTTGTATACTTTTATTATTTCTGATCAGTATATGGATAGTTGTCAGTAGTATATCATTTTTGAGAGTATGTGAATAGTTTCTTTCCAGTTTCTTCCATGCCTCCTCTTTCCAGTCTTGAGCTGTGTGAGTTCTAGGGATGAGCTACCTAGTGAATTGCTTCTTTCATGAGTATTTAAAGGGCTTCTTTGGTGCCAGTGTGTCAAGATTATGTCTTATAAACATGAATACATGTATTATTGTGTACTGTATTGATTAAAGCACCACCTAGCTCAACAGCAGCGGGGTGATGTATGGTAGCCAGCGTTTGGGCTGGCATCTTTTAACAGTAGCGCAGTACTATGAGTCGCACTCTGGGCATCCATTGGAATTCATACCCGGTCGGCTGTTGGTGAAAAAGCCATGTTTTGAAAGGTTTGCAAAATTGGAAAATTATGGGGACATTCCAAGACGTATCCATATCCTGGTTCGTATACAATGCAGGCATGCATTGTTTATATGGATGAGCACGGCACTGCATTTCAATGCATTCACTAATTGCACTAGTTGCTCTGAATTACGCTGCTTTCGCATTTATGTGAGCCAAAAACAGACATTAAAGTTAACTACATTTTCCTTTTTGTTTCAGGGATCACTTGGGCCAGCTGGTTTGAGCGGGCGGGATGGAGCAAAAGGAGAAAGGGTAAGTGTGAACATGTACTTGAATTGGTTTGAATCCATTTTAAATGGTATTTTCGCAAAATACATGCGAAATCATCATTTCCACATGCTCAAACATCAATGCCAACCGTGGCGGGTGCGCCATGGGTCACCTTGAACCGGCGACGCCTGCCTTCTCAATATGTCCTATTGCTGTTTGTGGATGCCTACTAGACATGTATTCATTGTTCTGCATGGATAATCTTGATGTTTACCGTTGACTGATTTAGTTTTGGCACTTTGATTGTGCACTGTTCATTCTGTCTGCACTTTTGGCTTAGAATTTTATGTAGTTCTACATAGTTCAGATTGGCCAAAGGCCTATATCCGAAGCCTCTTTTAATAAAAACGTTCCCATATTTGTTTTCCAGTATTCAACCATCCATACTTTATGGGAACTTCTCTTCCATTTTAATCTCCCATGCACTCACTGGGGAAAACCAAATTACTATTCAAATTCCATCCCTTAAGTCAGTCGGGGCCCGTATAGCATATCTTGGTTAGCCTAAATATGCAGCCTTATCATATTTAGTACAGTGAATGGGTTATTATTTTTATAATAATAATAATAATAATAATAATAATAATAATAATAATAATAATAATAATAATAATAATGTATTATTATTATTACTATTATTATTAGTAGTAGAAGTAGTAGTAGTATTTATTGGTATTATTGGTAGTAGTGGTATTATGACCACCTTTAATAAAAAAATATATAGAAGCGCATCATAAAGGGGAATACAATTACTTGAAGAAATAAACATATCAAACACACCACAGGAAAAGCAGTATTCAATGCCAGCTACAATATACGTAAGCTATCATTTCAAATAATTCAGGCTGTAAACAAAATGGTGAGGGGCTTACATGGGTTCACATCTGTTTCTGAATTGATAGAAAATAAGAATTGTTTTTTTTCAGTGGAAGGGATGTAATTGGCTCCAGAAAACGCATGAATATTTGTTTTCCAGCATAAACGTCAGACCTGTTTGGGAATTCCACAGACTCCTAGACCTCCAGGGCACTGGTGATTTATAGATAAATAAATAGGCATGCTGGTTTCAATATTCTGTTTTCTTGCTTCATAAAAATGTACAGAGGAGCAAAATGTAACTTTCAAGTGAAAGTCTGGGATATAACCCTGCTGCTACACACCTGATTCACGTAGTCTAAACTGGACCAGATCTGGAGATGACTGGGCCATGTATGTGATGTCCTTGAACAAATCTTTCCGAATCACATTTGTACATAAGAATCTTACAAGATGATCCGGCCTTATAGATTTGTGCTAATATTAGGCTTTCTGAAGCAGGTGTATTGAAGCAAGTATACATTAGAGACGTTTGTAGGGATCTTCTCACATATTCCAGTGCAAATCTATGGTATCCTTGGTGACAGAACTATAAAGTCTGCTCTCAGGAGGGTGAGTATAGGTTTACTCAACCCACTCAAGAGTGAGTTACCTGAGTGATCCCAGAAATAAGTCAAGCTCGAATTAGTGTTCAGAGTTTGGAAAGGGGATTTGAATATGAACATACTCACCACAAATGGGCGTTTGTCGCTTAAACCACTTTCCAAATGTATCTTTGCGTGGGAAACTACAATGTTTAATTCATTGTGCAGTCTTCATTGTTCACGCTTAAGTACAGTTGGTTTATTCTGTGGGGTACATTCTACATTTGAGTAAATTTGAAGGAGCTAAAATATTGATGGAAACTTGGCCAGTTTGGTTCCCCTACTGCACACTTAGATTTGTTTGAAGTTCCACACTTGTACTAAAATGTTATATATAACTTTGAGAAAATTATATTTGAAAGAAAATACACCATAAGCATGTATGAAGACTTCTGGATATTTTTTCAATTAATTATTTGATTTATGGTAATGTGTACTATATGTGTAAACACCACTTATTATTTGTATTAGTATTCATTTTAATAATACTATTAATATTATTGTTGTTGTTCTTATTGATTTTCCTCCATTCCCTACTATTCATTTACTTTTAAAATTCTTTAAATAATAAATATAGTATATGTTAATGCTAATGTTAATGTTGAAGGTATTTATATAGTGCACCGTCACCAACGGAGTTAGTCCCTTGGCACTCTGGTGGATCTGTAAACAAGGAGCAGGGCGGGTATGGTTAGTCGGGTGGATAGGGCAGTGGGAGTAGTGGTGAGCTGTTGGCGGCTTCAGTTCGGTATAAACTGTGCGCTGAGCTTTTGGTGCGAGTATCAGACCGGGCGAGACCTTGAGTGCTGTAGGGGCTGTTTATGTGTTGGATGTTTATTGTTGATGCAGTGTACTAAAGGGTGTGCCGTTTGTTGGCCGAGATATGATTGTGTGAGGTTTTGGCTGAGTTTGGTATGCAGAGATTTGAAAGTTGGGTTAGTGGCATCTGCGTCCTTGTTCAAATACCTCTTCTTCTATTTTTGCGTTGTATTCCTGTGGGTGGTGTTGTTGCTGATTTCCTTTAATGGCTGCCTGACTGTGGTGTGTGATGGTGCTGCGCACTCCCAGTTGTTTCCTAATGAGCATTATTTGATGTGATTGGGTATGTCTATTTCTCTACTCCTGGTGTAGGAGCTGAGGTTGAGTGCTCCCTATTCTCTTGCTATCTGAGAATATATATACACTTCCAAATTTCAATTTCACTAGTTCTGTTGTCAAAATCTATTTACTATTTGTTAATTATGGTTCATAGGCTGTACGAACAAGTAATATATAACTTTGAGAACATTATATTTGAAAGAAAATTCACCATAACCATGTATGAAGTAATCTGGATATTTCTTTCAATTAATTATTTGACTTATGGTAATTTGTACTGTATGTGTATATAGCACTTATTATTTGTATTAATAGTATTATCAATAATACTAATATTTGTATTATTGTTGTTGTTCGTATTGTGTTTCCTCTATTCCCTACTACTCATTTTCTTGTCTTGTTTTATAGTTAGGAAATATAGTATATTTACTTTCAAATTTGAATTTCACTAGTTCATTTGTTAAACTCTATTTACTATTTGTTAATTATTGCCTATATGTCCTTTATACATCAGGGTTTATAGGTCTAAGAGAAATGCAATGATTGGCTTAATACAAGAGAAATAAATCCAAATTTACGAACTAATGTCTGGTAATTATATTTACAGGGACCTCCAGGAGACAGTGGAGAGGCTGCTCTTCCTGGACCTCCAGGACCTCAGGTTTGTATCAATTAGTATAATACATGTTTCATTCACTGAACAAGTGTGTGCTAATGACATTGGCAATGTTTACATTGTAAGAGGTTATATTCTCTAAACAAGAAGTTGAGTACATGATAACTATACATCGACGCAATGAGACACCATCCTCCCTCGTGGCCCTGCATGAAGACGCATGTTAAAATGGATCTCAGATTTCCTCCCGTCGCTGTTAACAGGGTGACATACAAAGCGCCCTTGGGCAAGGATTCTTGTCACAACAGGCCAAGTGACATGTGGTGTCTCCGTCCCTTGCAGTGGAACCAGTCTTTCCAATTCTAAGGGTAATATAGTGACCACTACCTCCTGCCCCCACCTCCAGTGCTGGTGGCACCTCGTCAATCACCAACAAATGGCTTGCTATAAACTCCACCCCTGCTACGGATGACCTGGAAGGGAAGCAGAGAGATAAATAAAGATAACCAGGTGTGAATAACTGAACAGTGACCAAAGACTAGCTACACACACAATGTGCAGTATTCATGGCCTATTAAGATTCAGTGGTGTGCAAACATGGGGGCGAAGAAGCACACAAAGTTCGAAATGTGACACAAAAGTTTACATTTATGTCGATGCCTAACATTGCTTTTCCCTATATCTCCCCCAATTCCATAATTCCTTTTTTTCTGAAACAGGAGATTTACATGGAAAATGTCTGATCAAAACAGGCCCATCATGCTGTTTTAAATTATTAATAACTATGTATCCAGTGGGAACTACTAAACTATGTGTTGTGTATTTAACTGTTTTAATTTCTTTCACATTTATGGAAAAACTCCACAGAAAGCTCTGTCAGATAATCCACTTGAACCACGTTTTAAATCCTCAGATTGGCTAATCTTTTTGGGCTTTGCGAAGAGTGGCCTGGATTGTGCCTGATAGCTCTATTATGTATTCTGTGTTCACATATTGCTGCAGCCATTCTGCATGGCATGTGGAAAGCTATATCAAGGGGGCAGGGAACAGGGCTGTAAAGAGATTCATCTGAGCCCTAATCTGGCCTTCTCTTGTTAGGATCAGATGCTAAGGATTGGGCCATGTAGATATGGGCTATTTAACACCATATGTGCACATTAGATTTCCATAAAAGCAACCCTCATGTACAACCTGCGGGGGTCCAAGAGCATGACCCTCTATAGCATGCATGCCAACACATTGAACAAACTCTTGGCTGGAGGTGGACACACTGTGGGGTTCAGTTTGTATTCAACACTACCATCTCCCATACCAAGCATTGCCTTACATGTCCATTTCTGACACAGGGTTGGGGTCCCCAGCTATGAATTTACCTGCCCTGGATAATTGCTTATTTGGATGCACAAGGAGCACACACTAGGAGTGCAAACTAGAATGATAAAGAGCGCCCCCCGCACCCCTCAAATATAACAGACAGAGATCAAGGCAGCCAGGAAGAAAAGGGCAAGCCATTAGCATTCAAGCCCAGACTATCACACTTTGGTGCTCTCTTACACATGACCTTAAATCCATCCATCAACTCATGGATTTCAGAAAGAAACTTAAAACCTACCTTTTCTACAAGTGTGCTACAGTAGATATGTTCCTGAGCAATTACGCTGAGATGCCTTATGGCCATAAGTGCTGTGTACTGTGGGATGTATTTACCCATGCATCCGAGCCCTACCTCAAAACTGTGCAGTACTGACATGAAAACATCATGATGGCCAGAGCTTCCCAGAAAATGCACAGGGAAATGCAGGAAGAATAGGCTGCCACCCATTTTTGCCGATGTTATGGGCACAGAAGGACACTGCCTAAAACCACCATTGGACTACCCGCACAGTAGTCTGAAACCATTGGGAATGGCAATGCTGATTGCCAAATGCAACCTAGAATTGTGGGGAATTCATTCTTCAATCCCAAAAATGGGTGCAGTACCAGTACTCACCACTATCCAAAAGCCGGCGTTTTAAAACCACCCTGTGTTCCTCTGAAGGCAAGCCAAAGTGTCTATTTTAAACATTGCAACATGTGCAAAATATTCACTGAACACCAGCAGACATTTGGCAGAATGAGGTTTTGTGTGCTTACAAAATCTGGGAAATGAAGAGCCTAAAACAGTGCTTATAACAAAACTGCTATGGAGTCAGCAGTTTAAGTTGCACTGGATTTAAAGACACTAAAATCGAAAATGTTTAGATTAAATGAGTGACCTATGTTTGGTGTCACATGCCTTTGCAATTGTTTAAATGTTATAGTTTAAACTTAGAATCAGCATTCTAGCTGCATATGTAAAAATGTTTAGTTTTATTTGAATGCAGGAGCTGGGGAACAAAAAGTGACATTTTATCTGAAACTGGCTTAAAGAGATTCCAATTCTGCCTGGCAACTACCCCCATCAGGAGTGAAACTTGAGTCACAGCTGTGTTCCCAGGCCTAGCTGCCCTTTTGCTGCTCACACTAAGGATATGCCATCTATCTGATAATTGAATTACCTGTGCTCTGCAGGAGAGTGAACAATGCAACTCCCTTCACCCAGGCAGAGGGTTTATTGAGAGGATCATAAATGGCTTCCTCTTGAACAATGAGCCTCTCCTGACTCAGGCAAAGGTTTTATTACAGCAGTCGTAAAATGTAGCTTCCTCTTGGCAGAAGCTGGGAGGAGCACTGCCTGTGAGAGCAAGCTGGCTTGGCAGAACTGGATAAACCAGTATTTCTACCTTGTGCTGAGAGGAAACCACACCCCTTTGGAGCCAGAACATAACTTTAAAAAGATGAATAACTTATAGAGCGGACATGTGAAAATTTTATAAATGATACCATAATTCTTGTGATTTTTCTGCCCACAGTTTAAGAGGTTTTTAGAACCGGTGGTATGTTCAGGGGGGTGTTAGCGGAAAAGTGGATATTACTCTAAATGTATGCATGTTAAAAGTCTGAAACTTCATCAGTTAATGTCCATAATCCTTGCGCACATGTATGTAAAGTCGGGTCAATGTCAGAAATTGAAAAATTAGTTAAAAAGTCAATTATGTGCCATTTCTGAATGCAAGCTCTTAGAAACAGCAGATTTGGACAGAGACATGGCTAAATTCAGCCACACCATGTATATGTAATTTCAAGCAACTGTGTAACTGTGAAATATGTCTTTTATTATCAAAGATAGAATGTGTGCAATCTGACAGAGGAGTGTCCTATCTGCAAGCCATAAAATGACATCCCTCTGACTCACAGTTCATTCCCCAATCAAATGATAAATGGAAGTTTGACCAATTAGAAGCTGAGAGAGAGGTAGGGTCAGTGATACTAGAACACACCCACATTCTAAACACATAAAAGCAGACAGACAGGACAGATAGGGACTTTTTCAAATCCATCTGCCGCTGGAAGCTCTGCCGGAAAAATCCATACTTTACCTCCATCAAACCTCCAGAAAGCCAAACTTCAATCTATCCAGAACTAAGAGACCAGACCAGAGAGAAAGCAGTGCTGTACCCAGAGAGACCCAGACCAGCAGAGAGAACTGACCCAGATCACTGTGAAGTGCAGAGGCCAGACCAGACCAGACCAGAGTCCAGTTTAAAACCCTGACCAGATCCGTGACGAGGCCCAATTAATTCAAGAATATAGTGTGAGTACCCAGCAGAACTGTGTAGAACCAATCTCTTAGTTTAAATTCATCTAATTCAATCTATTTAACCTAAGTAGAACTGTCTCCTAACTGTCACCTGTCATTTGCATAGCTGTCACTTGTCATTTTCTAGTTGCAAGCTGCACTTGTCTTTTTGAACTTTAAAATTTCAAATCTGAAAAACGACCTTCACTAAATCGCTCATATCTCCGCGACCGTTTGTGCTAGAGACTTGCAGTAACTTTCATTTGAAAGCTTAGAATCTTAGCTTTGAATCGCACCAAGAACCACCTTCCTACCCCTTATAGTTTTACCGCAATCGCGGAACACGCATTCGCGAATTTTACCGCGATTTGCAAATTTCTTCACATGTAAAAACTGCTGCTGCTTGCCTTCCATTTGCCAGAAATTCGTTTAACCTGCTAACTATCCCTGCCTCATTGCTAGTGTGAGCCTGGACTAATATTAACTAGATACCACTCACCCTGAACCTCTGAAAGGGAATTAAAAGCATTTCCAGCATATTTCTCATCCATTGCTAGCACATATCAAAGCATTTTGCCTGTGTTTTCAAAACTCCTATCTGTTTTCTGTAGTGTAAGCTTGCTGGGGTGAACTAATTTACATTGATTGCATTTCTGAGAACTGTGTGTTTTCCTTCCATTTCCTTGCCTTGCATCAAGGGGGGAGGGGATTGCCAGAGAAAAGTGATTACATTGTTTGGTTGAAATCATATTGAGTATTTTCTGTACTGCATTCATTGAATATTGCATCCACCTGAGCTTTCATAAAGCATCCTCTACCACATTATACTTTTGTTCCTATTTACCAGTGTGCTACCTTATCCATTTCATGTCAACTCATTAGTGATTATAAGAAGTGTGCTAGTGCCACATTCTCCGTTGTTGATCTTTATCATATCAGATTAAGTGTGCTATTCAATTATTAATTTATTATGAAGTGTGATATATATATTTTTTAAATTATCAAATAAACCTTTTAAACTTGCAAAACAGAACTACTTCTTGGCTCAGTGGGGTCAGGGGGATTCCAAGAGAGGGGTGTTATATAGGGGTAGTCATCCAGAACGCATGAACTGGACATAAAGATATATCAATAAGGGTTTTCATTCAGTATTATAGACTAGGCGTTGACTTAGCTGTAGTGTTGAATTGAATCCTCTTACAAATTGGGGGCTCGAGCCGGACGTTTGGGTTAGAATACCACTTGTGCAGCTTAATACAGTGTGCTAACTGACGGGATACATACATCCGGTCGGATCACCACGCTGCATTACGCTGTGAAGCATTCCTCAAAAAGGACACTCCAAGAAAAGTTCTGTTCTGCAAAAATAAAATACTAACTTCTGTAAGTCAGGACAGAGACCAATCTCTAGAATGACAACCTTAGTAGACATGAAAATAGCCAGAGAGCACTTCTTACATAAGTTATTTGTGAGAGGTGAATGGGCTGAGCAGGGCCAGGAGGCCTGGTTGCAGGCCATCACGCGACAGGCCACTGAAACAGGGTCAGACTCATGGAGAGATCAGGGTCCATTACATGTGGCCCTGAGTGAACTATATATGGCTCCTAAGGCCAAAGATGAACACGACAAGATTGTTACAATAGCGGCATATTTATATTTATATATGGGAGCCATACAGAATAAATGTGCTGAAGGCCATGATCTGGCAAAAGGCGTTAGAGAAGGCCCAATCTGATCTGAACTCTTCTGAGCAAAGGCTGCACAGAAGCCAGGAGTCAGAAAATGAGACCAGACAGTACATCACTAAAATAAAGGAGGATATGGATGTGCTGCAAAAGGAAAAGTCAGAACAGGATACCAGATTTCTGGCCTTGCAGAAGGAACACCAAGAAGGTTTGGACTCCCTACTGCAAAGCCAGAAAAAGCTGGAGCAACAACTGGACTTCAACAGGGTATGTGCTGAGCAGGTAGTCACCCTGCAAGGCCACCTAGATAGGGAAAAGGCAGAAAGCAATAAACTGATTCTGAAAGACCTGGATACCCAGGCAGAGTTTGATGAAGAGCGCCGGAAAGCTGGTGCCTTTCAAAGGCAGAGGGACGACCTGGCGGCACAAATGCAGGCTCTTAGTCAGGAAAGAGACGCCTTAGGCCAGGAAGTCTGCCATTTAAAAAGGAAAATGGAAGAAAATCACCTGGCCCACCAGGGACTGGGTGACCTCCAAAAAGAACACCAGAACTTGTTAGAGCACACCAGGAGGGTGGAGGATGCTCTAGCAAGAAAGGAGCAGGCCAATAGGGACATTGCCCAGGAGGTAAACCTCCTGCAGCAAAGACTGGCCCAGTTCTCCAGGACCAACCAGGAAGCACAGAGGGAGAATGAGGCTCTCTGCCAGCACAATGAGAGGCTCCAGCAACAGGTAGCGATGCAGGAGAAACTGATAGAGTCGAGTAAGGCCTTAACTGAGGAAGTGAAAGCACAAATGCAGGCTCTTGCATTGCAACAGGGAGCAGGGGCGGATAGAGATGAGGTCCGCTGGGAAAGAGAGACTCCTGACCATAACCGCAGGAGCCCTAACACCAGGGGCCTTCATCTCCCCCAGTCCCTGGACTCTACCACCCCCATGTCCCCTGGCGCACATGAGCACAGGGCCACAGGGATGGCAGATTACTATCCAGCTAAGAGTATGGGGCTCATAGGCCAGTACCACTCAGGAATGGAGGGGTGGGCATCCGGGTATGGGCACCCAAGTACAGTACAGTTCAGTGGGGAACCCCAGGAGAGTAGGCCCATTAAGGGCGTCCTGAAAACCTCTGCCCAATTAGGCCAGTGGAGGGGGTACCCATCAAATCCTGGCAGCAAGGAGGAATCTGAAGACTCCTCTGAACTGCGCAGGACACAGGAGACCAGGTCCCCACATTCTGCCAGCCATTCCCAGGCTCGCAGAATCCGGGAAAACCTGGAAGAACAGACGGGAACCTCTGGGAGCAGTGCCTCTGAGTCCGAGGACGAATGGACAAGGGTTACCCGAACCAAAAAGGCCAATAAGGCAAAAAGGGCCTTGCTTAAGGACCCCTTAAAGCAGATTAAGGCGATCAGGAGCGTCATCACGCCTTACCATAAGAACGCTAAGTATTCTGTTTGGGAGCACTTAGAGTTGTTTCAACAAATGATGGAGACTTTCCATTTGAAGGACAGCCAAAGCTGTATTCAATATGTAAAGTGGACCTTCTCCCCGGAATACTCCAGTTTCTTTGCGGGGCTGGAGGACCAAAATCATTTAAGATGGTCCACCTATAAGGCGGCCATCTTGAAACATTTTTCTGTTCACAGAAATCCTCAAGAGGCTCGCAAGGCAGCCTACAATTTGCAATGTGGGGAGGATCAGGCCCCACAAGAATTTGTGCAGGAGTTAAAGCGGGCTTTTGCACAGACCACAAGAAGGGTGCGCACAGATAGCAGGGAATTTATTAATACGTTTTTCCATGCCTTGCCCAAATATATCATGACCCAGCTCGTGAGGGATTTTCACGAGAAAAGATCTTTAGACTGGGTCATTGAACAGGCTACCCGGATCTATGAGGTGCAGAAACCGGTAGATAGCAAAAGTAATGCCCAGAAAAACCCCAAAGCCAACAGCACCCCTGCTGCTGCCAAGGTGGCAGAGGTAAAGGTTACCCCCGTTTTGGATTTGGAGATGGGGGGGCCTAAAAACCTACCTGCACCTAATAATGCTAGGCCCAGAAGGTCCTCGGCTCAATCACAGACAGGGAGCCAAGGAGGCGGCCCCACAAAGGGGGTCTCTCGCTCTCCTGATTATGTAAGTCCCCGTTACAAGGGAAATCGACCCATCCTGGGTTATGTGTGGACTCCTCCAGCCCAAGGGGGGGATCCAGCCAAGCACCTAACCCAGGGAACTTCCCTCCAAACTTCCCACAGGAGGGCAGAAATTTACCAAACCCTGGGCAGAACTTTTTCCCCAGATATCCACCGGACTTTCAGCCCCAAAACCATCCATCCTTCTTTCCCCAATTCCCTGAGCCCAGACCACTGAATCCGGGAGAGGGGAGGCCAAGGGTGGAGGGGTACCCAAATCTTCCCAACCCGGGGTATTACCAGAGGAGGGACAGCTACCCTTCCCGGGATCAGCCCAGGGGAGAAAACAGGGCCCCGTATCAGCCTGAGCGGGTTTCCCAGTTAGAGCGCCAGGTTCAAAATATGGCACGGGATCTGGGTCAAATACTGAGGGCGCAGCAGAACCCTCAGAACGGCGTGCCGGCGCAGAACGCACCCAACTCTGGACCTGGTGCCCCAGAACAATGACGGGGGCAGCACCCCGATAACTCACCGGTTCCCAGGGAGGAGGCACAAAGGGAAGGGGGGTGTAAAGCCTTGGAGGAAGCTTCCTTCCTCACTTGTAAACAGCCCCTGGAAACCCAGGAACCGGAAACAAAATCTCTTGCCCCTGAAAATCTGCCTCCTAAGGAGCAGAGGGGGGGTAGGAGAAACAAAAGACCCAAACAGACTCAGTTTGAGGAGGAGGTACAGATCTTCCAATTTGAGGGAGAGGGATCCTCAGAGGATCCTGGGAAAAGGATCTTCTCCTTCAGAGAGGGGGGAACTCCCCCCAAAGAAAAATGGGTCCCTAGGGATGCAAATCCAGACTGGGGAGATGTGGAGACTGAGCTACCGCCGCCCACCATCTCATCCCAGAACCAACAGCAAGAAAATCCCCTGGTTCAAACCCATCCTGGTGACTGCCTCCAAAAAGGGGGGGGCGGCCCAGAACCGGAGCCAGGGGAACCCACAATGGCTCTGATCTCCAGTTGCCAACTTTTTCTTTCAGATTCCCAAGGCTCTCCACAGAATTCTGCCCAAAATTCTTCTCTCGCGATGTCCAAAACCAGGAAATTAGCCCACCAGTTGTCCAAAAATGTACATTATCTGTGCCCCCTTGAGGAGAAGGAGGGAAGATATTATGCCCCGGTACAAGTACAGGGGCAGGGTACAATCTCGGCACTGGTGGACACTGGATCTCAAGCTACCCTTCTGTCCAGAAGGGCCTTTGACGAACTGAATGCAGGAAGGGGAGAGAATTACCAAATTCCTCTCACCTCTCTTCCGGGACAACTACAGAACTTTGACGGGAAGGAAATTCCCGTTGAGGGGACTGCAGACTTGGACATTAAAATTGGGCGACATAAGTTGAAACACCCGGTCATAGTTGTGACCCCAGAGGGCACCCCTTGTTTACTAGGGAATGACCTCCTGAGAAGGTTGTCACCCCTAATAGATTGTGTAAACAAGGTCCTCTGGACCCAGACTAGCCGACCAATAAAATTAAAACAGAGTGTCAACCATGTTAGTTTAAACGGCACATGCCACATGGTTGAACAAAAATCTGACCAAGTAGAATTTCACTTCCAGAATAGCCAAATTCCAGATGTGACAGTAATAGCAGTAGGACAACAGACTGGTGATGGGGGGTCCTCTCTGTTTCTGAAAATCAACCTTCCTTCCAGTCTAAAGTGGTATTCCATGCTGGAAGGAAACACTCTGAAATTCTATACCAATCCACAACCTGAAACTCCCACTCCTATAGTCCAGAAAGATGTGAAATCAGCTCAGAGCCTGGCTGATATTCAGCAAATTGGAGAGCAGTTGTTCATCCCTGTTCAGTTAAATGATGGGAAGGACTCTGTTCTCGCTCGAGTGTGTGTGAACAACGGTAAGAGCTTCATCAGCGAAGCCATGTTTCGCCAACTCCCAAAAGATCCAGCCATTCCCACCTTCAAACTGATAGACAAATGGGAAATGGACCTGGAAGCACCTAATTCCAAACATCTCCTGCCAAGCAGGTGTATGCTCAAAATCTCCATTGGCAACAAGAGCATAGTCCACAATTGTTGGGTCGTGCGAGACGTCCCTGCCGCCTTTTACTTAGGCAGTGACATTCTCAATCGCTTTGCCATTAGTTTGGACCTAATAAACTTCAAAGCTTGGTCCCGATTAGCGGATAATCCCATGGGCTTTGATGATCCAGAAAAAACATTGAGGTCAGCTCAATTGCTACCTTATGCAGTTGAAATTCAGATTAAAGAGGAAGTCACCATCCCAGAAAGGACCCGACAATTCTCCCTGGAAGTGAAAGTTAAAAGAGGACAACATTTGAAAAACCCTGATGCTTACATACATGTAAATGCTTCTCTCCAACAGCAAGGGTTAGGGGTAAACCCAACACCATTAGTCAACATAGAACATGACACTATTCCAATAGAGGTGGATAACAGCGACTTAAAGAGTATTACTCTAGCCGCAGGCACCATTATTGGAATGGCGGTTGATGACCGACATTTTTCCATCGACTTAGTAAATGAACTGTTAGGACCAATCCCCAAGGACTGCTTTGACAGTGACAGTGATGACAATACAACACCAGACAGGATCTTTACCCGGCATGGGGGGAACTTCCTGGTGTACACTTCTTGCCCCTATGGTAAGGAAGATGTGACTTGTGACTTCAGGAGGGATGAGGTGATTTTCCAGGTTCATGAAGGCTGCCTTTCCCACCTGAAGCCTCCGGTCCAAATCAGCACTCTGACCAGGGACTTCTCCACCCAGCTGGAGGAGGCCGCGGAGATAGCCAGACCAGAAGTCTTTCCAGGCTTCAGGCAGATGGTGGAAGAGAGAGTCAACCTAGCTGATGCCTGTGTGACTCTGGAACAAAAGCAAAAGTTGAAACAAGTTTTCTTGGATTTCCAAGATCTCTTTGCGGTAGACTCATATGACTGTGGTCGCACTGACATCCACACAACAACAATCCCCACGGACCCTGGCATGACTCCTGTGTTTGTGAAGCAATATCGCTTGCCTCTCGCATCAATGGAGTCCCTTACTGAAATAATTAAGAACCTTGAGTCCCGGGGAATAATCCGTCCAGTCCACAGCACCTTCAATAATCCGGTGCTGGGAATATTGAAGCCAAACGGCCAGTGGAGACTCTGCGCCGACCTCAGGGAGCTCAACAAACGGGTCCATACTTCCCGATGGCCACTGCCCTACATTGACCAAGGGCTGGCCCAGATCCAGGGGTCACAGGTATTCACTGCAATAGACCTGACCAATGGGTACTGGACCGTGCCTGTCAGTAGGGAGGACCAATACAAACTGGCTTTTACCTTTGGGGGCCAGCAGTACACATGGACCCGGACTCCCTTCGGATACCTCAACTCCGGCAATGAATTCAACATTTTCCTACATAAGGCCATGCCCGACCTGGGTGCGAGGGGTAACCTGGCTTATGTAGATGATGTCCTCATCAAAAGTTCATCTGTGGAGGAACACATAGCGGAGATCCGTTATGTTCTGACACAGTTGAGGGCCGCCGGAGCAAAACTTTCCTTTCAGAAAGCACAGTGGTGTAGAACCCGTGTTAATTTCTTGGGGCATGAGATTACTCCTCAGGGTCTCTGTCCTCAGGAAAAGAAAGTGGAATCACTTCAGAAACTGAAAGACCCCACAACTCTGCGAGAACTAAGGAGCCTCCTTGGACTGACTAATTACAGCAGGAAGTTCATTGAGGGCTACGCAGAGATCACCAGACCCCTGATTCATCTCCTGAAGGGGGGGGTCAAGTGGGAATGGGGTCCAGAACAAGCCGAGGCAGTAAAACAACTCAAGAGAAGCCTCTCACAAGCGCCTTGCCTAGCTTACCCTGTCAGAAACAAGGAGTTCTTCCTGGAGACAGGGTTCTCTAATACGTGCTTGACGGCAGTATTATACCAAAAGCATGACAAGGTCAATAAAGTAATCTCATATGCGAGCAAAACTTTATCCTCTGTGGAGGAGAAATTCAACGATTGTGAGAAGGCACTCCTGGCGACGGTGTGGGCATTGAAGAATTACCGCCCGTTTATCCAGGGGGAGCACATCATAGTGGAGACTCCACACCAGCCTCTGCAATATCTCCAAAGTGACAGAATCCGGGCCGGAAATGTGAGTAATTCCCGAATTACTTCCTGGATTCTGTCAATGCAAGGCTTTCCTGTGGAGGTCCGATATGGCCAAAACAAGAAGAGTCCCCTCGCGCAAGGTCTGGCTGACTTGCATGATTGTGCCAGAGAAAACTCTCTCGAGGACGAAAGTCTAAAAATCAAGGACAACACGGAGGCATACCTTAATTCCCCACACAAAGTCTTTGAAGAAGACAAGTGTGAGGGAATGCCCACTGTCTATGTGGATGGATGCTCTTACCATGTTGACAACAACGGGGAGAAAGAACTGGTGGCCGGCGTAGGGAATGCATGGGTAAATGAGTCCCCAGAACCCTCCGCTGGATACAAAATTGGTCCCCGAAGTAGTCAGGTGGCAGAATTGATGGCTGTGCATCAGGCCATCCTCACTGCTGTCCAGCATCAACTCCACGAACTGGTCATAATCACAGATTCGGATTATGTACGGAACGGGTTCGTGGAGCACCTGGTTAATTGGAAAACCAGAGGCATGTTATGTGCTAACAACAAACCCTTGAAACATGGGAAGTTGATCCAAAACATTGATGATCTGGTCACATCGAATGGGATGACCATCTACTGGAAAAAGATCAAGGGTCATTCCAAAGTAGAGGGACCAGACAAAACTGGAAATGACTTAGCTGATCAGCTGGCCAAAACCGGGGCCATCCAAGGGGATCTAATTGAGATTGAGTCCCTGTTGGGGGAAATCCAGGTCACTGCTATCACTAGGTCCCAGACAAATGCTCACAACGACCTTTCAATTGCACAATGGAGTAAGGAGACCCCTGATGATGATTTGATTACTGCTCAGAAGGGGGATCCAATTATTGGTAAATTTTACCAGCACCTTGAGGACCCTGAGAACTTTCCCCTGACGGATACCGATTACATTGGGAAAGAGGACCTAAGAGTGTTGATGAAATGTCCAAAAATGTTCCGGATTCAAGACGGTTTGCTGGTAAGGAAATCCAAAGCTGGCCACGATCAGTGGGTGGTTCCTACCTCATTCCGAAGCCTGATGTTAAGTCACGCCCATGATGCGGCCACCGCCGGTCATAGGGGGTTTCACACAACATTGGAAATCTTAAGGGAGGTTGCATACTGGCCACACATGGGGCAGGACCTCGACCAATACTTGAAGGGGTGTCTTGTGTGTGCACAATTTCAGCCATCATCCCTCACGCACCGCGCGCCTCTCCAAAAGAGGGGAATGACACTGCCATGGTCAGATTTACAAATCGACTTTGTAGGCCCTGTGATTCGCTCGGCTAGGGGGAATAAGTACATGTTGACCGTGACATGCTTGTTTACCAAGTGGGTGGAATGTCTCCCAGCCCCAAACTGCAAGGCAGAAACGGCAGCTGCCTTGATGATTAACCACATCTTTTCCCGTTTTGGTCTACCTCAAAGGATTGAGTCAGACAGGGGTAGCCACTTCACCAGTGAAGTAATGACAAAGATGTGGGAGATACTGGGGGTCAAGAGAAAGCTGCATATTGCTTATAGACCAGCTTCTTCTGGGGCAGTAGAGAGATATAACCGGACAATTGTGAGCATATTAAAGAAGTTTGTGGCAGATTCTGGGCCAAGTTGGGATATCCGATTACCTCTGGTCCTAATGGCTATCAGATCTACCCCTTCATCTGCAACCAAAATGTCACCATTTGAGTTGATGACAGGGCGCAAGATGGTGCTTCCTCAGCATTTGCTCTACAGGACCCAAGAGCAGACACTGATAAATGCCTCCACAACTCATGAGTATGTGGAGAATTTAAGGAAACACCTTCAACATGCTTTTGCTTATGCTCAGCGGAATCTAGAAAGATCAGCTGATAGCATGAAGACCCACTATGACCTGAAAACTTCCAGGAAGGAATATCAGGTGGGAGACCGGGTCTATCTATACAACTTCCAAAGGAACCAGGCCAAGCAGCGAAAATTTTTGCCTACATGGAAGGGACCCTTTGAGGTCATCGACAAGATCTCCCCTGTGGCCTACAAAATCCACATCCCCAAAGGCGGTTCGGCAGAGGGGGAAGACAAGTGGGTCCACATAAACCAGTTGAAATGTTGCCATCCCAGGCACACTCTGCAACAACTGGAGGAATCCTCTGGAATCCTAGCGGGTACTGTATCAGACTAATTCAGTTCCAATCATAAAACATACCACATCTAGTCTCTAACATACTGTGATTTGTATGAAACTGTCTCCTAGTCATACTGTTTTTATTAAAATAAGAATGTAATGTTTCGTGATGATGAAATGCATATGCTGCCCCACTATCTCAACGGTGGTGGAAAAACGTCTATGAGTAGATATTGCCGCTTTTGCTTTATCATCCTAGGAGAGATGAAACCATGAAGAATGACCAAGAAGGACGATCCGGAGACCGGGAACGAAGATCCAATGGGCCCAGTGGACCGCCCAATACTCCCATCAGGACCGGCGAGGAGAACCGATCGATCCGACCGGATGGAGGAAAAGATGCTGAACTGTGCCATCTATTGGAAGAAGATGAGGAAACATCCCAGATCTTGCGAGTCCCATCAGTGAAACCGAATGGCCATCGCAAGAGGGGGGCTTGTGGGATGTATTTACCCATGCATCCGAGCCCTACCTCAAAACTGTGCACTACTGACATGAAAACATCATGATGGCCAGAGCTTCCCAGAAAATGCACAGGGAAATGCAGGAAGAATAGGCTGCCACCCATTTTTGCCGATGTTATGGGCACAGAAGGACACTGCCTAAAACCACCATTGGACTACCCGCACAGTAGTCTGAAACCATTGGGAATGGCAATGCTGATTGCCAAATGCAACCTAGAATTGTGGGGAATTCATTCTTCA
The DNA here is from genome assembly GCF_040938575.1 of Ambystoma mexicanum. Taxonomy (NCBI): domain Eukaryota; kingdom Metazoa; phylum Chordata; class Amphibia; order Caudata; family Ambystomatidae; genus Ambystoma; species Ambystoma mexicanum. The sequence continues at coordinate 1,181,718,576 of NC_090933.1, read as the reverse complement.
ATCCCAAAAATGGGTGCAGTACCAGTACTCACCACTATCCAAAAGCCGGCGTTTTAAAACCACCCTGTGTTCCTCTGAAGGCAAGCCAAAGTGTCTATTTTAAACATTGCAACATGTGCAAAATATTCACTGAACACCAGCAGACATTTGGCAGAATGAGGTTTTGTGTGCTTACAAAATCTGGGAAATGAAGAGCCCAAAACAGTGCTTATAACAAAACTGCTATGGAGTCAGCAGTTTAAGTTGCACTGGATTTAAAGACACTAAAATCGAAAATGTTTAGATTAAATGAGTGACCTATGTTTGGTGTCACATGCCTTTGCAATTGTTTAAATGTTATAGTTTAAACTTAGAATCAGCATTCTAGCTGCATATGTAAAAATGTTTAGTTTTATTTGAATGCAGGAACTGGGGAACAAAAAGTGACATTTTATCTGAAACTGGCTTAAAGAGATTCCAATTCTGCCTGGCAACTACCCCCATCAGGAGTGAAACTTGAGTCACAGCTGTGTTCCCAGGCCTAGCTGCCCTTTTGCTGCTCACACTAAGGATATGCCATCTATCTGATAATTGAATTACCTGTGCTCTGCAGGAGAGTGAACAATGCAACTCCCTTCACCCAGGCAGAGGGCTTATTGAGAGGATCATAAATGGCTTCCTCTTGAACAATGAGCCTCTCCTGACTCAGGCAAAGGTTTTATTACAGCAGTCGTAAAATGTAGCTTCCTCTTGGCAGAAGCTGGGAGGAGCACTGCCTGTGAGAGCAAGCTGGCTTGGCAGAACTGGATAAACCAGTATTTCTACCTTGTGCTGAGAGGAAACCACACCCCTTTGGAGCCAGAACATAACTTTAAAAAGATGAATAACTCATAGAGCGGACATGTGAAAATTTTATAAATGATACCATAATTCTTGTGATTTTTCTGCCCACAGTTTAAGAGGTTTTTAGAACCGGTGGTATGTTCAGGGGGGTGTTAGCGGAAAAGTGGATATTACTCTAAATGTATGAATGTTAAAAGTCTGAAACTTCATCAGTTAATGTCCATACTCCCTGCGCACATGTATGTAAAGTCGGGTCAATGTCAGAAATTGAAAAATTAGTTAAAAAGTCAATTATGTGCCATTTCTGAATGCAAGCTCTTAGAAACAGCAGATTTGGACAGAGACATGGCTAAATTCAGCCACACCATGTATGTGTAATTTCAAGCAACTGTGTAACTGTGAAATATGTCTTTTATTATCAAAGATAGAATGTGTGCAATCTGACAGAGGAGTGTCCTATCTGCAAGCCATAAAATGACATCCCTCTGACTCACAGTTCATTCCCCAATCAAATGATAAATGGAAGTTTGACCAATTAGAAGCTGAGAGAGAGGTAGGGTCAGTGATACTAGAACACACCCACATTCTAAACACATAAAAGCAGACAGACAGGACAGATAGGGACTTTTTCAAATCCATCTGCCGCTGGAAGCTCTGCCGGAAAAATCCATACTTTACCTCCATCAAACCTCCAGAAAGCCAAACTTCAATCTATCCAGAACTAAGAGACCAGACCAGAGAGAAAGCAGTGCTGTACCCAGAGAGACCCAGACCAGCAGAGAGAACTGACCCAGATCACTGTGAAGTGCAGAGGCCAGACCAGACCAGACCAGAGTCCAGTTTAAAACCCTGACCAGATCCGTGACGAGGCCCAATTAATTCAAGAATATAGTGTGAGTACCCAGCAGAACTGTGTAGAACCAATCTCTTAGTTTAAATTCATCTAATTCAATCTATTTAACCTAAGTAGAACTGTCTCCTAACTGTCACCTGTCATTTGCATAGCTGTCACTTGTCATTTTCTAGTTGCAAGCTGCACTTGTCTTTTTGAACTTTAAAATTTCAAATCTGAAAAACGACCTTCACTAAATCGCTCATATCTCCGCGACCGTTTGTGCTAGAGACTTGCAGTAACTTTCATTTGAAAGCTTAGAATCTTAGCTTTGAATCGCACCAAGAACCACCTTCCTACCCCTTATAGTTTTACCGCAATCGCGGAACACGCATTCGCGAATTTTACCGCGATTTGCAAATTTCTTCACATGTAAAAACTGCTGCTGCTTGCCTTCCATTTGCCAGAAATTCGTTTAACCTGCTAACTATCCCTGCCTCATTGCTAGTGTGAGCCTGGACTAATATTAACTAGATACCACTCACCCTGAACCTCTGAAAGGGAATTAAAAGCATTTCCAGCATATTTCTCATCCATTGCTAGCACATATCAAAGCATTTTGCCTGTGTTTTCAAAACTCCTATCTGTTTTCTGTAGTGTAAGCTTGCTGGGGTGAACTAATTTACATTGATTGCATTTCTGAGAACTGTGTGTTTTCCTTCCATTTCCTTGCCTTGCATCAAGGGGGGAGGGGATTGCCAGAGAAAAGTGATTACATTGTTTGGTTGAAATCATATTGAGTATTTTCTGTACTGCATTCATTGAATATTGCATCCACCTGAGCTTTCATAAAGCATCCTCTACCACATTATACTTTTGTTCCTATTTACCAGTGTGCTACCTTATCCATTTCATGTCAACTCATTAGTGATTATAAGAAGTGTGCTAGTGCCACATTCTCCGTTGTTGATCTTTATCATATCAGATTAAGTGTGCTATTCAATTATTAATTTATTATGAAGTGTGATATATATATATTTTAAATTATCAAATAAACCTTTTAAACTTGCAAAACAGAACTACTTCTTGGCTCAGTGGGGTCAGGGGGATTCCAAGAGAGGGGTGTTATATAGGGGTAGTCATCCAGAACGCATGAACTGGACATAAAGATATATCAATAAGGGTTTTCATTCAGTATTATAGACTAGGCGTTGACTTAGCTGTAGTGTTGAATTGAATCCTCTTACAAATTGGGGGCTCGAGCCGGACGTTTGGGTTAGAATACCACTTGTGCAGCTTAATACAGTGTGCTAACTGACGGGATACATACATCCGGTCGGATCACCACGCTGCATTACGCTGTGAAGCATTCCTCAAAAAGGACACTCCAAGAAAAGTTCTGTTCTGCAAAAATAAAATACTAACTTCTGTAAGTCAGGACAGAGACCAATCTCTAGAATGACGACCTTAGTAGACATGAAAATAGCCAGAGAGCACTTCTTACATAAGTTATTTGTGAGAGGTGAATGGGCTGAGCAGGGCCAGGAGGCCTGGTTGCAGGCCATCACGCGACAGGCCACTGAAACAGGGTCAGACTCATGGAGAGATCAGGGTCCATTACATGTGGCCCTGAGTGAACTATATATGGCTCCTAAGGCCAAAGATGAACACGACAAGATTGTTACAATAGCGGCATATTTATATTTATATATGGGAGCCATACAGAATAAATGTGCTGAAGGCCATGATCTGGCAAAAGGCGTTAGAGAAGGCCCAATCTGATCTGAACTCTTCTGAGCAAAGGCTGCACAGAAGCCAGGAGTCAGAAAATGAGACCAGACAGTACATCACTAAAATAAAGGAGGATATGGATGTGCTGCAAAAGGAAAAGTCAGAACAGGATACCAGATTTCTGGCCTTGCAGAAGGAACACCAAGAAGGTTTGGACTCCCTACTGCAAAGCCAGAAAAAGCTGGAGCAACAACTGGACTTCAACAGGGTATGTGCTGAGCAGGTAGTCACCCTGCAAGGCCACCTAGATAGGGAAAAGGCAGAAAGCAATAAACTGATTCTGAAAGACCTGGATACCCAGGCAGAGTTTGATGAAGAGCGCCGGAAAGCTGGTGCCTTTCAAAGGCAGAGGGACGACCTGGCGGCACAAATGCAGGCTCTTAGTCAGGAAAGAGACGCCTTAGGCCAGGAAGTCTGCCATTTAAAAAGGAAAATGGAAGAAAATCACCTGGCCTACCAGGGACTGGGTGACCTCCAAAAAGAACACCAGAACTTGTTAGAGCACACCAGGAGGGTGGAGGATGCTCTAGCAAGAAAGGAGCAGGCCAATAGGGACATTGCCCAGGAGGTAAACCTCCTGCAGCAAAGACTGGCCCAGTTCTCCAGGACCAACCAGGAAGCACAGAGGGAGAATGAGGCTCTCTGCCAGCACAATGAGAGGCTCCAGCAACAGGTAGCGATGCAGGAGAAACTGATAGAGTCGAGTAAGGCCTTAACTGAGGAAGTGAAAGCACAAATGCAGGCTCTTGCATTGCAACAGGGAGCAGGGGCGGATAGAGATGAGGTCCGCTGGGAAAGAGAGACTCCTGACCATAACCGCAGGAGCCCTAACACCAGGGGCCTTCATCTCCCCCAGTCCCTGGACTCTACCACCCCCATGTCCCCTGGCGCACATGAGCACAGGGCCACAGGGATGGCAGATTACTATCCAGCTAAGAGTATGGGGCTCATAGGCCAGTACCACTCAGGAATGGAGGGGTGGGCATCCGGGTATGGGCACCCAAGTACAGTACAGTTCAGTGGGGAACCCCAGGAGAGTAGGCCCATTAAGGGCGTCCTGAAAACCTCTGCCCAATTAGGCCAGTGGAGGGGGTACCCATCAAATCCTGGCAGCAAGGAGGAATCTGAAGACTCCTCTGAACTGCGCAGGACACAGGAGACCAGGTCCCCACATTCTGCCAGCCATTCCCAGGCTCGCAGAATCCGGGAAAACCTGGAAGAACAGACGGGAACCTCTGGGAGCAGTGCCTCTGAGTCCGAGGACGAATGGACAAGGGTTACCCGAACCAAAAAGGCCAATAAGGCAAAAAGGGCCTTGCTTAAGGACCCCTTAAAGCAGATTAAGGCGATCAGGAGCGTCATCACGCCTTACCATAAGAACGCTAAGTATTCTGTTTGGGAGCACTTAGAGTTGTTTCAACAAATGATGGAGACTTTCCATTTGAAGGACAGCCAAAGCTGTATTCAATATGTAAAGTGGACCTTCTCCCCGGAATACTCCAGTTTCTTTGCGGGGCTGGAGGACCAAAATCATTTAAGATGGTCCACCTATAAGGCGGCCATCTTGAAACATTTTTCTGTTCACAGAAATCCTCAAGAGGCTCGCAAGGCAGCCTACAATTTGCAATGTGGGGAGGATCAGGCCCCACAAGAATTTGTGCAGGAGTTAAAGCAGGCTTTTGCACAGACCACAAGAAGGGTGCGCACGGATAGCAGGGAATTTATTAATACGTTTTTCCATGCCTTGCCCAAATATATCATGACCCAGCTCGTGAGGGATTTTCACGAGAAAAGATCTTTAGACTGGGTCATTGAACAGGCTACCCGGATCTATGAGGTGCAGAAACCGGTAGATAGCAAAAGTAATGCCCAGAAAAACCCCAAAGCCAACAGCACCCCTGCTGCTGCCAAGGTGGCAGAGGTAAAGGTTACCCCCGTTTTGGATTTGGAGATGGGGGGGCCTAAAAACCTACCTGCACCTAATAATGCTAGGCCCAGAAGGTCCTCGGCTCAATCACAGACAGGGAGCCAAGGAGGCGGCCCCACAAAGGGGGTCTCTCGCTCTCCTGATTATGTAAGTCCCCGTTACAAGGGAAATCGACCCATCCTGGGTTATGTGTGGACTCCTCCAGCCCAAGGGGGGGATCCAGCCAAGCACCTAACCCAGGGAACTTCCCTCCAAACTTCCCACAGGAGGGCAGAAATTTACCAAACCCTGGGCAGAACTTTTTCCCCAGATATCCACCGGACTTTCAGCCCCAAAACCATCCATCCTTCTTTCCCCAATTCCCTGAGCCCAGACCACTGAATCCGGGAGAGGGGAGGCCAAGGGTGGAGGGGTACCCAAATCTTCCCAACCCGGGGTATTACCAGAGGAGGGACAGCTACCCTTCCCGGGATCAGCCCAGGGGAGAAAACAGGGCCCCGTATCAGCCTGAGCGGGTTTCCCAGTTAGAGCGCCAGGTTCAAAATATGGCACGGGATCTGGGTCAAATACTGAGGGCGCAGCAGAACCCTCAGAACGGCGTGCCGGCGCAGAACGCACCCAACTCTGGACCTGGTGCCCCAGAACAATGACGGGGGCAGCACCCCGATAACTCACCGGTTCCCAGGGAGGAGGCACAAAGGGAAGGGGGGTGTAAAGCCTTGGAGGAAGCTTCCTTCCTCACTTGTAAACAGCCCCTGGAAACCCAGGAACCGGAAACAAAATCTCTTGCCCCTGAAAATCTGCCTCCTAAGGAGCAGAGGGGGGGTAGGAGAAACAAAAGACCCAAACAGACTCAGTTTGAGGAGGAGGTACAGATCTTCCAATTTGAGGGAGAGGGATCCTCAGAGGATCCTGGGAAAAGGATCTTCTCCTTCAGAGAGGGGGGAACTCCCCCCAAAGAAAAATGGGTCCCTAGGGATGCAAATCCAGACTGGGGAGATGTGGAGACTGAGCTACCGCCGCCCACCATCTCATCCCAGAACCAACAGCAAGAAAATCCCCTGGTTCAAACCCATCCTGGTGACTGCCTCCAAAAAGGGGGGGGCGGCCCAGAACCGGAGCCAGGGGAACCCACAATGGCTCTGATCTCCAGTTGCCAACTTTTTCTTTCAGATTCCCAAGGCTCTCCACAGAATTCTGCCCAAAATTCTTCTCTCGCGATGTCCAAAACCAGGAAATTAGCCCACCAGTTGTCCAAAAATGTACATTATCTGTGCCCCCTTGAGGAGAAGGAGGGAAGATATTATGCCCCGGTACAAGTACAGGGGCAGGGTACAATCTCGGCACTGGTGGACACTGGATCTCAAGCTACCCTTCTGTCCAGAAGGGCCTTTGACGAACTGAATGCAGGAAGGGGAGAGAATTACCAAATTCCTCTCACCTCTCTTCCGGGACAACTACAGAACTTTGACGGGAAGGAAATTCCCGTTGAGGGGACTGCAGACTTGGACATTAAAATTGGGCGACATAAGTTGAAACACCCGGTCATAGTTGTGACCCCAGAGGGCACCCCTTGTTTACTAGGGAATGACCTCCTGAGAAGGTTGTCACCCCTAATAGATTGTGTAAACAAGGTCCTCTGGACCCAGACTAGCCGACCAATAAAATTAAAACAGAGTGTCAACCATGTTAGTTTAAACGGCACATGCCACATGGTTGAACAAAAATCTGACCAAGTAGAATTTCACTTCCAGAATAGCCAAATTCCAGATGTGACAGTAATAGCAGTAGGACAACAGACTGGTGATGGGGGGTCCTCTCTGTTTCTGAAAATCAACCTTCCTTCCAGTCTAAAGTGGTATTCCATGCTGGAAGGAAACACTCTGAAATTCTATACCAATCCACAACCTGAAACTCCCACTCCTATAGTCCAGAAAGATGTGAAATCAGCTCAGAGCCTGGCTGATATTCAGCAAATTGGAGAGCAGTTGTTCATCCCTGTTCAGTTAAATGATGGGAAGGACTCTGTTCTCGCTCGAGTGTGTGTGAACAACGGTAAGAGCTTCATCAGCGAAGCCATGTTTCGCCAACTCCCAAAAGATCCAGCCATTCCCACCTTCAAACTGATAGACAAATGGGAAATGGACCTGGAAGCACCTAATTCCAAACATCTCCTGCCAAGCAGGTGTATGCTCAAAATCTCCATTGGCAACAAGAGCATAGTCCACAATTGTTGGGTCGTGCGAGACGTCCCTGCCGCCTTTTACTTAGGCAGTGACATTCTCAATCGCTTTGCCATTAGTTTGGACCTAATAAACTTCAAAGCTTGGTCCCGATTAGCGGATAATCCCATGGGCTTTGATGATCCAGAAAAAACATTGAGGTCAGCTCAATTGCTACCTTATGCAGTTGAAATTCAGATTAAAGAGGAAGTCACCATCCCAGAAAGGACCCGACAATTCTCCCTGGAAGTGAAAGTTAAAAGAGGACAACATTTGAAAAACCCTGATGCTTACATACATCTAAATGCTTCTCTCCAACAGCAAGGGTTAGGGGTAAACCCAACACCATTAGTCAACATAGAACATGACACTATTCCAATAGAGGTGGATAACAGCGACTTAAAGAGTATTACTCTAGCCGCAGGCACCATTATTGGAATGGCGGTTGATGACCGACATTTTTCCATCGACTTAGTAAATGAACTGTTAGGACCAATCCCCAAGGACTGCTTTGAATGTGACAGTGATGACAATACAACACCAGACAGGATCTTTACCCGGCATGGGGGGAACTTCCTGGTGTACACTTCTTGCCCCTATGGTAAGGAAGATGTGACTTGTGACTTCAGGAGGGATGAGATGATTTTCCAGGTTCATGAAGGCTGCCTTTCCCACCTGAAGCCTCCGGTCCAAATCAGCACTCTGACCAGGGACTTCTCCACCCAGCTGGAGGAGGCCGCGGAGATAGCCAGACCAGAAGTCTTTCCAGGCTTCAGGCAGATGGTGGAAGAGAGAATCAACCTAGCTGATGCCTGTGTGACTCTGGAACAAAAGCAAAAGTTGAAACAAGTTTTCTTGGATTTCCAAGATCTCTTTGCGGTAGACTCATATGACTGTGGTCGCACTGACATCCACACAACAACAATCCCCACGGACCCTGGCATGACTCCTGTGTTTGTGAAGCAATATCGCTTGCCTCTCGCATCAATGGAGTCCCTTACTGAAATAATTAAGAACCTTGAGTCCCGGGGAATAATCCGTCCAGTCCACAGCACCTTCAATAATCCGGTGCTGGGAATATTGAAGCCAAACGGCCAGTGGAGACTCTGCGCCGACCTCAGGGAGCTCAACAAACGGGTCCATACTTCCCGATGGCCACTGCCCTACATTGACCAAGGGCTGGCCCAGATCCAGGGGTCACAGGTATTCACTGCAATAGACCTGACCAATGGGTACTGGACCGTGCCTGTCAGTAGGGAGGACCAATACAAACTGGCTTTTACCTTTGGGGGCCAGCAGTACACATGGACCCGGACTCCCTTCGGATACCTCAACTCCGGCAATGAATTCAACATTTTCCTACATAAGGCCATGCCCGACCTGGGTGCGAGGGGTAACCTGGCTTATGTAGATGATGTCCTCATCAAAAGTTCATCTGTGGAGGAACACATAGCGGAGATCCGTTATGTTCTGACACAGTTGAGGGCCGCCGGAGCAAAACTTTCCTTTCAGAAAGCACAGTGGTGTAGAACCCGTGTTAATTTCTTGGGGCATGAGATTACTCCTCAGGGTCTCTGTCCTCAGGAAAAGAAAGTGGAATCACTTCAGAAACTGAAAGACCCCACAACTCTGCGAGAACTAAGGAGCCTCCTTGGACTGACTAATTACAGCAGGAAGTTCATTGAGGGCTACGCAGAGATCACCAGACCCCTGATTCATCTCCTGAAGGGGGGGGTCAAGTGGGAATGGGGTCCAGAACAAGCCGAGGCAGTAAAACAACTCAAGAGAAGCCTCTCACAAGCGCCTTGCCTAGCTTACCCTGTCAGAAACAAGGAGTTCTTCCTGGAGACAGGGTTCTCTAATACGTGCTTGACGGCAGTATTATACCAAAAGCATGACAAGGTCAATAAAGTAATCTCATATGCGAGCAAAACTTTATCCTCTGTGGAGGAGAAATTCAACGATTGTGAGAAGGCACTCCTGGCGACGGTGTGGGCATTGAAGAATTACCGCCCGTTTATCCAGGGGGAGCACATCATAGTGGAGACTCCACACCAGCCTCTGCAATATCTCCAAAGTGACAGAATCCGGGCCGGAAATGTGAGTAATTCCCGAATTACTTCCTGGATTCTGTCAATGCAAGGCTTTCCTGTGGAGGTCCGATATGGCCAAAACAAGAAGAGTCCCCTCGCGCAAGGTCTGGCTGACTTGCATGATTGTGCCAGAGAAAACTCTCTCGAGGACGAAAGTCTAAAAATCAAGGACAACACGGAGGCATACCTTAATTCCCCACACAAAGTCTTTGAAGAAGACAAGTGTGAGGGAATGCCCACTGTCTATGTGGATGGATGCTCTTACCATGTTGACAACAACGGGGAGAAAGAACTGGTGGCCGGCGTAGGGAATGCATGGGTAAATGAGTCCCCAGAACCCTCCGCTGGATACAAAATTGGTCCCCGAAGTAGTCAGGTGGCAGAATTGATGGCTGTGCATCAGGCCATCCTCACTGCTGTCCAGCATCAACTCCACGAACTGGTCATAATCACAGATTCGGATTATGTACGGAACGGGTTCGTGGAGCACCTGGTTAATTGGAAAACCAGAGGCATGTTATGTGCTAACAACAAACCCTTGAAACATGGGAAGTTGATCCAAAACATTGATGATCTGGTCACATCGAATGGGATGACCATCTACTGGAAAAAGATCAAGGGTCATTCCAAAGTAGAGGGACCAGACAAAACTGGAAATGACTTAGCTGATCAGCTGGCCAAAACCGGGGCCATCCAAGGGGATCTAATTGAGATTGAGTCCCTGTTGGGGGAAATCCAGGTCACTGCTATCACTAGGTCCCAGACAAATGCTCACAACGACCTTTCAATTGCACAATGGAGTAAGGAGACCCCTGATGATGATTTGATTACTGCTCAGAAGGGGGATCCAATTATTGGTAAATTTTACCAGCACCTTGAGGACCCTGAGAACTTTCCCCTGACGGATACCGATTACATTGGGAAAGAGGACCTAAGAGTGTTGATGAAATGTCCAAAAATGTTCCGGATTCAAGACGGTTTGCTGGTAAGGAAATCCAAAGCTGGCCACGATCAGTGGGTGGTTCCTACCTCATTCCGAAGCCTGATGTTAAGTCACGCCCATGATGCGGCCACCGCCGGTCATAGGGGGTTTCACACAACATTGGAAATCTTAAGGGAGGTTGCATACTGGCCACACATGGGGCAGGACCTCGACCAATACTTGAAGGGGTGTCTTGTGTGTGCACAATTTCAGCCATCATCCCTCACGCACCGCGCGCCTCTCCAAAAGAGGGGAATGACACTGCCATGGTCAGATTTACAAATCGACTTTGTAGGCCCTGTGATTCGCTCGGGTAGGGGGAATAAGTACATGTTGACCGTGACATGCTTGTTTACCAAGTGGGTGGAATGTCTCCCAGCCCCAAACTGCAAGGCAGAAACGGCAGCTGCCTTGATGATTAACCACATCTTTTCCCGTTTTGGTCTACCTCAAAGGATTGAGTCAGACAGGGGTAGCCACTTCACCAGTGAAGTAATGACAAAGATGTGGGAGATACTGGGGGTCAAGAGAAAGCTGCATATTGCTTATAGACCAGCTTCTTCTGGGGCAGTAGAGAGATATAACCGGACAATTGTGAGCATATTAAAGAAGTTTGTGGCAGATTCTGGGCCAAGTTGGGATATCCGATTACCTCTGGTCCTAATGGCTATCAGATCTACCCCTTCATCTGCAACCAAAATGTCACCATTTGAGTTGATGACTGGGCGCAAGATGGTGCTTCCTCAGCATTTGCTCTACAGGACCCAAGAGCAGACACTGATAAATGCCTCCACAACTCATGAGTATGTGGAGAATTTAAGGAAACACCTTCAACATGCTTTTGCTTATGCTCAGCGGAATCTAGAAAGATCAGCTGATAGCATGAAGACCCACTATGACCTGAAAACTTCCAGGAAGGAATATCAGGTGGGAGACCGGGTCTATCTATACAACTTCCAAAGGAACCAGGCCAAGCAGCGAAAATTTTTGCCTACATGGAAGGGACCCTTTGAGGTCATCGACAAGATCTCCCCTGTGGCCTACAAAATCCACATCCCCAAAGGCGGTTCGGCAGAGGGGGAAGACAAGTGGGTCCACATAAACCAGTTGAAATGTTGCCATCCCAGGCACACTCTGCAACAACTGGAGGAATCCTCTGGAATCCTAGCGGGTACTGTATCAGACTAATTCAGTTCCAATCATAAAACATACCACATCTAGTCTCTAACATACTGTGATTTGTATGAAACTGTCTCCTAGTCATACTGTTTTTATTAAAATAAGAATGTAATGTTTCGTGATGATGAAATGCATATGCTGCCCCACTATCTCAACGGTGGTGGAAAAACGTCTATGAGTAGATATTGCCGCTTTTGCTTTATCATCCTAGGAGAGATGAAACCATGAAGAATGACCAAGAAGGACGATCCGGAGACCGGGAACGAAGATCCAATGGGCCCAGTGGACCGCCCAATACTCCCATCAGGACCGGCGAGGAGAACCGATCGATCCGACCGGATGGAGGAAAAGATGCTGAACTGTGCCATCTATTGGAAGAAGATGAGGAAACATCCCAGATCTTGCGAGTCCCATCAGTGAAACCGAATGGCCATCGCAAGAGGGGGGCTTGTGGGATGTATTTACCCATGCATCCGAGCCCTACCTCAAAACTGTGCACTACTGACATGAAAACATCATGATGGCCAGAGCTTCCCAGAAAATGCACAGGGAAATGCAGGAAGAATAGGCTGCCACCCATTTTTGCCGATGTTATGGGCACAGAAGGACACTGCCTAAAACCACCATTGGACTACCCGCACAGTAGTCTGAAACCATTGGGAATGGCAATGCTGATTGCCAAATGCAACCTAGAATTGTGGGGAATTCATTCTTCAATCCCAAAAATGGGTGCAGTACCAGTACTCACCACTATCCAAAAGCCGGCGTTTTAAAACCACCCTGTGTTCCTCTGAAGGCAAGCCAAAGTGTCTATTTTAAACATTGCAACATGTGCAAAATATTCACTGAACACCAGCAGACATTTGGCAGAATGAGGTTTTGTGTGCTTACAAAATCTGGGAAATGAAGAGCCCAAAACAGTGCTTATAACAAAACTGCTATGGAGTCAGCAGTTTAAGTTGCACTGGATTTAAAGACACTAAAATCGAAAATGTTTAGATTAAATGAGTGACCTATGTTTGGTGTCACATGCCTTTGCAATTGTTTAAATGTTATAGTTTAAACTTAGAATCAGCATTCTAGCTGCATATGTAAAAATGTTTAGTTTTATTTGAATGCAGGAACTGGGGAACAAAAAGTGACATTTTATCTGAAACTGGCTTAAAGAGATTCCAATTCTGCCTGGCAACTACCCCCATCAGGAGTGAAACTTGAGTCACAGCTGTGTTCCCAGGCCTAGCTGCCCTTTTGCTGCTCACACTAAGGATATGCCATCTATCTGATAATTGAATTACCTGTGCTCTGCAGGAGAGTGAACAATGCAACTCCCTTCACCCAGGCAGAGGGCTTATTGAGAGGATCATAAATGGCTTCCTCTTGAACAATGAGCCTCTCCTGACTCAGGCAAAGGTTTTATTACAGCAGTCGTAAAATGTAGCTTCCTCTTGGCAGAAGCTGGGAGGAGCACTGCCTGTGAGAGCAAGCTGGCTTGGCAGAACTGGATAAACCAGTATTTCTACCTTGTGCTGAGAGGAAACCACACCCCTTTGGAGCCAGAACATAACTTTAAAAAGATGAATAACTCATAGAGCGGACATGTGAAAATTTTATAAATGATACCATAATTCTTGTGATTTTTCTGCCCACAGTTTAAGAGGTTTTTAGAACCGGTGGTATGTTCAGGGGGGTGTTAGCGGAAAAGTGGATATTACTCTAAATGTATGAATGTTAAAAGTCTGAAACTTCATCAGTTAATGTCCATACTCCCTGCGCACATGTATGTAAAGTCGGGTCAATGTCAGAAATTGAAAAATTAGTTAAAAAGTCAATTATGTGCCATTTCTGAATGCAAGCTCTTAGAAACAGCAGATTTGGACAGAGACATGGCTAAATTCAGCCACACCATGTATATGTAATTTCAAGCAACTGTGTAACTGTGAAATATGTCTTTTATTATCAAATATAGAATGTGTGCAATCTGACAGAGGAGTGTCCTATCTGCAAACCATAAAACGACATCCCTCTGACTCACAGTTCATTCCCCAATCAAATGATAAATGGAAGTTTGACCAATTAGAAGCTGAGAGAGAGGTAGGGTCAGTGATACTAGAACACACCCACATTCTAAACACATAAAAGCAGACAGACAGGACAGATAGGGACTTTTTCAAATCCATCTGCCGCTGGAAGCTCTGCCGGAAAAATCCATACTTTACCTCCATCAAACCTCCAGAAAGCCAAACTTCAATCTATCCAGAACTAAGAGACCAGACCAGAGAGAAAGCAGTGCTGTACCCAGAGAGACCCAGACCAGCAGAGAGAACTGACCCAGATCACTGTGAAGTGCAGAGGCCAGTTTAAAACCCTGACCAGATCCGTGACGAGGCCCAATTAATTCAAGAATATAGTGTGAGTACCCAGCAGAACTGTGTAGAACCAATCTCTTAGTTTAAATTCATCTAATTCAATCTATTTAACCTAAGTAGAACTGTCTCCTAACTGTCACCTGTCATTTGCATAGCTGTCACTTGTCATTTTCTAGTTGCAAGCTGCACTTGTCTTTTTGAACTTTAAAATTTCAAATCTGAAAAACGACCTTCACTAAATCGCTCATATCTCCGCGACCGTTTGTGCTAGAGACTTGCAGTAACTTTCATTTGAAAGCTTAGAATATTAGCTTTGAATCGCACCAAGAACCACCTTCCTACCCCTTATAGTTTTACCGCAATCGCGGAACACGCATTCGCGAATTTTACCGCGATTTGCAAATTTCTTCACATGTAAAAACTGCTGCTGCTTGCCTTCCATTTGCCAGAAATTCGTTTAACCTGCTAACTATCCCTGCCTCATTGCTAGTGTGAGCCTGGACTAATATTAACTAGATACCACTCACCCTGAACCTCTGAAAGGGAATTAAAAGCATTTCCAGCATATTTCTCATCCATTGCTAGCACATATCAAAGCATTTTGCCTGTGTTTTCAAAACTCCTATCTGTTTTCTGTAGTGTAAGCTTGCTGGGGTGAACTAATTTACATTGATTGCATTTCTGAGAACTGTGTGTTTTCCTTCCATTTCCTTGCCTTGCATCAAGGGGGGGAGGGGATTGCCAGAGAAAAGTGATTACATTGTTTGGTTGAAATCATATTGAGTATTTTCTGTACTGCATTCATTGAATATTACATCCACCTGAACTTTCATAAAGCATCCTCTACCACATTATACTTTTGTTCCTATTTACCAGTGTGCTACCTTATCCATTTCATGTCAACTCATTAGTGATTATAAGAAGTGTGCTAGTGCCAGATTCTCCGTTGTTGATCTTTATCATATCAGATTAAGTGTGCTATTCAATTATTAATTTATTATAAAGTGTGATATATATATATTTTAAATTATCAAATAAACATTTTAAACTTGCAAAACAGAACTACTTCTTGGCTCAGTGGGGTCAGGGGGATTCCAAGAGAGGGGTGTTATATAGGGGTAGTCATCCAGAACGCATGAACTGGACATAAAGATATATCAATAAGGGTTTTCATTCAGTATTATAGACTAGGCGTTGACTTAGCTGTAGTGTTGAATTGAATCCTCTTACAGTACGCATAGATAGATGCCAAATGCGGATGTACAACTTTCTGTCTACAATGATCACCATACGACTGATGCCTAAAATACTTTATGTTAACCAAATGGGTTTTATTAAAGGCAGGCATGGTTACCACAGTATGGGGGAAAAGCTAGACATGATTCATGTTCACAGGAATGGTGATGCAGAGAAAGATTTTGTTTAGGGGGTGGGTTGATTTGGGCCATACATTAATGACATTTGGTTTTGGCCCTGTCTTTCTTGGATTGGTTAAGTGTTTATATGACCAAGCACAATCTTCATTAAAAAAAAAAGAAAAACATAGGTTTTGCTTCAACTAACATTGGGAATTACCAAAGGCGTTTTCGTTGTTTGAAAACATGGATAACAGAGAATGTGCAGAGAAAGCATGGGTGGATCACATTTGAGAATGAGCAGTCCTGCCAACATGGTGGAATGTGTTTTATTTTGTCTCAGGAGGATAGCTCAGGGGCAGCATGCTTGCCTTGGAAGCAAGACGACACGGAGCAACACTGGTTCCATCCCCGGGTCCGCGCTTAGAAACCTCTAGGTATTAAGCACGTTATAAATAACCAATCATATCAACGTATCCATCCAGGAAGTTCTGGTTACCTTCCATAACACACGCAGTCTCTGAGCACACAAATGCAATGGTAGAGATAGGTCAACGCTTCCTCCTGCATGGTGATCGTTTACTGTGCAGAAACTTGGCCCTGCTCATCCAAAATATAGAGTTACATTACGGGTTGTGGACTAAGATGGATTTCTTTTGTACATCACACATCATGCCAGAGTCGAACCTCTAAGCGCAGGACCGGATATCAAAGCTGCGCTGATCAGCACTATCTTGTTTCCAAGCGTGTTGCCCCTGAGTGATCCTAGTCCCGGTCAAACCACATGTGTCGGTGGAAAACTCCTTGCTGTCACTTGACTCTCTGAAGTTGGAAAAGAAGCTTTCACTGACAGAGACACAGGTTAGAGAAATGCATCCTTCTCTTTGGTGGACTAGTAATTTTCACCCCTCACCCCCACTTTACCCTATCAATGTTGGGCACCATCTACTCTAGCCACCTGGCTTGAATGCGCTAATAAGTAGAGAATGCATGCCAGAAACACTGAATAGCAGAGATTTGGAAGTGCAGCTTGGGAGATGTGTTAAGTGAAATACTGGTCTGAGGCTTGCTTTTATATTAAGACCATGAAGATCGATCTAAACCTAAGACTAATTCAGCACAAGTTCTTGTACCAATCACTGTTCCGATTGTTCTGGGGAAAGTTGAGTGATTTTAATGCATGCTGGGTCTGAAAGGTGGTAGCACGTACAGAGCTACATATGAGATGCACTGGCAAACATGTCAAAGATTTTTGGAAAGAAGGAAAGATATTATGATATGATAGGTTATTTATAATTTATAAGCGCGGATCCCTCTGTGTTGACTTGCTTCCAAGGCGAGCACGTTGCCCCTGCAGTCAATTATCAGGTGGACATGGTTGTGATGTGTGTGGTCCCAAGAGAGAAAAGCATATCTAGAAAGGGAATCTCGCCCCGCCTCCTTGCCTCCCGATTGACTGTTCCATAGCCTGAATACACTGAGTCTTCATAGTAGCCAAAAAGAAAATACTGGAGATTTGCAAGTTTACTTATATGCCCGTGTTGTTGTCTGCGAGAGAAAAAGTTATGCACAGGAAAAAGGACCACCTAAATGTAGTATTGGCCACATTCAATGACATACATGTCTAACTCGGGTCAGTCCACCCCCATAGCCTCTTGCTTTCCTCTTGTGTGCTTTGACACGCCATTTCCCCACTGTCCTGTGTGTTGAGGTGCTGGATTTTGGTGTCTTCTGTAAAAGAAAGTGGCCACTGCTGACTTACTCTTGTCATCTCACTCGAGGTGTGGTGATTCATTGAAAGGCCTTCTACTGTTAAAAGGTCCTGATGAAGACACATTCGGCTGCCTCCAACCGTGAGTGAGAAGTCTTGAGAAAAGGGACACCATAGTAAGGAAGATGAAGAACACAAATGTGCGGGGATAGACCTTTGCAGCACCCACCTACACCTTTCATGGGTTATAAATGATTTCCTTATTTGGGGAATTATTCTAAAAAAGTGAATACAAAGTCAACTTGGTGGATTTCTAAAAGGAAATGTATATTATTTATTTATTCATTGCCCATTTGTAAGGCGTTTATACATCAAGTAAATTGTGTTTGAAAGCGTAATACCTCTTTTACCTAGGAATTTATGCATGCACAAAAACAGGCTTTGAACAAAAGTGTGACTTTAACTTTTACATGAGTGCTGCTGTGCACGATTTCATTTGTTTTCCTTTCGTAAGGGTGGGAATAATATCATGGATAAAACAGAGACGGGGCAATCGCATGCTCATCCTGCCTCAGTCAGTCCACATGTAGCCTACTTCCATCAGTTGGTTCAAAGCCTCCTCTCATGAGCACAATAGGGGCTTGCTTACAGCAGGGATGTCATTTTACCAGAATGCCAGGGGTAGTGGAAGTGACATCACACGGCCCTTGACCTCCGATGACATCACAGGAAGTGGTGTCATTTGACCCCACCATGAAGTGACATCACAGGAAGCGATGGAACACAACCTTCAAACCCTGGACTAAACAGAAAGTGGCATCACAAAGCATTGTTTCTAAGTACACTACGAAAAATATGGTTACGATATCACTGTAAAGTAATATACATTTCATACAAGAATGGATCACCACATGTATCGTTACTATCAGTGCATATAGGCTCATCAGTGTGAATGCAAGCAGACGTGCAAGGGCAAATGATAATAATGTGTTATTATATAACACTTACGCTTAAGCGCATCATATAGAACATATGTACTCATTCATCAATCTCAGCAGGATGAAAGGCTGAGTTGACCTTGCTGAGAGTCAAATCTGCAACCTGCAGATCACACACACATTGCAGCAGCCAGCACTCAATCACTGAGTTATCTTACCGGCTATAGCTATCAGAAAACCAGCCCCTCCAGAAACAAAGAGCCACATGCTGTTGGACACAGCCCATGAAGCTCAAGTAAAAAAAAAAGGGGTAGCAAGGGAGACCACAGTGGTAGTAAGGGAGACATGAGGGGCGCAGTTGGACCCCTAAATGACATCCATGGCTTACAGGTATCGATCAAGCGCGCGACTGGCCCTTTGTTATAAATGGGAGCTGATCAATGCCAGATGCGGGTTGCAGAATCGCCACCAGGGCTCAGTGAGTCCCTCCTAAAGTCACTGCCCCTATTCATCAAGAGGGTGCTTTCATAACCACTCACCAAGTTATCGTCAATGTAACTCGTTTTACCAACATGTTAGGGGACCAACACATTTGTAGTTAAAATGCATGCATAAAACCACAACTTGTGGGGTGTGATTTGTCCTTAATGTAGTTTGAAATAAGTGCCAGGCTATTATGCAAGTCTATGCAATAAGAACGTGCATAGTCGTCCTTGGCACGTAAGGGGTTAAATGGACATCTTATTCTACTTTGGATTACCAAGGTTCTTATTGCATTGAAGAAAGTGACAGACATTGGGACGCCTCTGTAGGGCATCTTCACGGCCTTTGCGTATCACGGCGTAATACTGCCAGGATACCGCCAACACAAACAGAGTTACCACTACTCGGTCCGGCGCAATTAGCGCCGGATGATGTGTGGTGGTAAGGCTGTAATTCCCCATTTCAATAAGAGTCCATAGGACTCTATGGGGATTTTTGGCACTATCATCACCAGCGGTAATAGTGCCGAAAACGGGTGGAAAACTGGAGATTTACCTCCAGCAAAAAGCTGCTTAAATGTGGTGCTAATAGCATCACTGCCACATTTAAGAGCTACCACCCAACTCGTGATGAGGCCCATGAGTCTAAAAATCACTGCAAAAAATGTCACAATGCCAGTGATTGGAGGCTGCCAGATTAGCTGTCCATTTTATACAGGTGTGTAGGAGCCGAAAATGAAAGAAACAGAAAGCAACCTCTAGAATTATTTGTATCCTCAGGACCATGATTATTTGTTAGCATGAAACTTGTGGTTGTTGGCTGTGCATCAATCAACCCTGAAGAGACAACCTGCGATCCTGTCGATGCCCTCCTAACAATCACAAGTTATAAGCCGTCCATCTGCGCACTCGAGAGAAAGGTAAAACATATCGACCGGACCCCAGGGTTCCCTGGAATCAGCGCCTTCTTTCCGTGCCTATGGCTGACAAGGCCCTGTGGGGCTGTGCACCGGGAAGCCAGGTCACTAATTGCCTCAGCTCGGGGCTAATATTTGTTAACTGTCACTCCGGATGACGCTGTTGGTATGAGTGTGCGCATTAATCATGGCATCACGGGGAGGGGTGCTTGGAAAGGAGCAGCGAGCCCAGTGACCTCACTGTTGTATACCTCTGTAAAGCGCTTGGTTATGTATCTGTATTGTTGTATACCTCTGTAAAGCGCTCTGTTGCTTCTCGAAGCTATGTCCGTGCTCAATAAATACCTTAATAATACATTGAGCATAACAGAGGGGCTCACTGTAAAAGTGCCCCTTAATGAATGTGCTGCAGGAAGAGGTGATGGGTCCCGCAGGAAGGTGTGAAAGCAAGAGGCACTTTGCATCTGCCAGGAGATGGAGGATGCAGGATTTTCAAGAGGATCTTCTATGACACTATTCTATTTAATGACAGAATGATACAAGGGGATTGCAGAGGAAAACCTTTCAGCAGAGCCTCGCTGAATATATCTACTGAGCACCCTCGGGCAGTTGGCCTGCAGTCCTGTCCTTCTCATACAGAAACTATTGCTGTTCTTCATTTGTTGATGGCAGGCCTGGCAAAGGTGTTTGTTTGTGTGCACTGCCACCCTCTCTTTGCACTGGTTCAGCATGGCCAGGCATCTCCCTATTGCTTTTGCTTAATGTTGCCACATCACCGGTGTCTTATCCTCTTTGCATTCACTTCCGGTTAATGACAGGATTCTCTTTAAAGCCTTATGTGTTACTCATAAGATTCTTAATGAAGGAGCCCCGTTCACTTTTCAGAGAAAATCCATGACTGGGCACAGACTAGCTAGCTCCATTCCACTAACAAGAGACACCACACTTTCTCTGTGCCACTTGTGTAGTCAGATACCTATGAGTCTGTGGCACACATCAGTGGGTGAGTGCATCCTCTCACTGATGCCGGAATTCCATCTTTTAGGGTTTGTCCTCTCTCCATTATATGTTACCCTATAGTTGTTTATCCATCTCTTGCCGCTCCTTCTTCTGCTCTTCAGTGCCACGAGATCCTGCAGTCAGTGAGCTAAACAACAACTTTATTTGGCCGGCCTCATCCTCTGCATGTATTAAGGCCCAGATTTGTAGTGGGCATGTACGTGGCTTGTTATGAGGATTCAGATACAATTTCATGTTCAAATGCCATCCATTCACTCATGTATGACTGGCAGGTTGGTATCCCCCACCACCAATGAATGCCCCCACCTGCTACTCATGCCTCGATATTCACATGCCCTCCAGTCCAGATTCTCATCATATGCAGTTTCCCCTCCTCCCCCAGCCATGCATACCCTTATCTGCACTGGGAGCACCATTCCCCACATGCCTCCCGACCTCAAATGCCTCCACCTGAATGCCCCGCCCTTCATGCAGGCACACCACTCTATGCCCCCCCAGTATGGCATGCTCTCAATCACCAGATGCCACTGCTGCACTGCATGACCTTTCACCTTTAATCAGCACTTTTACAGTTAAACCATTTCTCAAATAGTGAAAGGAAACTTTTCTGTTAGTACCAGGCTTTAGCACTTCTCAAATAAATACGGAGGTAGAAAAATGTGTAGGCCCAGGAAGTGGAAGAGAGACTAGCACTAGAACAAGAATTAGGGATTGGGATAAGGAACAAGGACTAGAATGGGGAAGAAGAGGAACACATATGAGTAAAGGGATATGAGATATGATGTGGGAAGAGGATGAGGTAGTGGGACTAGAAAGAGGAAGGGCGACTAGGACGAAGAAGATGAAGTGTGATTTGGGTGAGGGACAGGGACTAGGATGTAGAAGAGGAAGAGGGATGAGGCAAGGAAGGAGTGAGATGAGGCTGAGGAATTAGTACGAGGAAGATGGACTTGGGCTGAAGAAGAGGATGATAGACTAGAATGAGAAAGACACATTAGGTCGTGTAAGAGGGGTTAGGACTAGGTAAAGAAAAAGGGGCTTCAACGAGGAAGAGAGATTAGGATGAGGAATTGGAATAGAGACTACAATGAGGAATGAGGGCATGGATGAGGAAGAGGGGCTGCCACAAAGGATAAGGAGCAAAGAAATGGACTAGAATGAGGAAGAGGGACTAGGATGAAAACAAGATCAACTAGGACGACAAAAACAGAGTAGGATTAAAATGAAGGAAAAGAACGAGGAAGGGGGACTAGAAAGAGAGGTTATGAAGAAGGCCTTGTACAAAGACTGGAAAGAGGGTGAATATGATCAGAAAGAGGGACCAGGACTAAGAAAATTGATGGGAACTTGGATGATAAAGAGGGAGAAGGATGAGGACGAGGAAGAGAGACTAGGATGAGCAAGAGGAAGAGCAAGTTGGAAGAGGAAGTAGATAGTGGATTGGCATTAGGATGAAGAACACAGACTTGGGATAGCATGATAAAGAAGGACTAGGATAAGAAAGAGGAACGAAAATGAGGAACTGGAACTAGGATGAGGAAGTGGAAGAGGAACAATGATGAGGAAGAGAACATTTGGCGCAGCATGGACCATAGTACTGAA
This sequence comes from Ambystoma mexicanum, assembly GCF_040938575.1. Taxonomy (NCBI): domain Eukaryota; kingdom Metazoa; phylum Chordata; class Amphibia; order Caudata; family Ambystomatidae; genus Ambystoma; species Ambystoma mexicanum. Next base: position 1,181,696,337 of record NC_090933.1, on the reverse strand, counting down.
AGCTTCCATCACCTACACTAAACTGGGACATCATGGGCAAACAAAATAGGTGCCAATAACACGTGGGCGGGACAAGTTCAACCATCCCTCAACATAACATGAAAATATAGCATGGGGACAGACAGAACAAGCTCCCCTCACAAACAGAAGCAGCACAGTGTAGGCGAGGGGAATACAAGCTCTCCTTATGAACAGGCATAGCATAGATGGTGCCAATGTAAGGTTCCCTCACATTGAGAATATCAGGTCTCTGCTACTGTGCCAGGTATCCCTGAAGGTGGCTGCATGAAGGGGAAGGCAATACCTGTAGGCATTCAACAGCTATATGACAGATGTAGATGCAGACACTCTCTCCTTACGATGTGCTCACATACACGAAAGTGGTTGGATCTATTTCATTCTGCTATCTCCTCTAGTCCCACTCCTCTGCTCTCTGGCATAATCTATTCCCCTGATCCCTCCAGGACGTTGCTGTTTCCCACATGTTCTCACACCATCGTGGACTGCTTCTTGCAATTTGGCTCACCCCTTCTCTTCCTCATGCCCTGTTCCTACTTTCCTGGCATCTGCCCTCAGTGTGACACTCTTGGCATAGTTGTTCTGCCATCTTTGCTTCTTCCTGCACACTACTCTGTTTTCTTGGTGTCCCTCACAATGGAGCACCCCTGGCCCTTGCGAGTCCTCCTGATCCCCACCACAGTTTCTTAATCTTTTTTTTTCCCCACAGGTGATCTAGAATCACTTCCTTCCTCCTCACAAGGTATGGCCGTAAGAGGAGGACCTAGAAAGGCCTTAGACCACAGCCCTGCTACTTACCTTCTCTGCATCTCCACAGCCAAACTAACTGGATGACAACATCGGTTATATGTGATTTTGCCGACTGACATTACAAAGTGGTACATTTCATTGTGTAAAAAATACTGAAAAACACCACTTGTTTAATTATTATTGAGGAGTTCCCCCAAGCACCCTGTTTTTTTTACCCTAAGAATACGACCCCAACCCTATCCCGTACCATTTTAACCACATTAGCACACCGCCTACACGTGCAAGCTAATCAGGGCAAGTAGAGCATTCCTCTCCCAAGCTAGCTGCATCATCATCGCCAATGCCCTAATACTCCCCCGACTTGATTATTTTAACGCCATGTACCTAGGAGCCAACAAATACATAACTGACAAACTTCAAACATTGCAAAATAACACACTCCGAACAGCCCTTAACTTACCCTCCAAGGAACACATCTCCAACAAAAGAAGAGAACACAAATGGCTCAAAATCTACGACCGTATATCACTAAAAATGGCATGACTCACCTTCAAGTGTTTAAACAATGCAGCCCCCCTCCTCGCAGCCAGAATAGAAAAAAAAGCTCCACCCACCCCACCAGAATGATTAACTCTTACTGTCTGCAAGTACCCAAATTCAGACAAAATAAAACTGGCGGCAGTAGCTTCCCTGTCATGGCAGCCCAACATTGGAATGCCCTCTCACTCATCAGAACAGACCAATCCTACTACAGCTTTAGGCGAAACACTCTCACCTGGTTATGATCCAATGATTGCCCATGACTAAACCGTGCCCTCTCACACTAACAGTCCATAGGTAACCTAACCGTTTATATGTACACTCCTTAACTGACCTGCCAAAATGTAATTAACTGTATGTATACATGTAAATATGTCCATTCACTAGATGCAATGTAATGCTATGTAATGTAATGCTATGCTCAATACCCATGTGTGCCTTATCCTGCAACTAAGCTTTTATGTAATCTCATCTTTCCTGTTCTCTGTTGTGCCCTGTTACCTCTGGATTTTGGGCGCTATACTAAATAAATAAACAAACAAACACTACAATGTATATATTTATGTAATGTTTTTGATGTTTTTCGGTATTATGGTCCACTTTAAAATGTACCACTCTGTAATGTTTTCGATATATTGACTGGGTACTAACAACATCCAGCATTCTCTGCTCACACACACATTCCCAGGCATTGCTGTCCAGTGCTCCAGCCAATTGGAGAGACTCACTCCTCTGTAATTTGAAATGGGTACGGTCATGCCAGAGGTCCTGGTTCATGCTCTCATCCATCCATGTACAAAGCGTGTTCTTCAAATTGAATGTGCAGCATGTGAGCAAGGTCGGTGCAGGTACTGCATAGGTAAGTTGAATGCAAGCTTAAGTCACCCACACATACAACTGCAGATAGGCAAGGTTAGTGAAAGCTTCCCGCATAAACATACAGAATAGTGCAGGACCAGGACAAGCTTTGCCCACAAATGGGAAGCGAAACAGCATATGTCCAGGCCAAAGCAATCTTATCTCACAGATAGGCACTTGAATACCATTGTCAGCGCCAGTGCAAACCTCCCTCAGATCTGGGTACATAAACTGCATGCACATGGGTTATTCAACCTTCCTTCAAAGAGAGAACTAACAGATCATGGGTATGACCACTGTATAGGACAGGGCCACTGAACATGTCCTTTAGAAATGAACATTGATGGCATGGTGGATGGCTCCTTTGGAATGTATTAGCTTCTGTAAAGGCTCATCGCTGTTCTCCCAGGTGCCCCTTACCCCCACACACATCTTACCTATGAACATGCACTAAGGTTTGGGGGGACGGTTGGACTGTGCCGACACGAGTCAAAATATTTTGATGGTCTCTGGCATTTGGTCTCAGCAGTCACTGCCAACTGGCCCTCTTCCTTCAGCAATTGAGTTGTGAAGAGAGAGGCATGGGTAAAACCACCATTGGGTTTGTGGCACATGTAAGGTGGATTGGAATGTGGCATACAGTCTGGTCCGCATTCATTATCTGTCTTGCAGGCTTGCTCACAAGCTGGACGATGCGGCAGGGTCATGGCCATTGCCTAACGCTACAAGGCTCCAACCCATTGTGGAATCATAAAATACAATATTAAGGCTTTTACACCATGCAAAGAGAAATACACCACCACAGGCTTGTAAATATCCCCAGAATCTTTATTGCAATACTGTACAGTTTACAAAACAAAGTGCACAAATAGCTATTTGGCCATCAGTACATCACAGAGACCACCAGCAGGGTTCAATGTGAGCAGTGAACAGGAATTGCTAGCTGGACATCAGCGTATTTATACAGTTTCTTCATAACAATGTCCAGCCTCCTACAAGTTAATCATGTACTGGGCTAGGGTCGCACCAGGTTCATTCCTAATTTACATATCTCATACATGCAGAATACTTTTTAATACATTTGCTAACAAACACTATTATTCTCTGGGTTTAACTTTACACTCTTTACACATTGCTTTAATACAGGTCAAACAGATGTTTCGCATGACATGTTTAAACAGCGTTATTGTTCTTGTATACTTGTAGGTTAACATCGCCGATTCAAGTAATCCCCTGATCCCGAGGTCAACAAAGGACAAGGTCTACATGGCCCTAACATGTAGCCTGCAGGCAGGTTGGACATTAACTCTCCTACAAAGGTTGACGAGGTTAAAGTAAGAACAAGAGAACACAGGTCGGCCATTTTAGGCCACGGGGTGACTTTGCAAGATAAACTAAAATGGCGGCTTTAACCTAAAATGGAGGCTTGATTCACTTAAGGTCGCGACCTTGCAATACGGATTTCCTCGCAAAGCGACTGGGCATAGGCCAACATATACAATGTAGACGAAACAATATTATATCAGTTTTAACAAACCTTCCTTTTGGCCTATGCCAAGCGCTAAACTACCTTCAATCACTTTGCGACTAACTCCACATTTCAATGTCTATACACCCCGAATCATTATCAGACATATCTATTGCCATTAGATCAGACACTTGTCATGATGCCTACCTCCAAGGATCCAGGTCCGACCCAGCAACCCCAGAGGCAGGCATCATTTCCCGCAGGGAAGTGCCAGCGGGCCCAAGCTGGGGCCCTTTGGACACAGTCCTGGCGCCTTAGGCGCCAGGCTCATGTTGGACCCCTGTCCTGGTGCCTTAGGCGCCAGGCTCATAAAGCTAGACATGTGTTCAAGTGTTTTAAGGTGCACTTACCTGATGCAGACCATGCTGCTACATCCAGGCCCTCTTGAGACCTGAATGGAACTACTTTACCTGTGGACCTACTTTCCCCTGGGTGTGGTTGGGGAAGGATACATACCTGATCGGTGGAAGGATACATACCTGGAACTTCTTCCAAAGCTATTTAAACCACGCCCGATCAGCAACTCACGCTTCGCGTTGTTCTGCTCCTCGCAGCTGGACGCTCACCGTGTCAGCTCCTGCATCTGGACTTCAGCCACGCCTGTCAGCATCCTGGGTCACCTGCTAAGAGAGAATTGGAGAGAAAGAAGACCTTACCTGCTAAAGCTGCATCATGGAGACTTCACACCAACGATCCTGAAAGGGAAGACATCATTTTAAAAGCATTTTGCTTCGATCGCTGCAGCGCTGCATTTCACTCACCTTTCCTGGGCACCTCCATCTTCAGCAGCGATCATCCAGATCCGCAGCCACTTCCCAGAGCCTAGAGGGAAAAAGACAAGAACACAAGGTGAGAGAAGGAAGGTAATAGGAAAAGCTCAGTTTCCTTCTAAGACTTACCTGTTGGGTCATTCCCATTTCATTTCGGGTCCTGCCGCTTCCTGGCATTCCGGACCCCGGCCCCTATGGGGAAAAAAGACAAAGACATTGAATGAGCAAATGCAAAGACATTACCCGAACGCTCATCCAGAACTTACCTGTCATTTACTGGAACTGCACGTTTCACTTCGGGTCGGCGCCATATCTCCGGGCATTCCGAACCCCGGTCCCTAAGGGGAAAAAAGACATAAGCAATTAGCGCTTGCTGCAATAAGACAATGAACATTATTATAAGGCTTGAACTTTTGAACTTGCTACAGAACTCTTACAGCACCTTACCTGAATAGTCAAGCTTATTTGAACTCCCATCAAACCTCAATCCAGTGAAGTAACTGGGTTTCAACGCGCCCCTGCATCAGAAGCAGTTTGGAGAACTCATCCTTCCAGACCCTAAGGTGAGACTTCATGGGGAATCGAGGAAGGGTATCGTGGAGGGCTGGAAGGGAGTGGGAGGCTTGAGCATTATTCCGTCAGTAGGTAATACTCCCTTTTCACGCACAGGGGAATATTCCTGCGAGCCAGTGAGTCCATCTTCAGAGTCCTGCGCTTCACCATAGAAGAAGCATCAGCACTCGAAGCCAGACCTGCGCCTCCGTGGGAATCAGGTGAGCGTGACAACACTAAAGTTTCTTTCAACACATACTCCTTGCAAACCTTATCTGGGGCGTATATTATATGCCCTAATACACTTGTTGCTTGCGCGCAACACCTCCCTAATACTGAACATATACCAGGGAGACACTGTATACAACAACAAAGGAATAGAAAACTACCCAAGATAATCAGCAGGGCTGAAAACAACTTCCATCCCCATGATCGTAGGAGGTCCCAAAACCATGCACTAAGTTCCCAATTTCCCTCAAGAACATGTACTTCCGAACTAAGAACATGTAGATTTTGGATTGCCCTAAAGATTGTTGGAGAGGAGTCTGGTACGTAAACGCAGCAAGCGGACCCCACTAATTTACATACTCCTCCACGCTCTGCCAGAATGACATCTAATGCCATCCGGTTCTGAAGAGCTACTAATCTTATCGCTTTCTGTTCTAACGTCATATTATAGAGTATGTCAGTGGTCCGGTTGATGGTTCTCTCCAGTACTCTCACTATTCACCTGATATCTTCTGAATTCGTAATTTGCCCAAAAAACGGCACAAAGGATTTCATGATGTCTCCTAGAGTTTTCGCTGGAGTATCCCCCTTCACACCTCGTCGTGGACGAGTCTTCGAAATTTCTGCAGCACTGGCTATAAATACCCCAGGAAATAGAATCCCTAAATAGCAGGTTCCTTGCCAATCCCTGGGCAACCATGGAAATGCCACATTACCACAAACAAAATAGACAGGTTCACCTACATAAAGAGGTATGTTCTCACTAGTCAAATTCGCAATGTTGGCGCATTTTCTAAAATTACCCATTGACCGTGTTCCATTCCTCTGTATGCAGAAGGAAACTGAATCGGGGCTATGGTTAACAGAATAAGATGGAAGCGTGGCATCCTTATTGCCTATAGGAGCCATTTTGAAAGAGATCAAAGACTGAAAAGGACGAGACAATCTATCAGAGGGCCTAACAGAAGCAACATTTGGCTTACTCCTATTTGCAAAAAGCGAGCATCCTAGGGGCATCAAAACACGTGTTTTCAAAACTATTCAAATTTGTACCATCAAAGTTCCCTGAGATGCTGTCATTCCATCGGCCAAAGAATAGTTCTCTAAGAGAAGCATAACAAGCAGTTGTCAAAGGTAAAGGATGGATGTACCAACCTATCCCCTTCTCCCCATGTTGCGGTAGATGTGAGCTGATCCAGCAGTTGGTCCTATTCAAAATTGCATGAGTGGCATTCATTATTAACAAATAAGTATTATTCTGATAGTTCCGTCTATGCGAAGAATCTCTAGGCGACAAGGAATGCAATTACACGGAAGGAGTGGGGAAAACAGATACATTTTCAACAGGAAAAAAGTCCTCTAGCGGATATGATTCCTCCAGATATCATAACCCAAAACCAATAGTTACTACAAACCCAGTTATTATTACTAAAAGGCAACAATACATTTTCGGGGCCCCCTTACACGCTTGTTCATTGTCTCTGCTAGCCACATATTTATCTAAAAGTTCAGTGCGAGCGGTAGTGGGTGCAGGCATCGTCGTCTTCAATTGAAAAACACCAATTGTTCGTTTGCTGGTGACTCCAGTCGCGCGTCTTCTTAATGTCTTTCCCACAACCCTTAGCCAACAGAATCCTTTTGTACAGTCGGGCCAAAAAGGCAAGCCCTCAAATTATTTCCTCGATCGCACAGTCAAACCGTGCCGTACGTCTATCTTCTTGGACGTAAATTATATTTCACAATTTCCGGTGCTGAAGGATCGGATAACAGTATGTCGTCACTTCCCCCTGAAGGTGGCAAGTGAATGGAAATGGGATCAGAAAATGATTGATCCGGAAGTACCACTGTTGGAGAGTGCGGAGACAAGATGGGCGTTTTGTCCGGCCTTACAAACTCTGGAACAGTCTCCGATACTCTCTTGTCGATTGTTGCTGTTTCGGGCACGTTGGTTACAGCATTGGAAAGGGATTCTGTGTATTCTGTATCGTATGGCACGGGCTGCGGGATCCGTTTGGTGTGTGTCATGTGGATCCAGTTCTTTCGCCCTGCTACCCGCAAAGCAGTCTGGGTGACTAGCAGGACCTGATAGGGAACCCTCCACCGAAGTGCAAGGCAAGACGACCTCTCGAAAACTTTCATGAGGATCCAGTCCCCCGGTCGTAGACTGTGACCAGGACCTTCATATCGTACAGGTAATGCCTCTCGCACCTGGTGATAAATTGAAAATAGAATTTTTAGTTAACTGGTTACAGTAATCTGACACATTCTCTATATCCCGCAACGAGCGACTTTTTGGCATACCCCAAATATTAGCAGGCCTCCCCATTACCACCTCAAAGGGAGAGAGCCCAGTCTTAGTTTGAGGGGTTGTTCTCATCAACAGCAACACAATCAGTAAGGCGTCCGGCCACTTTAACTTGGTGCCAGCACACGTCTTAGCAAGCTTGTTCTTTATAATGCCGTTATGTCTTTCCACTAATCCAGCAATTTGGGCATGTCTGGCCGAATGGAACCGTTTATCAATCTGTAATCCTTCACATATTTGTAGGATTACAGCAGCGACAAAGTGTGGCCCATTATCCGACCAGATGACTCTCGGCAGCCCGAACTTAGGAAAGGACTCTTTCAACAGAGTTTTTGCCGTGGTTATGGCCGTTGCATCTCTAACAGGGAAGGCCTCAACCCACTTGCTAAATGCACAAATGACAACCAACACATATTTAAGATTGTTGCAATGTTTCATCTCAATAAAATCAAAGTGGATAACTTCAAATGGAACGGAAGGTGGAGCGAAACTTCCTCTAGGAGTCGAGGTACCTTTTCCTACATTGTGCTGCAAGCAGACCATGCACCCTTGGACAAAGCGCTCCGCAATTTTGAAAATGTTATCATTGGCCCATACACTGTGTAACATTTTAGTCAATTTACGCGCGCAGACATGGGTCGGACCATGAGCCATAATGACCATCATTGCAATATAGGCGTCAGGGAGTAACCATTTTCTTTCAACATTGTCCACCCAACACCCATCACCATCCAATCTCCCTGCACCTTCGACCCATTTCTTGGTCTCCTCTACAGTAGCATCTGCTTGAATGTCTTTTACAGAATCGATACTTTCACCAAAAGTGCAAAACATTTACAGTTTCCCTTACAGCATACATTTCTGAACTAAAATCAGTAGCAGTTTGTTTAGCTATCTGATCAGCGAAAGCATTCCCTTTTCCTTTATTGTCTGTAACCTTTTGATGTGCTGTACATTTTATAGTGGCTAACTGAACAGGGAGTGCGAGCGCTGAAAGTATTTGCACTATTAAAGTGCCATGCTGTATTTTCGTGCCATGTGAGGTCAAGAAACCTCGTTCTTTCTACAGTCTACCGAAGTTGTGAACTACACCAAAGGCATACTGGCTGTCAGTATATATATTTACCGTAAGCCATTCAGAAAGTTCACAAGCTCGAGTTAACGCTATAATTTCTGCGGCCTGCGTGGAATTATGCATAATTCTTTTGGTTTCCACAATCGTGCTTAAAGTAGTGACGGCATAAGCAGCCGTGGATGTACCATTCGAAAGTTTGAAACAAGAGCCATCACAAAATAGTGGGCTATTCAAAGGCGTGTCTTTCAAATCAATTCTACCTTTAGTCTCATGTTCTGTAGTGTAAAGGCAATCGTGTGACGTTTCGTCACTATCAACAGTATCTTGCGGGACAGGTAAATGTTCAGCCGGATTTAATACACAACACCTCTGAATTTGCATGTGGGAGCAAACAAGATCAATTCGTATCTTGTCAATCGTGCGGAAGTGAGGTGTTGCATTTGAGTCCTATTCAATAAAATATCTACAGAGTGAGGTACCATTAGGGTTAATGCATGACCCAGGACCATTCCCTCGCTCTGTTTCACAGATGCAGCAGCAGCAGCAGCGACAGCTCTCAAACATCTCGGCAAAGCGCATGCAACAGGATCAAGGATGGATGAGAAATAGCCGCACAGCCTATTCTTCCCTCCATGTTCCTGCGTTAACACAGCCAAAGCTCATCCATCACATTCTTGCACATACAATACGAAGGCCTTTTCATAATTTGGAGTTCCTAAAACCGGTGCCGAACACAGCGCGGTTTTAAGCAAATCAAATGCTGTCTGGTGTTCCAAAGTCCATGGCAATGGCAAAGAAATGCCCTTCTTTGTCAAATCCAGCATTGGTTTAATCGTTAACGAAAAGTTAGGGATCCACAATCTACAGTAAGAAGCCATACCTATCAAGGCTCTAACTTCCTTCTGCATATTTGGGACAGACATGCCAGAAATACTTTTTATTCATTCAGGTATCAACCTTTTTCCCTCCTTTGACAGGAGATAGCCTGAATAGGCGACCTCCTGACAACAATATTGAAATTTCTTGAGTGAAGCTTTGTGGCCATGTTTTGCTAGATGACAAAGCAACAACATGGTGCCTTCTTTACAGGCACTCTCAGAATCAGCAGCCAAGAGGAGATCATCTACAAACTGTAGTAACGTGCAAGTAGTAGGCAACTTGAGGGTATTGAGTTGTCTCTTTCAATGCTCTACTATAAATACTTGGACTCTCAGTGTACCCTTGTGGTGCACAAGTGAATGTGAACGAGCGTCCACCTAGGGTAAACCCAAACAAATACCTACTATCCTTATGTATAGGAATACTGAAAAATGCGTTTTTAAGGTCAACAACGCTAAAGTGAGTGGCAGAAGCCGGAATCATAGTCAGTATTGTGGTAACATCAGGTACAATGGGAAATTGAGGAGTCACAATTTTGTTAATAGCACGCAAATCAATTATAAATCGAAAAGGAATCGCATTATCACCTTTTTTATATACTGGCAAAATCGGGCTATTACACACACTACCTGTAATTTCCTCAATTACTCCATGATGTACAAAATCAGAAACTATACAGTTCAAAGCCTGCTCGCCTTCAACTGAGATCTTATATTATGGAATGCGAGGCAATTTTACTCCATGTTTCAGAATCATTTTAACAGGTTCAATTTGAAGAATGCCCACATCATTATCATGAATTGCCCTTAAGCATCCCGGAATATTACTGAATTCTGGCGGTAAAGGTCGAGTCAAAAACTGAGAGGCGAGTGATTGCTGAGGTGAAATTGTTAACCGAACTCTGTCCGGGGAGCAATGTATTACTGCATTCAATTCCTTCAACAAATTCAACCCCAGCAAATTCTCCCCACAGTTTCTAGTAAGTAGAAATGGACACTGCGCCGTAAAGGGACCCAGTGTTATCGGTACCGGCAAAGAGACCGGACAAACTACAGATGTGCCTGAAAACCCTACGGAAGCGTTGGACTGCCCTGACAGGGGAATGTTTGGAACCCATGAATGGTCAATGGAACACTTTTGTGCGCCCATATCTACTAAAAATAGATGCTTCCTATTTCCCACCACCATCTCAACGTAGGGGCCTTTCTGATGAACGGGAATAGGTGTTGGTTTCAAATCCTGTTTCGGGCAATCCTAACAGAACAGAATGTCATCAAAAGGAAGCTCTTCCGAGAGGTACGCGGCAGAAGGGTGATCAAAAATGTTTCCATTATCCACACTCGATACTTGTCTGTCCTGTGAAGGAGGTTGCTGTGATTCTGGTGCAAACTGACCTCTGCCAGGGCCCCCTGCACCTGGGCGACCTCTGGATCGTCTACCCATGTTCCCAAATGACCTTTGCTGCAAGGTCGGACATTGTGCGTGCCGGTGACCTTCCTGTCGACAATAAGCACACTGGTTAATGGTTACCGGCGCCAGGGGCGTACTTCCCTGTGGAATGTATTGACCTCTAAATTGATTACCTCCTCTGGGGTTTCTAACGATCTGTTGCAATAATACTTTTGTTTTTAGGTCACCCTTTTTTTCTCAAGTTTGTCCTTTTCATTATTTACACGATTTTCATAGTACTGAGCCTTGTGCAGTACTTCTGATTGAGACTTCACCTGCTAAGCGCTTTCGGAGGACATAATCTGTAACTGGATGTCAGGCAGCAATCGACGTACAAATTTGTCGACAAACAGCCTTTTCCCTGACTCTGTGCCTAAGTCTTGTCCACTGAAATCTGAAAATACCTGTTCAAACCGATTGAAGAACTCGGTGGCACCCTCAGACTTTCCTTGGACACAGGCCGTAAGCTATCGGGCAAAGTTAATATCACTTGAGGCGGTCGCTCGCCAGCTGGTCTTTCTCTGTCGAGCCTAACCATGTTCTCCCATGTATCTCCTAACAAAGGTGCATCATCTACAGTCCTAATCTGTTTCCACAAATCAACTGGCAGGAGCACGGGAAATAATAAATCAATATCACTTAAGGTGAATACCGATGATTGTAAGACCGACTCTATTTCTTTATAGAACCCCGTCGGATTCTTTCTTATATCAGGAATAGATTGCTTTATGGTGTTCACTTCCTGTCTTGAGAACGGGACGTGAACAAACTGTGATACGTAATGCGCAGGAATTTCCCCCGCGAGTATTCCTCGTGCAGCATCGGCCGCAATCTCAACTTTTGGGACAAATGTCGGAGGGACCTCTCTCATAGGCAACTGAGAAGTAGGCAGCTCTGAACGCTTACTAAGCAACAGAGCCAAATCAAGCGCTAAGGCAGTCGAAGAAGTATCAATCGAAAAGGCTCTCTTATAAACACTCAACAATTCTGCGGGACAACTAATTTTTCTTCTTACACACTCATTCTGCAGGTATTCTACCACAACCTGAATCACTTTCTTTTGCATTTCTAACGTATACTGACCATACGTGTCATATACTTCATCTGGAGTTATCGACATATCCGAAATCCATCTTATCGCAACCTTTGTACAAATTCGTGCTTCCTCACCTATCAATTCACGGCGAGGAGAAAACTGTTTCTGTAAGAACATAGTACCTAAACTATCATCATCTACTTCTTCATTCTGTAACTCTTCCAACTCCTTCTTATACACAAAAATCCTCTTGACATGCTCATATACTTTCTCTGCAGTATCTCTAGACAACGCTAAGGCGTTCAAATCACGTAACCCTTGTGGGAGATCTACATTGCTTAATCTATTCCACATTATGCTCAATTGAATTCCTAACCCTTCAATAAAAACATTTTTCTCAGGAATACCTTTTAAATTTTCGAGTGTGGAAAAAACATCCGCTTTTTCACCCTTCTCCATACAATGTTTAGCCCAAGCAATCAATTCATTCTTTTTATCTTGGGACACAGTATTACGAGTCACAACCCTTGATCCCGCTCCCTAGTCTACTACAAGCGATACGGAATCACTTGGAAGAGGAAGAGTAGGTACATTCTGAATGTCGACAGGTGTAGGCAAGGGGGCAGGCCAAGCAGCGGCGGCTGGAGGAACAACGGGAAGAACAACAGGGAGGACCAGAGGAACTATATGAAGAGGAATAACAACAGGAAGGGGCAAAGCACCAGGAGGAGGGAAGTACGGGGTGGTGCAGAGGCATCGGGCCTTCGTTCTTGCAGAAGTTTGTTAATCAATTCATCGGACGTATGAAAATCTTTCGAAGGGTAGATTTTCTGAATGCCTAATTGAAACGCTCTGTCTGCGTTCCTAACTGATTCCAATTGTTTATTTTGATCATATAACCGTGCCTTTTCGACACTCGTGATATGTCGATGCATATGCTTCTCTCTACTCTTTTGTTGCTGCAAAGCTTCTGTTTTCCAACTGTGCAATGCATCAAATGCTGCAGGTCTAGCCTTTTTCTTTACCAATACAGACTCTAAATATTCTATACGAGGGATTTCAAAGCTACCATTGGTTGGCCACCGAAGATTAGAATTATGTCTTCTCTGTCTGTGCCAAATTTCATTAAATGCTATACTACCAAAGCCTTTCTTACAGTACATAGTACATGCCGGCGACCCCTCCTGTGGTGCGGGACGGCTATCTTCCAAAGATTGTCTGTCGCTGCGGAATAATGCCCTGAAGCAGGCAGACAATTTCCCAGGCATATCAGAGTTCTGGTGTTACCTGGTCGAATAATTGTGCTCGCGAGTACAATGCGCCAAATTCAAATTGTCAGGGTTAAATTAAGAATCGGGTCATGATTCACCTGACCAAAGGACTGGGAGGACCGATCGGGTTACTAAGAACAGTTCTAAGGACCCACGTGTCTGGTGATTTTGGCAAATTTACCCACCTCGATATATGGACCCTCGTCAAGACGTTGTCTCGGGCTGCAGCTCACCATTCAGGGACTTGGTCATGCTGTTCCGCCAAGGAATTCACTTCTCGTCCAGAGGGGCCGTTTTGTTTGCACCGTCCGATCCCGGTCCGATAGCCGAGCCAACCTTCAACGAGACAAAGTCAATCTTGAGGGTCCCTATTCGGGCGCCATCTGTGGAATCATAAAATACAATATTAAGGCTTTTACACCATGCAAAGAGAAATACACCAAAATGGGCTTGTAAAGATTCCCAGAATCTTTATTGCAATACTGTACAGTTTACAAAACAAAGTGCACAAATAGCTATTTGGCCATCAGTACATCACAGAGACCACCAGCAGGGTTCAATGTGAGCAGTGAACAGGAATTGCTAGCTGGACATCAGCGTATTTATACAGTTTCGTCATAACGATGTCCAGCCTCCTACAAGTTAATCATGTACTGGGCTAGGGTCGCGCCAGGTTCATTCCTAATTTACATATCTCATACATGCGGTATACTTTTTAATACATTTGCTAACAAACACTATTATTATCTGGGTTTAACTTTACACTCTTTACACATTGCTTTAATACAGGTCAAACAGATGTTTGCATGACATGTTTAAACAGCGTTATTGTTCTTGTATACTTGTAGGTTAACATCGCCGATTCAAGTAATCCCCTGATCCCGAGGTCAACAAAGGACAAGGTCTACATGACCCTAACATGTAGCCTGCAGGCAGGTTGGACATTAACTCTCCTACAAAGGTTGAAGAGGTTAAAGTAAGAACAAGAGAACACAGGTCGGCCATTTTAGGCCACGGGGTGACTTTGCACGATTAACTAAAATGGCGGCTTTAACCTAAAATGGAGGCTTGATTCACTTAAGGTCGCGACCTTGCAATACGAATTTCCTCGCAAAGCGACTGGGCATAGGCCAACATAAACAATGAAGACGAAACAATATTATATCAGTTTTAACACCATGTCTACCTAGTTTGCCTGCCAGACAAAAGTAGGCTTATGACACATTCCACAGGGTGCAATAGCCCTGCAGAAGCACAACTGCTCTTTTGGAGTGCCTGGGCAATCAAAGGCAGAGCACAAAAACCGCCTGCTGTTCAGTGCCTCAAATCCCTGCTCCTCACTGACCGAATTTGGGGCAGGATTGCGCTCATTTTTAATCAACAAATTACCTTTTTTGGGCAATGACTCATCAAGGAATTTGTTATAATGCATTTCAATGAAATTTGATATTGGACCAGCATTTTACAATCAGGCAACCCTCAATAGAACATTGACAGGCTCATTACTTTATAGTTCCCTTTGTTATGCACTTACCATCACCCAGCGTGCTTGTTTTGGCGGTGTTACATTCACTGTATAAACACAGACAGCAAACGTTAGCATCACTGCTCAGCATTAGTTGGAATGTTACCACCAGGGCTCAAAGTCGAGGGTACACGCGGGCAGACAGGGTGCATCCCCTTTGTTCAGAGAGGGGTCTCACTCCCCCCAGCTAAAAGAGAAACATTGGATGTTCTCTTTGAATTTATGAATTAAAGCCGAACTCAAACTGGACCTCAGGGATCAAACCGCAATCTTCAGGCTTGTTGTCCAGACACTTCACCACTGCACTATATAAACTGATAACAAATAACAAACAACTAAAGGTGAAATGTCCCATTTTGGAACTGGGAAAACATTTGTATTGGTTCTTGGAGTTTAAAACATGTGGAGTTAAAACATGCACACCTTTTAACGTGTTCAAAAGCCCTATTAGAAGAAATTATCCTGTCCTGGTTTTGTGTGTGTGTGTGTTGATTTTATGAAAGGCAAATGCCATTCGTCCTGTTCTGAAATACTTGTGTACGAGCGCGATAGAAATGCAAAATCGATTATCAATATCATTGTGGGTGGGTCTGCAAAGCCAATTTAATGAAATGTGCATATTTCACCTTCACATGCCAATTTCTGGCGATGTCACGTCCCATTGCGTTTTTTGATGAGTCCTCCCATATTCATTTTTAGGACTTGACCTATGGTTACCACTGAACCCAAAGCCGTATGTTTGCATATAAGCAATGCATGCAACTTGCAAAACATATAGGCACCTTTCGATACCTTTATAAGAAATGGAAGACATTGCTGCCAACTTTAAATACATTCACCAGCTTGCTTATTTCAAAGTATTGTAACACAGCAAGTAACCCGTATGCTCAAAATGAAGTCCATCTTTGCTTGTTTACCAGCTTGTTTACCAGCTTTTTCAAAGTAACAAACACTGTAAGAACACATTTGCTACACATGCTTCACTCACATTGCGGTTCTGAGAGTACATGAAAAAGATATTTTCCAATCAATGTTTTTTTCACCTGTGGTATGCACCTCACTAATCACTGCTCGAGTGTGGGATGTGACATGGCTGTCCCGTGCGTATGATGTTTAGGAGAACGCTGACATTAATTGGACTTGCTAAAGGTTGGTGAACTGACTACAATGTATTGTCATAGGTTTTTCTCCCAGGCGTCTGCATCTTCATACATGCCCATCCCTGGTTCTCATTCCTGAGAACCCCTGGCATTATTGCCCGTTAAACAGAAGCCAGCATGAGGTTGCCCTGTTTCCACTGGTATGTGCACTGGGGCAGAGACGCCCCCATGATTTTGAACTCAGGGGTTCGCAGTAGAGTGCCCCCTATTTTCAGGAGGGGTTCCTGTAGCTACGTGAGCTCTGTATGTCTTTCTTCTGCTCCTGTAATATTCATGACAACAGATGGAAATAACAAAACCTCTGTTTGGGATCACTTGTTAGCTGGTGCCCTAGGCAGCAGCCTAGTTTGCCCAGTACTTGCACGTGCACCTGCTAGCCTATTTCAGTGCAATAACATAGAACTTTTAAACTACATGATCATTTGAAAGTGCAAGATTTATGGAAAGTCTGAATATATTGATATGTTTGATTTAGCCCACGACAAAAGTAGTCATACGTGCATTTGAATTATTTGGCCAGTGGCTAGAGACATTAGAAAAAAGTTATTTTGTACGCAGACATATATTTCATATGATAAATTGCAGTACGTTTTTGTAATTCATCACTTCCCAGTTTACCTGCTTTACACGGGCTATCTCTATATCTGTGTATTTACTTGTGTAGTGAATTTGTTCTGGGCAACAATATGCAAAATTGTTAGCTATTATTCTTTGTAATTCACGGGAAGAATTCTGAATTATAGTCTTGGTAGTTGCATCTTCCTTGTGATTATGGTGTGGATTGTTACATGAAATTCACACCTCTCTTTCTCTCTGGGCATCAGAAGGCAGTATTTTAGTTACAATACTGAGCATTAAATTGCCTCCTTTATCATCACAGTGCACGTTTTACAGTCAAACACCCTCAATTTAAAGAAGCCTGCCCCCTGACTACAATAGCATGTGGGGGAGTTGCAGTCAATTAACAAAATGGGATTCTCCCTCGCTGCATGTTACCCCCTTTGGAGTTCCCCTGTATGCTGATGACGCAGTTTGACTTAATCTGTCACTGGGGGTGGAGGGTGGGGAGTGTTTCCAATGTGGTCTCTCTTGTACTGAGGAATAGTTTACAGCTCACAGCCTAAAAATGAACAGGGCAAAGGCCAAGGTATTGGTCTTCAGGAAAGGCAGAATTTGATATTCCTGGGCAGTGAAAACACAGAGGTAGTCGATTCATATTGCTACCTAGGTTTATTGTGTTCTACACATGGGAATTGGTCAAGACAAATAAAGGCAACGGCCGCGAAGGTTGTCGCAAGGCTAGGGGGTGGGGTTGGGGTGGGGGTGCAATGTTTTTATCATATGTGGTGGAAGGATGCTTGATACATGTGTTAGGGTAAGATTTACACACAAAAAAAGCAACATGGAAAGGTCGCATTGAAAACATGTTTGTAAATCAGTCCCTTAGCGTCTGTCTCCAAGGCTAAGCTTTGAATGCTGGTGCTATATGGGAGTGTGATCTGGTGCTACTTCAATTGTTCCACGTTGGAGATGACTCAGTGGGCCTCCCACAAAGTACCCCTAACTGTGCCCTGCTAGAACTTGGGGTTTCCGGTATAGAGGCACAGATGAAATGTAGGTTTGCTTGTTATTTTTTGAAAGTTTGCCCAGGCCACTCTGTAAATCCCAATTTGAAAGGAGGTGCTGGTTGAGGGAAATTGAGGGATCAGCTGTATCTAATTAATTTGTTTGGCACCAGGAGTACCGCAATTGACTAGATAGTTGGGAAATGCTATCTCTTTCAGCATTCCTTTCTGTCTCATTTGAAAAACAATACGAAACAAAGAGCATTGAGGATTGACCAGGAGTTGAGTCCACGAAAAGTGGGCACTGTCTCCTCGCTTGAAGTTTATGTTGGTCTACGTGTCAACATTGTACATGGCGGTGAAATATGTACTATTGGGTCTGCAGAATGTAGGAGTTTGGTATTAATGACTAGAATACATGTGCTCCCTTTAAATGATAGAAAAGTTTGGGACAAGTCTGTATTAGATAACAAATGTCGTTGTAATACAGGAACAGTCGAGAACTCGGTCATTTCCTTTTGTTTTGTACATGATACTCTACAAAAGGGATTTTCAAACCCCTTTTCAGGAAATATAATATTAGTTTTTATCGTGATTCACTCTTTTTTAATAATGAACTGCAAGGCCAGCTTTTTTGGTAAGGTGTACATGTATTCGTATCGAAGGCTCTTTTAAAAGGTGCCGGCCCTCTGCATAGTGTGTAATCTCGTTGGTCTTTTTGTGTGGTTTTATCTATCACATTCCTGTTTTCTGTGGTTTTAATTGTTAATGGAGAAATCCAAACCTAATACAGATGGATCTCAGGGTGCAGAATTGGCAGACACCAGGCGGGCACACACACTTCCAGCAGGCAGATATTCTGAACTGCCGGATCTGATCAGTGTCCAATTGATTGTGTTTTAATTAAGTGCATTACTCTGTGTTAATTCACCTTGACAGAGCTACTTTGTGAGGAAGAGAATGTCTGTGTAGTAAGGATTAGGCAGTGTGAGAGGATTGGCGCAGGTGAGGGGCAGGTGTGGTAATGGTGAAGGAGAGAGCATCCCCGTATTATAAAAACAAAAACAAATTGTGAAGTTATTCGGTTGAAGTAAATTACCACAGAGTATTCTACTTTGATAAAACCACATAGAGCCCTATTGAGCGCCTACAATGACAATTAATCCGTTCTGAATAGGAGGGGTGTTCCGCCTGCCTTTGGGGATCGCTCAGGGAGGGCTAATGGCGGGTTGCTACCACCAGCACAGAGGTGTAAAGGGGGTAGGCTTCCTACCAGTAGCATCCCCCAGCAAACCCTACACAGAGGTGCAGTTAATGTTTCTCATTTGGGAGAAGGTAGCTGCAGGCAGGCAGATGCAGGACAGAGGTGGAGCTACTGCTGCAAGGGCTGGCATTTGCCCACCATCCAAAATGAGAAGTGTTGGTAGAAGCTTCCTTCTGCAAACCTCTAAATGACAGCCTCAAGACGATACATACCAGCTATCATATAAACCCAAAGGATCAGAGGAAGTCTACGACATTGCACGCTATATAATTAATTGCATTAATGACATGATATGTCATTTATAACGCGCCGGTACACACGTGTTATATTAATTAGACACCTATGCTTTGCTAACTGTGGAACTGGTTAGCAACAGCGAATTGATGCTTCCGCGCTTAGGCGCTTTACAAATTAAAATAAAGACCGTTGTGTATAAGGGTGTTTTATGCATCGCCTGAAAGCGAGTCCTCTATTAGAGTACTAGTGCAGACAATTGAATAGAGATGTAGACAACAAGTGATATGGGCAGTGTTTAAATACTACCATAGCCATTATGGGTTTTACGGTTTTGAGGTCCAAGGTAAAAACATGGATAATTGAATTGCAAGACATTTTACCACACAATCCTAATTGGTGATATGGGAAAAAGAGTTCAAGTGCTGGCAAAAGGTGTGGAAATACAGTACCTGTTTTCTTTTTCATAACAAACCACAAAAGTAATTCCGATGTCCTAAATGTTCTGATTGTTTGAAGCTAGCATTCATGACAGACACGTTATAGTAAAAGTTAAATAAAACTAACATCCAGGATGGTTGAGGCACCCTGTCAATTTACTTGGAGTGATTAGTGCTGATCCAAGCCTACATTCCTAACAAACAATTGTCAGCTCTCTCTACACACATCCCACTGCCTTCCCCATCTATTGATTAACTAAGTATCAAATGCTTACTTATTTATTATTCCTTGCACCTCCAACGCCACACTTCCTTCCTTCACAAACGTCAGGGCTTCATAGAAATGCAAAGGGGACTTTTTTTTAGATACTTTCCATTACTGATGTTGGCCATTTTTGATTGGGCTATTTTTCTTTTATGAAAATGTGTCTGTCCTCAATTGTCTTTTCATGTTTTCATGAAGGACATAGTGCCTGAGGGTGATACTACCATGTCCACTAACTGCTCACATTAATCACTGTGGCCTTGGGCTATATCAGTTCCGGGAGGATAGCTCAGCGGCAACGTGCTCGCCTTGGAAGCAAGACGAAACAACAAAGGTTTGATCCTGGGTCCGCACTTAGAAACCTCTGGATATTAAGCGCGTTGTAAATATGCAACTAAGACATACTCCTGTAACAGCGCCTCGATGCCCCAGGGGCTGTGTGAGTGCTTTAAAAATGCAAATAAATAAATAAATAAAATCGGGAGCTAACAGCGCAAAAGCCCACATTGAAGAAACTTCCTTTACTTGGGCCTGTTTATTTGGGCTATGGTCTGTTTTCCGCGCCATCCCTGTAGCGACCGGATGCCTCTAGGATTATTATGTAATTATAATATTGGAAAGTTTCCACTTACAATAAAACCAAGGGAGTGGCATTTTCCTGAAAATGGTAATTGTGTAACTGAGGACAGCGGCCTGGTAAAGTGCGCTTTGGTCATCTCTCTGCAGTGTTAGTCATTTTCACAAGAAAGTACAAGCAACGGTGTTAAACCAGAGGAAATTATCTTAACAATCTTTCTTTCCACCTAGCAGTGCAAAACGTGTGGATGTCCCCTGCTTTGTAGGCATGGTAGACAACATTTGCAATGGAATCCTCTGGAATATGCCTGATTTTAGCACGTGGTAAAAGCGTGTGGATTACAATGCTTTTGCACCAGTGTGAAAAAAGACGTGTGTGGAAAACATTTGGTGCAGGCAGGTGCAGCTCCAACTGTGAAAACCTGGAAAATATTCTGGAGCCTATGAAGAGTTTTCCAAGGCAGTTGTAACACTTTTAAGCATGTCTTTCCCAGACGTGGCAGGTGAAAACGACCCGCCATGTCCCTTTAAAAACTTTTACAAACCCTGGTGCTGGGCCCCTGCCAAGGGTCTGCCTGCTTTATCCGGTCTTTCCTTATCCACCCCTCCATCTGGAGAATGTGCACTGCAAGGATCCGAGCAGCAAGAGCAGCTGCTCATCCGCCAAGCCACACTGTGAGATACCCACCCAGTCCTGAGAAAAGAGAGGCCATCATGGCCCTATGGGAATGCTGTCACAGACGTGCAATGCTGGGATGCTAGCTGTTGAACCTTATCCGTATGATGCACCTGACTCAATCTCATCAAATCATTGCATATTCCCAGCATCTGTTGCAACAGATTAGTTGTGTCAAAGCTGTTCTATTTCCATGTAACTATCACACACGTTTCAGTATATCTTGCCTCACAGACGTGCAATGCTGGGATGCTAGCTGTTGAACCTTATCCGTATGATGCGCCCAGAAACTTAAGTGTGGGCTAATAACAATGCCGCCCTCACCTGACTCAATCTCATCAAATCATTGCATATTCCCAGCTTCTGTTGCAACAGATTAGTTGTGTCAAAGCTGTTCTATTTCCATGTAACTATCACACACGTTTCAGTATATCTTGCCGCACAGACGTGCAAAGCTGGGATGCTAGCTGTTGAACCTTATCCGTATGATGCACCTGACTCAATCTCATCAAATCATTGCATATTCCCAGCATCTGTTGCAACAGATTAGTTGTGTCAAAGCTGTTCTATTTCCATGTAACTATCACACACGTTTCAGTATATCTTGCCTCACAGACGTGCAATGCTGGGATGCTAGCTGTTGAACCTTATCCGTATGATGCACCTGACTCAATCTCATCAAATCATTGCATATTCCCAGCTTCTGTTGCAACAGATTAGTTGTGTCAAAGCTGTTCTATTTCCATGTAACTATCACACACGTTTCAGTATATCTTGCCTCACAGACGTGCAAAGCTGGGATGCTAGCTGTTGAACCTTATCCGTATGATGCACCTGACTCAATCTCATCAAATCATTGCATATTCCCAGCTTCTGTTGCAACAGATTAGTTGTGTCAAAGCTGTTCTATTTCCATGTAACTATCACACACGTTTCAGTATATCTTGCCTCACAGACGTGCAATGCTGGGATGCTAGCTGTTGAACCTTATCCGTATGATGCACCTGACTCAATCTCATCAAATCATTGCATATTCCCAGCTTCTGTTGCAACAGATTAGTTGTGTCAAAGCTGTTCTATTTCCATGTAACTATCACACACGTTTCAGTATGTCTTGCCTTGCCTCTTGTTCACTTGCATAGTATGTTATATTTTATTTCTAACGAGTCGATTTCTCTGCAGGGTTCTACGGGACTTCAAGGACCACGAGGACCGCCAGGCCCAGTTGGAGCACCAGTAAGTTTGTTTTGTTTTGCTCCATGCAAATGAATACACCATCGAATGTATGTGGGCCAAAGGTATATAAGCATAGATAAGACATCATTTTTGAAAAATGTGTGAACAACATCAACGTTCCATTATTGGTTAGTTAAAGCAGGGTCCCAATAATCGCACACAATAGGTTATGAGCAGACACAATGTTGGAGACCTTTTTGCCTAAAGAAACAGATGCACCATAAATCCAAGGGAGTAAATCCTTTGCCAACCACCTCTTAACTGTAGGGGGGCCCTTACAGACCACAAGGCAGATTATCAATGGTCGGCACTGTGTATTCCCGTGTGGGATCCACTTGTTGCAAGGATTTGTAATTATCACAGGATTATCATAGGATCATTTCTCTACGTTAGCAAATTTTCCAGCATGCGGATCACCACTTAATTTAGCGTTGGGCTGTTGATTATGTGCAGTCAGATGGAGGTGCATGCATGCACTGTATACAGTTTGTGTGGGCTGCATGCAATGCGATCATCGAAGGTCATCGTCACTGTGCCAGAGTACGCCACAGATGACGTGGCATGACATTGCACGTTTGGACTGATTGAGGGGCATTACGCAGCCCTCAATGTCAGTCTTAGTGCAAGATGCTTTTCATGTGTGAGTCGATCGTACATGGCAGCATGTGCCCAGTGCCTATTCTCCTAGACCGGACACCGGGCCAGGAGGATAGCTCAGTGGCAATGCGGTCGCCTTGGAAGCAAGACGATGCTAAGCAACACAGGTTCGATCGCCGGGTCCTCGCTTAGAAACCTCTGGGTATGAAGCGCGTTATAAATAACCAATTACAATGACAATATTGGCAATGTTGAAAGAGGGATTCATGATCCTGGGCATTCTGACTAAACACTGTCATTAAACATTGAACTCTTTGACATGCACAAGTCTGTCTACCAAGCGACAGGGTGCATCTTATGGAAGTAGCGCTGTCAATGTAGCAGCTGACCGCGTGCGATGCAGGCGACAGGGTCAGTGAGGGACACCAGACACACACATTCTTTGGGGTGCATTAGGCTGCATTTATTATATTTCATACAGCACAACAATGCCACAAAACCACAAATGCACATCATCGTTAGCTGTTACCTTATCAATCACATCATCAATGTCGTCATTATGTCATCAGATAATTGGCTAATTGTGAATGGGGGTGGCAATGGGCCAACCCCACGCATCAGGAACGGGCCTCAGGGGAATATGGGACCCCCTAAACCGACACGACCCCTAGTCCCAATCCCCCTCCTTTACACGGAACGGTGAGGACCCCAAAATGAGTACCCGGCCTGACACCTCACCATTCCACTCCGAACCTTGGACCATACCAGAAATTAGCAATACATCTCCCCTCCAATGACCCCAAAAAGTTGAGCCCATAACTCAATTTGAATGTCATGTGCCCCAAACTGCCACCACAGGGTCGCGTACCTACCGGGCCCTCCCCCGGCATACACTAACGGTCTTTACACTTTTCTGATGAGACCCGCTAGGCCTAGAAGCAATTACCTATGTCCCATTGAACACTTGTTCACCATCAGTATCCCAGCATACACAGCGCCTTGGTATAAAGCACGATATAAATAAATAAATCAATCAATATAGAAACCGAAAAAGCTCCCACAAATTCAATAAGGAGCCCGTGTCAGATGCCATCTGGTAATTTCTTGGATGCCCCCTGTTGTCTTGGGCTGGTCACCACTCTCTTCTTCAGCCCTTTGTGTGGCCTGCAGATAGTAACATCATCCGATTCCCCAGTTTAGGCCCCCACATACAAAAAAACCCTTTCATTCTGCTGAACATCCCCCGGCCAGGATACCCCGGGGTTGCTGCCGCTGTCACAGTGTATTCTCTAGAAGTAAAAGAAGAAATTTCAATACATATCACCTGATAGACATAGTAAACACACGCAACCGCCCAGACCCAACCGCTAGGACCTAAGAGACCCTGAACAGGGGCCATCCCCAACAATCCCTTGTCCAACACCAGAACGGGGCCGCAGCTCCACTGCCATGCCACTATGGCATGCCTACTGCCAGTGGCAAGCACCCGTCACAATATCCACTTATAATTCCCCTCAACTGGAAAAACATGTGCCACTTATCATGGGGCCAGGGCACCCGAGGCCATATTGTGGGCCCACCGAGGGAACCTCCATGGCCGCACCGTAGACATGCCTCACCACATCAATACCCTACAGTCTCCACATTGAACCTACTAGCGAGCCAACATAAGGATAAGCCCTGTCAGTCTGCTCCGAAGATGTGAAACCGTACAACCACCGGCAGCTCAAGACCCAACCACATCTCATTGTGTTCCACTCATCTGGCAGGTGGACCAGCGGACCCAAATATTCTGCGTGACGGCAGTGCCTGACGGTGAGGCGCCTCACCTTGCTTCCGCACCAAGCCTACTATTGGAGGGTGATACCAGGAAGCTCCCTTTCTTCACCCATTTCCTACTGCCTCCTGATCCTGCCCGCGCTTTTGGCCCCTTAAACGCCACCGGCCCGAGACCCAGCGCCCGCCCCTGTACCTTAGCGGCCCGGGGTGACAATACAGGCTTCTCTCATTCCTTATGGTCCTCCCCCACCCCAACCATGACGTTGCCCCGTCGCCAGGCAGACCCCTCTCCCTTTGGTTGTCCCTCCTGCCTCGTACCACTGCTGCGCCTCCCAACCCGCTGCCCTGCTACGCTACAGGGCTGCTACTGCATGTAGCTGCACACTGCTCTACCGGCTGATGAGTAGGGGATACTTCGCATGACATCTCATTATGGCCAATGGTAGTCATAGCAATGCTGATGATGAAAGGCAGAGTCGGGAACAAAGAATACAAGCAGGTGTTCGACTTTCTTGCTAAAAGCAATTACTGCACAGTTGCACAAAAGATACACTCAATACACAACGGGAAAGCACGTGCAATGATTTCCCTCAATTTAATAAACGTGCTCTCACTAGGAGCAGCATCACAATTTTATTGTAAGCAGCGAAGCCACGTGTGGCGTACCACAGTTGTACTAATTCTTCTTAGCCACGACTTCTCACAACAGGAACGTCCATGAAAATGCTGGGACCTGGTACTCTGCTCACTTCTCATTCATTGGGTTTTGACGAAAGCGCAGCAGGGAACTGAACACTAACACGACACACTGTTTATACACTGTTGGTAATGCATCCCACATGAACCAAGTCGGGCGTCATCATCCACTCTTTGCTAGCATTACGGTTGAAAACATAGGGGGAAAAAGGCATTTGCGGCTGTCATTTGCTCGCTTAAACTCCAGTGCAAAACTGAAAAGTGGTGATGTCATGTATGTAATGTATTTCACTGGCTTCTGACACTAAAGTAGAGGAAGTTGCGAAGGATATAAAGTTGTGGTATGTGCCTGGCATCTGGTCATGTAATGTTAGGGGAAGCAGGTGTTAAACATGCATAATTTACTGGCCAGTGAGAATACATACATAATTTGGAAGGAAGGCAATGCGGCACATAGCACAGGTTCAAATCCCAATCCTTTGCTTAGAAACCCCTCGCTGGTATTAAGCGTGTTATAAATGAACAATACAATAAATTTATAAATCATTCAGAATTCTGCTTCTGTATTTACTGACTCGGCTGCTGCGTCCATTCTCCCACTAACCCACTAACCAATATAAGCTCAAACTCTGCATACTTATCTCACTCACACAACCATCTCTCGCACAACAAGCCGCACACACTTCACAACACTGCAACAACACATGAGCCGGACCAACAGCACACGCGGCCTGTCACCGATCCAATACCCGCACCAAAGCTCTGCATCTGGTGTATACCGAGTTGAAGCTGCCAACAGAACACCACTCCTCTCATTATCCTACTCCCTCTTCACCTTACTAACACACCCCACCCCACCTTATCATCTACAGATCCGCCAGAGCGCCTGGGGACCAATTCTGTTGGTGACGGTGCGCGGTGCAAATACCTTTAACATTTTATATTTTATGCTCTCATCATATCCAAGCTGGATTACTGCAATGCCCTTTATGCAGGCTCTAACAAGTATATCCTTAACAAACTACAAACTCTCCAAAATAACGCTATCAGAGTAGCTTTAAACATTCCTAACAGAGCCCACATCTCCACCTTTAGGAAAAATATCCATTGGCTAAAAATCAAAGACAGGATCACCCTTAAAATACTCTCACTCACATCCAAATGTCTTAACAACATTGCCCCCCCTTATCTGGCCAACAGAATCCACAAGAGAACCTCTAACCGTCCCACTAGACTGCCCAACGCCTTCACCTTAGTGATGCCTAGATTCAAAAAGATTACAGCCGGCGGCACTAGTTTCCCAATCATAGCTGCGCAAACTTGGAACAAACTCCCCTTGGATCTCAGAATGGACCAACCTTACTCGAGTTTCAGGCGAAAAGTCCTTACTTGGATCCGTGCCAATGACACTTAGCTGGACCTCCCCCTCCCACATAGACACTAGATATCTGCAACCAGCTGAATGACATCCGATCAACTAGACTTAACCCTAGCTCCGCACTTTTCCTCTTTTTCTTTTTTTCTTCTTTTCCCGTGCTCTCTCACTATACTTACCGTTGATCTAATGTGAACTGTATAAACTGCACTTTCATGATTTAACTGCGAATGTATAACGTGTATTTCTCCTGTAACTAAGTTCTTAAGCAACCTTGTACTGTTTGCGCCCAGCTACCCCTTCGGGTTTGGTTTCTGCGCTATACCAAATAAACAAACAAACAAACAAACAAACATCCCTCACACAGCACACGGAGCACTCAGTTTAAGCCTGAAGAGTTTTCCTTTGAAGAGGAATGGCCACACATGCTCTTCTGTCCAGGAAGACGTCACACCCACGTGCACTATTAGAGATTCGTGCGGTCTCTGCAATGCGCACACACGTAGCGCCACCCTGATACTTGATTCTCGTAGCGCAAGTGCTGGGAAGGAAAGGAGTGAAATGTATGCTAATCAAGGAGTGGATGACCAATGACAAACAACCATAAATTACCACATTCAACATCACCAATCCTTCATTCGATATAAAATCACTTAGGCGGCACACATGCATTCACATCTGCATTTACAGAAGATTATAAAAACATGATAAATGAAACATTGACAACAACTGTAAAATAGCAAAAATCATCACAATGGTAAGATCCAAAGAATTATAGCATTGAAAAAGTAAACCTCGGGATGCAATTCAAGAGAGAGGACCATGGCCATTAAAATGAAAAAAGTTGGATATCCTTTTAGCCCAGTTTGGTATTCTGGAACTAAAATCACAAGCAAGTGTCCAGACCCGGTTTCCTCTTTAGCCGCGCTCTATGAGTATACTTGGCGACCAAACTGACCTGCGCTTGGTCATCGTTTTCTTTTTTACATTGGACAAGACCGTCAGTCGGGCTACGGCTATTCATACTCGCCAACATTGGTCTTTTGCACAGTCCCCTAAGGTTTGTGCTAAAAAGGCACAGTAATAACGATTGAATGTCCAGGGACGTCATTTCACCAGAATGCCTGGGGCAGCGGACGTGATATCACATGACCCTTGGCCTCTTTGACCCCACCCCGAAGTGACATCATGGGAAGTGATAGAATATGATTGTTCACCCCTTTAACGAGTTTAACAATTTTGTATAGAATTCCAGAAAGACAAATCATTTGTTTTTTTTTCCCCCCCATAAAAGTAGCAGAAAAAGAGCACTTATTGGATAAACAGAGAAAGAAAATCGAACATAAGTGTAATATAACATGAGTGTGCAAAGTGCAAAGGATGCTGTTAGATGGTCTACATAGCGTTGGAAACTCCAGCTATTTTTAGCATCCCAATAAAGTGTACTGCAAGGGAAAGTATTCAATCTTCTTCCCCCGCCCTGAAAGCAGACTTTGCCGGCCTTTTCATATCTTTTCCAATAGCCACGGGGACCGTTCCACAGTTCCAGGAGCTCACTGTATGATGATAAAGTTTTGATACATTTGCACCATGGACATGTAAGTCCCCCGCTTTGCCTCAAGATATCCTGAGAGGCATTTCTATATTAAACAAAGGTGGGGCTGCCCCATCCGGGCATCCACTATAATAATGGCTTAAGCTGAATCAGACAATCAGACGATCAATACCTTGAAGGTTTAGTTCCGACTGCAGCATTATTGTAGGTGTGCTCTTAGGTAAATTTAAAGACTGTTTTAAAAATCTGGTTTCATTTACGGAATGTAGTGCATTGTAGAAACCCTCACAGCCGCTGTTCTGGCTTGCAACGCATATCATTTAATAGCTGGACGTGTGTGGCTTTTTAGAAAAGAGTTCATAACTGTAGCATATATGTATTTAGCACTTGATTTGCTTTTTCTAAATGGGCGCTCCAATTTGCCAGAGGAAGTGACTCTAAGGCCCACATAATCATGAGTGGTTACCTGGTGAATCAGTGTGCCCTCCCAATCTATTCTAAGGTGGCAGGTTGTATCACTAGAGGGGAAATGACCATTGCCTTGCTTTTGCTTCTATTGATTTTCAGACTCCTGTTTAAACAGAAGTCATTAAAGGTGTTGATCTCTTTTCTAAGTGCGGATTGAGTCAGTGAGACTAAGATAGCCTTGTCTGCTTACAGGAGCATGGGACTCATGTAAGACCCAAGTGTTTATCATTCACTATATTGATGTAAAAACAAGAAAGCAACTGGGTGGGAGCACACCCCTGTCGGACACCTTTTTGTACCTCAAAAGGGTTGGTTGTCTCACCTCCCATTCCCTCCCATTCCCCATCTGACAGCTGCCTCATTATTACAATGTAAGGATCTGATTGACAGGAGGCGGGTCATAGACAGTCCATGGTTACGCAAATCTCTCAATGCTGTTTGGAGGCTCACAAAGATGAAGTACAACCTCATCCTCTTTAGGGTTATACACTTCTCAATGATCAAATTTAACCTAAATCACTGATCAATTGTGCTTATCTTTCACCTGAAATCCATCTGGAGGTGGTTAATAATCTTATTATCTTGTACGGATTCCTCTAGTTGTGCACACAGAAGCCTTGCATATGTCTTCCCCGCAATATCTTATGTAGATATCGGGGAGTAGTTACTTGGCTTATTTCGACCTCCCTTTCTATGAATCGGGATTTGGGGACTGACAAGTTTCAGCGGCTGCATTGAACAATTGATGGAAATTTGGTGCCCAATTGGCTAGCTCTTTTTATAAAAGTTCTGCGGTTAGTTTATCTGCACCTGGGGCCTTGTTTTGTTGTAATCTCTACTATAGGGAAGTTTAAAGGGGCAATACCCTGTTCTATAGGACCCGAAAGAAAATACATGTTCCTAAAAGGTGCTATAGGGCCCTTTACTGGTCTTGTGCATGCTTGCATAAAACACAGTATGTCAACACTCTATTGCAAAATGAACTATATAAGTCTATGACCCCAAGACATGAAAGGATACAAATTAAATTGGTTCCTTGTATTCTACTTCAGGCCGGACTCCAGGCTCTAAATACAGTGCCGGGGGCTGAGTACCAAATCCGTTCTGCTCAGGGTAGTCTTATTTACAAGACCAGAGTGTTGACCCTGGGCTCTCTGTCCTGATTACCTGTGTATCATACGGTGCTAAGGTTTCATGTAGTTATAAAACTGACTGATTTAATGATACGTATTTGTGTCACTCATGTTATTCGTATCTTTTCAACTACAAACAATGTCCTGACATGTGATCAATACGTGCACGCTTGCTACCCCCTTCATAAAGAGCGACCCTTGTAAATTGCATAGAATGAGCCAAAACTGTAAATATATTTTCCGGGCATTTTATTGTTGGTTTAGTCAAATTTGAGGTTCTCGATGATGTTCTTAATTAAAGTTATACTTTGAAGTACTGAAAACTATTTCTCACAGTCCTGTATTGGATACGCTTGTTTCTGAGACACCAATCACGAGCAACGTGCATGCTTTCTGATGTTTCACTTTAAGTCTGTTATGAGTTATTGATGATGAGTTGTTCATCTGTACCCAAGGAGCACCCAGGTCCAAGGCTTGCCAGTCATTACAAGAGAGGGCAGAGTGAGGCAAGACAAGCATCGATAGTCATTACAATGTATAACAGCTTATATTTACACAGCTACTGTTTCTGTGTCCACAGGGCCTGCAAGGAGAGACTGGCATGAAAGGAGTTCGAGGGGATAAGGTAGGGAGCGGTCTGGCAGGTTGAACACAAGACTGGTCAATACTCACCTGTCATGCATTTTTCAGCATCTAAGACATTATAAGGAAGTACAAAAAGGCTTGTCTTTATGCTCAAAATATTTTGCGGTGTCCATTGTGTTTTATATTTAAAGGGTGATCAGGTGCTGCCATAATTTTCCAAGTTGTCTATGATGTCGCTGTACAGGGGACTGCAAACAGTGGGTCTCCAGATATTTGGGACCAAGGCTCCTCTTATCCCTAACCATTAACTATGCTGGCAAAGGCTGAAGGGAGCTGTAGGCCATCACATCTGGAGCGGCACTGGTTCCAGACACTTGCTTTTGAGCATATGCTGCGTGAGCACAATAGAAAGTTAACAGTTGAGAAGTCAAGAATTAGCTAAAATGAAGTGGCCCAAAATGTCCTGTTGTCAGCGCTTTCTACAGGGCTTAATTGACGCTGTGAGTTTGCACCAATGTTCCAACTCTCCCATTGACATTGCATCAAGACCTGCTTTCTCTGACATGCTCATAGAGGGTGAGGATTGGGGAATTGTGTATGATGGGACTAAGTTATTAATATGTTTATGTGGACTGCATTGTGCTCATTCTACAGCTGTGGAATTGCATGGCAAGTATATTTATATTTCCCAATACTACTAGCTCACTCTGAACTGCTCGAGTACTTTACAGACCTATGAAACAAAGCAGTTGTGTATTAATGCCAATAAAGCAAATTAAGGAAAATGAAAAATTATACTCATAGCACCAATCATTTGTACCTCCACATTCACATAGTTACCGCAAGATTCTAATCAGTCTATAACAGGGGTCTACAACCTGTGGCTCTCCAGATGTTCTAAACGGAGGTATACAAATTGACCTAGTGACAATTGATTGCGGGAGAATTGATCTAATTTAAAAGGTCAATTAGGACATATATGTAGGGGGAAACCGCCCTGCAACCCACAACCCAATACAAAACCCCCTGCAATCCCCCACCCAATACCCTTACATTATTTATTATCCCAAACCCAGCCCACACATATATAAAAGAACAAAAAGAAAGGTAAAGGTCAGTTGTGAGAATTGTGAGAAGGTCAATTAGGACCACTATTATTAGGTCCATTAGGACTAAAGGTCAATTTGAAAAGGTCAATTTGGGTAATACAGTTCTATACTACTACTGCCATGAAACTTAACTATTGACTATGTTGGGTAAGTCTGATGGAAGTTGTTTCAGACCACTTGTCTAAAATGAGGGCTTTAAGTGTGCCATGGCTAGCTGGGGCTCAGGCCCTATGGGTCCCACTACCTGCTTGCATGCTGAGTGGGACCCTTTAGCAGATGCTCAAAATCCTCATGCTAAAAGTCAAAGGAAAGAGTCTGATTGACAATACTGCTCTTGCTTAGAGATGTCACCATCAAACCATGTTCAGAATCACATCAGTTTCAGTCCCATATCATTTGAGTTAGATTATTTCTTTTGTAATCCTCTGAAGATAAAATGTATGGGATGAAGTGCCCCCTTCTGTAACATTATACGGAAATTACACCAAACAAATGTACAAGGCCGAATGCTGAGTTCCTATATAAGGTCACCGATCTATAAGGTGATGGTCAACATCCTTTTAAGCATGGTAGGGGGGATTTCATTAATTATAATAGATGGCCGCTCACTTTATCCCCCGACCAGTTACATATATTCAATGTCAACAACGGTTCGGATTAAAAATAAAAATTAAAAACGACACTTCTAGGCAGTGTGTTAGGCATTGCAGAAACATAGTTTTGCCAGTGTAACAAAACACATAAGTAAATCATGCATCCCTTATTCATGCCTCTTCCATTGAGTGTGCCTTTTCGGTTTTCCACTATGTACTCCATTAGACGAACATTATCCTGCACTCTCATACACTCCTTCCCATCTCTGTCCTCAGCTATCGATCATTTCTGAGATGCAGACTCCTAAAAAAAAAAAATGCACCTTGACCTACAATCCTGGCACACATCCTGGACTTCCACCTTTCTCCTAGCCTACAACATTCCCCTTGTTGCTCTCTCCGTTTCACTAGACTCACCAAAATACACCTATTTCATAAAGCTAAATTCCTCCTGTTGCAATTACTTCCACAAGCTGCCATCTACCCTCCAAGCTTTGCTTACAAACCAACATCTGTTTCCACCTCCCTCTCTGCTATTGACTTTGCTCACCACTCCTTTTACTCACTACTTTTACTCTTGAATCTCCAACATTGATGACCCTCTCACTTGCCCATTACCTCGAAGTAGCAATCCTTAGACCTCTTCTCTACACCCTCTGCATGTCTGTACTAGGAAGATGTATCTCATTCTTTGGTTCCCACAATCACCTCTATGCTGACAATGCTCAAACCTTGTTCTCCTTTTCTGTACTATCCATCACTGGATGACTGCCTGCTGCCTCACGCCAAACTCTTCAGAAGTGGAAGTCATCTTATTCGAAATCCTCCCACATCTCCTCCCCTCCTGACATTCTTGCTCCATTGTACAAGGCTTGCAACACTGGCACCCTCGTTGATAGCATCCTCTGACACAAGTCATTCATCACTACCACCTCCTTGGCTGCCTGTTTTAACATTCTCAACATTTAGAGATTCTCACCAATGTCTTACTCACCACTCTACAACATCTCTAATCTTCTCCCTGGTTCCCAGCAAGCTTAATGACTCTTCATGCATGGGTGGTAACCCATAAATGCAGCGGTAACGCTATTACCGCCACATTTAAGAGTCTGCCAAATCATGGGTTTAGCAATATTTACCCCCAGCTCTGAGCTGGGAAATTGCTGATTTTTGGCGCTATTGCAGCACGGTAATACTGCCAACGATAATCACGCCAAGAATTTCCCATTAGGTCCAACGGGGAATTCCCGAATTGGCCCAATGGGGAAGGACCGTTCCACCAAGCCCGTGATCTGACACAAACCATGATTCTTGGAACTGTGCAAAATCAGTGCACAGAGTATTTTTACAGTGCAAAGTCAGTTCAGTCATTCTGTACTGGAAACATGACTTTGAACTGACTTTGCACACCCTGTTGAATCAGGGGTTGTGTCGGCAGTGCAAAGTCACTTTTCAGCAGTCCAAAGTCATTTTTAACTGTGCATACAATTCCAAGAATTGGGCCCATAGTTGTTTTAGAAGGTGGCTGGATGAGTGGAAGAATATTGTTACAAGGATGAGTAGGTGAATATGTTTGGATAGGTCTGCATATGTATGGGTAAATATCCTTTGAGGGGGTGCAGGATGGATACGTGGTTTATTGTGGCTTGATGGGTTGTTGATTGGTCAATGAACATGGATGGGTGTATGAATTAGTGGGTGAATATGGCTGTATTAGCGGGTGGATGGATGAGTGGATGAATATAGTTACAAGGATGAGTCGGTAAGTATGGTTGAGTGGGTGGGTGTATGAGTACATTAATTTAGTTAGATGGATGAGTGGGAACATATGGCTGCATGGATGGCTAGATGACTGGGTGAATATGTTTGGCTGGGTGAAAGGATTAGTGGGGGAAATTGGTTGGGTGGATGTCTGAATGAGTGGCCCAGTCTCATCTAATCACTTAAAAGGTAAAGCAGACTTGTAAGGCATGACATCTTTGTTTTTCTGATTAGGTTTTCCAAAAGGAAAGCGACATCACTAAAACGACTACTTGAATGAACACTGTGAACACGTGTTCTTTTGAATGAATAACAATATCAATATCAAGTAACTTTTTTATTTCATTTATTTAATTTGTACTTCCTTAACTCAACAGGTACTACGCTACCGCCCCTTCACGTTTTATCGCCATGGACTTCTAAGGCTACCCTGCTGCTGTTATGTTAGATTCTAGACATTAGCACAGTTGCTCATGCTTTTCTTTTGCTGCTGCTTTTGTTTACATGTAAAGACGATATTTTACTGCCCTCAACCTACTGCACCCAGCAGGGACCAGATAGGCCGTGGGCCCAGTAGACACTTGAGCACCCGGGGTGTACCTACTTGTACATCCAACTGCCCCCCTTGCCCACTACCCCTAATTCACGTCACGATGCACATGCAGTATACCCTACGCCGTGCCATAGACCACGCTCTGTTCCTACTACTCAAGTGACTTTCCCCGGCCTGGTTATTTACCCTACAATTCAGTACTCCTCCCATCCAGTTTACTCAGCTTACCCTAAATGAGATACCCAATCTCGTGACACTGCTCCCAGGCACATACTCAGGTCACAACATGTCTCTAAACCAGAGAGGACACTACTACAGTCCAACCATGCCCATTGCCTTGCAGCATTGCACTAGCTCTGCATTGACTTCCATAACACCCACTAACAACCCATACCTTAACTCTCCAGCCCTCTGGTTAGAACATTTTTCTACCACACCCACCCCCAACCAACCATGTACCGTACATGCAAGGAACCTTAGACTTGGCTTCAGACTCCCTTGCGTCGCCTGTCACCATCCCATCAACATCATTACCATGAATTCCATATTGCATCCATCTACTGCCCACCCCCAAACCTCTGTCTCCTGGCATTAAGAACACCAAATCCAACATTAGTACCTCTTACACTCCTAAAGAAACTCTAGTTAAGGGTGCTGTGATGAACGCCAGTTCCCTTCCTGCCCATGCGCTGGATATTGCTGACCTGATCACTACGCTTCACCTAGATTTCCTTGCATCACAGAGACTTGGTTACATTCAGCCTCTGGACCTTTACTCTCCTTGGTCATCCCCTCAGGATATGCCATTATCAGAGGCGACCACAACACCAATCAAACTAAAGGAGGTGGTATCGCCTTTATTCACAAAAATGCCATTATCATTGAAACTAGCTATCTCTCCTAACCAAACCATCACGTTATACCTCATCTGCAGGCCTCCAGGACGGGTCACTGGGTTTGCTGAAGACATTACCTCCATTTTAGCAGATAAAACTAAGATTAAATCTCAAATCATTCTACTTGGTGACTTCCGAGATCCCAATGACCTCAAAACTCTGGACATCACTAGCACCGTCTCTGACCTAGGCTTCATCCACTGCATCAGAGAACCTACCCACAACAAGGGTAGAACTCTTGATTGGTTAGTTGATCTAAACTGCAACAATAGAGTATAACCAACTGTGTGCATGGAGCGACCACCATTTGATTACCTTCAACATCATAGCCTATGACCTTTGTGTCAGACAGGACATTGCGCCTGCAATCAACGCAAGAAATAATAGGGACATAACTTGTGAAAAACTGCTCCCCTTCCTCCTACCAGCTCTTAACAAACTGTCATCATCATGCACAGACCCCACTGTCCTAGTGGATATGTTCAATTAGACTATGTTGAAAGCATTTGACGCTATTGCACTGTTATGCACACCTGGTTTCCACAGGGGCGTCGATCGGACCCGGACAGCTGCGGTCTCCACCAACGTGATGAGTAGTGAAGAGATGACAGTCTGGACTGGCCCGCCTAATCTCGTCTGCTGGACTCATAGAAGTATTCTCCTGCAAGTGGAGAAAGGGATTTAGCCACCTGTGGACTTTAGTGATGGCCCCCAAACAGTTCTCGTTCTCCCCACTAATCACCTCCGATATTCCCTTTTGGTAACCTAACCTTATGTTTTTAAATGATGAGCTCTACATCCTGCATAGCATGCAGGGGCGCGTAGATACCAGTTACTTCACTGGGTTGAAGGTACTGGAGGAGTTCTGGAGGAATATTGACTCCAGTGTCGCTAAAGTTCAAAGAGTTCAATATGTCCTATGTTCACTCTTGTTCCATTCCCTCGTTAGGTTGCAGCTGGGTCCAAAAGAATTTTGCCTGGAGGCAGCTGATGGCGTTCAGGTAAGAGTCTGTATTACCAAACACTGTCTGGTAAAAGTTGCATGAGTTTAACTTGCTGTTTTCTCTCTCTTTATAGGTGCGGCGTAGGAAGATGCGGCGAATTAAAGAATAATACCACCGGTGGTAAAGCAGGTAAGCCTATGGTGGCAAAGAGATTGTCCATGTTGGTTTTCTCGGCTCACCTTGTTATTCCTTTTGTTTTCCCCCCAGGTGCTGGGTTTCGACGAAGAAAAGGATGGAGACAGCGCCGAGTCAAAAGATGCAGTGGACTGGTGAGTATAACGCGGCGCTGCTGCTGGCGAAGCGACACGTGCTGAAATAATGTCCTTTCCAGGCTCGGAGATGTGCTGGGTCCGGAATCAGGTAAGGAATCAAATAATGTCTGTGATCTAACCTCTTCTCCTTTCTTTGCCTTTTGTCTAGGAGCTCCGGATTCGAGGCGGGCGTGGCAGAAGACTGGATGCTGACTTGCAGACACGGTGAGCATCACGCTGCTGGATGCAGAATAACGCAAAGCATGGGCTGCTGTTCGGGCGTGGTTTAAATAGCCTGCAAAGTAGTCCCAGGTAAGAAGTTCCCCAAAACCACACCCGAGTGAAAAATAGTCCCTGTAATAAAATAGTCCCATCCAGGCCTCACATTGGCTTGGATTCATTTGCAGCATGGTCTGCATAAGGTAAGTAAAGTCTATGAGCCTGGTGCCTATGGCGCCAGGACTGAATCCAAACAGCCCCCAGCCAGGGCTGTTGGGGTTTTAATGAGTAGCTGGATGCCTGCTCCCGGGGCTGATGGACTCGATCCGGATGCCCGGGGGTAGGCATCATGACATGCACCTATTAAATCCAGGAATCCCAAACCACGTGCATACCTCAACTCCTGGTTTACACAACACTTGAGAGTGCTACACAAAGAAAAACGTAATTCAGAAGCCCGTTGGAAAAGCCATCCCACTGACTCCAACATAGCCAGCCTCTTCATAGCATCCCTGAACTACAAAGATGTCATTTCCCAAGCAAAAAAAGACACATACAATCAGCACATCTTAGAAGTGGAATCTAATACTAAGGAGCTTTGCAAGATATTAAAAGAACTTGAATCTCCCTTCGCACTGCTGGACACCTGTAGCAAAGACATCACCTGGTGTGCTAATATTAAAAATGTGCTCCATGGCAAAATAGCCACACTCCAAGTCACTCAATGACAACAAAAATCAGCCTCCAGATTGACCCCCAGTTCAATTCTCCTCCTGGCATAACACCCATAATTCACAACCATAAACCCTTTAGCTTCACGTCACTAACTACCACTGAGGTTGAAATCATCATCAGTATACTCAAACCCTCCAATTGCCACAGTGACTCATGCCCGGCCCCTATTATCAAGGAGGCCACACACAAACTAGCTCCCTTCATCACTGCATTTATAAACTCATTGTTCAACACAGGCATTGTCCCAGACAACCTCAAGGATGCATGGGTTATCCCCCTTTCTTAAAAAAACCACACTGGATGCCAGCATACCTACTAATTACAGGCCTATCACCACTGTGCCTTTTCTGCTTAAAATTCTACACCGTGCAGCCTACCTGCAGATCCAAGACTACTTGGAATCCAACAAACTCCTGGGCCTCAGAGAATCAGGATTCCGGCCTAGACACAGAACCAAAACGGCCCACATTGACATAAAAACCCACATTAATGATCTGAAGATAATGGGAAGCTGGCCTTGCTACTACTACTTAACTTATCAGCAGCATTTGATCTGGTAAACCACCAAATCCTATGGCAACATCTCAAATTGACCGCCTATTTTTCAGACAATGCCACCACATGGATCAGATCCTTTTTGGAATATAGATCCATGAGGGTCTTCTCCCCCTCCGCCTCTGCTGAACCCTCACCAGTCCTATGCGGGGTACCCCAAGGATCGTGTGTTTCGCCGACACTCTACAACGTGCTCACGAAAGCTCTTTTCGATATTCTGGACTATCTGGGTGTGTCCTATACGAACTACGCTGATGACACCTAGATACTCATTCCCATCACTGGGGACTATACGGCTGACACGAAAGCAGTAAATGCTATCTACCAGGTCATTCAGGCTTGGATGGGCCAACATGAGCTCTGTCTTAATGATGAAAAGTCAGAGCTCCTCATCCTGGGCCCTCATCACAGACTTAGCAGACTAGACTCCTCCTTTAAATAATTCATCATCGATGGCAATTTTATCAAAGTATCCAATGATACTAAAACCTTAGGCATCTACCTTGATTCTACCCTATCGCTCTCCAGACAAACAAATGCTATAATCTCAGCACCCTCCTACACGTGCAAACTTATCACAGCCTGCAACCCTTTCCTCACCACGGCCAATTGCACCCTCTTGGCCAGAACCCTCATTATGTTGAAAATTGACTATTGCAATTCCCTTTATCTAGGATCCAGTCAACGTAACCTTAGCAAGCTTCAGTCACCCAGAACAACACCATCAGAGCGGTGTTAAATATCCCTAGGAATCAGCACATCTCCGACACCAGACGGACACTGGCTCTCAGTAACCCAAAGAGTGCCCCTCAAAACGCTTGCACTGACGCATAAATGTCTGGCCAACCAGGCGCATAGCTACCTGGCTAGCTGATTTACCCACCATACCTCTGGACATCACTAGCACCCTCTCTGACCTATGCTTCATCCACTGCATCAGAGAACCTACAAAGAGTTGCCCAAGCCAACAGTCTCTCCATACCAAGATTCAAACTACAGAAATCCGGCAGGGCAGGCTTCCCAGTTCTCGACTCAAAACTCTGGAACTCTCTGCCCAACCCTCTTAGAGTGTAACCCTCATCCCACACCTTTAAGAGCAAGGCCAAAGCATGGCTGTCCACCCAAGACCCTCCTAATTCCTACAGGCCTTAACCAATCGGCTAGCCCCCGCACCATTACCACTGCTATTAGTGTCGAATTAGCTCCATGATTGTAATTACACTGTAAATTATGTGTAAGCAATATGCACCTGTATATACGTTTTGCTATGTTTGTATGCTCTCACAGCGCCTCATGTATACTTTTGTAACTTATGTTGTTGTAACTATGCTTACCTTGTCACTGTAACCTAAAATACGCACCCAGATGCCTTTGGGCCAGGTGCGCTATACAAATAAACAAAATACAAATTCAAATACAAATAAAGTAAACTTTGATATTGTTTAAAGATCAGGCTGAAAGGTCGATCGTCGCAGCAGTAACTGTTTATATACAGGGGCTGGTAGCAGTGATTAGTTAGATATAGGGGCTGGCATCAGTTATTGGTTAGATATAGGGCCTGGCAGCAGTGATTAGTTATATATAGGGGCTGTAAGAAGTGCTTGGTTAGATATAGGGGATGGCAGCAGAGATTGGTTAGATATAGGGTCTGGCAGCAGTGATTGGTTAGATATAGGGGCTGGCAGCAGTGTTTGGTTATATATAAGGGCTGGCAGCAGTGATTGGTTAGTTATAACGCAAGTCAGCTTCAGGCAATGACAGCTGCATCATCTCCCGCCGTTCTTCCTCATTTTACAAAGCACAGGCAGGAAACAGCATTTTTCTGGGCCCACCCTTCACATTGATTGAACAATAAATGTGCATCTGGACCTAATATTATATCCTGTAGCAATCCTGGACATCTGTAGCACAGCGCTTTCTTTCCACTGATCACCAGTCTTGTTAATTGAGGAAATAAATAGGGCTGTGCTGTTTCACTGAAAAGGAGTTGCTCTCTCTCGGATTGTATTTGATAAGTGTAGCAGCAGAGAGTTTTAGGTTTTCCCCACATGACTGGATGTCTCGGGAGGATAGCTCAGGGGCAACATGCTCACCTTGGAAGCAAGACGAAACAGAGCAACACAGGTTCGATCCCCGGGACCACTCTTAGAAAGCTCTGAATATGAAGCACGTTTGAAATAACCTATCATATCATATCATGTATGCCCAGCAGGTGGTGTGCCACTCCTTTTGAAGATGGATTGTGTTTGTGAAGCATGTTACCACCGTGCCCTCTACCCTTCTGCATG
Source organism: Ambystoma mexicanum (assembly GCF_040938575.1). Lineage (NCBI taxonomy): Eukaryota > Metazoa > Chordata > Amphibia > Caudata > Ambystomatidae > Ambystoma > Ambystoma mexicanum. The sequence continues at coordinate 1,181,655,985 of NC_090933.1, read as the reverse complement.
CGGCTTCTGGCATTGAGGGAAAACACTGATCACAGATATTTTAATGGAAATTCAAATGCATATTTTACAAACAAAGACATCATATTTTGAATGAGTGCACTTAAAGAGAATAAAATAATTTAACATAAAGCTTGCCTTAAACTGATATTTTGGAAGGAGACTTCTTGGGAAGAACACTGAATTAAAACACTGCAAGATGGCTGCCTTGGTGTAAACTTCAAGTGGAGAGGAGTAGAAATAGGAATCTTTCAATATCAGTGATAAGACTGTTGTTGCCAGGATCAATATTTTGGATGACATATGTGCTCTCACGCTGGTTTCATGAATCAGGAACTTGTAATCTCAAAACCTGGTTTGTAGATGATGATCTGAGCTGTCCCTGTTTTTCTATGCCCGTTTTGTCACCTGGATTTCTCCAGATACCACAAGTCTCCTCATAGTCTAATGTTCATGAAACTCATTTAGGGAGAGCTCAACTGTTACTCATATTGTCCCTTTCGAAAAGGACTCCTGTGTATTATCAATCCCTACAATGAGGTGGGGATCCAGATTACCAGCCACACGGACCAAAGCTAATGAACATTCGTAGAGGGCTCTACCAACAAAACATCATATTGAAATGGCTAAGATATGGTGTTAAGAACATCAAGGTTTTAAACCAAATATATGTCATAACTGATGTCATAGTTATTATTCTTCATAGCAAATTCTACTCTAGCACTGGATTGGTTATAGGTGAACCTTTTTACTATTGGTTCTTTCACAACAAATAACTCCTCCAATGTTTATCCTTCTTCAAATCAAACATTTCAATCAAACAAGCTAATGGTTGGCATTCTAATACATTAGTCGATAAGAAGAACGCAATTTGATTGGTCGGTGGTTTGCTCATTGGACCTCGAGCACTTTTATGCATTTCCAAGGTACGTGGTGGAGAAGGAGAGGTGGGTGCCCTGCTATGATCCAGTTTAAGTAAGTTACTCCCTTCTCGCTCCGAGGCCTGAGGCTTTATCTGCCAGTCTGTTTGTGGACTTGGCATGTTGTCTCAGTGTATGGACGGTAATGCCCCCGACGCGAGGGTTCTATTGCTATTAGTACCCTTGAGCTGCAAAAATTGCGTGACCGGGGCACTAAAAGCTTTTTTTTTTGTCCCGAACTGCTGTGGCGTTTCAGCGCTGCAGCGTTTCGGGAGAAAAAGAAAAAAGAAAATGGCCGCCGTCATGGAAAGGGAAAACGGAGTCCGTTTTCCCTTTCCATGGCGGCCATCGGCAGCAGACGCGCGCACTGGGAACACAAGTGTTCCCAGCGCGTCCGCTCCCGAAAAAAGGATTAAAAAGAAGGTAAGTGGAGTTGGGAGGGTGGGAGTGGGAAACAAAAATCGTACCTGCGTCCCCGGTGGGGGACGAGCGAAGCCTCCAGCCGTGTGGAGGCGCGGAGCGGGGATGTTCTGCCAAAGATTGTAGAACATTATTCTACTATCTTCATGTTGTGATTAATATGTTTTGTTGGTAGAGTCCTCTAAGTATGTTCCATGTGTCTGGTGATGTGGGTCCCCACCTCATTGTAGGGAGTCATAATACAAAGGAGTCCTTCTTGAAAGGGACAATATAAGTTAAAGGTGACCTTGCAAATGAGCATCATGAACATTAGACTATGAGTAGCTGGAGAAAATCAGGTGGCAAAACAGGAAGCATACACTGCTAGCACGGTTAAGCGGTCTAGTTGATGTCTATAGAGAACATATTAATACATACTATGTATTCAATAAAGAATAAAATTAAAGCGACATGGGAAATAAAAGTACAAGAATCAGAATTAGCAGTTTTGTGTTTTTCACCCGCCACTCCTTCTGGTCTGGAATATGCTGTAACATGTATTCCTGTGTGTTTATTTGTGAACACTGCTGCAGGATCTGCATACTGGACAGTAAAGGTAACCCCTGATTCTGCAGCATTCCCAACAATATTGTGCACAACTCCATTGCCCCTCGGGAATACATTTTTCAGATCCTTGGGTAGGCAAAGCTTTGCTCGGGATTCGCTGGGAAACGGAGAAGAAGGCATTTGTCTTCGTTTCCTTGTTTTCCTGTTGGCAATATGCCAGAAAGACAGGGAACAATACCTTGAGGATGGCTGAATGAGTGCTGGGTATCCTTGCTGCAAATCCGCAACAACTGTGCTGCAAGGAGCATCCCATGGGAATAGACGCTGGGACAATGAATGGAAATGGGCAATTTCCACAACGTTGGGCTCAGAACTGGAAGATCCAATTGTATCCTCCAATTTAGAAATTTACTTTCATTTGTTTTTTGTCGATTGGGGAGGAACAAAAATACACAGTTCATATTTTAACATTGTTGCGAGTTGTGTACATTAAACTTTGATTATTTCAGGGTTAACATGTGGTGGCAGATATCAAAATGCATTAGCCCCTGCCCTGTAAAAGGTGTGTTTTTCTACGTGAAACCTGGAATTACAATGCAACATAATTGGAGTTTTTGAGATAGAAAATTGTACTATGGCAGCCCTATTTATATGCCCATTATTGATACTCTGTATCCGCACATTACTCCCATCAGGAACAGCGATTATGGCCCCCTCCCGCTGTGCTTTAACAGAACACGATACATGTCCTTTATTCCTCAGATGGAGTGTCTGGGAGGCAATGTGATGGAACTGTTGGCTTGTTTACCCCCTGCCTATGAAGACAGACCATTAACACAGCGTTCCCTGTGTGTGGATCCAATTAGGGTGTTACGTATTTCTTTTCCAGAAACTTTATTTGCTCAGGCAACCACAATTTATTTATTTCAATGTATATAACCGCTCACACAGCCCAGGGGCATCGAGGCACTGTTACATGAATATGTCTCAGTTGCATCACGGCTGTGCACGCTTGGCATTGAGTGCATATGTAAATACATGTTAATTGCATCAAGGTTAATACCATGATACCACTGTGCAGAGTTTGTGAGTAGAGGTAAAAACAATTTAAAAAACATAATTTGACCACAATGTAACAGTTAACTCACAGTTAACTCACAGCTGAGAAGGATTTCCATGCATAGCATTTTATTTGCTTACATCATCTATCTTCTATTCAGTTATCAAGCACAAATTGCCTTTTATGAGTTCAAACATAACTCATTGTCCTCATACCTGGCAGATACATCCTAATTGTGGTCTGATAATGTACATGTGAGCTATTTTTGCAGATTACAATTTTATCCAAACCTGCTAAGATTCCGTATGATGGTGACAGTGTGTACATATGAGACACCTAAAACAAGCGAGCGCGCGCAATGTGACAGATCATGGAAAGGGATGAGTGAAAAAGATGTTAACAGTGGCAAGGCTGATTTAGTGCTAATTATCTCATGATGAGCTACTGTTCAGTTCATAAAAGAAATTGTATTGAATATTATGGCCTGCAGCTGTGGCCAATAAGGCTCTTACCACTCCATGTGTTAATGGACCGTCAGACACAACAGATTAAAATGAGATCATCACTGAATTGAAATCCCTTGCCTGGAACCCATCAAACAAACAGCATCTTTAAACCCCTTTGCATCCTCCATCAAACTTATTTCTCCTCAGGAGCTAACTACTTATCAACACTGGCCAAACACAAGAACGCAAATGGCAAACTTAGAACATGGTTTCAAGAAAGCTGCACCAACCTTGATTTATGAAATAAAAAATAGGGAAATAGTCACTAGTATCCTACCTTTTGTCCACTCCTACCTAACTATTCTTATTATTATATAATCTTAATTTCAACCTCGCTTCTTCCATCGCTACACCCTCTCTCTCCTACACAATCTATATCTGAACACAAGTTTAAACCTGGCTCACTGGTTCCCTAACTAGCTGACATCAAATTATTTCTCCAAATCCTTTCATCACCCCTGGTCGCCTCCATTTAACAGGGCTTCTATTAATTCAACTTGGTACTCGGGTCCCCCTTCAAATACCACATTCTCATTCACACAATTAATCCATCCATTCACTGACGCTAACGCTGGATCACTCCTGATTTTCCCACCTCCCACCTCAAAACAGACAGGGGGCTGCATTTGTAGCAATGACATGGATCATGTTCCCCCCACTCCAATTCTGTTGTAACAAGTCCCTCTCTGCCCCTATGACCACTCTGCATGCAGCTGTGCCCATCTTCTTCTCTTACCTAATCCTCTTTCTCTGTCCAATCCCAAATCCTGCACCACATGATCTTAACATGGTCTTCAAGATGATAGCCATACACTGACAGTGTAAAATGATCTGTAACCACCCCAGTCTATATTCCATAACCATCACACCTCATAACATGCATTGACCCATGTATTCAAGCATCTTACTGCTGAACAGCACTACAAACACCATCCATTTCCGTTCTAACTTTTCTGAATTTTCCTACACTATCAAAAACCACTCCCATCTTCTCACACTCCACATCTTCATAAAACCCAGCAAAATATGACATAGTGAAAATGTACAAAGTTGTCCTTATGTGACACATGAAAAACACATTATACAAAGAACAGACATGAAGAGAAGGCAACTAAGCCTAGGCAAATGCATGTGTCAGTGCCCAGAATCGCCCTAATTTTCACGGTGTTCAGATGATTCAGTTTGGCCAAACTTTGAAGTGATACAGATGACAGATTTGGGTTAGGCTCATGACAATGCATGCTGATATCAGGTTTTTTCGTGCCAGCACACGTTCAATTAGACCAAAGTGTAAAGTTGAGATGGAATAGGTACACATTTTAGAACCTTTCCTGCCAGGGATGCTCAAAGAATTCAAAGTGTTTAATGACAATATTTTGCACACGGCTTTTTCTTTAATTATAACAAGCAAAAATAACTTGCAGTTTGCAGCTGACAAAAAAACTATTCAATGCAATAATAATTTGGGAACATTCACATCAAATAATGCAGAGGATACAATTATTTATTTGCATTACTTTGAGAAATGCATGCACCACCAATTCACAAAGTTGGCCTGCACATTTCCATGGGTCTGTGCTGCAGCACACATGATGTACCTGCAGGCCAACCTCCTTTCGTATTTAGGTGTTGATTGCATGTATGCTGTTCCCTTCCACGTGGATGCTGGGAGTGCATTTTGGAAAGCCTTCCAGTGACCACCCAGCACCCCTGAGATTTAACCTGCATGCTGCAGCACAATTCATTAGAGGATCCCACAAAAATGAGCTCAACCCTCATCAACCTGCACTGTCTAGCTCTGTTTTATCTTCAAATCCTACTGCATCATCTACAAGGCTGTCACCCGGAAGACCCCAAGCTACCTCACTGAGTAACCCAGTATCTCTGGAGGCCTACTATCCACCAGAAGGAAGGACAGGTGTGGGAAGGAATGAATCAGAAGATAAACCTTTTCTGTCTAGCCCCAAGACTCTAGAACCTCCTCCCCGTCAACATCAAAATTGGTCCCAAGCTTCTACAGTTCAGGAAGGAGCTAACGACACTCCTCTTCAAGGAATGGCTCCTCCCTAACATCTAGGTCCTTGCGCCCTCCACTCCCCATCCTACCAGAGAATGCTGATCTGACCCTGAGGGTTACCTCTCCTGCTTTCTTGTAGATCCCTTGCTGTCAAAATGTCCACCTAGCCTTGTTTCTCTGCTGCCCTCTCCATGTTCTACCCCCTATGATTGCAATGGACTCAGGGTGCGTGCACAGAGGAAAGTCTGACATGCTCCCATATGGAAGCACAGCTACCCTTTCAACCACAGGGTTAGGGAGGACAGACATGCCACTGGCTGTGGTTGGGAGTGACTCTAGCACTGCTTTGATCAATGTCAAGGTGATGAATGGCAAGCATTTCCAGCATTTGTTTACATGCCATTACCAACCCTGCAGCCACAGCCATGAGTCAAACCAGTTGCTTGTTTGTTTTGAGGCCACATCACTGCTCTTTCAGCTGTCAGAGCTGTTTATGTGAATGGCAAACATATAAAATATTAGCATTTAAAATAATAATGAAAGCCTCTCATGAACACTTTTGGACTGTATCATATGTTAAGTAGATACTTTTCTCCACTTTTTTGCTGATCTCTGGACTAATACAGAGGTCAGCAACCTTCTGATTTTTTTGCACTACGACTCCCTTCAGCACTAGACGGTATAGTCAGTAGTGAGAGGTCATGGGAATCGCAGTTCAAACATATAGAGAATCAAAGGTTGAAGACCCTTTGGACTAATAAGAAGGCAAATAAAGTCCAGGTGCAAGTATGAGAGTGTTGAACTTTCCTGTGATCCATTACTATGAAAAACGGTGATGCAAAGCGAAGAAAATGCAATTTCTGTAGCTTCATTTTTGCAGTTGATTACTATTGATAAAGCAAATGGACTAGTAAAGGTTCATCAGAATTGGGAACTGAGTTCAGTTGTTGTTTGTTGGCCTTGTAGACACTCCTCACACTTACAGTACACCCCCGCCTCTCACTTCAACCCTCCCTGTGCCCCTGCACTTGTCTGATCTGAATGTCACTAGGCCTAGTAAGATCGCTGTTTTTTGTCCTCCCTCTCTTTCCCACCTTGTCTTGTCGCTCCTTGAAACACTTGTGTATAGGTGCCTTATAAAGGCCATACCATACCATATACCACGACTTTCTCATAAACAATACAGCTGAGCTCTGTTTCTTTTTCATCTGCTAGGCTGTTTTCCAAGAACACAATCGTGTCTTTGTAAGCAGTGTGGTGTGTGTTTGCACGCGCACGCCCTTTCTTGATGCTGTGTGTTTGCGTGCGTGCACGATCGCTTTCTTGGTGTCTTTTGCTACTGCTGTATAAAGTGACCAATCGGGGAAACACGCCCTGTTGCATCCTTCTGCCAATGCAGGCGTCTCGAGACCTCTGGCGCAGTTATACCGGATCCGTGTGGGTGTATTGTTCCTGCTCGGAATGCCTAATGCCCTTCACATAAAGCCGCCTGTGCGCAGGAGTAGGATGTGGACTGACTCACACCAATGTCTGAGGCCCATGGGAAATATCCCAGTGTTTCAATGTGAAAGGCGTGACTCCGCCTCGTCCGCATTCAGGATGGGGCCATGCATTCTTTTAAAACATCCGCCCTTTAGAAAGAGCACAGTTTTATGAGGGTCTAGACCTCGCTTTTACTAGACAGCATGCGGGTGAATTGTGGCTTCCCTTGTATTTTGGAGAATTCGCGGGTCCTTGGAGCCATGCCTTTTGGAAAAAGGTTCGTCCAACCACCTTCCAAATACATCAGACCTGATCCAAAGTGTGTTTTTTTTTAATGGGTTTTGAAAAACGCTTTGTGCGTCAGGATCATTGTCTTTATTCATAGTGCTGAAAGGAAAGACAAGTCCCATTCATTTGCGGATCTAGCAATCAGGGAGAGTAGACTGGTCCTACAAACACCTTCCTATTAAGAAGCAGAGGCTGTCAGCAATGGCCAAAGGCAGTTACCGTCTTTAACCTCCCACAGAGCTTGTTGATCATTGCAGCATCAGTGAGTTCAGGGCTGAGGCAAACACCTGCCATAGTCAAGGTCATAAACTTCACCGGGGACAATTTGTTTTATTATGGGCACATAAAATTATAACCATCAAAGGAAAACTTGGATCATAGCCTTCTTTACAACCAGGGGCGTTCCTAGGGGGGGGCTAAGGGGACTGTAGCCCCTGATCTTTTGGTTGTAGCCCCGGATAGAATCTCAGGAGCTACAGCCAAAAGGCTAGCTAGCCCCCGGTCCCAACAGTTCCGACAGCAGCTTAGCCCCCGGTCTTTTCCAGATCTAGCAACTCCCCTGTTTACAACACTGTGATCAGCAACCAAAAAGTGATCCTTTATATATAGTTTAAAATATTTATGGCATGGAATGATTTTGCCTACAAGTTCTTGCGCCAAGTCAGTGACCCACACATATGCACATTTTGCAAAGTCCAACTACTATTAAAACACAAATAAATAAGGTGCCTTTTGCACATTAGAATGCTGTTGGTGCTGATATTGTAAAGGAGGCACACAAACACAGATATACCTTATGCAGCAGGGATCATAGCACCATTTATATTTCAAATAGTGTTAAATAAATAAATATATATATATATTAGTTTTGGCTAATTGCTGATGCAGATGCCAATTGGCAACTATTGTACATGAAAGACGGATATTGAGATCAATTGAACCAAGTGCTGCCATTCTAAACAGTGTGTTCATCCTTCCACCAGCAAAGGAAGCAGTGCAGTGTATCACTTACACATCAGAAATCTGACTGTTAATATTATTTTTTATTGAGCGCGGACCTATCTTAAGGAAGCAACAGTGCACTTTACAATCATAGGGGGAAAACAAGGTTAGAGAGCAGAGAAACAAGGGAAGGGAGATCTATACACAGGATAGGGAGGGCAGTTGTCAGCAAGGGATCTACAAGTACCCAGGGGAGGAAACAGTGAGGATCACATCACCCAATATCAGGTAGGGTGGACGTGGAGGGTGTGTGGAACTACATTTTAGGGACGAGCCATTCCTTTAGGGACGAGCCATTCCTCTAGGAGGAGGGTCTTCTCATCCTTCTCAACTGTAGAAGCACGGTCGTGAAACAGATGTTGATGGGGAGGAGGGTTCCAGAGTTTTGGGGCATTGACTGAGAAGACCTGTCTTCTGTTTTTCCTCTTCCTGTACCAGTGAAGGTCAAGTCTGAATATTTGCTTACTTCTGGTGGATCGTAAGTCTCCGGAGAAGCTTAGGTTCTCAGTGAGGTAGCTCGGAGACTTCAGGATAATGCTGCAGGATTAGAAGACAAAACTGGCTTGCAGCAGGTGCCACTGCAGTTCGACGAGGGTCCGGGAGTATGTTCCCCAAAACAAGTGGACAGCAGAATGTGCTCATGCAGCATATAGGACAGCGATTATATGCAGTAAATGTCAAGTCATTTTTGTACTCCTCCCATGCCCCTAGCTTCACAATAACTGGCCTGGGTTGTGAGGATGTTTGCTTATGATGGCAACAACTGGCAAATTACCATAGATATTCCTAATAATAGTTTCCTTGTGTGTATGCACAAATTGGCCATATAACCCCTCAAATTGGAAATCCCCTGAGGAAATGGAGTACAGATATAAACAGGAAAAACATACATTCTTGTGGCATAGCATTTATCATATTGTCAAACAACCAAATGTACACAATACTAAATATATATATATATATATATATATATATATATATATATATATACATTATCCTACACAATACAAATGCATCTAAAAATGTTATGGTTAAGTTGCATGAATAAATGCAATCCAATGAAAAATCTTCGTGAAAGGGATATTATGGTTACAAGTAAACCGAAAAACCTCATTATGTTGCCAGTTATGGTAAGCTAAGCAACCATAACTCGTGCCACCACCATGCACTGCACAGATTAACACCCAGGACATCAAAGATGACATCAGAAATGACATTGATGGCATCACTGATGACATCACTCATTACATACATTTTAATAAACAGTCCCTACAAGGGGCTGAGTAGATAATGTTGGAAACAAGATGTTAGGGGTGATTGGGAGAACTATCATGAACTACTTAATGTATTAAACAATGTAACCATCAATATATATAAGTTACTAATAGTTCCTCTTTTCATATATATGAAGAACTATAAACATCCTTTAACAAACATATTTTTTGCAACACATATTTATGTCTGTCATTATCAACAGTGCATGCTGGGGATGGAAATCATCGCTCAATTGCCTACAGCATAAGGCTCCACCATGACTCGAGCCGGACCAAACCATCCCTATTATTCACTGCATCTATCCTGCATCCCAGCTCAGTGTCCACTATACCCTAATAATGTAACCAATGGCCAGTGTGCATGGCTTGCAACCATGGCAGGTCTGCAAATCCATGGGGCATAGGCTTCAGCCATGCCACATTTCCCAATGAGCAAATCAGAGTACACATTTGCATTTGGCGAGGACCAGGCCAACTACCCAGACACCAAATATATATCTACTGCTTTGACCATGCTGCATGCCCCAATAATCAAATTACAGTACACATTTCTCCATGCTGATGGCCAGGCTCTTTGACCAGGCACCAGTGTTATATCACTGTATTTTGTACTTACATTGTACACTTAAAAAAAGAAAAACACAGGACATATTCGCAAAACCATACTTTCCAGTTCTTGTGCATATTTTCAGCAATCCCATCCAGCACTTTAACCTGCACCCATGAGCAAATGTTATCTCCCTTTCAAACTTATCCTAACATTTTAAAACAACTTTACCACACAGCCGGTCCCTGTTGGCCATGCCCACTTTAACCCCATTGCTGGGCCCTCATAGTCATGGCCAGAAGCCAGATTGCCCAGACAATCCGGACACTGCCCATCGCCAAAATCTATATCTCAGTCAGCAAAGGTATATCACTATTTCTTTATTTATGACACTTTTCAACAAAAAAAAAACATGGACACATTTGCAAAACCATGCTTTCATGTCCTTGCCAATGCTCCTTACACCAGTTTGCTGCAAATCTGCCCATGGTTTATTTTTTCAAAAGTAGTAACATGTATGTACATACACTAGTCATATAACGTAGCCCCACTTGACAAAATCCATTCAGAATTTGCATAAAAATTCAGGGTTGGGTCTATAATCTTTCTGAAAACGTTTGTTCACATTCGTCAAACAGCAACCAAGTTATAAGCCATTAAAACGTGTTGAGACCCCCCTTTAATTTTGCCCACTCTTGACAAAATCCCAACTTTGCAGAAACAATCATATCAAGATCTAACATCTTTTTTGCAAACTTTTCTGCATATTTGTCAAATAGCACTACATTTATAATCCTTTACAATATTTAAGGTCCCCCTCAAATTGTGTTCCCTCTTAACAAAACAGCACCACATTTGGCAAAACCATTCAGGTCTAGAATTGAATTCTAAAATATCATGCAGTTTCATTGAGTGGCACCAACATTATAAGCCATCCACAAACTGCTTTTCTCCATCCCTCTAATGCTGAAATAAGCATAGATACATCAGAGAAGAAAAACACCCAATTTGTGGCTTTTTATGGCCATATCCCACCCCATACTCATCATCCCCCAGCTCCCCAGAGATTGTTTCATTAGATTCACAAGTGCAATGTTGTATTTTTTAATATGTTTCCACTGCGATGTCTGCAGATATGGGCGCTGTCGGCGAATCGAACATTGCAGGCATTTCCAAAAATATGATGCACCTCATGCTTTTCACAATCAGCGGACATGTCCGATGTCCGCAAACATCACGCCGCCCTCTGGGCCAATCGGAGCCCCATCCACGGACCGATAGCCAGATATCACTAATTTATGTTCAACTACTTTTTAGTAGTTTTAAAAATAGCTACTGCAGGGGTTTACACCAAGTTTACAGAAGCACTCTTTCTCGACAAATCCAATGCTCCTGCTTCAAATTTGGTGAAAATCTGTCCAGCGGTTTGGGCTGAAGGTGTGAGCAAAAATGTTTTTGCCATTGCATCCATGGGAAAAACCACACATTTTTGGATCACACTATAACTTTGACCCTCCTCCCCCTTAGCAAAACCTCATCAAACCTTGCAGAATCAATCTGCAAGGTTTCTTGTGGATTTGGCCAGAGGGCAAAGTTATAAGCCACCCAAAAAGTGATCTTGCTATTGCTTGAGCAACTTAACTATAACTACAGGGCAGCTACTACAGGCCCTGTAATATGTATATTATCTCTTGTGCTTTATATACACAATGCTCTCAAAATCCAACAACCATTAAAGACCATATCAAAAAACATATATGACAAAACGTGAAACGTGCATTCAGGCCACATTGCTAAAGCAAAATATTTGAAAATACAATAATCTACTGTAGAAATAATATATTATATAGGTAGAGAAAACGTGTATACAACGACCATCATAATTAACTACAATCTGTTATACAATTGTTTTGTCAGACATACTTTTAGATACAAAAAATATACAGATATGCAGCACTGTCTGACAAGATCAACTCAGGTTTTTAATCCCAGGAAATGAAGCTTTGGTTCCCAGCTTTCTTTAGAATCTAGAGAAAGTATTTTTATGTATAGAACTATTTTTTGATGACCCAGAGTATTTGGCAAAGTGCAAAACTATGCAAAAGCATGCTTGCATGTTTGTTGTGCAATTCATATCATCACCCAGGTTTTTGTTTTTGGTATCATTTCTTAGAAAAGCTGCAGAGAGGTGCTTCCTATTTGTACATGTTTAGAAGATGTGTGTGCCATACCGGCCATGCTTGTGCTAACCAAGAGGAACATGAGGCAGAGGGGAGAAATATTTGCACATCAGAAATCTAGTATTACTTCCTCTGTTCCAAGCCTCATCTATTGAGTTGTTTTGTAAAACATGTCATTTTAAAAATCATGATCCCATGTTCTCCTTAACAACTCTACCTTTAGAAAAGCACTTTCAGGCAGCAACACTATTAACAAAGTTCACTCTTGACCGATAAACTTGGCAATTCAGATTGACCTTATTCATTTATTTTTTATATGTATTTCATTTATGTATGTATTTATATACAGGGGGAAGAATGTTCTTTTGATCCGAAAAGAGCATACAATAGGTAAGGAATCAGATTTGATGGGAAGGAGTGAGCTTTTTACAATGAGTTGAGTTTGAGGGACATTCTCACCAGGTTGTGGAGAGGAGTAAATGGACCAGTCACCAGGGACAACACATAACATACATAGATTAGGGATAAAAAACATTGGCCATTTTTTATTGCAGATAGGCGGTACAGTCAGCTGTGATCGGGATGTGACCATGATGGGTGAAGTGCTAGAATGGAGGCACAGGCAGTGACAGAGGCAGATTAGAGGCAAGGGAAACATGTTAGCTAGCAGGCAGATGACAGGTTGGTTAAGAGGGTAACTCAGAGGTGAGGAGGTAGGCCGTACATTTGGTTTTGAACAAATCTGTGTGGACTGTTTCTGGGATGTCCAGGTTCAGAGAATTCCAGGCAAGTGGAGCAAGAAGAGAGAAAGAGCGGAAGTGAGGGAGGAAGCACAGGGAGGGCGAGGAACCACAAGAGTAGTCAAGAACTTAAAGCAGACATTACGAGAAGTCATAAAGAGTTAAATAGAGGAGGATAGATACAGTGGTGCCTAACCATGGATAGATATGTGAATCGGGAGAAGGAATTTAAATCTGGCCCTGTTTTGCATCATCAGCCATCTAGCTGGTGACGGTACGAAGAATTAAGTGTGACGTGAAGGAGTTTAAAGAGAGTCCTGGTAGCAAAGTTAATTAACTTTTCGAGAGGATAGAAAGCACAGTTGGGGAGACCAAAGAGGATGCTGGCATAGTAGGCCAGTTTAGAAAAGATAAGAGTGGTTAAGAGATGCTTGGCGGTGTTGAAAGGAAGGAGCTACCTGATTTTTCTAATATTTAGGAGGTTTGGTGACCTGATGTTCCAGTTTTGGAGATTAATGTAGAGAAGGTGTGAGAAGGGTCATAGATGACAGAGAAAATAATAATAATAATAATAGGCAATTAGGCATTAGGCAGGTATCTGAGCGCTGCTTATTATTACCCACGGTGTGTGGTGCTCATTTATCGACCTCGGAAGGATGAAAGGCTGAGTTTGGCCCCGCCGGGATTCGAACCTGCGCCACAGGCTCTGCACGGATGTCAAAGCGAGCGCTCTACTCGCTGTGCCACTTGACCGACTTATTCATTTAAAGAGGTTTTTAATTGAAGAAGAGCAGGGGAGAGTGTCAGTTCGGAACTGGATAGGCAGAGGAATAGATGAGAGAGAGCTTCTTCAGGAAAGAAGAGTACCTCTGTTTCGGTAAAATTTGATATCCGCGAGTGCAAAGCTATCCAACATGTTATGGCAGAGAGACAGTTGGACATTTTGATAGAGAAATCAGAGGAGAGTTCCGGAAAAGAGAATAAGATTTGAGTGTCATCCATGAAGAGTTGATAGGAGGACATTAGTTCCCCAAGAGCAGAAGTGTAGAGTATAAAGAGGAGTGTACCCAAGACAGAGCCTTGTTTGTGGAACACCAGCAGTTAGAGGAGTGAGCTGAGAGGTGTTGCTCCAGGAGATAGAGAATTAGCAAGGTGAAAGGCAGGATTCAATCCAGGCAAAGGATTGCTCGCGAATCAGAAGAAGAAAGAGAGTAGTAAGGAGATCAGAGTGATCAACACTGTCAAAGGCAGCAGACAGGTCAGTGGGATTTTGGTTAAAAGATAGGTTTGAGAGCTTAGCAGATACGATGAAGGTGGACACATTCAGGAGAGTAGTTTCTGTGGAGTGACAGCTTGTATGCTGTCTCAAAGGTTTTGGATCTCTAAGAAATTGGTAAGACGGTTGAACACAACCCTTTCTAGCACTTTAAAGAAGTCCAGAAAGAGAGGCACAGGGTGAATGTTAGGTGGTAGGTTCAGGTTAGCCTATTTCATTTTTAGCAGAGGCATGACTGTGGCTATTTTGAAAATGGAGGAAAAGCAATCAGAGTCGCAGGACAGATTGAAGAGTTCAGTTAGGTGAGAGGCCACTATAAGGGCAATAGGCTTGACTAGCTGAGGACCAAGAGACTCTGATGAGGCAAAAGGTGGATTAGCCTTCATCATTAGAGATATCACTTCCTCAGTATAAAGGGGACAAAAGTGGGAGATGGAGGCATATGATGATGGTAGAACAGGCAGAGTGCATCATGCAGGAGGAGGGAGTGTGAGGAAGGTCAGGTGGGAGTCTATAATTTTGGAAATGTTTGCTGCAAAGTATATATCTAGGTCATTAGCTATGAGAGTGAAGTTGCTAGTCATTGACTTAGGAGGAGTGCGAAGTGACCTTGACCTTGGAAGTCTAGATGATCTACTATATGATCTACTGTGTGGTTTGGCTGTAAGGTATGTTCCCTCAGCTGGCTGGTGTGGGATGTCCCTGTGGCCACACCACCATCTGCAAGAAGGACAAGCAGGTCAGCAAAAGAAAGAGTAAGGTAATCTGATTTGGAATGGCTGACTCCTTAAGAAATGTAACGATACTTGGAATGACCTTTCCACAGAATAGAGGTTTGTGGAAGGTTCTAGGGAATGGGAAAATGTCAGAATAACCTGTAACATGAGTCATGGGACTGATTTGATGTTTGGGAGGATAGAAAATTAAGTCAAGCATATTATTATTGTCATGGAATTTCACAAAGTTGGTTTAGGTAATGCAAGGTTATGGGCATACTGTATGATCATATTCCCCACTGTGTTTACTAAAATCCCTCTAACAAGCAGAAAATGCATCCTTTAATGATACCCTGCATGGAATGAGGACTGCGGAGAGCGCAGACGTTCATGACTGTCCACCGATCCATATTCCTGTTTGTGGAGGAGGAGTTGAAGTGTGCATGCACATTGTGTAGGAAGGGTTTCATTTATTGTTTGAACTGCTGGAAGCACAACTCTGAACAAGAAGACTCTTTGGATGTTAGGAGATTAGGAGATTCATGGATTCATTGGGTGAAAGTGTATGCAGAGCACCTTCGCATATGACAATCTTGGATCTGAAGGAGTGGAGGTGTTAAGCTATTGAGTTTGCGGCATGAACTGGAGTGCATTATTATCCTTGAGAGAAAATATGGTGCATTTCAAACATCTAGCTATAATGATATTGCATTGTGGTGGCAACAGTTTAAGATATATTAGCAGTTTGTTATGAATGACATGTTTAGACGGATTATGGAACAGTTTCCATCTACAAAGATAATTTTTTCACAGAATACTCAAAGGCAAATGTAGAAAAGATCAAACTTGTTTTTTCAACAAATTGAAAAAAACAGGCAGAATGTTAATTAGGCTGTATGTGCATTTTAACAAGATATAGGAATGGCATCTTTTCACAATGACAATGCACAACATGATGGAGTGAACATTTTTCAAAGAGATGGAGTACATCTAACTAATGTAGGAAATCTATTTTTCTGTCTAATATCAAGAATGCTTTGAACAAGGTTTTCTAGCTTTCTGAAAGAAGATGGTGGCATACTCGACATAAGCTCCAAGCAGCCTCAGGCTTGCCAATCCCCAATATACCATTAAATATGAGAGCAAACTACTGAAACAAGGACGTCAGGGTTATGCCCCCCCCCCAAGCAACCTAGTGCTATAACGGTCTTGCCTAAAAAGTGGCTGTGGTAGCGTCCCAAAGACACGACCACAGGAGTACGTGAGGTACGAGATGGCACCCGCTGACCGGAGAATACGAGTCACCAGGGGAATATGGTCAGCAATACCCTGTGTCTGCCACTAACACTAAGAAGGGTGTGTCGGGACACCGGAGGAAGTTGCCGCCTTAGGCAAGTACGGCAGAGTTTTAACTTTGATCGGAGAGGCACTATGATGAGAGCAGACGCTGCAGTGTGGATGACTTTGGGGGAGTGGTATTACTGCCTGTATCTGGCTGGTGCCAAAGGTTTGAACTGGTAGCTAACCGCAGTCCTCCGATAAGTACTTCTCACCCGCCTCCATTTCCTGGCCTTGATGGCATACGGAAGACTGAGTGTGTCGTGGTCCAGGTGACCAACTGCTTCTACATAGAGGCCCGATGTGTGACCACGAGGTCTGGGAGTTGTGCAATATATCTTTGCAGGGGTGTTGACTCACTACTATCAGGGGAAGTTAACCCTGAGGCAGCGGGACTTCTGCTACTTGAAGTGTGGTGGTGTGGTGGTAGAGTGGGCCAGAAAACCTGCTGACAGTGGTGCTACTGTGGGTATCACACAATCCACCTGTGTTCGACCCGTGTCCCTGGCACGTAACACCGGGCCGCTCCACCTGGAAGCTTTGGGGTGGGGGCACTGGCTGCTGACCTTGTGGGATGTTTTTACCCATGCATCCAAGCCCTACCACAGAACTGTGCATTACTGGCATTGAAAACATCATGATGGCCAGAACTCCCCAGAAAATGCACAGGGAAAACATGAAAAATAGGTTGCCATCCATTTTTGCCTCTGTTAATGTTAATACAAGAGACCGTTGCCACGCCCTATCCTTTGGCTACACAGAGCAAAAACCAGTGCAAAGAAATATGGTGCTGTTCAAAATCCGAAATGCATTAATTTAAGATAGCTCCCAAAAAGGGGTGCAGTACCGGCGCTCGACACTAACCGGTGCTAGCGGTCTAAACCCTGACAGCTGGAAACTTCAAAGCCTTGCTGGTTAATGAGAATTCTTAACACCCACGGTTCCCAGGCCCCACATCAGAAGGCAGTCTGATCTAATTAAAAGTTCAAGAGGCCTCTGTCCATGGGAAGCATTCATACCTGCCCTTACCAGCAACAGCACAAGGAGATCACATGTTTCTGTTAACCGGATGCAAAGTGGCACCCTGCTCTGCTGACCTCAGTCAACACAATAGACTCTTCAGCTGAATGGGATATGCTGTTTTGAGGTGTAATTGTCAACAGTTGCTCTGGGGGAAGGAAGACATTTGATCTCTGAGTCAAGCCAAGCTCCTGGGGGCGGACCCAGACTCAGATGTGAATTCCATTAAGGGTAAATGTATGTTTATTAAATTGCTTCTAAAATATTGTATGAAGCTTACAAAAATGTACAATTTGGAGATTCTTAATATGAAAAATGTTACCTACAATTTGAGACTAAACTCAACTCCATACGATGTTCTGAGATCGAATCCTGTGATTTATTAATCTTGCAGACACTGGGGTTATGCTAGAGACATGATAACTTATATTAATATGCTCAGGGAGAGGGTGCAGGTCTGTGTACATTTTGAGGAAAAACCAATATGGCGAAAGTCACTAAAAAGCGCAAAATGTTGTCGTTTCTAAACCCAAGCTCGTAGAAACATGTGCCTTGAACCAAACTGTACCTTAAGCAATCTGTGATGTGTACATGTAATTTCAACGATGCGTGTATCTGGGAAACATGTTAGTTATGAAAAATTAATTTTCTAAGTAGAAGCAAAGGGGCGTTTCTTCAATAGATTGTAAATTGGTAGCACTGGATGACTCACAACTCTGTTCCCCAGTCAGGCGACAGAGAATCCTATAGCCTATCAGGATCCTCAGAGTGTTGGGCATAGAAAGTCAGCCTTCCCACCCACTTTCAAAAGACATAAAAAGACCCACTGAAACCCAGGTAGGGACTGCTCTTCCTACTTTCTTGCAAAGCACTTTGCCGGACGACTTCAAATCCAGACAATATTCTGACCAGAACTTAGAATACCAGACTCCAGTTTCCAGAACTTTTAGCAGAAAGGCCTAGTCCACAAGCTGAATCCTTTCCAGAGGCCTCAGAATCCAGCAACCTACCCAAACTATTCAACAGCCGGGCAAGCTGTGTGATTCTGGCTAAAACCCTGTGCCAAGAACTGTTGCCAGAACCACAGACCAGACCAGACCTGATCAGATTGCTGTGCAGTGCTGAGACCAGAACCAGAGATCCAGAACCGCAGACCAGACCCAGACCAGATCGCTGTGAGCAGAACCGGTACCAGAGACCGTCCGTGGTGAGTGAAGCCCAAAACTCACCAGATCTTGACGGCCTATTCCAAAAATTAGGAGTGAGTATCCAGCCAAAATAATCTAATTCAAACCATTTCCACCTATTTAGAACTGCATAGAAATCGTGTGTCCATTCTGTGATTTCAAACCTGTGAAAGTGTCATTTGTCATTTGATTCTTACTTTATTTCTGAGAATCTACCTCCACTAAATCATCTGTATCTTTTGTGCTAGGAACGAGATTTAACTTTCATTTCAAAGCTAAGATCCTCAGCTTTCCAACAAGCCCTAAACTTTCTACTCCTTATAGTTTTTCCATAATCGCGTTTTACGCACTCGGAAAAAGTGCAGCGAATTGAAAACGAGCTCAATCTCACCACACTTGCTTGCATTGCTGAAATTCGTTTTCAACCTGATAATCCCTCATGAATCATTGCTAGTGTTGACCTGAACTAATTCAAAGCAGCTGTCACCTACCCTGAATCTCCTATAGGGAATTAAAATCATTTTTAGCATATTTTTCACTTCTTTGCTAATCACAGGTAAAGATATTTTTGCCTGTTTAAAAGCATACCGGTTGCTCTAAGCTTGCTGGGGGGGAACTAGAATTTGTATTGCTTTTTATTGTATTCCTGAAAACCTGTGTGCTCTCCTTCCATCTTTCTATACTGCATAGGGGGGGAGTGAATTGCCACAAGGGAAAAAGTCATCATATTATCTCTTGTTGAAACCATATCAGTTTATCCCTGTGCTGCATTCTTTTCCATCATTGCATTTCCTTGAAACCATAGAGTATTCTCAGCTACCTTATCCTTTCTATACCAACTCCTAAGTGATTATAAAAGTGTGCTAGTGTAATATTATTCATTGTTGATCACTTTCATATTCATAAGTGTGCTATCAAATATTAATTTATTTATAAAAGTGTGATATATATATATATATATATATACATACATATTACATGGCCACGGTAGTGGCCATGTAGTTATGGTTAAGTTGCTGTTTCCATAGGAAGAGCACTTTTTGGGTGGTTTATAACTTCGCTCTCCCTGGACGGATCCTCACCAAACTTTGCAAAAAAAGTATTTGGGTCACTCTGAATTGTTTTGAAAAGTTTGGTGAGGATTCGTGCAGAGGGGGGAAAGTTATAGGAGGGGTCCCAAAACTTTTTTTTTCCCATAGACTGAATGGGAAAAAAAAATTGCTCGCGCCTACAGCCCAAACCGCTGGACGGATTTCCACCAAATTTGGACCAGGAGCAGCGGCTTGGTCCCGAAAGCGTGCTTTTGCAAATTTGGTGAAAATCCGTCCAGTAGTTTTTTTTAAAATGACCAAAAAAGTAGGTAAAAAAAAATTAGTGATATCTGTGTTCGGTTCGCAGACACACTTCCCTGTTCGCTCCGCGGACAGTGTCCTGATTGGCCAATCGTCTTGCGTGATGTTCGCGGACATGCAACGTGTTCGCTGATTGGACGGCGTGGAGCGTGAAGCGCGTCAGATTTTTCGGTAGCACCCGCCATCTTGGATTCGCGGACGTCCGCGGACAGCGCGGTGAAACTTTGTTCAAAATGTGTATTTTGTAGAGTGTGTTGGTGTGTAGGAGTGTTTGGGGAGGGTGGGAGTGTATGAGATAGGATGAAAGTTGTGTTTTTTATGTGTTAGACGTTCTTTTTGTGTTCGATTTGTTTGCAGACATCACGGGTGTTCTGAAATGTTCTAAATAAACTGACTGGGGGGTGTTCTAAGGACTCAATATGTGTCCGTTTTGTTCGCAAGCAAAGTGAAACTGTTCTAAGAACACTCGCAGTGTCCGGGGAGTGTTCGTAGGGGGTGTCCTGAGGACGCTGTCCGTGTTGTTCTCTGTCAAGTTGAATGTGTTCTAAGAACATCCGCGGTGTCCTGAAATGTTCGCAAATAAACAAAATGGGGGTGTTCTGAAGACGTTTTTGAGAACACTCCCGGTGTCCTGAAATGTTCGTAGGGGGTGTCCTGAGGACGCTGTCCGTATTGTTCTCTGTCAAGTTGAATGTGTTCTAAGAACACCCGCGGTGTCCTGAAATGTTCGCAAATAAACAAAATGGGGGTGTTCTGAAGACGCTTCTAAGAACACTCGCGGTGCCCGGGGAGTGTTCGTAGGGGGTGTCCTGAGGACGCTGTCCGTATTGTTCTCTGTCAAGTTGAATGTGTTCTAAGAACACCCACGGTGTCCTGAAATGTTCGCAAATAAACAAAATGGGGGTGTTCTGAAGACGCTTCTAAGAACACTTGCGGTGTCCGGGGAGTGTTCGTAGGGGGTGTCCTGAGGACGCTGTCAGTATTGTTCTCTGTCAAGTTGAATGTGTCCTAAGAACACTCGCGGTGTCCTGAAATGTTCGCAAATAAACAAGATGGTGGTGTTCTGAAGACGCTTCTAAGAACACTCCCGGTGTCCTGGAATGTTGGTAGGGGGTGTCCTGAGGACGCTGTCCGTTTTGTTCTCTGTCAAGTTGAATGTGTTCTAAGAACACCCGCAGTGTCCTGAAATGTTTGCAAATAAACAAAATGGGGGTGTTCTGAAGACGCTTGTAAGAACACTCGCGGTGTCCGGGGAGTATTCGTAGGGAGTGTCCTGAGGACGCTGTCCCTATTGTTCTCTGTCAAGTTGAATGTGTCCTAAGAACACTCGCGGTGTCCTGAAATGTTCGCAAATAAACAAGATGGTGGTGTTCTGAAGACGCTTCTAAGAACACTCCCGGTGTCCTGGAATGTTCGTAGGGGGTGTCCTGAGGACGCTGTCCGTATTGTTCTCTGTCAAGTTGAATGTGTTCTAAGAACACCCGCGGTGTCCTGAAATGTTCGCAAATAAACAAAATGGGGGTGTTCTGAAGACGCTTCTAAGAACACTTGCAGTGTCCCGGAATGTTCGTAGGGGGTGTCCTGAGGACGCTGTCCGTATTGTTCTCTGTCAAGTTGAATGTGTCCTAAGAACACTCGCGGTGTCCTGAAATGTTCGCAAATAAACAAAATGGGGGTGTTCTGAAGACGCTTCTAAGAACACTCGCGGTGTCCAGGGAGTGTTTGTAGGGGGTGTCCTGAGGACGCTGTCCGTATTGTTCTCTGTCAAGTTGAATGTGTCCTAAGAACACTCGCGGTGTCCTGAAATGTTCGCAAATAAACAAAATGGGGGTGTTCTGAAGACGCTTCTAAGAACACTCGCGGTGTCCGGGGAGTGTTCGTAGGGGGTGTCCTGAGGACGCTGTCCGTATTGTTCTCTGTCAAGTTGAATGTGTCCTAAGAACACTCGCGGTGTCCTGAAATGTTCGCAAATAAACAAGATGGTGGTGTTCTGAAGACGCTTCTAAGAACACTCGCGGTGTCCTGGAATGTTCGTAGGGGGTGTCCTTAGGACGCTGTCCGTATTGTTCGTTGTTAAGTTGAAAGTGTTCTAAGAACTATCGCGTTGTTCTGAAATGTTCGTAGGGGGTGTCCTGAAAACGGTGTCCGTATTGTTTGCTGGCAAGTTCAAAGTGTTCTAAGAACACTCACATTGTTCGCGGACATTAAAAGTTTCCCATAGATCATAGTTGAAATGTTTGACTCTATGGATGTGATATGCTGCGGTGGTTGTTGCCAGGGCATAGAGACTTGGGTGCATGGCCATTGGTTTTGATTTATCTATTTGGATATTGTTAAATTTTGGGACAGTTAGATACCAATTGGCGTATTCTAACTGTGTATTTTTTGGCCTAATTTAGTGGTATTCATTTATCTGATTAGTTGTTGTAGAATCTTTGAGCAGTTAGATAGCTTCTCGAGTATTCTAACAGTTTATATTTTTTAACACAAATTTACTTAAAGGTTTAAATACAGTTTATTTATCAAATTTTGGTTTTAAGAACATCAAATAAGCGTTTGTAAGATTTGCTGGTAATCTCTGCTTTAGAGTAATGGTACCATCATTACATTCAAACCATCCACATTTCTTTTTTATATATGCAGTGTAGTGCCCTGAATTGGTTGTGGCTCCTGCGTGGTAGATTATACCTATTGTTGTGAAGGTTTTCTTACCAAGTGATATTTGACCATGTGTGAATCCAGTCAGCTTGCAGTTGTTTTTGGTACCATCTGCATTGTAACGTAGAAGCATTAGTATTACGTATTTACTATGTGTTTGTATTACTAACGTGGAGCGATTATTTGAATTGCAGGTAGAGCATAATCTACCATGGTTTGCATTTTGTACAAGTTGCTGAAATGGAATGGATTCACAATTTGGTACTGATATATATATGAAGCGTTCATTGGGGATTTCTTCTTGTGTCACATTGTTGCAGAGAGTGCATGTATGTTTCCACATGTATGAAATCTGAAAGATTTCATTTATAGGTATGTTTTTGTTTTCCAGTACTTGTAGTAAGTACATTAGAAATCCTTGTGGATCTTCCTGTGAGTTCCAGCACAGTAGTTCAATTGTCGTCTTATTCCAAAAACACTATATGTGTTGTCAGGATTGTTTGCTGCATTTCTGTGAAGTACTAACATTTGCAAACACAATGGGTCTGTACTGTGTAAGTAAATGTTGTCAACAATTGGTGGTAATTGAAATAGAATATGCATTGCTACATTTGCATAGCAACTTACACCAACTATATTTGAGAATTTAAATGGTCCAGGTAGTTCTGTATCTAACTGCTTTTTTGGAGTTTGTCTTCCTTCTTTAAAGTACCTGGTTTACTTTCTCTAATTGATTCTTTTTTGTTTATGGTACTTGATGAAGTATTCGTTTCTTTTACTCTCTTTGGAGGATTTGCAGTGACGTCCTGTTGCATTTCTGTTTGATTTAGTTTTCTTTTACAACGTTTTAGTTTTTGTGGAACAGAATATGTGTTTAGATGGGGAGTGTATAGTGAGCGAAGTCTATTATATTCTAAAATGCAAGGAATATCAGCGTTTACTTTACTTGCATCAAAGTTGATTAGAAATAGACCGTCAAGTGATAGTGCTACGTAGCTCATGCCTTCTTTAAAGACTGTGTTACCAATATCTATCATTGCTTTGTCTAGGGTAAGACCTTGTGATTTATGAATCGTGACTGTGTATGCAAGAGTTAGAGAAAATTGTTCTCTGCGTACATACATATCTTTGAAGAGAAGGAATCTAGCTGTTGAGCGTCCGATCCGTTTTACTTCTGAAAGTTTGTCAAAGAGTATATTGACAAACTGAATTTTGTTGTCACGTGGGTATGTTTGAAAGCCAAAAACTGTACCCATTGCTCCATTAACTAGTCCTTGGTCCACGTCAAGGTTACGTTTAAGCATTACTCTGCAATTTAAGGATAATTTTAACATCTTTTCTAAGCCTGCTGTGTTTGAGATTGATTTTTCTAAATTATTTAGTCTTGTTGTGGCTTCGTCACACATGGGTAGTGTCATACCATGTACATCTAGTTTGTCTGTGGCGCTAATTTCCATTATTGGTTGCATTTCTTTACTTAACATTATTTCATTGAATTTGAGACAGCTTGCAAGAGTTGGCATTAAGGCCATACAATTGACATTTTTGTGGGCTAATTGTTCCATAACATCTGTAGCACATGCATTATCGCCATAAAGTTCATTAATGTGCCGGGTTTTCAATGTTGCTTCTGCTTCTTTAGAAAGTATACCAACTCTCAAACTTTTTAAAATGTTGGCATAAGTTAGATCTGCAGATTGGTGCATGGTTTCTGTTAATTCTCTGTATTGGAAATGTTGTCAAAGGTTGACATTTCCAATGCTGCCAACAGTTTTACGGCAGAGTTTGTGCCCTAATGTTTTAAAAATAGGTTCACCTTTTACTGGTATTAATTGAAGCAGATCTCCAAAAACAATAATATGTTTTCCTGCAAAGAGCTCTTCATAGTCTGTTTTGAGTACTTCTTGTAATCTGAGGTGAATTAAAGCTAACATCAGGTTGGAGAACATGCTCACTTCATCTATTAGTAGCATTTTCATTTGTTTCAATACTCTGCGTAATTCCATTGCAGCTTCTGCAGAAGGTTTGTAATAGTCTAATTTGTTCTGGTGTTCTACTGGTAATAGTAGTAATCGGTGTAATGTAACACCACCTATGTTGTAGGCAGCTAAACCTGTGGGGGCAGTGACAACAGCTGACAGTTTGTTGTTTGTCAATTGTTGAAGGAACTTACTAATGATTTTGATTAGGAATGTTTTGCCAGAACCAGCTTCACCACTGACGTACAGTAGTATAGGTTTATAATTATGGCAGGAACATTCTTTATTTTCATGTTTTACACCATGTGCAATTTGTTTTGTTACTTCTTGAAAAATTCTACTTTGCTCATTGTTTAGTTTTGATTGTAGTATAGTTAAGTCTTCCTTATCTTCATACTGACACATGGTGTTTTCTACTTCTATCATAGCTAATTCTGCCTCATTTGTTATTAGTGATTCTCCCAGTGGTTCTTGGCTTCCTGTTACAGAAGGTTGACTACTGTCAGGAGTATCCTTATCTAGTTGGGCTTGGAGTTCTTCTTCATGTTGCTGTTCATTGTGCAACATTGTTTTGTACTGTGTAAAGTTTACATCAGTTATAGTGCTTTCATTTGCTTTGAAAGCATCCTCATATGAGTCATAGTTATCTAGTAATTGTTCTTCTTTTCTCCATGGTTTGAAGAGTTGTAGCAGGGACATGTAATATACTTCTTTATGTTGAGGAGTCTTCAATGACAATTTGATATGATTAATTAAATTTGGTTTAGTGAGTTTAACTAAGCTGCCTTCACAGTCTGTCACTCTATATTTACCTTTTTTTCATCAGGTTTCATATTATTTTTGTATGTGTAGTTTTGTGCTATTTGGTATAGACACATGTTTTCCAAAGTATTACTTCTGTTTGGGTAGTATGTGTCCAATAAATTGTTTTTTAAAATGTCTTGGCTGTTGGGATGATGTTTGGCTATTATTTCTATATCTTCATATGATTTTAGAACTCTTTTTTTAGATTTAGCTGGACCAAGACTTAGCTATACTATATTTTCAGATTTACCATACAATGAAGTACCAGTTAAACGATCAGCTGCTTCATAAGATCCACATTATCTATGGGTGAGCATTTTTATGCCCAAGCTGTATAATTTCTGAGATACTGTTTTATCTGATGACAGGTCATTCCAGAGGTCTTGGAGCTCTGTCTTTTCTGCTTTAGTTAAGTATGCTGTGACATATCGTGCAACTGCAGTAGAATTGTCTGCAATGTACTGCACATCTATGTTTGCATTCCATAAGTGGGCAATGATTGCATTATAATAATTGATATATTTTTCTTCTTCTTTTCTTTTTATGTAATATGTATTTTTAGGTGACTTACCTTTAACACTATGTCTAACTGAAGACATGAGGTTGTTTACTTGACCTGTATTTGTAACTGGTCTAGGGAAACCAAATCAGCATTTGGTGTAGTATTTGCCTTTGTTTTTGTATTTGCGACGACAATATTTTCCACATTTGTGTCTTTGAAATTGTAAAATTTGTGCATGAAGATCACTATTTGTGGCTTCTGATGGAATTTCACAAGTGACATATTTTTCAATAAACTGTAAAACAGTGGCATCACTGTCTTGACCAAATTTAGGAGCATCTTTAATCCATAACAGCATGTGGATATGTGGTGCTCCTCTGGCTTGGTATTCTTTTCTCCAAAAGAAGTGTTGCACTTCTCCAAGGGGAGGAACAGTTTTATTACAAATAAAATGTAGCATAGCAATGAAGCGATGGTGAAAATATCTTGAAACATTAACAGGATCCAAAGAACAAAGTTCTCCAGGTGTTAGAATATCTATGTTTGTTTTGTTTTTATTTGATATGCGTAGGAAATCATGTAAATCTTCCCATGCATATTCTGCACAACTTAATGTAACAAACCAAGTGGGTGGGCCAAGGTTTCTGATCATACAACGTACATCTCCATGACGTTGAAACCAGTACTCTTTAGTACCACGCATATTTTCTAATAGATTTGTAATATTTGATTGTAAAACCTCATCCTTTTGTTGCACTTTCTCTAATAATTGTTTAGCTGTCATATTTTGAAAGTGTGATCCTGATTTTAATATGTGTGCAACTCCGTAACATAAAGTTGCTAGTTCACTTTTAAAGAGTAGGTGGAATATGTATTCCACATTTTGTCTAAATCTGGGATCTTCAGAATACATCCGTAATGAGCGGTATTCTGAAGCTGATATTTGAATAGGTCTATCATCATACCTTCCTCCTTTGCCAGTAGGAAAGAGTAGAGGAAAAGCACGTAATTCTATACTTTTTTCCCATATACTGATTGGCAATCCTTTTGTTTGACGCATTTGGTAAGTTTCCAGTACATCTTGTACGATTTCATTACAGTGCAAAGGATGAATTGTATAATGGTCTAAAGTATTTGATATTGTAGCAGGATCTAGTAGCTCAAATTGACCAGCTTCTTGTGTTTCTTGAATTATTTCAGTTGTATCTTCTTCAATATTAATTTCTTTGTAATATTAATTATTCTCTTTAAGATATTGGAAGGCTTGTCTAACTTTATATAAATCTACCAGCTGTTGCAATATTTTTTTGTCTTTTGTAGGTACTCCATTTACTAATATAATTAAAGATTGCTGCATTGGACGTTGCACTCCTAGAGTATGCACATTTTCTTTTAGATTTAATGGTAAATAAACTACTTTTCCACAAATGCCTTTTACCAATTCAGAGGGAGGTAATTTTGCTGTTTTTGGTTGAAGGCGTATTATTGCTTGAAATGGGTGTACTGTTTGAATTATGATGCTATCATATAAATTAAGTTGTTGTAGAGGTTTTGGTACTGGGTATAATTCCAAATTATTTGTGATAGAACGTGAAGGAGTTTGGTTGTTGTCAAGTTTTGTAGTGCAATAACTGCAAAGTATTAAGGGCTCAGTTATTTCATATTTGTTTTCTGCTACAAGGTAGAGAGCGAATTCAAACCATTTAGAATCTTCATTGTCTTCTATTTTGTATGATAGGTCCACAGTTTTTGTGTTACTTTTATAAAAAATTCTACGGCAACCTACACATACATTGTTTTGTACTTCAGCTGATGTACTTTTAAATTTGAGTATTTCTTTTTTGTATGTGTTTAGCAAAAGGTTGCCATGTGTAGAATTGTTGTTTAATTGGTTTAAAGCTATTTCATTCTGTAAATGGCTTTCACTTCCAAAATATTTTTTCTGGATATAGTGAATTTCTTCAAGTAGGTCTTTTGCTGTACCATGTAGAAAGATGTTATTTAACTTTGCTAGTGCTAAAGCAGGACTTTTAGCATAGTACAGTTTATAGACTAGATTTCTTATAGTTGAATGATGTGTTGATATCCTTTTGATATCATGGAAAGTGGTTTTACAAGTAGGTCCTGTAATGCAGGCCAATGAATGTGCTTGTAATCATGTGTACTTGCGCACTGGACAGGTATCTATATTTTGCAGTAATTTAATTTTGATTTTGTCTTTACTTTTTACATATTTATTGAGAAATTGGCGTAAAGATTTGAAACATTGTTTGGGAATGTTACACATTGACGTGCATGGCCATTTGTACACTAGACGTTCTGATTCAGTTGAATGGAGGGGTATTTTTTTGTAAGGAGTACTTCTTGTTCCATTATGGTATTATTCACTTTTTCATAACCTCAACCACTGCTATTTATGGCAATTGTATTTGTTTGCTTTTGTTTGTACGCTTCTTCATTAAAATATGGTTCTGTGCTCGTAGTGCGATTCCATTCACATCTGCAGATACTTAAGAAGTTCTTTCTATTGACATTTCGCTTATTGAGAAGTCTTTTTTGTAATTTAGTTATTAGTTTTGTTAGTGGTTTCATTTTGTTTAACAGTAAAATAAATACATTTCTTTTGAGAAGAATTGCACTGTCCATCAATGCTTCTAAGATTAATTTCCTACGATAGGTTTTAAGCTTTGAACCTGATTTCTCTCCTGTTTTTATAAGATTTTGAAGGACTTTGTGACGGTATATTTTGGCTAAAATACTTTTCTTGGTATGCTTACTTTGCACTATATTAAAATTTGAAGAAGTAGTTTTATCTGTACTGATAGCTGATTTTCTGTTAATTGTTTTTTGGTTTCTTTTACATTTTGATAGAGGAAGCGAAGTTGTTGTACTTGAAACTTCTTGTGTTTCACTAAATGATTGTATTAGCTGTTTTGTTTCAACTTGTTTTACAAATTCTGCTAGAGATGGATGCTTATGTTGGACACCTTTATTTTCATTTGCTCTACTTTTGCGTTGCTTTCTACGGACTTGACTTTTGGTAGGCATTCTTTAGGGTCTGTTGAAAAAAATAAAGAAGATATGGGTTGGGGTGTTCTGGAATGTATGTGTGGTGTGTGCATGAGTGTTTGAGTAAGATGATAAAGATGTATGTAATGGTGTGTGATTGTGCATTGGGAACTAAAACTAGTAGGGATAGGTATTCTTGAATTTATGTGTTACTAAACTAGGGTTCATATGACAAAAAAAAGTAAGCTAGTGGTGTGGAAAAGTACAAATAGTAAATCTAATGTATACAATTAAAACAGTTATTTGTTCTATAATATGAAAATTGTAATGGTTTAGTTGGGTAATTTGTGTGTCCAAAAATAGAAATGTGTGGGCCATTCTGGCTGTAAATCGCTGTTTAAGACATGGACATTTTTGGACAAAATGGTACAAAATCTCTATTTTTAGAAACCGAAAAAGCTCCTATTAATGTTATAGTATATTTGATTAATAATACAAATATTATGGTGATATTTTACGTTTTTTTTTTTAAAATTAACAGGTAACTTCTTAGTTTTTCTTTCTTCTTCAAATTCGGCTACTTCTTTTCAGGAAACTGGTCTTCACTGCAATTGTAAAAGCTTCAAATTAGTAACTTTGTTTGTATATAGCACTGTTTTTAATTTAGATATTGATTTTTTTTATTGAAATCCTCAGTGCCTTCTGTAAAACCATTAAACTAATTTATTTACATAAGATACATTGCAACAGTTCAGTACATATGATATGTTCTTAATGAACAAATTGTATTGAATGACTAACTGTAGCAAAAAAAAATATCTTTACTATGTCTTGTGAAATTTATAATATATTAGTGAATACCACTATTTCTGTAAGTAAACTGTTCTAGGTAATAGCACCTCAATGTCATGTCTAATTTAAAGTAATCAAGTAAATAAATAAATAAAAACAAAAAATATGAAATTGTATAAGTATTTTTATAAAGGTTTAAACATAGATTGTGTTTGCATGCAATTTTGGTTGAATATATGTAGTCTATATATTTCATTTAAAAATGTTAGTTTAACATGATTTGAGTGTGTGTGTATAAAGAAAGTAAATAGTATAAAGGTTTATAAGTGATAGTTAATTTTAGGAAATTGAAAAAAGTACAGTAAATTCATTTTACAGATTTTACAAGGTAAAAGTCTGTTTGAAAATGTGTTCATCTACTATACAGAAAATATGCATACCTGAAGTTTGAGTTCATGCATATGGATATGCATGGTGCTGCAAGTAGAAATCTTAAGGACTTGTATAGTATTTATGGTAGATGGTGCTTGCCAATGATATTACACTTGTACTCAGAGAGATTCAGAGTACATTTTCAGTGCTGATCTATGATGATGCAGTTAGATGTAGAGGTCTTGAATGTGATTGGTGCACGGTCATGTGATTTTTGAGGTACATCCAATGAGGGAATGGCAGAGAGAGTGTAGTGAAAATGGTAGAAGGGCTGTTCATGTTACGATATGTCCGTGGACATGGCGGTAGTTCGCGGACATCGGGAGTTACATCTGGGGATTTTTGGGTTCAGAAGTCATGCAAATGAGAATAAGCACTGAAAGGGATTGGTCAGGAAAGTTTGGTGGGTGTATTGTGCCAGGAGAGATTTTCTCAGATACTCTTTTTGCTGAGAGAACAAAAGATAGCTATGGCTGTGTGTTTCAGAAAACAGATTGTTTGGATTTTAGGAGATTCGTGGATACATTGGTTGAAGCTGCATGCAGAAAGCTGTGGAGTAGCTGTAGATCTTGGATTCCCACATGTGGAAGTACACTGGCATGGAGTACGTGGAATGAAGTGGTTGGACTTGCTACCTCTCTGTGCTACTTTGGAGATAGAGCAACATCCAGACATAATTGTAATTCATTGTGGAGGGAACAGTTTAGGACATGTGACTGGAATTTTTTTGCAATTTGCTATGAAAGAATGACTTAGGAAGGTTATCGACATGTTTCCTAATTCTCAAGTGATATTTTCACGGATTGCGCAGAGACAAATGTGGCTTCGTTCTTCTTCATTTGGTCCACAAATGGAAAAAGCAAGGCGCAATGTTAATAAGGCTGTTTGTGCCTTTCTAAGAGATTTTGGCATGTCTTCTTTTCACAATGAAAATATTATGTTTTGTAGTACATACATTTTTCGCAGAGATGGAATCCATCTTACTTATGCTGGCAATCAGATTTTTCTGAGAAATGTACAAAATGCATTGCGACCTTTTTTGGAATTACAACAACGATTTTGAAGTAGATGTTAAGCATTTACAATTTTTGACTTACAAACACCACCCAAAGGCTCTTTTCAGAGCCACCACTTCTTTCCAGAGAAAATTACAATGTTTGTGATGGAGTAGCAACCCAATTTTTTTAATGTTCGCGAACTGTCCGCGGACTTCTAAAAAATACAAAGAGCCCTGCTTCATTTATTTTCACTTCTATTTTTTAACTGGGAAAGGCAGCTCTGAAAAGAGCCTTATTTTTTTTTTGATTTTTGTAATTTTGTATTTTTTTTGGTTTTTCAGACACGACACACTAGGAGAGGAGGGTAAAGGAGGGTAAAGGGGGGGGGGACCAACCACAGGGATAAGAAAGGGCGAGCTGAGAGAGGAAGATGTAGAGTGGGTTTTATTTGGGTAGTGAGCAGGTCTTCTCGTGCTCTGAGACGATAGTCTCAAAAGCACTCCGAAGTCGCTCCCCCCTGCAGAGTACTGTGTCACAGTGCATACATACAACTGTGACCCTCGAAAGGTAAGGGTCATCAGCATTCTGTATGGCCTGTGAGGCAGCTTGAGGAAGACGCTGTCCCACAGAGGTGGTCCTTGTGGTGACAGGATCAGAAACAGAGGATGAAGTAGAGGAAATCAACCTGCTACATTCTTCGCAAGGTACAACCCTGCGAATAGCCCCAGAGTGAAATGACCTCAGGTGTCGCTTCATAGTAGTGGTCCCAAAGCTGTACTTACCGTGCTTCCCGCGACTGAGTATCATTTTGCACTCATTGCAGGTAACACGGTTCGCACGAGCCTTAGGAACATTACCATGAATGGTAAATAACCGCCACACCCAAGACTCACGCCTAGTGCGGGTAGTAGGGTTTTCCTCTACCTCATTCTCATCATCCTCTTCTTCCTCCTCCGCATCCTCACTCTTGTTCCCCTCTTCAGGCCCTTGGGGAGGTGGTGGTGGTGGAGGGGGTGGGGGTGGTGCTGAAGCAGGTGCAGCACCAAGTGGCAGTTCAGCAGCCAAGGAGGCCATCTCGATGATGGTGTAGTCTGCAGGTGGCAGCAAAAATCACTGTGTTCTGAAGAATAGCCAGACACACAATGGGAATAAGCTCTTGGGCGTGGTCCTTTATAGGGGTGCTTGTGCGCGGTTCGCGGACATGCGCACTGTCCGCGGACAGATCGAACACAAAAAAAGGATCGGAAAGTTTCAAAAGGTACATAGAAACTCAAGATTGCTAAGTGGGACTTGTGCCATGGTGAGATTTTATTGAAAAATATTATGGATTAACTGAAAATGTATTTTTAAATTGTTCGGGGACACGAACACTGTCCGCAATTTAGGACAGACGATGAGCGTGGGCGCGGTCATATGATCCATTCGCGAACTAGTCTGCGAAGGAAGCGCCTGTCCACAGGACACCAAGTGCACAGAGATTGGTTAGCGCATGCGCATTGATGTCCTACGGACACTGTTCGGGTTCTGAAGTAATTAAAAGTGCGTCACACGTGAAACGAACATTTCAGGACACCGCGTGTGTTCTTAGAACAGTTTAAACTTGGTAGCGAACAGTAAGGACAGATATAGTGTTCTTCAGGACACGTGTAATTTAGTTTATGTACGAACATTTCAGGACACCAATTGTGTTCTTAGAACAGTTTCAATTGGGTAGCGAACACTACGAACAGGTATAGTGTTCTTCAGGACACCTCCATTTTCGTTTACGTACGAACATTTCAGGACACCAATAGCGTTCTTAGAATAGTTTGAACATGCTAGTGAACAGTACCGGACAGGTATAGTGTTCTTTAGGACACTTTAATTTTTGTTTGTTTACGAACAATTCAGGACACCTCGTGTGTTCTTAGTACAGTTTCATGTTGCTAGCGAACACTACGAACAGTTGTAGTGTTGTTCAGGACACATCATTTTTGTTTCTTTACGAACATTTCTTAGAACAGTGTCAACTTGCTAGAGAACAGTACGAACAGGTGTGGTTTTCTTCAGGACACCTCCATTTTCGTTTATGTACGAACATTTCAGAACACTCGCGATGTCCGCGGACACTTTTATTGTTTTTTAAAAAAAAACGGAAACTATTCACAATACAATATAAAAATTAAACTTTATTTAACATATATTAATAATTTATGACAGAGAAGGTGAGGCAGAAACAGAAACAAAAACAGGAGAATTTAGGGTTTCAACATGATTGGTATTAGGTGAAGAAGGGATGGAAATCTCATCAAAATGTTTTAGATTATGGAGAGGGTTTGGGGATAATTGACTGGGATATGGTGAGGAGGGACAAGTACATGTGGGGCAATGGTACAAGGTTTTTGGTTTGAAATGATTTTCTACAAAAGTTTTTAAATTATTAAAATTAGCCAACAATACATTTTTTCTTCTATGTTGTGAAGACTGTGATCCATAACAGGGTTTTCTGAAGTTTTTTCTATTTTGGTATGCTCTGTACAAAAAAATAATATATATGTTAAATGTATATAAAAAAAATAATAAATAAATGGTTTATATTATAAAGTGTTTACCATTAGTTTCACTATCTTGTGACATTTCTTCATGTGGGGAATTATCCTCTAGCCATTCCAGAGTACTAGACATTTCTGTGAGAAAAAAAAAAAAGATAATATATTTTTTAATCTAATACAGAAAGTTTATAAATATATGAGTAAAATGAAGTACACTTACTATTTCTGGTAAGATAAGTCCTATGTATTCAGTGGGTCTGGTCTTGTTCTCAGTTCTGTTGTGTATGTGAGGTAATTATGTTGGAAGCCAATTTATGTTCTTGTGGTATATTCCATTTCAGAACATATTGTATTTAAATGAATGGTTAGTGTGTTACATATATGGGTTACATTTCTTATGTATTACTATATATAATGTGTTTTTTGTGCTGCTTTTTGAATTTGTTAAATTGTCCTATATTATGATATAACAATCAAACATACCCCACCACCCCCCCCCCACAGTTTTTGATAAGTTCGCGGACATCAAGTTCATAAGAAGAGATCTAGTCAGTCCCATATGACATGTATATAAAGTCATTATTGTTAAGTTGTGCTACTAAAAAATTATGAAAAAACTATGAAATATGTGATGTCATCTTTGATGTCCTGGGTGTTAGTCTTCGCAGTGCACGGTGGTGGCGCGAGTTATGGTTCCTTAGCTTACCATAACTGGCGAATTTCAAGGGTTTTTCGTTTTTACTTGGAACCATAACGTCCCTTTAACAAAGTTTTTTCACTGAATTTCATAGGTTTTTAGTAGCGCAACTTAACCATAACGTCCCTTTAACAAAGTTTTTTTCACTGAATATATATATATATATTATTTAATTTTTCAAATACATTTTTTAATTTGCAAAACAAACCTACTTCTTGGCTCAGTGAGGCCAGGGGGATTCAAAGAGAGGCGCGTTATACAAGGGTTTATCATCCAGATCTATGAACTTGTCATAAAAATATATAGATAAGGGCTTCCCTTGGGCATACCAGGCTAGGCATTGACTTAGTTGGAGTGCTGAATTGAAGTCACTTAACAACCTGTTTGGCTGGGACCTAGCTTGTGCCTGCAGAAGTGCATAGATCCCTATGGGAAGAGTCCTAGGAGAGGTCTGCTGCCATGGGGGGCGGCCTGTGCCCACCTCTTTTCAGATTAAGGGCATTGAGTGGCCTTGCCTCTGCCACGAAGTAGGCCGGGCTGCCATGTTGGTCTGCTGAGGAGTCACTGCATTGATATTTCTGCACTGATCCCACAGAGGTATGAATCCGCTAGAAAGTACCTTGTCCCACTATTGCATGTCTGGGAGCCCTGGTGGATATCTCTTCTGAGGCTGTGGGCAAGCTTCCTTTGCCAGATTGTTGTTGAATAACATCCTTCTGACTGTTAATCACTTCCTTGGTTTGCTGGAATTTGAGGGCCTGAGCTGCATCACTCCTGTGTAGTTTCCATTTGCAACCCGGAGTGGGGAAGCAGAGAAGGTGAGGGTGCACTGCATATATGAGTTTTGGCCTATGCAGGAATAGTGGTGTTTGAAGCATAAGTGGAACCTGGTGCCTCATGATCCCCTGTGTCGACAGTCCTCTGTTGGAGGTTGGATACTCAAGACACCCAGGAACAGCCACAAATCTGTAAATGGCCACTCATCAGCTTGGCTCTGTTCCAGACATTGCAGCCCCTTGAGCTTCAAGTTGCCATAACAATGCAATCACAAGCAGTTCCTTCTGACTGGTGATTCTAGGCACTTTTCTCATATTCTGGAGAAGTGTTAATTCCACATCACCTTCATTCCTCCTCTGCTGCTTGTGCAGCAAAATACCCTGTTTGAAGACCTTTGTGACATTAAGCACCTGATTCGTCTTTGCCTGTCTTGCTGCTTGGCAACCTGTTGAGTTCATCGTGCATTGTGCAGTTCCTCCATCTCTCTCTCTCCCCCTTCCATCTCTCTGCCCTTTCCCCTCTCCCTCCATAGTGCTCTCCATCTCCTCTATCTACTCTAACTGCTGCTCTATCACCTATCCTACCTCTCTTTTGAAGGCTGGAAGGAAAGCATTCAAGAAAGATCTCCTGGTCTCCAACCCAGACCTGCCCATGCTACACCTATGTCAATGCTTCTACCAGACAGACTGTCATTGATATCCTCGTTGTCGCTTCCTCTCCGGACCTATGGACTCCCCATATCGTCTCAGTCATCTCCCCTTACTCGCCATTAATGGTGGAACCAGATGGGAAGTACTCTTCGCACACTTCCCATCCTCTAGGTGCATCATTAATGTCTACCAGAATGGCACTGTCATGATCCCAACCTCCTCTTCTTGATAGTCATCTTCTGTCTCTCATCAACTTCTCCCTTCTCTTGCCACTCCTCCTTATGCCATCTCCAAGCCCCTTTCGCCACCATCGACAGTTGTACCACATCCCTCTATCCCTCCTCAGAAGACCGTGAAAGGTGGCAAACAGCTTCACTTAGCTACCCTGAACTCTTGCTCTACTGTTAGGCACTCCTTTGACATCGGTCATCTCCTAGAAGACTTTGACCTTGACATCCTCACTCTCACTGAGATGTGGTTCAATGCCAACTCTGTCACTGTTTTTGACTCTCTGCTCCCTGAGGGCTTCAGTACACTCTAATTCAAGGCGTAACCGTTATGGAGGCAGAGTGGCCCTGATATTTGCTGAATGGGTCTCTGCTACTATCATACACACTCTTACTCTTACGCCTACTCTTCTTTTGAATGCCTCGTAGTCAGTTTTGGTGTCTCACCTATCCTCACATTGACTCTCTCCTGGCCTCTACCTCCAAGCTTCTCCTCCTTGATGATCCTGATGTGGCCATTGGACTCTTCCACAACATCTGTGATTCTCTTTCCCTCAACATTCTACCCTCCGGTCTGAACCACTCAGACGGACACACCTTTGATGCTCTCATCTCAGCAGACATCCCCATCTACAACCCTCTCCTTACAGCTCTCTCATGGTCTGACCGTGCTCTCCTTTCCTCTCATCTGGGTCTCTTGGGTCCCCGGCTAAGCCTCTGCCCACAATGCCAGTCTCCTTCTCCATCATTCAACTGATGAAGCAAGTTTCAGTTGTTGCTTTTCCCACAAGATTCATTCCTCTCCCTCTCCAGCCACTGACTCTCACAATGATAGAGCCCTTCTAACCTTCACCTCTACATCTACAACACCCTGGATATTCTTGCCCCTGTCATGAGGAACAGCATGAAGCCTGCCTACACCTGGTATGACTCCCACCTAACCTCTCTGAAACGCGATTGTAGAGCTGCTGAATGGAAGTTGCTGCTTCAAGCGCTCCACTGGGAGACTGGCCTGCCGCAAACTCCAAAGGAAATACAGACTCTCCATCCACTCGAAGAAGAGGGCCAATATCCAAGCCAGCATCTCTGGAGCCACCAACAACATGGCTGAATTGTTCAAAATCTGCAAGGAAGTCGCCAATCCTACTGCAGTCTCCACTTCTCCTCTGCCATCTCAGGTACTCTGCACCGGCCTCTCACTTCACTACCAAACCATTGGACATCCTGTCCTCACTCTCCTCTACTCTCCTCCCTTCTCCCTCCCCACTTTCAAGCCTCCCTTGGCCCCCCCACCCCTTTTCCTCCTACTCTCCTCGTTCTCGCCCATAGCACCGGATGAGGTCTCTGAACAAGTCCTTGCTATGAATGTTTCCTCCAAGCAGATGCCCCCTTGTTCCTATAGAACTATCAAGGACAACATTGCCTCTCTTGCTCCAGTCTTGGTTGATTTCTGAATTCACTCCTTTGCCACTGACCCCCCCCCCTCTTTTACACTTCAAGCACCCCTTTGTGCTCCTGCTCCTTAAAAAAACTTCTGGTGACCCTTTCCTCCTGGCTAACTACCACCCTTACCCCCTTCCTGGAAAAACTCTTGAAGAAGTTGGTCATGTTCCAACTGATCCACCACACTGAATCTGTTGGTTGTCTCCACAACCTCCAGTCTGGCTTCAGAGCATCTAGAGGCACTGCAACTGCTCTCCTGAACACCCATGAAGAATTGCTCTCTAATCTTGATTCCAACTCTCCCTCTGTTCTCATCCTTCTTGTTCCCTCCTCTGCCTTTGATACAGTCAACCATGCCACCCTTATAGATCGGCTCTGTGATACCCTTGGCATAATGGACCTGGTACTGGACTGATTGACCTCTTTCTTATCTGAACGACCTTCCCAGGTTCAACTGGGCCCTTTCCTCTCCTCCACCACACTCTCCACCTCCGGCGTCCCTCAGGACTCTATCCTCTCACCGTTGCTCTTCCACATCTACCTTGCCCCTCTGGCCCACCTGCCCTCCGACTTCTCTCCGCACTCCCAGTGTTATGCAGACAACACCAGCTCTCCTTCTAGCTTCCCTCCACTTCCTCCTCTTCTTCCTCTCTCATTCCTGACTGTCTGAGTGCTATTCAGGCATGGTGTTCTGCTAAAGATCTCTGCCTTATTGCCAGTAAGACTGAGATCCTTCTCATTGGGACCCCTGCTCTCTCCTTCCCTCCTACTGTCTGGCTGCCCTCCGTGGTGCCCTCCCCTCACCTTCTTCTAAGGCTAAAAACCTTGGCCTCATCTTCGACTCCTATCTCTCCTTCTCACCTCACATTGTGGATCTTGCCAAGAAGGCCCACTTTCAGCTGCACCTCCTCAGAGGTATTCTCTCTTTCCTCCCCTTCCCCAAAAACACTTTATCTCCAGAGCGCTGGTCCTCTCTAAGCCGGACTACTGCGATAACCTCTTCCTCAATCTATGTTTATCCTCTCTTCGCCCCTTCAACTAATCCAGAATAGGACTGCAAGTGTTATCCTTGGCCTCAAGCCCTCAAGCCCGGGGACCGGATCTCTCCAGCCCTAACATCTCTCCACTGGCTCCCTGGTGTCTTTGAATTCAAGACCATCTGCATCATCCACAAGGCTTTGTGGGGTCTGGGAATCTGCTACATCCAACTCTCTCTCCCTAAATAACTCCCTGCTACATCCCTGCTACATCTGTTCCATCCTCTAGCTCCAACTCTCTGCAGATCAGACGCTTTTTCTTAGCAAAGAGTGAGGAATAGTTTTCTTTCCTTGACATGAGCCTCCCTGTCTGGAAGGGCCTCCCTACCCCCCTCAGGCTTGAGCCGGCTCGCCTTAAGTTAAGGAAGCTTCTCAAGACCTTCCTTTTCTCTTCTTCCTCCCTCTGTGACTGGCTCCCTGGACCCTTCAAAGTCCTACAGGGCACCAGGCCCACCCCGCTCGGTCTACCCCAGCACCCCAGTCATCCCAACTTGCACTTGCCCTTGGTATTATTCCTCTGACTAGGCTGGTTGGGCGCATCCCCACTGAGCCTGGTCCACCCCCATCTTCGCACTTAGCATGTGGGCCTCAGTGGCTGCACTTCCTGCATCCGCTGGCACTTGCCAACCTGGTCTCCCCTTGACCAGGCACTTGCCTAACCTAGCTAGTCACTTGCCTAGCCCCAGGGGACCTCCTCTTTCCTCACTTCTCCCCCCTGCACTTGTATGCCACCACTCTGCCCCCACTCCCTCCCACCCTTGCATGATCCCTTACGTCCTGACCTGCACTTCTCCACTCGCCTTCCCCTGCACTTCTTGTTACTGCACTTGCATGATCCAAATGCCACAAGGCCTAGTAGGGCCGTTATTGTTGTGTTCTCCCATGCCCCCCCCCCTTTTTGTCTTGTGGTGATTTGAAACACCATTTGACGTATCAGTGCTTTATAAATACCCAATAAAAAAATAAATAAATAAGAGCATGTAGAAAATCATGTGGTAGTAGTCAAAAGAAAAAACACAAAAAAAATAAAAAAGCTATAGAACAAAAGCTCTTTTAAGCACAACCACCATAATAAGGAATAAAGGAGCACAGGGAAGGTAACACACCTCATTTGTTTACACAGTTTTTGTCTGCTGATATTTTATCACAAATAGGGACAGAAACATTTACCATACACGGTACACAAAGTATTTGGGACAGCAAATCATTTCTATCACTTTTTTCTTTATCTATACCATACAACAGATCCATTATGTCCATTAGCCTGGAACATAATGCTAAAGAAAATGTTGGAGAATCGTATAGAGTCTGACTACTTCATGCAAAAATGTAAAGTAGTTGGAGTCTATAGGATTATATTGTTTTAGTTCTTCGTTTAGTTTAGTTTGCTTAGTTTATTTGCTCATATAGCGCGCCAAAACCTGAGGTATCTGGCTGATTTTACTTGAATGTACAACAATTGTTACAAAGAAACTGGTAATGAAATTACCAGGACAGGTGTAGACAAAAAGTGGCAGAAAATCTGCAGTGCTGAACAAAAAGGTACTTGTGTTACAGATCAAGTCACATATTTACGGTAGACATAAAATTTAGAAAGCAGATATATACAATGTTCTTATCCATTGCTGGTAAAGTTCTGAGGTGGGACCTTCAGGATGCTCTCCTAGTGTTACATATCTAGGCTATGGTCGTTCTAGTCCAACGGTTAAGCAGCAATCACGAGGGTGAGGTGTGTCATTGATTGGACTGGGAGAAGAGCCATGATTTTGCTTGTTACGGAAGGACGGGATAGAAGGTTCTACCTTTAGGGCAAGGGGCAGAGCATTCCAAATCTTGGCTGCTAGCACTCGGAAGCCAGATCCTCCAGCTTTAGTCAGTTTGAATTTAGAGATGTTAAAGCAGTGACCATAATTGGCTCTGGTAGGTCTAGAAGATTCCTTTCTAGAGAATTTGTCGACCAGGTACTTGGGGGCTGAGTTATTCAGACATTTGTTGGTGATCATTAGGGTTCTGAAAGTGACCCTGTCTTGTATTGGGAGCCAGTTGGTGTTCTGTGGGGTTTGTGAGATGTGGTTAGAGCGAGGAATGTTTAGGGCTGCTCTAAGGGCATTATTTTACAGTACTTGTAGCTTGTCTAGGTTTCCCCGACTAGTACCTAAGTATAGAGTATTGCAATAGTCCAATTTAGAGAGTATAAGAGCTCTTGCCAGGGTGATGCAACTATTGGTGGACAGGAAGTGTCTACATGCATTTATTAGTTTGGACGTGTAGGCAGTTGTTGATGCTGTTGTGTTTACTTGTCTGTAGAGAGATAGGGACGAGTCCAGATAGACTCCTAGAGTTTTGGCATCCTTGTAGACTTTGATGTTATTCCCATCGTTTTTGAAGGAGGTATACTGGAGACCTAACTTGTTGAATCTTTGCCTAGAGCCGATGAGCAGTAGCTCGGTCTTGTCATCATTGAGACAGAGACCATGCTTGGCCATCCAAGCTTGGATTTTGCTATGTATTTCGCTTAGGAGTATTGAGTCTGTGTCGTATGTGCCTGAGAGTGTAATGAGAATGTGCGTATCATCTGCGTAGTTGGTATAGGATACACCAAGGTCATCTAAGTGTTCGAACAAGAGCTTTGTGAAAAAAGGGTTAGGGAAACACACAAACCCTGTGGGACACCGCAAGTGATTGGAGAGGATTCCGGATTCTGCATATGCAGCTGGGGAAAAAGCCCTCATAGATCTGTTAGAGAGAAAGGAGTGGGCCCAAGCTGTAGCTTTGGTGGAAAAGGAGGCTGCTGTAGTAAGATGAGTAGTTAATATATTGTGATCTACTAAATTGAACGCTGCCAGCAGGTTGAGTAAGAGGAGTATGACCCTGGCCTCATCCATCTGGATTTTTAAGTCCAGGAGGGCTGTCTCAGTGCCGTGTCTGGGCCTGAAACTGGATTGCCGGAGGCCCAGATGATTATTGGCTTTGAGATGGTTTTGTATCCAGATGTAGGCTGCTTTATCTAGTATTTTCAAAAGAAAGGGCTCCATTGTAACCGGTCTGTAATTGGTGGAAATGCTGGGGTCGAGATTAGGCTTTTTGATGAGGGGCATGACCCAGGCATTTTTGAGATTGTTGGGGACAGTGCATGAGGCTAATGACGAGTTGATGAAGGAGGTGATGAAGGGAGCAAATTCTTTAGCTCCCTCCTTTATAATTGTGGCAGATCATATGTCGCCTTGGCATCTGGATGGATTAAGTCTTGCGATGATGGTTTCTACCTCTTTGGGTGTGACAGGGGTAAATTCAAAGGTTGGTGCTATGTTTGGAGTGTGTCGCGTCCATTCACTAGATTTGGCAGTAGAAGCGAGGCAGATTTATTTTGTGTCAATTTCCGCTTGTAATAATGCGATTTTGTCCAATAGGGCCTTTTGGATGGTGGCACACCAAAGGGGATCTTTATTGCACAAATCTGGTGGGGAGATGGGTGACTCCAGCTCTTTAAGGATAGTGAAGAGCTCTTTGGTACTAGATTTGGAATTGTGAATTCTGTTATTGCTTCATATGCATTGGAGGCAGCAGTGAAGTTTTCCTTACTTTGGACTGCCTTTTTTTCCAGGTAGCTTCTGAGCACCTTTTGATTTTACGCAGTGCCATCAAATCCAATGTGAACCATTTGTTTAGGTGTGCTAGTTGTCTGGCTTCCTCAGTTTAAGCTGAGCTAGTTGGTCGAGGGCGTGGAGTAGGTTCTGATTATATGTGTCCACCAGTTTGGTGGGATCTATGTCTCAGTTCTTCTGTGGATGGGTGATGGGTTGAATTAGGGGAAGTATACTCTCCAGAGCGATCAGGCCGTTGTTTCTGGTTAAGGCTGGGAGAGCTAGTTGACCCTTAGGTAATGATTGCCTCGTGTCTTGGACCTCAATGGAAATTACATTATGGTCTGAGCAAGCACACCAAGAGTTTAAGAGTATTTTTGTATTGCAATTTAGGTCTACTACCCGGTCCACAGTTCTGCCTTTGCAGTGCGTTGGATCAGAGATATGCAGTGAAAAGCCTAGTTCTGTGATAGCGTTTTCTAAGGCTGTGGCATTCGTTGCAGTACATACACAGAGAACTGTTGTCCTTGAACGGATCAACAACCTCTTGTATGACCTGCAAGGCAGCAGCATGAACCCTAAGCCCCAATGCGGTTTCTTGCAATGTGGACAGTGCTTAATGCCATTTCTGATGAGGCAGTGTTATTTACTAGTGACGGGGTATGGGCCACAGCTTGAGGCAATGACTACAGGGCCACTGTATTTAGCCTAATTATTGCAACATGTACAGCGGCCGACTCAATGGCCATGGAGACTATCCATGGCCAAATGCCATGTCTGGTGGAATCGGATTACTGGGCCTCTTTGTTAATATTGCTGTCTATTCTGTGGCTGTACCCTTCCACAACCCATGTTACCAGGCAACCAAACCCCCAAAACCCTAGCTTCTTTTGATTCATTGATTCGATAAGCACCTCTAAATCTCACTTGCAACAATCAGACTACTTGTGCTGAACAGATATTTTGTTTGCAGGTTACAGGGTCCTCATTCTGACCAACAAATCCCTTGCTGCCCTCCTAAATTCCCTCAAGTTTCAAATACATGTGCCCACACTCCTTAT
Source organism: Ambystoma mexicanum (assembly GCF_040938575.1). NCBI lineage: Eukaryota > Metazoa > Chordata > Amphibia > Caudata > Ambystomatidae > Ambystoma > Ambystoma mexicanum. The sequence continues at coordinate 1,181,612,936 of NC_090933.1, read as the reverse complement.
CAAACCAACAGAGCTGCCTACCAGGCTATGTTCAAGAGTGCACACATGCCCCAGGATTCAAGACTACGTTTAGTATGTACGATGATTATGGCTGAAAACATCATCTTGTTAGTCACTTTAACTTACTCTTTGCTGACACTTTAAATGTGTATATACATATCCAACATTCTACGCTTATTTGAAAACGTTAGTGGATTTGTTCTGCATTAATTTCCTTTGGCGCAAATGAAGCTTTTATCATCTCTGCACCGTGTACCTATTTTAATCACAGGTGGGCTTTACATTTTAAGGAATTCCCTTCTCTTCTGTATGGGCGTTTTTGCTGAAGTCTGTGCCTCTAACCATAAGCAATGGAAGTCACACTGAAGTGTGACGATGGTGTCACTATTGGGTCAAACTGCTATCAAGTATCAAGCTACCAGAATCCAATTTAATTCACAAAAAGAAGGTGCCTTTTTTTCAATTTGCATCCATAGCTTACTCCATGGTGAACTCTTGTCCCGTACCAATGTCGTGAAAATGTTTTGCAGAATAAGCGTATATCTTGCAGGATGCAAAATGTTTATTAACGTCTCGCCTCACTATTTCATGTCCATCCACAAACACATCTAGCAGTGATGGGCAACAGTAGATCTCACAATTTTCGCTTAAGCTGCTACCCATTAACCAGGCAATAATGCATGCGCCCTTGGATCATTCAAATACTCCTATACACCTCTTGTATATTGCCTTCTTCACACCTGCCATGAACGATGACAGGGCCATCCAATTGGGACGTTTGATTTGCATAATTTAAGCCCATATTTCGCCGCTTTCTCTACTAACATCTTCTGATGTTCGGTTTCATATGAATACATAAGAGGTCATTTCCATTTTCTGTAGCTGAAAGGCAAAATCTAATTTTCTACCCTGTTGATGTGTGATAGCGTAAGATAGCGAACCTTCTGCATGGCCAATGGGCCTTCGTTTGGAGATGTGCGACCCGCGATGGATTCACAGCGACACCTTTACTTGGAGGTGTGCTCTGTTTGAATGGACGTCTAGTCAGTGTGCAGACCTTGGTATTTCAGAATTCTGAAATGCTACCAAGCTTTTCCATGTGATGCAGACGATACCTCACTTCTCTCTGATGGATTTTTTTGCCATTTGTTATTTTATTTTATTGTTTACCTCTCTATATTATGACATTTCTGTGATTTAATTCTGCTTTTATGATAGGTTGAAAAACAATGTGGGATGCTCAGAGCGGCATCACAGTCACCCAACCTGTAAATATTGTGTATAGGCGCTATATAAATAGACTATCATATCATATCATTGCAAGGGGTTACAGCATTAGTGGATGGATCGACTATCATTCAGTGCTCTGGTTTATGGCCCCCACAATCATCCACACATCGGCTAATTGGTCAGTTCAGTGTACTTTTTTTCCACCAAAGAATTTGCACATTCCTAACATCGCATTCTTACCCATGGAACCAGAGCAAGGTGTCAGCCCCCCTACTCTTATTGTAGGATGAAGGGTTAACAACGTAGTGTGGCGTGAGGGTGAGACAGGGAGTGAAAAGACAGTTGAGCGGTGGTGAAAATGACTTTTGTCAGTGAGCTGTGCGGACGCCAGACGATGACAGGGCTCCATCACAGCAGGAAACCGAAATGACTGCACACTCATGGAGTATAAAACACTCGGACGCACCTTAGCAGATGAGTGAGAGACTAGAAGGGATAAGCATCAGAACATTTAATTCCGTACTTTCTCTTTAAGAAAATATGATTTAATGGTTTGATCGGACATTCATGTTATGTTATTGCCTTGAAAAATACCATATAGGTCGAAACACATGTTGGAAAGAAGGGCAAGAAGAATGTACTATTGATGTCATTGTGATTGACCCAAATGCAAATTAAAACTGCACATTTGATATCCTCTATTTGTCTGTACAAGCCCATTGATTGTGGCACATCCATAGTTCTCTGATAAAGGAACAACACCAAGGTGTGATTTAAAACTGCTTTGCAGGAATGAGGATTCTGGGTTTTGATTACAAAGGTATCTGCATATCAGTAAGCCACCTGCCACTGTCCCTTATTAACTGTCATGTTTGGCACTACAAGAAGACTATGGACCTCATTACGAGAATGGAGGTAGCCATGCTATTTTTAGCAGCATGGCTACCCCCATACCGGGTACCGGGTCCGGGTTCCAGGAATAGGGAATTACAAGCCCATTCCGACCTTGGAGGGCCCGGTAATTCAGACCCAGTCCCGGTATATCCCCATTCCCATTTGAGCCCCCATAGGGCTCAATGGGAATGGGGAGGATGCTAACAATGGGCCTGATAATGACGGGCCCGTTGTTAGCATCCTGGTCTGCTAGCGGGTCACGCTAAGGACGTCTGGTCTTGCCAGGTGTCCTGAGCGGGATCCGCTGCAGACCTCGTAATGAGGCAGCCTGGAATGAACGGTGCCAGTCCCTTACCAGCACCATTCATTCCGTGGCGCCTTCGTTGTAGTGAGGCCCTATGTATGCATGTAACAGATTATAACGCTGCATTAAATCATGCACACATAAATACACATACCAGTTGGTAAATAAACTATTGCCATAATAGAAGTCTACAATGTTTCTTTTGAAAACAAAATCCCAAATAATAATGCTTAGCTCAGTGCAGTTAGCATTGTCTGCTATTCAAATGAAGTCTATTTTTATGAATTTATTTATTTTATTTGTTTTTTTAAATCAAATAACGTTCATATCGGTTTCCGCAGCATAAATAATGATAATGGAAATGATGAATTGTAAGAAGTTAAGTTAACAATCGCTCAGAAAGACTGATCCCCCGAATTTATTTGGGGTATTCAGATTGTAAGTGTACTACAATTTTCAAACATTTTATATGGATTACCAAACTGTAATTGTACTAGGATTTCCAAATCACAAATATAATGGGTTTGCAAAAATTGGAGATGGTTACAATTTGGATCATGCAAACATGGCCTTATGGAATACAATATGACTGTGGAAATGGAATGTGATAGAAATGTCAAACCGAGTGTAAGGGAGGGTGTTGTAACCAATGACTGTGTTAGCTTAACAAACTGAGATATCCTGTCACTTTGCATGTTGGGGATGTACTTAGGCTGTTTGAAGTTTGTTTGTAGGTCTACTATAAAGGTGGACATCCTTGCTGGTTGAAATGGTATCCCAATGTCTAGATTTGAGATGGTTTTAGCACTGGGGAAATGGCAATATTTGCATGAGCTCTAGGGCAGGTGCCATGACTAATCTTGCTTACATGGAGTGTTCTCACCAAGACTAAGATGGGCCGAATTCAGACATTATGATGGGTCTAATACTAGCAATACATGCATTATGACACAGAGTACTTTGTCTTAATAATGACATGAAGGCAGGACATGTGGAGGACATGTGCACTTACCTCTTTCTTGTTACTGTTAGTACCAGTGCTATCACCAGCACATATGTGACCATTGTGCTGTTGCTCCCACCAGTGCAACTCCTGGCATTGTTCAAACACATACACATCATTTAGAAAAATCTCTGCCACTATATTCAGTGGAAATCCAAGCTTTCATCCAAAAAGAAGACAGCACCCATGTGGCCAATTGCAACAACAAGGAAGATTTGTGTGCCAAGTACCCAGATGGAAGTACTGTTTGCTCCCCTAACCATGCTTCTTTTCCTGACTTGCACACTCACTGGAAATGAGAGTACCTGGCACTCCAGCCCACCTCTGCGAGCCTGCAAGCCAAACATAAGCACTGCCCGAGGTAGATTCGCCACTGTTTTGCCCACCAAGAGGTGTAGGTTTGCTGTCTGTCCAGGCCATATTGCTCAGTGCACATCCCTTCTAGAGTTATCCAATCATCCATGATAGAGTTATCAAATCATCCCTTCTAGAGTTATCAAACCATCCCTGATAGAGTTATCAAATCATCCCTTCTAGAGTTATCAATTCATCCCTGATAGAGTTATCAAATCATCCCCTCTATAGTTATCAAATCATCTCTGATAGAGTTATCACATCATCACTTCTAGAGTTATCAAATCATCCCTGATAGAGTTATCAAATCACCCCTTCTAGAGTTATCAAATCATTCCTGATAGAGATATCAAAAATCCCTTCTAGAATTATCAAATCATCCCTTCTATAGTTATCAAATCATCCCTGATAGAGTTAGCAAATTATCCCTTCTAGAGTTATCAAATCATCCCTGGCGTAGTTACCAAGTCATCCCTTCTAGAGTTATCAAAACATCCCTGATAGAGTTATCAAATCATCCCTGATAGAGTTATCAAATCATCCCTTCTATAGTTATCAAATCATCCCTGACGTAGTTACCAAGTCATCCCTTCTAGAGTTATCAAAACATCCCTGATAGAGTTATCAAATCATCCCTGATAGAGTTATCAAATCATCCCTTCTATAGTTATCAAATCATCCCTGATAGAGTTATCACATCATCACTTCTAGAGTTATCAAATCATCTCTGATAGAGTTATTAAAACAAAACCCCTAAAACAACTATATTGGAAGCCAGACATGAGGTGCTGTTGGGGCATAACAGCAACTCTCACTGATCTACAAAGGGGGCATAATGTTTGCTAGCAAAGGTATTATCATGCTTAATGTATTACTCTGACACTAGTGAGTAGAAGTCATGCCTTGCTTCAGAAAACACACTGAGGGCTTGATTTACAAAAGTGGTTTGCACTGGGAAAGTCTCACTGGAAATTCCTTTGAAAACCAGCCCTTCGTTCTTTCAATGCAATTTTGCACTAAGTCAATGTTTGCTATAGTACTAATAATAATCCAAATTAGCAGTAAGGCATGCTTCATGAGTGCATTTTAAGAATGTGTTATTTGCCCTATTGCTAACACCATGCAAAATTGCACTTGAACAGGTTTCTGTAATCAGACTCATGAAGCCCTTAACAGGTGTGATCTTGTGTTTATCTCAGCTTTGGGAACATATTTCACTGAATCATCCTTGTACCTTGAACTAAAACAATGCTCTATAATTGTTCACAATTCAACAATATGTGTATATGTTTCTATACACAACACGTAATTGCAAAATAGGTTGGAAAATGTGTATGTTATCGGGCCAGCAACCTGCGGCTGACAGTGCTACAGAGCAAATCCAATAGTAAATTTCATCAGTTTGGGTGCCCTATTCATGTAACACATCAGAGAACACCAAAGTAGGTCGTCCAAGTCATCACTAGGGAAAGAAACGATGCTCGTGATAATGGCAGCACACATTTTTTGCTTAAAAGTGGTTTAAGGTGATTGGTTAGTGCTGCTCCTCGAATACCCAAGTACTGGTGTAGGATGATGACATTGTGCGACATCTACCACAGTATTTCCCACCCACCCTAAACCAGGCGCGCTCACATTCTATTTATTGTATACAGTTAGTTTTATGAACCTGTTGACACAATTTCAACAATACTTATTCCCTACAGACGCCCTCCCCTTTTGGGACAAGAAACACAAAGGTTTGCATAGAAGGTCTATTTATTAATACATAGAAATAATTAATCAATTTAAATATAAATAAATTATGCACCTATGAAATTCCAATTTCATTGAAGATTGATCAATATGCTGGTCACACCACTTTTCTAGGCAACATTTACTTGAATAGATGTGCGTAAATACACACATAACATCTATACATTTGGTTAACTCTGAGCACCCATCCACTATAGATTGAAACATGAATGAGGACTCTGCATAATGCTTTCATTTGATAAAAACAAAAGTGAATCAGAATATCCTTGCTTATCTAAGACTCTTTACTCCCCCGTTCTAGCAAAACCAATTGAAGTACCTGCTACTTGACAGTCTTACATGTAAATCACGTGTAATTGGCATAACATGCAGAAATGGATCAGAACTAATGACGTCTCACCTTAGGACTCCATACCAAAATAGCACGCTAATTCTGATTAATTCTATAGTATCCTTTCCTAAACCCTAAACATTGACTCTATGCACCTATCTTACTGTTTATGATATCCACGTCACCTGTTACCTACCTATGCTGTAAATTGTACAAATGAAAATACTTGAACACTGCTCCTAATTCCATACCGTCACCTAACACTGCACCTGCACCTAACATTGCAAACATCGTGACTGTTAATGCCTGCTTCCATTGCAAATACTGTAAATACTGTAATTGTAAATAGTCTCCACACACATTACTATGAACTGTAAATATCTTAAACATTGCATATGCTTTGTTGTGACTGTAACCTGCTGTAACCTAAATTGAAAGCCTACTTGTACAGCTTGCGTCCAGTTACCTTAAGGTTTGGAGCGCCATACAAATAAATAAATACAAAATACAAATACAAACTAGAAGCATGTCTAATTAACACAGTTCACTAGCTTTTCTTCTGATGTGCTTCTTTTCCATTACTGTGTAAAAGCGCACCTTTCTCATTTTCAAGAGAAATCTTAAAGGTGGGCAATGGGTAGCAGTTCATTACCCTTTCCACCTTTGTCTAGAATGGTTCAGTGCCAGTAATAGAAGCTTGGTCATGTGACCAAGAATGGACTTGAATATTTACATTTGTCTAGGTAGGCACACAGTGAGATATTCTTTTGTCTCACATAAGACTTCTTTGTGTTTGACCATTACACAGAAAAGGAGGAAGGGGCTCTCCCAGTATACAAACCATAGGGCCAATTATATATCAATCAATAATTTCAGAACCACAGTCCGAAAATATGTATTCATACCTCAGTATGTGTAGTCGATGTACACACTCCCCCCGCCCCCAACCACCCAGTATTTTCAAAAGTAAAAAGGGCTGAAATCTAATTGAGTAATCCTTCCTTCAGAAATATTTTTCCCTTGACATTATACTTGCATTTGAATATCATTTGGCAGTCTCTGTGACAGGTCTCAACCCTCTTGCGGACTTGTTTAACTCAACACTTCTAGGGTCCGCTGGGCACCAATCAGAAAAATGGGATCAGTTTCTCACCACAGTCTGGTTCCCTTCTTTCTTGTTTGGGCATGTCTGCTGTCTCTTACACTAAAAGGCATGAGTCTTAACCCCAAGTAGCCCTCTATTGCAGAGTGCTTCTTTTAATCCCAAAATTGGTCAAAATGAAACCAATCTATTCCCTTCTACTTTCTGTTGCTATCAAGTGTCCCCTCTTTCCTTCTTCCCCCATCAGCCAGCCTGCCAGTGAGTGAGCATGTGAGTCAGTTTCTCCCAGTATATAAGAGTTTGAACGTTTGTAGATCAGAAACCACTCAGTTTATAAGTGTGTACAATTTCTTTAAACTAATTGGTCAATGTACGTGATTCAACAGTGTTCTTGAGTGACATCACACTAAACTATTCTCTTTGTACTCATTCAGCTGTCTAATGGCAGAGATTTCTAAATGCAGTTGCCCTCCTACTTGAACAACTGTAGTTTTCTGGAACATCAGGTGCCCCACATGTGATCAAGTTACGAACAGTTTATCACATTACTCTCACCTAGACAAATCAATTAATGCAACTTTAATCTCAGCACGAAATATGTGGGATGTATTGTCGATTTTGTTGTTTTTCCTTCGGCAACTTTTATATAAACATTAAATGACCAGCTCAGAAAAACAGACCCCGCTGGCATAAACATTATTATATATTAATCGGTGGCATGCACCATTTATGCACAAAAATATCGACATTCGCATAATGTACATAATTACCTGAAATTGAAAAAAATATTGTTTTACATTCAGCTGATGGAGCTTTTCACCCTGAACCTTAAACATAAAAAATAGTTATGACCGTTCATTCAAAGGTTACAGGCAATAATGAAATACCACATGTAAACGGCATCTCCAGTTTCTGTGCCCTGAAAACAGATCATATGGTGTCATACAATGTTATTGCTCTTGCATGTGAGATCTGTCCCATTTATGGGTGCTGAAAACGCTGATTACAATGGTGCAATTTCCTTTGAAGTAGGAATCTGACAAGACAGCGACAATTGTGATCCAGTCCCACCCCCAACTGCTTGAGTTGGGGGTGGGACTGCTGTCTCTCCCTTGTGTCAGACATCCAGCCTCAAAGGGTGCAATGTTTCCTTCACCCTGGAAGAGCTAACTGATGGGAAGGGCAGATTATTTGAGAGGATACCACTGCTCAGAAGCAGTTTTGCATATTTTTAAGGAATTTGGGGGAGCTCAATGACAAACTGGGTGTTAATGAGTACCACACTTCCCTCATGGGACAGCATCCCCCAAATCCTGTAGCTTGTTGTGTGATGTTTGCAATTTTACCGTCTAGGCTCCAAGCTGCTGTTTGATTTAGAAATGCAACCTTTCATTTGCATTTGCCACCTTAAACAGAACAACATTATAACATCTTTGCAATTACACTACCATCAAAGAAATACCTTTAATATTGCTGCATGTTTCATTATAGAAAACTGATTTTAAGTACTGTAAAGGAAAACAGACAATGCAAGGGGCAATTTAGGTTGTCATTTTTCATTGTGGTTTTTATTATATCTATGCTGTGAATGGTGCATATGATGCTAATCCCCCCATGGCTCTCGTGTGAGCATTTCACGTGCTCATGGGAGTCTTTGAGGTCTGGTTCTAATGGAATCTTATGGAACCACAGATGTCTACCACTGCACACCTACCTGATGTGAAAATGGAAAACCTGTGTTCCTACAATGGATCATGTATGAGGAACTGATGTTTGATTTGGGAGGTTCTTCATGAAATTCAGAGTAAGCCTGCTGCCTCTTCTGTCATATTGTGGTCAGTGGCAAAAGGTACCTAAAGAAAACTGACGGTGTAGGTTATATAAGGAGAATCCGAAAGTTCGAACTAACCTAACATAGATAGTAAGATGCTCACTGTGGATAGGCAGAGAAAAAATAGGAAATGTTTGAAAGGGGAAGATAAGCATTCTAAGAATTGAAATCGCTTACTTAATCAAAGTGTCATAAACTGCAATGTGTTATGAATTCTTTTATATTTTCACGCTCTGAAACACTTGTGTATGAGCGTGATACAAATAAAATATCATATCATATCATATAATACATTGCACACAATGTACTATTATCAGCATGTGATGATTTTAGATGCTCCTTTTCATGTATTCATTTATACCTTTTTAATTAAAATGTGTTTGTTTCTATAAACTTTTAGTATAATTAAAAATAACGGATACAAATATGACTTGTACAGATAATACTCTTTTTTTCCGCCTCAGGGTGAACGCGGTATTGACGGATATCCTGGGAAACCTGGTACAGATGGAGTAAATGTAAGTATGGATGGGTCTGTTGAAAGAACAAGAAGTTAGTAAAACAAGGCCTACATGACAATTGGTTGTGCACACAGGTGCCATTTCTGTTCACATTGTCACAGTGCAGCTTTATTAAAGTAACGGTATGTTAGGAAGTGGTTATATATTCTGCATGCAGGCACTGTACATGCCTTCTGTTCTTCTCCTTTTTCAATTTCAAGGTCACTTAGGTACTCATGGTATGCTTCAAATTGGGTCATGGTTTATTAAAAGCAATTGTTTTACATTATGCTGAATTGTTACCACCCCAGCATGCCATCAGTGTCAGAATTCAGAAAACAGTGTATGAGGGTGGGAGCACTAATCGATTTTTAGTTCATTAGTAACTCGCAAACATAGATACCATGCTACTTTTTCCAGAAAATAAAAATGCAGTTTGGTGAAAACTGTTGCAATGTGCGGCTGCTGTGAGCACAGAGGACCTCATGCTCCACACCATATGGGCATGCAGCAGGCATCGCTGGCATTTCAGGGGGGCGTCTGGATGATAGTTGGACACAGCCACACTCATTAGTGTCCTCAGTCTTTGACATACATACCGAGAGGATGGTGTGTTTGATAAAATCCCATGTGTGCATCTCTCACCATGCTAAGCAGTTATCTACAAGTCACCCTGAGCCACATTTTCAAGGAGGCTAGGGGTGACAATCTGCGCTGAGGAGTATTCCGGGTTCATCTGCTCTTTTCTATCCTCCCTCTAAATCATTGGTTTCTTTCTAGATCAAAGATCTACCCAAGAGAACCAAGAATATTGTTTTTTATGTTCTTTTATTTACTCTGTCATATTCCAATCCCTAATCTTGATGTACTAAATGGACAGCACTCTCTGAGTAGCACACAACTGGCTTCAAGAGAAACTCCACCTATTTCAATAAGAACCCCATTATAAACAAAATAGCATCACCTAGAGAATGCATAGGTGCTTGTTTCACCCCCACAAATTCAATACTATAGAAATAGTATTTCTCTTCCAACCCCCACCTGCGAGGCTAAGAACCTCGGGATCATCTTTGACTCCACACTTTCCTTCTCCGCCCACATCTCGGATATCTCTAAAAAGTCAAAATTCCTACTGCACCTCCACAGAGATACTCTGCCTTTCCTCTCCTTCCCCCAGAAGCTCACTCTCTCCCAATCTCTGGTTCTCTCTAGGTTGGACTATTGTAACAGCCTCTTTCTAAATCTACCTGCCTCTACTCTCCGCCCTCTGCAACTAATCCAGAACAGGACTGCGAGACTTGTCCTTGGCCTCTAGCCCTGCAATCATATCTCTCCAACTCTGAAATATCTCCATTGGCTCCCAGTGGATGCAAGGATTGCATTTGAAACCCTCTGTATTGTCTGCAAGGCCTTCTGGGGCCGGGGTCCTAAATACCTTCAGCTATCCCTCTGCAAATACCTCCCCTCTCAAACTCTTTGCTCCTCTACCTCTAACTCCCTCAGGGTCAGTTGTTTTTCAAAAAAATTAGCTGGAGGTAGATCTCTGTCTTCGGCTGGGGCCTCCCTCTGGAACATCCTCCCTGCCACTCTAAAACTTGAGGAGAACCATCTCCGGTTCTGGAAGCACCTCAAGACCTTCCTCCTTGCTTCTGCCCTTACCCCGCCCCCCCCCCCCATCTCCCCTGCTGATCTGTTCTCTCTCTGCACTGTGCACCTGGTCACCCTCTGTCCTTCTGGCCCAGGTACCTGCTCACCCTGCCACCCTGCCACCCTGCCTCCTGGCCACCCCTTGCACTGGGGTCTGTATCTGTACCCATACAGTCCCTCCCCACCCTTTTCCCTCCTGCCCTTATCAGACCTACCATGTCTACCCACTTGCTACTTGCTGGCTGCACTACCACTGTTTATTGCCTTTATTATTTATGTATGCATTATTATTTATCTGTTTCTTCTTTGCTTCGCACTTTCCACTTCTCCCCCCTTGCATTCACTTCTCCCCTCCCTATCTCCCATGCACTTCTCCCCTGTCCCCCCTTGCCTTGTCGCGCTCTGAAATACTTGTGTACAAGCGCGATAGAAATAACATATCAATTCAATACCACCGCCAGCACCAATTCTCTAATAGTGAAATTATATTGGGCGTGCAAAACCATCAGAACCGTCTTTAGTGTTCCCTGGTCAATTCTTGAACTACATGGCAAGTTGTATGTGATTAGTTAAGAAGTTACATGCATAATTACAGACAATACATTGCCTCTTACCTTGAATCACTCCAGTGCATTTCCTCAGAGCTTGGTGATAGCCATATGCTCCTACATCTTTGCAACTTTCATGTAATTCGTGTTAGCTCGGAGCATTGGTGCTGCTCGCGGAACAGCTCTACATGCATGTTTCAGTTTTCTGCTTCATATTAGACCTGTCTTCTTGGAGAGTTTTGGCCAGGCCTCATTGGACTGCTCCTAGCAGCACCATCTGGCAGCCTTCAGTTCTATCCCTGTTTTTGACATCTTACTCAATGTCTTACTTTGTTGAAATGCCGTAGAGGCCCCATCCATCATCATCTTCTGCACATGGTGTGTGTCTGTCCCAGTAGAATGTGATTAACAATGTATCGTAGCCAACTCCAATCTTCAGTCCCGGAGTAAGAGACATATGGCCTTCAGAAATGGAGTCGATGAGAAGGGTCGCGTGAATACAAAATAAGCCACACTAATGATTGTTAATGGAACAGATTTCAGGAGTGTTTATCATTTTTTTTTAAGTAATTGTACATTTTCGGCAATAAAAACGTGCTTTGTAGGCAACGTAATTAGCAGTAATTAGCGACAGAGGCACGTGTTTGGAATTGAAAGTGTGCTTTCATTTAGTGTAGCGTCTCTAACTTGAAGGCACGTTTTTTGTTTAAAAATATAGAAGCTTCTCCTCAAATCTAGCCATTTGGGGCTTATGGTAATGTACAATGCTGCTCTATGAGAGGTTTATTCGGCCATAAGGCCATTAAAGTACATTCTAACACAAAAGGAAAAGAAAATAATCACTAATGTACATTGTAAACAGAAAACAAAACAATCAGACATGGCGATGCAGCACCCCGCCCCCACACGTCTTAGAATTCCCTTTGGGATTATGGATACATGATCCCTGTAACATATTAGTTGCCTATGGATCTGCTCCCCAATGGGAGTAAATTTGCACCTGTAGGACAGGGTTGTAGTCAATGTTTCCAGAGATGTGCATGATACCAGGGAGGGGGTGAGGACTCATAGAGATCAGGCTGTTTGTTTGTTGGCCACCCTTCCCTTCACTGCCCAGCACACCATTGGCCACCCTCCAGTCCCACAACTCCAACTTCACAAGCTCACTGATGCAAATACCCTCACAGTACAGTCTGAAACAGTTTGCTATGGCTTCTCTGGCCACAGAAGGGCAGCCCCCCGTTGTCCAGAGCCAATGCAGGCATTTATTTGGCAGCGCATCGCTCGGTTTCTGTTGATTGGATGTTGGCACCCCATACAGGAATACTGTGCCTCTCCTTTCTTTCCAGCGATCATTGTTATTGGCCAGGCCCTCTCGGGTTGTAAAACTTGGGGGCATTGCAAATGTTATCATTAGGGCCATTATTCCCCACATTGGTTAAGACTTTGTTGGCTATTGTTGCATGCAAAGGATGGGAACGGGATGGCTTGTTGAGATCACTGGCTAACGGCTGCCATACATGCTGTTCATTGTGATTTCATCGCACAAGTGGAAGTACATGAGGTGTGTAATGGGTTTTGGAGCCCGGGTCGCAATATCGATGGCAGCTATGGGTTGTTCAGTGTTTGTTACGACAGCCAGGTGGTCTGTGATGACATTTGTTTCTGGCTCCTTTGGGTGATTACATAGGGCCGTAGCTTCCTTATGGCCGTAGGTTGGCGCCACCTTGGCTCCACCTCCCTCTCTCTCTTGGGCATCGATCAATGTCAGCGGGAGCCATTTGATGTCCATTAGCTCTGCAAGTACTTGCTGGTAGTCACAAATGCAGTCATGGGCAGAACGGGCCTCATTAGGGTGCTCATCTAAGGTGGAAGAAGAGCTTGGGCCCAGATGATTGGGGACAATTGGCCATGGTATACAGGGCTGGGGGCTTTCCTCATGGCCATCAAGTTCTTGCTCCAGGCCCCCACAATAGCATTAACCCCCTTTTCAAGTGTGCTCCCTCTCACAGATTTGGACCATTGATTCTCTGGCACTATCAGTCTCTGCAAACATGGGGGCCTCCGTCGCCACTGGATTTGAACTTGGCAGATTAGAGTGCACGCCACCATCACAGACAATAGTGGCAGCGTGTAGTCCTGGGGCGCCTTGACAGAGGGCACTGGGGAGTCCTCCTGGACACCGATGTTCGTTATGGATGGCCTGAGGAGTGAGACAGCAGAAAGTATCCCCCCTCCCTCCTGTATTTTAGAGCCAGTGTTAGCAGCAGTTTGCCAGAATGTGATGGGGGATAATGTAGAGGCCAGAGTAGCAATGGCAGCGAAAACTGGTTTATTTGATTAAAATATGAGTGTTGACAAAGGAATTAGCACTGGGGACATCAGTGGCTGCTGGTCTTAAGGGATCCCGGTCAACTGCACATTGGTTACCTGCAGTGGATAGTTCTAGAGTTTGCTGCTTCTTCCTCCTACGTTTTAATCATTTCCTTTGTAGACCCAATCCGTGAGCAGTGCTAGGTTCGGGGTCAGTTGCAGAGCCACAAACAGGGAAAAATGCAGGGGTGACCTCTAGTGTCTTAATAGGCAAGGCTGACGTGATCAGATATGGGCAAGTGTACTGTCGTAGTCAGGTTGTGCTGTGGGGCGTGGTTCACACTCAGTCCAGAGGAGGTGGAGACATGCGACAAAGTGTCATGGGTGTGTGAGCCAGTGCGTGAAAGGCTCAGTGTTCACAGTGATGAATGGTCCTAAAACTCACCATTTGACTTGCCGTTTACCTTCCCTTTAAAGCCCCAGCGAACCCACGTTGGAAAGTTGCAACTTTGGCTGTTTCGGCACGCCTTGCATCAGTCCGTGCAAGTACGATGAAAGGAAGGTCCAATGGGGCTAGGATGGGGGCAGACACCCCCAGTGGGAAGCCAACACCCCACACCTTTTCCTCCCTGTGGGCTTAAATCTTGCAGGGGAAGCTGGGGATTATGTATCAAGCAGATGGTGGGTGGAGCCAACAGCAACAGTAGAGAGCACTCCCCAGTGCCCTCATTATGATGCCAACACCACTCGCCCTTTCCACCCTGCAGGCTTCATCCTCACGGGGGGAGCAAGAGATTTTGTAGCAGGCGAGCAGCAGCAGGTGGGAGGAGCCAACAGAAATGGTAGAGAGCAGTTTCCAGAGCCCCCAGCAGGACGCCAAAACCCCACGCCCTTTCCTCCCTGTGGGTTACAACCTGAGGGCAGTGTTCAGTCGCTCACATGGCTCTGCAAGAGAAGAGAGTGCGGTGTTTTAGTGAGGATAGGATGGCAGGATAGGTCCATAACCAGGAGGAACTGGCGGCTGTGTGTGTTGTCTTGTGTGTGAGAGTTGGCTCGATTCGAGAGGACCCGCTTGCTGTAACGGTATGTGTAGGACTCGGATGTGTGCTAGTGTTTGTGTTGGGTGTTTTGGTCATATGATGTTAGAGTGGGGCTGTAGTCGTGCACACTGGTTAGTTGTATCCATAAGGATGTCCAGAGTTACGGATGACTGTAGGTGCTTGTTTGTATTGTGTTGGTCTTCATATATGTAGTGTCAGTGGATTTTTGGACTAGTGCAAGGGCGTGTTCCTCCAAGGTTACTTTCAGAGTCTCAGTTAGTTGGTTGCATGTGAGGATTAGATCAGTTCTCAGTGTGTCTATGTGTAGTATGGCTAGCTCCTAGTCGTGTATAGTGGAGTGGTTATGCTGGAGGAGCATGGACGGTGGAATTGGTTAGTGCATGGTTAGTTTGACAGTTCCTCTAAAGTGCGTCTTTGGTTGCCGCTTAATGGTATCTTTCTAACTTCTTGGGTGTAGCCTATCGGCCAGCCCCGCCTATTCTCCAAGCATGGAAGGGTTTGGGTGTACCCAGTGTGTTCCTAGATCTTCAGCAGGGATTTGTCGGGGCAGTTGCATTTTGGCCTGTTGTGCGGTTGGCTGCTAAATTGGTGTACAACTGGTGTTATAATAAATCTGAGGAAGTGGTGATCTAACGGACGACCCACGTTATGTGGGTGAGCAATTGTTAGGGTGATGCTTTGATTTAGTGTGTTAGCTCACCAAGCTTTCCTTAGTGCATTAATTGTGAGTGGGGTGTCTTTCCCTGGGTCTGTCTGTTGATTGGGTGGGCTACTCTTCGCTGATCTCTCTAGTCCAACCCTCTAATTCCATAAAATAACTTGTTCCTTCTTGCACTGTGTGTTAAGTGATACATGCCTAAGTTATGTGTTCCACCACATGAACTTTGAACATTTTTAACGCATTTTGGAAACTAACCCCAAATTAAAGCAAGGGCCATGATTTGGAATCAGATAAGTGTCCAGATGGCAAAAAAGCATCACATATTCATACATGAAGGTGTGCATTCTCATTTGCATGAGGGCATTGCACATCCCAATGATGGCAACTCCTATTCCTCAAACTCCACATCTACAAAGGATGTACACAAGCAGTCAGGTTCTAGAAGTGCTCATAGCAAATACAACACTAAAGGTGTGGCACCCTTGCAGTGTGATATACAAGAGGAGGAGGGTGAAGGGACCGTTCTGGGTTACAGTTACAGGCTGCACTCTTCCATGGGCTAGAAGCATCTTGGCTCAGATTCCCAGCCATTGGTATGTCAGTATGGGCACAGTTGCACTACATGAATAAGTGTACACTAGGATGGATGAACCAGATGGGCTGTAAAATATGCCTCTTTGCTTCTGTGTGCTGCATCTGCACTTGGCAAGATGTGTTGCAAACAATGAAGTGCACCCCATGCAACCCGTGTGTACTATGTGAGGTGCACAACAGCACCAGAACAGTGGTCATCCCTCCACTGTCATTCTGTGAACGTTGCATAGATTGATGTAAGTGCTTTAGCTTTATTTGTTTATTTTATTTACACAAAAATGTCAACCTCCACCAAAGCCTTCCTTGCAAGGGCTGATTTAATCAATGTTCATGTGTTGCAGTGCCCACATTTAGTTTATCAAATAGTGCACAAAACATATATTGCTCTGTTCACTTCCTGCACTTGTACTTTCAGGTTTTCTTTCATCCTGCTTACATTTGTTATCTTTTTTACTTATTTGTTTCATTTATTTACAACATTTATATGGCACCTACATCCCAAGTGTTGTACATACTTCAATCCGTATAGAACAAGTAATTGACAAAATAAAAAAAGTATGAACCAAGAAATGAGAGTCATGCCATTGAAAGGTAGACTGTAGGATGACTGTTAAAAGAGCTCAGTTAGAGAAGGAATGAATGTCCAGAGGGAGGGAAAGCCAACTTTTAGAGGTGATAGATGGCAAGAACGTAAACAAGAAGATGCACACGGGGGATGAGGAGCAGAAAGAAGGAACTGGGATGCGTAATGTAGAGGCCTGGCAAGGTGATATCAGGACAGTAAGGGAGATGCATACTCAAGAGTCAGAGTCTGAACACAACTATAAACCAAACAGAGAAAATGCAACTTGAATCTGGGTTTAATCGGAAGCCAGCAAAGTTGAATCAAATGAGTAGAAACGTTCAAAGAATATTGAAGTCCAAACAATAATATAATCGCAGAGTTAAGAACAGAATAAATGGGAGCACAAGGATATGGAGGAAGAAATAGACAATGCACATAGATGATGGATTTTCTTCATATTAAAGAGAAAGAAACAACAAGATTGAACTATAGTAGCAGGAAGTTGGATTTGCAAAGTGAAAGCGGAATGAAAAATACAAATTGTTACAAAAATGAAAATCTGCCAGTAAATTGGGTGGTTAAAAATAAATGGAAGAAAGTGAGGTTATAGAAGAGGATCAAATTAAAAAAGATAATTTTACTTTTCGTAGGATTAAGATATGAAAAAAGCGGGAAGACATCCAATTTGTCACAGCCACAAGACAGGCAGAAAGATGTTGATGAATGGTGTCATCAATCAAAGGAACAGACAGAAAAATGTTGATGTCATTAATGTAAAATGTTGCAGAAAATCATGAGCCGAATTTTCTAGGAAGCCATGCTTCGTTTTTTAATGTCATTGTTACCTCGACCTTACAACCATCCATTTTCAAATTCTGTCATGATCCCTCATCTTTTATGTCTCAACCCCCTTTTTTACTTTTCACATTTACCCCCATTTACATTTTGTCTGTGTTCCTTTCTCTGTACAGATTTGTCCTACTGCCTATTTGCTTGTTCCTTTTGAAAAAATGTGGTGCTCGCCCGACAAGGTTGCCTGAATGGTTTTGGTTATTTTTTGGTGGGAGGGAATTTGAGCATCAACATTTGTGGTTTGAAAATCCTAACATTTTTCATACAGCACTAATCAAAAATAAAGATATCATTGATGTATACCTGTCAAACTAGATTTGATCTCTACTATATGTGCTGTTATTTTTTCTTCATAGGGACTAAAAGGTAGTACTGGCCTACCAGGTGCTGTAGGACCCAAAGGCGACAAGGTAGGTGGGATAATGTCCAATGAAAACCATAGGGATAACAAACAAAGTGAATTTAAGTAACTCTTAAATAAAATAATGTTTTATTTTAGTTAAGAGTTACATTTAATAATAATATAATACGCTATGTGTTGATTCAATATATAACTGGAGGGATGGTTATGTATGTATATAACTCTTTGAATTGCAAAGGAAGTTCACTATTCACTTTTTTTGATAAGCAATTCAGGTTCAGAGAAATTCCTAAGTGAACATTGAAAAAGAGAAGTAGCATTTTACACAGTGTGGTAGTTATATTCTTGATGTTAAATCGAAATCATTGAAGCTTTTCCTTTTTATGATACAAAAACGATTTAAAGAGAAGTCAAATAATTAGAACCTTTATAATCTTTTTTAGAACCCAACATCTTCTCAATAAGCATGTGTGAGCCGTTTCAAGCACTACTTTAACCATGTTTTTCTGAGGTTTGAGTTAGTTGCTTTGATCAGTAATACCCTTGTGTTTACATAAAGTAGATTTTTTAGAAAATCAGACTAATCATCCATACGTATTAGAGAGACATGAGAAAATCCACAAAGCTCTAAATAGGAAAGGGTATTTGTCTAGTTAGAGGGTAGTGCAAGAGTGTGGTGTAATTCGGTTAGAGTAGTTTGACAATGATAATATGGTCTAGCAAGAGTTAGAGAATTATTGTTGTGTTGTAGGGATCTGGGGGATGGGGATTGTGGATTCCTGCACTTTCTGTGGATATATTGGGAGACAGTAAAGTCATATTAGTTCATATAGTAGGGGTCGGGGGCATGCCAAAAACATTATTCGAGACACCACATTTGTATAGCTGGGAAGAAAGCAAACCAACACATTATGGTTCACAAATTTATTTTAAAGTCAGAGAAGAGCACACCAAAGCATTCTTGGCAAACATCATGTTATCAATGTAGGCAGAGAGCAGGGCAAAACATGCTTAGACACATGTCTTTTAAGTAGGTTGGCAGAGAGCAGAGCAAATCACTCTTGTTCATTTCACAAGCAGAGGAGAGCATGAAAAAGCATGCTTAGTCACACATCATTTTGAAGGCCGAGAAGAGCGGCCAAAACGTATGTAAGTGCAGATCATTTTTATAGATGAAAAGAGATCAAAACAAAGCATTCTTAGTCATATTTTAATTGTAGTCACAGGAGAAAGCAAACCAACGTATTCTTAGGTGCACCACATTTTTGTATGTGGGAAGAGTGTGACTGATTGCCATGTGGTATGGGTGTAGGCACACTCACATTTTCTATTTGTATTACATTTAAAAATATGATGTGGGTAATTCAATTCCTGAAAAGGAAATCTGCTGATTAGATTCGCCCTTCATAAGTTTTATGCCAGAAGCAAAGTATGTACCTGTGTCCTGTTGCATCAGGACCTTGATTTGCAGCACCTGCCCTACCAGTGGTACAGAGCAGGTTATGAGCCATACCTGAGTTATGGAGTGGGGGATTATATTCCTGTAATTATTAGAGCCATATCCAATTTGATATCAGAAATGTGTCAGCTCCTGTGAGCCAAACTCACCAGTCGAATGTGATGTGTATTCAGGCCAGACCGGTTGAGCCTTACAGGACAAGAACCTAAATGGCCATGCCTCTTCTTTGATCTCTTTGTGAGGCAGGCAACACCTTCTGCCTGGGACAGCTGCACAGCAGGCAGTTGCCCTGGGCTCAGGTATCAATAGAGCACATGCATTCATAGGGAGAAGCCTCACACCAGGGTGCTGCAGTTCTAAAGGCCTTTGATCCTAGTGAGAAGGAAAATGGGGGATAGGGCAGTCCAAAAGCCCTCAGCCTGAGGTATAGTACACCATCTAAAGCAACCAGTCACATCCTGCACTTCGAATTTCAACCTACATGTGTCTCCACTCATGGCAACATTATCATACGCTTGAAACCCTCTCACTGCAAAGGCGAAACCTGCCCAGTCAGCAATGTGAAAGACTTTGCAGAACCACTTATCCCTCTCATCACCGCTATAATCAATTCCTCTTTCACGTCCTGATCCATCCCACCTATCCTCAAAGAATAATGGGTCTCCCCGCTATTAAAAAAAAAAAAACCTTTCCTCAACTCTTCCATACCCACCAACTACTGACCTATCATGTTAGTCCCTATCACGTTAGTTCTACAACATCTTCAGGAAGAAACTAAAAACTCACCTCTTCAACTGAAACTTTCTATTGCAATATTCTCCCATGTTCTCCCCACCCCCTCTATACTGTAACCAGCATCTAGATGCCCATGCTTTTGATGCGCTTTTCAAATGCCTAAATTAATAATAAAAAAAAAAATAATAAAATAAGGAGCAGTACAAGGAAGGAGAGAGATCTGCCCCTAAACACTTACCGGGCACATTGGGGGTGAACCTTTGCTGTGGACCAGGACATGCCACTCTGCACCAAAATCTCCCAAGGCTGCAAAAGCAGACCCTGAACAGAACCCTCTTGTTCGTGAGTTCCTCTGAGGGGGCATCAAAGCAGCCAGAGGACCAGACACACCAAAGATCCCTGTTATGCCGCAGCAAACCGGTCGCTCCTTGAACAAGGGGGAAGACACTGGTACTGGCTTTTGCGCTCCTCAATGAATCCCAATTTTGGTTGCTCTTCAACCAGCTCCAGGCTACATTGTTCCCTAGCTGCACCCATCACTTGCTAGGCCCGAAGCTACTGCTGAATGCCGGGACCCAACCAGAATCACTTGCAAGTCACACGCCGAAACACCTCACTGTCCTGCACATTGACACACCCAAGATCACCACCTTTGATCACCGTTGTCTGCCAACTCGGACTGCAGGAGCATCATGCATTGACCACAAAAGTGATGGGTGGAAGGTTTCGAAAGAATCTAAACCACTGGCAATTGCTCTGGGCAACCTTCCACACCACCGTTTTTTAGCCCTTCTGCGCCATTGCAAAAGGGGACCAGCCATGTGCAAATCAATCAGCAGCTGCCGCCACCGAAGGTAGCAGCCCAGCCCGAACTGCTAGGCCAGGTCCCCTCTGCACAGAAAACCAAGCAACCCCAGACATGTTTCGGCCTTGTTGGACCTCCTCAGTGAGGTGCAGCCTGGTTCCCTGTGACGCAGCGAGCAAGGGACCCACGTCTGGGCATACCCTCTCTAAATTAATCTCTCTCCGCGGCAGGGGCCTCCCTCTGGAACAGCCTTCCTGCCTCCCTGAAACTTGAGGAGAACCATCTCCGGTTCCGGAAGCACCTCAAAACCTTCCTCTTTGCTTCTGCTTTCTCTCTCCCTCTCCCCTGCTGAACAGCTAATATTCTTCACTGAAACTGCACTGATTCTGCAACTGGACCACTCTTAACGACCTCGGTCCTGGGCCCAGCCACTCTCCACTTGCACTGATGCCCTGGAACCCCTCTGCACTGCGGGACTGTCTCTGTATCCCTACAGCCCCCCCCCCCTTTTCCAGCACTTGTTCTGCACTTACCTTGCACTTGCCACCAGCTGGCCCTATTTATTTATTACTTTACGCCACTTACCTTGTACTGCACTCCCCCCCCCTTCCCCTTGCACTCCCCCCCCCCTTCCCCTTGCACTTTTCCCCCTCCCCCACCCCTGCACTTGCGCGATCTGAATGACACCTGGCCTAGTAGGATCGTTTGTCTGTCTCCCCTTGTTCCTCCCCTCCCTGCCTCGTCGCGCCTTGAAACACCTGTGTATAGGCGCGTTACAAATGCCATATCATATCATATCATATCTCTCACAAGGAGAAACAAACTGACCACAAAAGTGATGGGTGGAAGGTTTCGAATGAATCTAAACCACTGGCAATTGCTCTGGGCAACCTTCCACACCACCGTTTTTTAGCCCGTCTGCGCCATTGCAAAAGGGGACCAGCCATGTGCAAATCAGTCAGCAGCTATATTGCCTCTTGCCAGCAACTAGAAGCACCACTCTGACTGTTCCAACTTCAAAGAGATCCTATGACTGTCATGACCTTTATTACTGAGAGGCCCTCTTTGACTGCACAGAGCAACCACATACACCCCTACTCACTGCTTACTTGTTGCACAGGCTCACACAATCCAATGTGCCTGAACTGAGCCTGATCCACTTGCATCTACGTTTGACATTGGGTTTGTCATCCGTCATCCCACACAAAACTGAAACCAGATACTGTTGACCTCACAAAGAGACTGGCCAGGTCACCTCAACACCTTCTTTTACCCAAAGACATCACTGTTTTTTTGTGGTTGGTCATTTTCTTATCACCCCATATTCACGCTCAGAGTGCTGCTTTCTTGCCTCGATATTGAATCACATTCACACCCCTCCTAAGAGCATAGCCTTCCTTCAGCCCAAGTTACCACAAAAGGCAAAGGAGGTATATTTCTTAACTGTGCCTGTTTTACCTTTATGATTGCCTTGGCTCTTGGTTTGTAGGGGTGTGAGAGTTGAGAGGACATTTTTACCATACTCATCCTTGTACTCCTGGAGAGCAGAATCCAATTTGTCACACAGAGAGCATGCTAAATATTCTTAATTTC
Source organism: Ambystoma mexicanum (assembly GCF_040938575.1). NCBI lineage: Eukaryota > Metazoa > Chordata > Amphibia > Caudata > Ambystomatidae > Ambystoma > Ambystoma mexicanum. Next base: position 1,181,590,438 of record NC_090933.1, on the reverse strand, counting down.
ACCTTCATTTTTATAGACCGAGGAAAGAGCATGCCAAAACATTCTTGAGCAGATGTCTTTTTTGTAGGTTGGAAGAGAGCAAACCAAAGAATTTTTAGCCATGCATATCTTTTTTTTAGGTGGAAAGGGAATCCGCAATAGCATTGCTGGTCCAACATCATTTTATAGGCAGAAGGGACCATGCTAAATCATTCTTAGACACACACCATTTGTGTATGTAGAAAGGGAGCATAGCAAATCATTCTTTATCACACATTCATGTTATGGATGGAGGAGGAGACACGTCAAAGTACTATTAGGTGCATTTAATTTGGTATTTGGGCAGAGAGACTCCCAAACCATTCATAGGATCACATCAATACAATTGGTTGCAGTACAGTACCCAAACGGTGTAGGAGATGGGGTTGGGACTGGAGGAAGAATGTATCTGGAGGGTATTTCCCACCTGCTACAGTGGTGGGGGCATGAGTTGGAGATGCCCCGATAGTATGTGGCTCTGTGTGTTTGTGATGGACATCAAGTCATGGCCACCTATCTCTTCCTCATCTTTACGATTTTCTTCATGAGCGTTGGCACGAAATATAATTGTGCATGCGTCATTGCCAAATCTACAATTAATGATGTAGCAGGAATTTCAGGATGAGGGAGTTGTGCCCTCACCCTTCAAATCACAAAAGATAGAACAAATGACATATAAACAAGAGGAAGTAAGCAATAAACAGATGATGGACAAGAGAGCATATCTGCAGATTCTCCAGATCTGATTCCCTTACATTCTGGAAACAAAGAGGAATATGCCAAGGATTATGCCCATTTTCCTTGTTCGAGATTGAGACTAGGACATCTCTTCTTTGATGATACCACAGACACCGAGAGAGATAATGAGGCAGAGCAAGAGGGTTCAAGCATTGACAAAGCCATTGATGTATCAAGTTCAATCACTGTGCACAGGAAGCAGGATTCAGACACCTCCCAGCCCCCATGTGTCAGTGTACAACGCACAGCCTTACCAAAGATGGACAGAAAAAACACATGGTGGTGGTTGTTGATCTTTGAGGACAATGATTTCTAGTTCACCATCACCTCTATCAGCATAATCCATACGGTATGCACAAATAAGACCACAAGAAGGGATAGAAAAGGTTAGGGCCTGTCTGAGCTCCTAAGAAATCTTGTGTTATTTCACAACTGAAAAGCAGCATACACATACTGCCACCAGCCACATATGCCAAAAAAGTGTTGTACAAGGGAAGATGGCAAGCATTTTGTGCCCCCTCTTCCATGTGGGCCGGCAAGAGACAGCATCATTGAAATGTTTGGCTAAAGAAAAAGGCAAACGTTCAGCCTCCCATTCGGCTACTACAGGCAATGACCACTTTAATACCAGCATCCGGTATCATTACATCAGAGAATGCACAGCTTCCCAGAAGCCCTTTGAAACACATTGGCTGGCAACTGGACCTTCGAAATGCAGACATCGTATTTCCCCTTCAGTACATCGGCCCATGGTCCTGGGGCTTTTTAGTGTTTTAAGAATAACAAAGAAAACCTTGCTGTACAGGTAGCAATTGATTTACTGTCCTACTGAGTTACATGGTAAACTAAGATTCGAGAAGGCTCTTCAGCCTTATTTATCCCAAGTAGAAGCATGTTCTAGAAGCAGTGCGAATGAGAAAGACAGCTGTGAAAGAAAAATGAGAAAGAAACATTCTGAGGGTAAGAAGGCCCTCCTTACAATGGGCATAGCCAACAACTGGAGAAGCCGACGTAACACCTAAACTGTAGCAATGGTGGACAATATTCGTGTTTTACTGCAGCATTTTGAAGAGGCCACCCAGCAGGTAGGATTGTATGGTCACTCATTGATTTTCTGCTACTGGTGTATATGTTGGTATTAGAAATATCCATGACAATAAATAAACATGACATGTTCACAATGCAGAACCATGGCAATTGGCCATGGCGATTCTCTGAACCGTCTGTCAGGATTTGCACGAAGGGGAACATGGAGCAACTCCTGGCATATCTCCTTGACTCACGGTTCACACTCAAAGTGGCAACATTTATTTAAAAGTTCGTGAGACTGAGAATGAGGACAGTAGAGGGGTTTGTCATTGGCACCATATGCAGCGGTGCCCTAACGAGACATCTAAAAGGCTGAATAGAATATGAGGCGTGAGACCAATACAGAGGGCAGTAGCCCATGACGCTATACCTCTGGTGCAAAATAGGTTATCAAACTGTGCATGATCGTTATCATCAGCTTATGGCACTACTTGAGGGGGCACTGCAATGAGCCTTTGGACAGTGGAAAAGCAGAACAGGCTGCGGGACACACTAGTTATGCAGTCTTGCTTGCTGCATGCATTGGGGTCCTGAAAATTCAGGAGGCCCACTGCAGAACGTATGGTTGATCTCTATGTTCTAGACAGATGTCAACTGGGTAGTGATGACGAGTAACTGCAATTCTGTCAGTTGCCTTTGTGGCCATCTGCCATTTGGCTTTAGAAACTCTAATCTGACACAAGTCTAGAATACAGCCTGAATGGGTGTTTATCACAGCTGGGGTCATTGTCTCAGATCACATGAGACACATGCAGTACGTACATGTGAGAGAGAATACTTTCATAAAATGCATAAGAATCTTATCCCTAACCACTATGGTGGGTTCATTTTCCAGGAAGACAAAGACATGTGAGACCAAGGACAGAATTATCAGATTATGCACATTCAAATTCCTTAATTTAAAATTGAATTTTCCCTTCCTTTAATTGTTTGGTTTCTCATCCATTTAAATACTTGTTTTTTTTTAGTTTCCTCTTCCTTTAAAGTTTTTTCCTTAAGTTTTTCCTTGAGTTAAAGTTCAGATAATCTTACTTTTTCCACATGATTCCTGGCTTCTTCCTAATCAAGTCTGTTTAACACTAACATTATACTCAGTGCAGGTCTGCCTCAAGGACAAACCCGCATTGAGATTCCTGTGTTCAGATTCACCCCCTAAAACTTCAGGGCTCATTGCAACCCAAAGGTTCGAGCTCCCTGGTAGTTCTGCCTCAGTCCATTTGGCTGCCCCTAGAAATGGTGGCCAGTTCCTGGCTTCTTCTTTATTTACTCCGGTTAACTATGGAATTGTATTCTCTTGCATCTATGCCTCAATATATTCAGCTCCACCTTCCAGCAGAGTTGTGACTTATCACTACACTCTCAAACTAGTGGTTCTGCCTCAATGTATTTGGCTCCACCTACAAGCTCAACCACTCATTCTTTTTTTGCAACCTTTTTTTCTGGACTGTCTCAGTTCACAATGGATATATTTTTTGTTACCCTCTTGACAAGTCATCTAAATGAGTGTAGGGTGGTGATGTACCAAAACATGGTATAATCCCTTGCCGTGGCACCCCCTAATTTACAATTGTGCTGGCAAGCAGGATATATATGCCTGCATGCCTCATTATTCTGTCTCTAATCCCATGCCCAACGCGTACCACGCCCTGAACTCCACCAACAGAACTCGTTGTTGGCAGATATCAGATCCATAATAATAATAATAATAATAATAACAGGCAGACACTATGCTAGTGGGGGTAAAGTCATGGCCCGGATCATCTCTGGTGCCACTGGTTCGGGTTGTGCTGGGCCAGACCCTGGGGTCAGAAGGCATTCCTCCTGGCTGAAAGTTAGGGGGCATCAACGTCATTTCCTGTGTGCTTCCTCATTGCCAATCACGCCAGTCATCCATCTCCATCAATACTCGAGTAGGGTGCTGTATTAGCAGGGTCTGTAGCACAGTATGTGTGCCCCTCATGACATTGTAAGTGACATGTGTTGCAGTGCTTGCTCATCATAGGGGTGCCCAAGATGCTCTTTCCAGCCCCCTAGACAGTTTAATTCTCTGCTAAGCTGAAGTATGCACACTCAAGCCAATACTGACAGGCATGTCATTGCTGGGATGACTTTAGATATGCCCTCATCTGACCTCGGCCTTCATTTCTCACTGCTCCTGAGGAGTCCAAGGTGTATTCACTCAACATTCCTCCTCCTGATCTGGCAGTGGATTCAGTTTCTTTTTTTTTCTTCTTTTTTTCTCAAAAAAGGAATAAACACATACAATCTTCATTGGTGACCTCCGGTTATTATAAACATACACACTGTGGTGTTAAGTATCAAAAATACATTGTTTATTTAATTGATCATTAAACATTTAATACACAACAATTTTTGTTGTTCACATACAAATATTTTTCCTAAAATATGGTTGCATTGTACACACAAAAGTTTATTTTTCTTGCAATTGTTTATTAAATGTTTAACGATCAATTAAATAACAATTGTATTTTTGATACTTAACACCACAGTGTGTATGTTTATAATAACCAGAGGTCACCAATAATGATTAGGAAATGTATGTGTTTGATTCCTTTTTTGATAAAAATGTACTAAGTCAGTCCCTAGACATTGGAATCAATAGGTTTACACAACTGAACCTGTGTTGTTAGGGATTATTTTTTGCTTTACATATATTGGAATTAGAGTGGATTCAGTGTCTTCGTCCTGTGCTATCCACTAGGAATAATCTCTTGCTCCTCCCTCTGGTGCTCTCCAGTCTCATGCTGCACCACCACCTTCTTCCTTCTTCTACTGTGACTTCTCAACATCCTCCCACTGCACATCTGTGGACAACACTACTGGTGATGCTGGGGTATCACCAACTTCAAGGTTAAACTAGTGATCTACACGCATCAGGACATTCTGCAATGACTCTCTGACAAACACAACCTCCTCAGGATTGCTGGTAGCCTTTACCTCTATCAATGTCACATCCAACATAGCCAATGTCTTCTCCACCATAGACATGGTTGCCACACACTCAGCCACTGTTGCGTTCTGCTTACACTCCATCCCCCCTATCTGGCTGTCGCTGACTACCTCTAACATGGAGGTTGAGGTGCAGTCAAGCTCCTTTTTCTTTCCACCCACTATTCCCTCTACAATAAACAACAGTTTTCTGTGGTTGGTTAAAGTGGCTATCAATGCAATGAATACACAGTGACAAGGACAAACAAGTGGATCCATGCAAGACTCACACAAACGGAACGGATAGACACGAAACAAAACAATAATGAAAAGGAAGGTGACTGAGCACAGGAAGACTTCTCGGGTACAAACAAAACAAACACAGGAAAGGAAAGTTGTCAGTCAACATTTTTAAATGTTGGGTGACTCAAAAAGAAAACATAATAGGAAAAGAACAGCATGACTTTTTTGGGGAATGTTTAAACATGTTTTGTGTGACACAAAGCAAAGGAAAAAGGATCAATGAAAAATACAACAGGAACTATGTTTGTCTCTGTAAAATGTTTTGTACAGGTTTAACAGTGAAAAATACAAGTTAAGATTAGGGACCTAACAAATACACACACACGGATAAAAGATATATAATGTATCAGAAAATACCAAAGAAAGGCAAACATACTCCTTCAAATCTGCTCCAAAACTCTCCTAAACTCTCAAAAACTCTCCTAGACTTGCTAAAAGCATTCCAAAACTCCTTCAACCCACCACCCAATTGTGATCCTGCATGTACTCCTCTCTCCTCAGTCAATCGCACCCACAAAGTCAGCAGGAAGTGAACATGATCTTTTATAGGTCCTTGAATGCTGGATGCCTGGAGTCCCTGGATTGGCTGGCCAAAGCTCTATATCGAGGTTCAAGCTTCCTGGTTGTTATTCTGGACTCATACTCCACATACAGACCCAAGGCTAAGTTGGACCCACATGAAATTCCACTGGAATGCCATGGGGTTGCAGAAAAAGAACTTGTCTTTTCTTTGAACCCTCAAACATGCAATTGTTTTCTTGCTGCACAAAAATCCACATGCTGACCGAGAGAAACTTATCAATTAACAAAGGTTCTCAGGACTGTCATTAAAGCCTGCTCACTGCACTTTGCACATTATTTCATGGCATTGACAATGTGTGTATGTTGTTGGAAGTTTTAAAAAGTGCAAAATGTACTAGTGTTGGTGTCATTGCGTTAATAGGAAACATTGAGACTTGCAACCATGGTTCTCTCCATTCAGAAAAACTGGAACCACCTTGATGAACATGAGGGCGGAACTCGTTGTTGGCAGATATCGGATCCATATGTAAACTCACAGGCACCATTGCTATTAAAAACGATGGGCATGTTATGGATCAGACAGGAACCGGAAATGTAACCAAAATTGAGAAGCAGACGTGAACCTAAAGGACAATAAACTGGTTGTGGTCCAGCCAAAATAAACATTGAAAGCCAGACTACGGATAACACTTGAGAAACAGAGGAGATATAAAAAAAATGAAATCCTAAACTAAAATTTACTTGGAGAGCTTAAAGATAGAATGATGATTGTGGGACACAAGGTCTAATCCATTCTCTCATGTCCCTTCAAGGATTGGGAAGCATGGAAGTGGTAGTGTTTGTTCGGGGTTCAACATTTTGGACATTGAGCATGCTAGGAACTTGTCCTTTGATACAAGAAGTAATTAAGAACAACAGATGCTGGACAGTTAGCACAACGTATCAGTTATCACACGCATTCCCACTCCCATCTAGGATACTCCAGTGTCATAAAACATGCCCTTAATCCCAGTCGCACTCCCTTCAGAGACAAAGTTAAACCCAACAATTACAGCTCAATTTGAAAACATTGAACAATATGTCAAAATAATTGTTATAATAAGTGCCCAGAGGCGCTGTTTAGAAATGAGTTCCGTTTGCCTTTTGTTTTTGTTGATTGTCAAGCACTACTCTATCTTAATACAAATGTAAATATTCCATACTTTGCTTACTATGTAATAATCTTGTTTTTATTCTGAAAATGTGTCTTTCCTGAATCTATTCGCTTTCTCTGTCATAAATCGGTTGATTTTAAATACAAAAGTTTGATTTTTTTTTAAAACATGTTTTTTGTTTTTATTTCAGGGTGAAATAGGAGTTGCTGGGCCACCAGGAATACCAGGCAATGTTGTAAGGATATTGGAGGTGTATGCGTGTATACAGTGTGATGCTGCAATTGATATTCGTTAATTGTGCATAGTTTAATGACATGGAATCATTACAGAATAATAAATCACAAATGTCAATAGAAACAATGTCTGAAAAAGAAAAATCTGCATTGGGTTACAGATTTACTGTATGTAACTATCCTTTTATAATATACAACTGTTGTAGGGGTATTGATCATTCGCATAGCTATGATACCTATTTTAATTTATATGTACTTTTTATCTTTTGTAGGTTCAAACAGAAGGTCTGAAAGGGGAACAAGTAAGAAGAGATTGCCAAATACTTTCTGGAAAAAAACAGTGCAGTTGCTGTAGCATTGTATCATTACAACTCTAGATTAAGAAGTATGAAACATTAGTACATATGTTGTGGAATCTGGAGAAAAAAACAGCCACTTTGGAATATATTTTGGCATGTCTGCAAAGGTGTCTGATGTGACACTCAAATATCAATTCTAATAATAAATCCCACGGGAATAAAAAGAGAAATGGCATGCGACAAAACAGAGAGAGTAGACCACTGGCTCAGATGTATCCATCCCAAATAGTTGCCCTGATAATGTATCATCCAGTAAACTCATTCAAGTTTCAACATAAAATAGAGTTTATTCATGTACTCAGACTAATTGTCAAAGGACAATTGACATCAATGTTCAGTGAACTGGGCGAGTTTGAATAAGTGGTGGATTTGATTGCATTAGATATGCAAGGCCAGATTTCAGGGCACTGTTTTATGTACCAGGCATCACAGTACAAAAAGCATTGCACGATTGCACAATTAGTATTTGGTAATTTTCTTCACTGGTAAAAATACCACCCACTGCAGAGAAATGCGAAATGTTGCGCAGCTGTAAATTCCACTACATATTAAATACATGCAGGTTATAATTGATGCCTCAGTTGCATCAACATCGGTCATTCCTCAAATAGCAATAAATAAACCTCCAAAGTGTTATGATCACAGACATGTTGATCTGCTCTGAGCTAATGGTGACAACCAATGTAAATTAGAAACAACTGAAAACAACGTTGATGTAGGTTTGGTGTGGTCACCCTACCCTCAGATAAGAACAGATTTGGTGTATGTTTAAGATCAACTTTACACATTTGGCCCTCAGTGGTATTTATTTAGCCTCTGTGAGTTATACATACATCATGGAAAGCTATTTCAGCCTTACACTCACTAACATGAGTTACTACTGTAGCATTTGCCATGAGTGGTAATGCTATGCTACTCTTCAATAATATGCAAACACGTGACTACTTAGTTCAGTACTCGGGGCAGTTACATGTTTGACCGAGTGGTCGTTTATTGTATGTGATCAAAGTTTAGTCCGCAGGGAGACTTAGCAGTTTTAAAAATAGTGTATTTCTAAATAATATGTTGTATTCAAATATTCTAAGCACCAATACACTCTTTCTGAATAGCTCAGTACTGATGGAAGAGCAGGAGCTAGGGCCATTGCTCACAATGATAACAGAATGAAGGAAAAGGGTCGTGACATATAAGCAATTGTCTATTGATAGCAAAGACATTTTAGATTCTTTAGGGAACTATACATCTGTGAAAATAATGACGAGGTGTATATTTGACACGCCATGTTTCTCTACTAAGTATGTGAACATGAGGGGTCTTGGAATACATGTTGTGGATATCGCTTAACAGCTCAGATTAGGCAGGATGACTAAAAATCTCAAAGCTCAATGAAACGTTCTTAAATTAATGAATCAAAGAATGTGTGGGGCTTATGAAGTTGCACATAGAGGATTCACGGTAAAGTAATTCATGTTCATTCGAAAATGTCACCAAAAAATGCAAGCATAACATCCAAAATTGCAAAATATGGGCCTCCCATGGGCTATCACCACAGGCTTCTATTACAATCACAGGACCACACAAATAGCTACTAACCTCAACACTCTATACGCTAGACATTATACATACATGTCTCCAAATATGTATCCACCCCTCTGTCTCTAGAACACATCAGTGATAAATGTCCCACTCCAACTATAATGATGTAATTGAATTAAGCATTCAAAGCCATTCAAGCTTCCTGTAATATTGAGAAGCTCCAAGTTGCCTCAGACTGAGATTGTGACTGAGGGTGATGGCTACCACAAACAAGCATCAGCAATGCAAACACTTAGGCTTTTTGTGTACGCATGGCAAAGGAACTTGTCAGGCAATGCCATAGTGGTATTGACTGCCTATTGATGGTACAAGGTGCAAAATGGTGCAAGTACCTACACATCGAATAGAAGTGCCTGGAAATTGCACAATACTTGTCCACATACCCAAACTGTTGGCTTTGTTTTTAATAGGACTTCAGTGAAGGACACACAGGGTGGGTGAAGGCAGATGTGGTTGTCATTTCTATTACACCAGTAGTGGGTTTACATCGCTTCCCAAACCCCTGTTGGCAAGATTAATTCTTGCGATTCTGCCTAAATTTGCTAACTACAGGTGAAGTCCTGGAAGCCTGGGCCAAATGCCAGAGAGAGTAAGGTCGCTGTTCATTTCACAGTGATTCAGTAATGGCAAACTCTAAAGCATATTTTAATCACCTGGCCAGTATTGCAAGAACAGCAGGTATTCTATCTATAACGCTTTGTCAATAATGACGTTGGGTTGAATGTGGAAGACTTCTGGGAGCGTCAATCCTCGGGTCACGAAACATTTGTAACCTTTGACGTTCTAAGAATGGAGAACTGTCTTGGTTTGTTTCCTACATTATACATTTGAAAAGGAAAGTGAACACTGTTACTATAAACTCAGTATTGAGTTGATGTTTCGAGCTCAGGGATGGTTTATGTAAATGTATAGTATTCCTTGTGTCTCTTTACATTGATTTACAATGTTCATATGTGATTAGTCATATTTTTGACAGTACCAAAATATTAATAATACAAACAAACACATATTTTAACTCTGTTGAACCCTTTGATTATTTAATAAGATGTACTTCAGAGCAGTACTTTAAAAACCTATACCTAATACTATTTTCAAATGTTGGAAGTGCGGCTAAATATCAAAAGATATTTCTAATATTCCAGTGATAAAAATATCCCCCCTCTGGGGAAATCCTTCATTTCTTGATGCTTTTGCCCCAAATCTATCTATGAAAGGACCACACTATTACAGGTCCGTGTCAGGTAATTGAGTTTGTGGGGTATATTTGTACACACTTACACTCCCCCACCACCCTGCCTCTGATTTTGGCATTGGAGAACCGTGTCAAAAAAGTGGTGGTAACAGAATTATCACCACATCACCAGTGTTTTCACCCACACTATTGGGCATGTAAAGAAGCCCACTGCGTGTTCAGATGTTTTCATTAAGTCATCCCAATCACATGACAATGTAACATATACTGCATAAGAGAAGAAACATGTATCCCAAAGTCAGTCCAGGGTTAAGATAATGTGCCATTAACACAAGAATGTGTGAAGGATAGCAATACAATGTAGGTCATCCAAAAAGTGCAGTTTGTTGCCTTTTAATACTGCATCTATGTTACTTTTGTTAGGTCAACTCTATGTTTTTGTCAGCCATCTTTCAAAACCACATAGGTCTCCTCAGATGAAGATGAACAGACTTCTCTGGGATTATGATATCCTCATTCAACCAGGATTGGGTGTAATGCTTCCAATCAAAAGAGTTCCATTTTTGGCACTCTGCCAGAAACCGCCAAATTCCTCTCGCGGCAGAAGCGCATCATCTATGGCATGATTAAGGTGGAGCAGTTGACTATTGCTAGATTGTGACTCAAGGAATCCCCCTAGAACACGCAAATTAGAAACATGAGCTCTTAAGGGAAGTTGATAGAGAAACAACTGAAGTTGGTTAGAAAGCTATTTTGGGATATTATTGGGAACAATGTTTATTCTGATAAACTCCCTGGGACGTCGCCACCGTGTTTTGATATCAAAGAATACAGTTGGGATTAGCAGCTCACTTTGCGACGACTGATACCAATAACAAGCCCAGGTTTCTTTGTTTCTGACCTAGATCTGTGGACCCAAATCAGTCGGGCTTTCACATGGCAGTGGCCAAGGGATGGCGGGCTCTATGAGGACATGGCAGTGGCCAAGGGATGGCGGGCTCTATGAGGACATGGCAGTGGCCAAGGGATGGCGGGCTCTATGAGGACATGGCAGTGGCCAAGGGATGGCGGGCTCTATGAGGACATGGCAGTGGCCAAGGGATGACGGGCTCTATGAGGACATGGCAGTGGCCAAGGGATGGCGGGCTCTATGAGGACATGGCAGTGGCCAAGGGATGGCGGGCTCTATGAGGACATGGCAGTGGCCAAGGGATGACGGGCTCTATGAGGACATGGCAGTGGCCAAGGGATGGCGGGCTCTATGAGGACATGGCAGTGGCCAAGGGATGGCGGGCTCTATGAGGACATGGCAGTGGCCAAGGGATGGCGGGCTCTATGAGGATCCGCTCTGTTTTCAATAGACCGTCAACGCATGCTATCGTGTTCCATCATCTCACACACAGAACATGTTTAGCCTTCTCGATTTAGATTGATTGATAGGATATGCCATTTTATGATACTTGCACTAGGGTTTGTGATGGTGACAATGTGTCGTCTACGTCTAGATTATTGTCCCATCTGGCACCGGTACGGTGGTGAATGCAAGACATCATACATGAGTGGCTGGAAAGATATTAGGACAATGGGATGAAAACCCACATTTCTTTCATTTAAAAATATAAACATACTAAGCATGGAAATCTTCTGCATGTCAGAGGTCAAAACAACATTCTGACAGCACCATGGTCAGATTACATCTCTAGCCACCATCCATGGCTGCATCTAATGCTACAGAGGCACCACATCTAGTTTACACATTGCCCCAAGGCATCCGTGCTGAATTCTGTAATGCACCATGCATCGTTTGCACTAACACTAGCATGCATCAGATTGAGTATCAAAAATACAGTGGCACGAAAGATGCACTTCTCTGTCCCCCAGGTAAAATATGCACTTTACCTGACCCTCATGTAAAAGATGCACTTCTGTGTCCCTCAGGTAAAAGATGCACTTCTGTGTCCCTCAGGTAAAAGATGCACTTCTCTGTCCCTCAGGTAAAAGATGCACTTTACCAGTTCCTCAGGTAAAAGATGCACTTTACCTGTCCCTCAGGTAAAAGATGCACTTTTCTGTCTCTGCGGTAAAAGATGCACTTTACCTGACCCTCATGTAAAAGATGCACTTCTGTGTCCCTCAGGTAAAAGATGCACTTCTCTGTCCCTAAGGTAAAAAATGCACTTTACCAGTTCCTCAGGTAAAAGATGCACTTTTCTGTCCCTGCGGTAAAAGATGCACTGTACCTGCCCCTCAGGTAAAAGATGCACTTCTGTGTCCCTCAGGTAAAAGATTCACTTCTCTGTCCCTCAGGTAAAAGATGCACTTTACCAGTTCCTCAGGTAAAAGATGCACTTTACCTGTCCCTCAGGTAAAAGATGCACTTTTCTGTCCCTGCGGTAAAAGATACACTGTACCTGTCCCTCAGGTAAAAGATGCACTTTTCTGTCCCTGCGGTAAAAGATGCGCTTTACCTGTCCCTCAGGTAAAAGATGCACTTTTCTGTCCCCACAATAAAAAGGATCAAAGCAGGAGGCACAAGCTTCCTTCACCCTGCTCCTAAGCTATGGAATACTTTACCGAACACCCTCAGGGCTGAGACCTCACACATATCTTTTTGGAAACCCCTAAAATGTATGCTATCAACTAATCCTACACCTGCTCACTACAATCTTCAGCCCCGGACACGCACTCCACGGACCCTCTCCATTTCACCTTGCTACAACATCTGCTCCTTTTAGTTGCCCCCTCTCCTGACATTATTTTCACTAACTTTTACCTTACTGGTATGAGGTTCACTGTAACCAAGAACCACAGTCAGGCTGTTTCCCTGTTTCCCCTGCTCCTTGACATGTTTTGTTCTCTACTTGTAACTAAGCATGCTTGCTTGTACCAGTGCCACGATGCCCCAGGACTGTTTTGGGCGCTTTATAAATGTAGAAAATAAATAAACAAATAAATACATAAATAAATAAATAACATGAGCCACACAGTACACATTACAAGAACCCATCCTTCCATCCATGCACACAGGTTTCTTTCTAGACTCCCTCATAAGCCAAACATGCTCCAAGGCCAGTGTTGCAATGGATGTGACTTACACATATTACAATATTTCAGAACATAGCGTAGGTGTCCATCAGAGACGGTCATTTTTAACTTGATATTGTATGGATTGGGTGTGAGTTTGGATCTTTCTGCAGGCTGCGAGTTTTCAGGTCACCACGTGTTACATGTGCCAGCAGTGATATAGCAATACCCGCATCACCAGGGCACGATACATGAAAAGGTGCTTCCCTTCAGGAAGGGGATTAGAACACCGGCCTTTCACATTGCCGCTTCCTGATAAAAACCTGCTAAGGTCCTCTAAACTCTTCTCCACTTTCATGTGGGTGTGCTGTACCAACATTTCATCAAACAATTTAAAACTTGAAATGGAACCACCTCAGGCAGGAAATCAAAAAGCAATCTTTTGGAAAGAAGGTTTGAAAAAATGATGTTCTGTATGTTAAATATGCTGCCAGATTTTGTTGACGTCAATAAAAAAAGAAAAATTGAATTTGAAGTGGTATCAAAAAAAAGTGTAGAGAATGAGTCACTCTCTCAACAAAGCCAAGAAAGTTACTGTATGCGTCTGAGTTGGAAAACAAATATTATTCCCGTTCCAGGGGTCGGCTACGTGAATAACACCTTTCCAATAAGTTGCCCTAATTATGGGAACAGTCATATATAGCTAAGTGTGGTAACATTAGCACATGTTCTAACATTTGAGCAAATGCACTTAGCACCAGTTGTATTGCATAGGTGATGCAGAACAAAACAGAGAGCCTCATTACAAGTTTGCTGGTATACCAGCGGTGCACGGCCGGAATACCGGAGAACGGAATGTTCGTAACCGGCCTTTGGTCTGTTGGAATTACCAGCCGATTACAAGTGCCGGTAAGGGCAGTAAATCCCCTTTCTACTGAGCCCCATAGGACTGGATTTTGCCACCATTACCGGCCGTGCCGGCAATAAAGTCCATTTTCTGCTGGTAGGAGGGCAGATTTACCTCCAGCTCTTATCTGGAGGTAAATCAATAACCCCTATTGGGAAAGTCGTAGTTAGACAGACCTGTAAAATTGATGGTAAATATTATTAGCGGCACTTTTACCGTGTACTGGCCAACTGGGAATGAGGCCCAAAGTGTTGCCCATATCTGAAAGATGAAAAAAACAAAAAAAACATTTGCTTTCGGGCAACAATTATTCAAACTTTGTTTTTACTATTTTTTTGGGGTAACATAAAAGGAAATGAGGTCACTGTTTTTCTTTTTATGCTACACAAGAAACATACCATAACAAAACAAACAGTATGACCCCTTTTTACCTCAGTGAAAACATCTTTAGATAATAAGATTTGGGGCAGACCCTTTTTTGCTCCATTCCCTATTACGGAAGTAGCACAATCGCTGTCAAATGAATTTGCTCCATTTCTGTTGTATGACAACATGTATGTATTCTTTCCACTGACCTGATCATCTCTCGCACTTTGCCTTTTCGCTCAGAATCTGTGCAGAGAGTACCGGGCAGATGCACAGAACGGTCAGCGATGGCAGTGAAAGGTTGCCCCTCGAGCCTTAACACTACACCCACCACCCAAATAGAATCCTTGACACTTGTCTTCGAGGTAATCTGTATGGGTTCCTGGAGACCGCTGTGAAACAGGGGTGCAGGGGATCAAAATGCAAATACAAGTGAAATTGTAATTTAACACACACAAACACACAAAGGAACACTCACACAATTGTGAACGCTAACACACAGTATTGTTGTTGTTTCTTATAGGGAATACCTGGCCCTAGGGGCCCTCAAGGACCCATTGGACTACCGGGGACTCCGGTAAGTATTTGATTATGTTTCTTTAGTTAAGGCACTTGCTGTACTGCACACCTATAATCATGACGAGCAGCATCATGTGTAGAGAGTAGAGAGTTGTTTATTGTAGTAAAAGCACCTCAACCCTGATGTGTTGCACATAGAGCAGTATTTTACATGTAATCTCTTGAGACCGTATTACATGAGCAAGAATGCAACAGGGAGCCTGGCAGAACCAATCACACCCAGCAGTGTTATCTGTACATATTTAGATTAAGCACATTTATAATGTTAGATACAGTGGGATACAATGATATTTCTGAAATACATGGTTTTTGAAAATCTGCTCACATGTATTTACTTTATAACATATGGAAAAACAGTCAAGTCTTAAGATGTTCATGGAGTATGATAACCCCAAAAAGCACATCTCTTAATATTCTTGTGATGGTAACTCGCCCCATATTCTACTAAACTATTGTCACATCCCTTGGGCAATCAATTCTAATGCCGTTATTAAAAATATAGATATGAAAACACAGAAAGACACACACACACACACACACATACACAATGTCAGCACGCAGCTCAGCACACTCATCCATATCCTTACTCAGACAACCTACACTCCTGCACCACTAACACTGTAGTTCAAAAACCTAAATTCTCCAGACCTTAGCACCCACACAGGAACTCATCACCAACAAGTACAACATCTGAAGATAAGAAATATTATTGCGGCACTCCGACAAATAGGAACACTTATTTACTTTACGAGTCCCAAGTTAAGAAGGCAGTATACTCATCATCACAACCAGCACAAGATGTGCCATAACAACCATCATGGAAGCATTCAAAAAGATTAGAGTGATCTTCCAAGCTATGAAGAAACATGTCATCCCCTTACCAGAACCTGCAATCCAGCAATCCAATGAAAAATGCAACACCATCAACAACTCATTCACATAGAAGATAGACCAGAATGGGCAAAACATTGACAGCTCACTTCAGACATTCCACTCAAACCAGCCAGTGACATATCAAGAAAGGAGGCAGAACAACTACTCCAGAAGATCTGACCAATGCTCTTAAAGCCCTCAAACCCTTCACCTACAAAGTCATCATCCTTCCCTTCATAAGTGAAGGAATTACAGCACTTCTCAATGTCATCAACACATCTGTCAGGAGCGGCACCTACCCAGATGCACTGACAATGGGGCAAGTCCTCCCAATGCTAAGGAAACCCACATTTAGTTTGCATCTCCCCTTTGTTGGCAAAATGATTGAGAACATTGTTACCATTCAATTTCATGAACGTATCACTCAGAACTACCTTTTACAGAACTACACATCTGTATTCTGCCCATAATGCCTTAGGAGTAATGAGTCAACATCCACTGTTTCAATAACCAACATCACACCGACTGTGTACAAATGTGTGGATCTTGTTTTTTGTTTCATGTGTCTAGCCTTTTTTCTTTTGGTTATCAGATCTGGTAGTATTTATATAGTATACATTAACCCTTACGCATATGATTGCATCATCCATCCAGTTTCAGGTGGCTATATGTCTTTTCTGGTCCAATGATGTTTCCCAATCATGTCAATTGACTTGTCTATGAATCTGTGGATTTCCCCTTGTATTAAAATTGAATGTCCTACTCTGACCTCCACAAATAGACCTGTTTAGGCTCTTGACGTAGTGCTAGAGTTTCCTAGTTACATATTATATCCACAAATATTGAGACAGGTGGGTGTATGAAATCTAACTCCAAGCACAGCATGACTTGTATTACTCTTTGGTATCACCTGTTCTACCAATGAGCTGCTTAGAAACATTTGCATGGGAGGAGATACAGATAGGCTACCAGTTGATAAAGTCATCAGAGGAGTTAACTAGAATCCAACCCATGCAGCCCTCTACAAATATGATTTTTTAGGCATGTCCTTTACTTTCTAAAGTTCCTTATGACAAATGTATAAGTGACGTGAGTC
Organism: Ambystoma mexicanum; assembly: GCF_040938575.1. Lineage (NCBI taxonomy): Eukaryota > Metazoa > Chordata > Amphibia > Caudata > Ambystomatidae > Ambystoma > Ambystoma mexicanum. The sequence goes on along the minus strand of NC_090933.1, from coordinate 1,181,573,440 downwards.
GATTTGGGATACGCCGTGGCATGTATGGGTCTGGTTTGATTCTGTTCACTTTCTCTCTCCCTCTAAAGACTGCATCAGGTGGGGAACTCGTTGCTTGATTGATCAAGTTCATAATGAGGAATGAGAGGGCTTTATCATGAGGGTTTTCTATGCATAAGTACCAATGAGGGGCTAATTAGGAAATCTGACATATTGATCATATTAATATCACAAACTCTTTCATAGCTCTACCTATATATAAGAAGACCTGTCTCCTACTGCCCCAACCCAAGGTCCCTAGTAATGCATCATCTCTACTGCTCTGAAGGAGTGACTGCCCTGGCGTGGTCTGGGATTTCCCACAGTTATTCAAATTCCCCCCACTGATTTGGAAGCATGGTAATGTGTTCAGTATCTATTCAAAACGAAAATCTAAATACAGATATATATGCTTCAATCCAACATCTATGTGGGTAAAATGAAAGAACACATTTATAAGACTGATTGCTAACTTAGAATATGCCAATGCACTCGTGCTAGTCCCCTAATCACAGGATGTTTTGCTAATATCAGAACTAAGATGAGTTGAAGTGTTTCATCCAGTACGAGCCACGTACTGAGGTTAATATAGCAATCCCTCTCACGTTTGGGGGCGCACAGGGCTGGTAATTGTCTGCCAGCCTACTCATAAAGTAGGACAATGTTGTCTTCAGGGTGTGGAGTATTCTATCCTTGAAAGCATCAGTCTGTACATGTGATAAAGGCGGGCAGACCTGAGAGGCATTACCTAAAGAGTACATCCTCCTTGATCCTGGATACTTATACGTGCATTGCAACTGATCAATTATTGTTAGCGTCCCATAGGTTATGTCATACTCAGAAATGTCATACTCAGAAATGGGTTAAAACAACCAAATAATAAGCTAGTTCTGAAGGATTGCAAGAATATGGTATTTTTTCCATGACTGACGATAGCAATCCAAAAAAGATATTTAATTGATCCAAAAAAAAAACCTGAGATGTAAATTCTAACGAGGTCATTACGGCTTTGCCGGTAACCTGCCTGTAGTACCAGTGGGTTACCGGCAAACCCGCCTTATTACCCGATATCCCGGAGTTACCCGGATATTATGGGTGCTGGCAACGGTGGCAATTTCCCATTCCATGGAGTCCCGTAGATGTAACAATTCTGGCACAGTTCAAGCCAGGAGATTTGCAAGGAAAACACAGTGCTTGATTGGAGGACGTTGCTAGGGATAACAATGCTCATAGTAAGTCATGTTTTGCAGCAGTGGTATACCAACAATGCGACAACTCATAATTATTCATCCATTTAATCGGGACATAACTACTTCATTTTGATAATGAACGTCTCTTATACATTCTATGAATTACTTTATCCCAAGAGATTGAATGTATTTCATTGGGCTTGTATTGTCCTTTCATATTTTGTGTAATACAACGTCTGCATTATCTTGATACCTCGTGGTTTGTCATGTTAGATTATTTTTTTTTATTACACAGTAATAGAACTAGAGTCATCAAAAAACAATGTTTGAGATCCTTTTAATAAAATGTTGTTTTAATGTTACAGTTATATCCAGATGAACAGCTCTCCATTCAGTGAAATATGTTTTAGCATGGACATTTAGTTTATACAGATATGACAGATATTACTGGTTGTCATAAAATATCATAACATTTGATACTTTTTGTGTAGGGTCCTGAAGGTCCAGAAGGCAAGATCGGACTTCCAGGTTTACTGGGTCTACGGGTGAGTTTGCGTTTCTTTTTGTTATTTTTTTAATTTGAACATGAAAGAAAAATAACTTCAATTGTGTAGCCTGTGAACTAGTTTGCCGTTCACATTTTGCATAGCAATTCAATGTACCATCTGTAGAGCAACAAAGTTGAATGCCTATTTGTAGCCAGTCTGCATTCTCAGCTAGGCTTGTGTCCAGTAAATTGAAGTTCTGGGTGTTTTATTCCACAATAATATATTGTAAAATACTCTACAGCTATTTTAGGTCAAGAAGGTTACCCAGACAGGTACCATCTTACAGGGATGTTTCTGACATATAATACTGCCTATGCACAAGTTGAACACACAAACCACATTGGAAAAATAAATAAAGGCATACATAACACAGCAGACCAGACACATTATCAACATTATGAACCCAGTTAAGTATTGTTATTGTATTTGATTACATTTAGGATTTCTATGATAACATTTATAAATGATCACTTAATTTTACATTTTCGTTTAATCACAAGCGTTCGTGCTCCAGTGTCAGACGTAGATCAAACTGCAATAAAAGCATCTCCACAACTAACTAGCAGGTGTGTGTGTGTGTGTGTGTGTGTGTGGATGTGATTTCCCTTAATGAGGAAACGAGAGGGGACATGTGTGGTGACAGGAAGATAGCATCTTGAGTATTCCCAAAACCGGTCCACCGACCCGCATAAAGCCAAATGAAAGAAACTGAACACGCTGTAGTTGACATGCCAGCGGGTGTGAAAAGTTTCTGTCTTTACTTGATGATGTAAATTCAGAAGAATGCAAATCTCAGTGCCCATTGCAATCGGACATTTACCTCATCTGGTGACAAGTAAAATAACACCATAGGTCCTTGGTCTCACCATTTTAGTTTAACCATGTTGGCCTACCTGTGCCCACACTAACAATTTCCCATTCAGTTATGGGACAAAAGCCCATACTAAAAATGGGTTTAATATGCACTGTCAACTGTGTGCCACAATCCTTCAACTTCCGGCGATACTGAGAACCTTTCAAAAGACAAAACATGTTTCTTGACAAAATAAAAACGGTTACACAATTGAACCTCCAGTATGGGAGATCAATGTTCAGGCAAGTCCATCGTCAAAAATCTGTGACCCGCCCAGGAGCCCAGTGAAGCTGTGCCTGGCAGAGAGCCTGCCAATGTGTCTTTTATGAAGTGTGAGAATATTTGTCAATGCAATTTAATATATTTTCAAAGAGAGCAGAACTGGTGGTGCAAGGGCGGGACCCTCCAATACAACCTCCTTCCAGAAAAGTAACATTGCTTTACTATCCCTGTCCTACCTCGTCGCCCATCCCTACAAGCAGTGACACAGGATAACTACTTACCATCATGCGATCTGCAGCTGGGCACTACAATTCATGAGTGTTTGGCACTCGCAAGAGTCTGCTAACAAAACACTTGATGAAGTGTTTTGGTTACAACATCTGAACACATTGCAGGAGAGCCATGTGTTCATGCTCCCAATCTTGTTGTTATGTTATGTTAACAAATTTCTATAGCGCCAAAAGCCCAAGGGCATCCAGGCGCTGTCACTTGTAACCATGAGTGGAGGCCCGGCATCTTTCACTAACCTTCATTGATGACATGTAGCCAGAGAGCAGCTTGGTATGGCTGTGCCCCAAGAGAACTGTGCATGCTCAGTGGGTTATTGCTTTGAGTGTGGTTCCCCTTGCTGGTCTATTTGCTTGGGTACCCTGGCCTGCATACATAGGAGGAGGGAGTTGGACAATGACTGGGCCTGATTTAACACCTGAGATCCACTCTGCAGGGTTGCCCAAATAGAGGAAAATTAAGCTTCAGAGCAGCTTGATGTTTTCCACCAATAGGCGCCATCATAGTAGTTAGGGTAACATTTCATTTGATGTATCCCTCACTATGGTCATGACAATGCTAGCCCTGCCCTAAACCCCATATTCACAATATGACAAACAAACCACAGAATAATGGTGGTTTCTGGTTATCAACTTTGAACTTGAACTTCCCCAGAGGCTTCTCTTTGATCAAACTGTTCCAGAAGACATTCACTGATTACTAGAAGGCTCCTTTTATGTATGTGCTAGAAAGCCTAATGATGATGGTATCTACTGCAGCTTGTTAGCTGGGTGGCCTGCTCTACCACCCATCACAACAATGTTTATCACAGTTTCCTCCTGGATCCTACACATGTAAAATAAAAAAATAAAAAAAACACAGGCACGTCAGTTCACCAAAATGCAAGGGGTAGCAGAAGTGAAGTGAAGTGAAAACACACAACCCTTGACTGCTGATGGCATCACAGGAAGTTGTGTCATTTGACCCCATCCCCAAGTGACATCACAGGAAGTGATGACACACGACTTTTCACCCCTGGACAAAATAGGAAGTGGCATCACATATAAGAAAAATATGGTTACAGTATGGCTGTAATATAATATACTTTTTCTTTTTATTGTTTGATCAAAAATAAGATTTTACAATTCATTATTGTTTCTAGAGAATTTCATCAGATGCTCGAAGCGAGACAAAACAAAACAGGTTTCTACTTCACTTTCACGTAGATTTTACAAGTCTGTGACAGAACATTTTATTTTTATTTTTTTTACGACTTTTCTGGGGCCCGTTGATATGACATACAAGAATGACTCACCATATGTAGCATTAATATCTGTGTGTATAGGCCCATATTACCAAATTACTGTGAACGTAAGCAGACATCCATCACAACAACCTGGACAACTGTCCATCACTCAGGCTAAACTGTAAACAGACAGAGCATCTTGAAGAGAGCTACACCCCTAAGAACATCCTCCAGTCCCTGCCAAGTGTCTGGCCACAGATTGGAAACAGCGACTGACCAGTATAAATCCAGCTAAATGATGTTCTTTAGGGTGGCCCAGAGCTGTTATGAATGATTTAAAACATTCCAGCTATCACCTTTTTGTTTAGCTTATTTGGTAAGTAACCCACATTTCTTTTTGGTAAATGGGAGATACAGGGGTAGGATGCGGTGCAGGTGACAGTAATTGATGTTTAAGAAAAATAAATACAATGTAAACAGCTGCAGCAGCTCCATGACATCACCCCTAGAAAAGGCCAGTTTTATTTTCTTAGATCCTTTATATCTCGCTTAATGCCAGCCTCCTCCAGCTTCTACACACTGGAACAGGAACTGAGCCCACGTTGCACTGCATCCTCTTGTTCCCAAAGCAAGTGTGTTGCCTCTGAGCTATCCTTTCAAATATACATATTGTTTTGCTTGGGGAAGCAGCAGATGGTTTACTTCAAAGACAGAGGGCAACTTGATGTAAATTAATTATATCACCTTGCGTCTATCTACAGTGTACCTGTGATGCAGGTCTGACAGATCTGGGTCAGGTCGCACAGTGCCCAGTCAGGATTGGTGGCTGAAGCCAGTCGGGCACAGCCCTCTCATCACAGGCCCAGTGGCTCACTGGATGTGCAAAGCAGCCAACGAGAAACATTGATACGACTTGCATTCACGCTCTGCTGTCACTGATTACTGCAGGCACCTCTTACCCAGTCGCTGCTAGCTAGACCTAGCCCCCATACCCTTCCTGTTGCTACAGTACTGGGTATGAGCTTCAAAGCCAGCCCCGCCTCAGAATACAACCACTCAAGCATTCTTCACTAATGGACTGACAACCTGTCAGTGACAGTGGCTTCATGGTTTTTCCTGCATCCCTGTTATTTCTCCAGCAAAGGAGAGCAAGATTCCCGGTGAAAATAGCGGAGGCACATTTAGCTGCATTTACAACTGCCTTTTTTGGGTGCAACACAGTTATCTGCTCTTGGCACTACCTCTTAGTCCAGTGGCCCAGGGGTAGCAAGGACAGGTCTAGGGATAGCAGAGGGAGAGCCAGGGGTAGCAGCCGTTAACCCGGACAACCCCTGAAAAAGGCTATTTCAATAACATTTACCCATAAAGACAACTCCATCCTCCCAATTTAGAATCCATCCCACAATCTGATAGTCCACCTTTTCTCAGTCAGTCATATTAGTATCAGGAACCCATGCTAACGATGCCACCACAAATCCGTGGCAGCCAATTCATGAGCATTTAACTATAGCTATTAAATGAAGGAGACAGACATGCATTGAGCAAAGCTGGAATCTTGGTCTGTTGTGTCCCTAAACAGTTCTAGCAGTGTTGCTGAAGCCTTAGAAATAAAAGCACACAGATCTCGGTGAAATCAGTAATAATAGCAATCACATGGTATCTCAACCCTATAATGATAACTATAGAAGCCACTATGTATATGCTTGGCCTTGGAGCACTATCATATGTCCTCAGCTACCCCTTTTTTCAAGAAATCAAAAATACATGCAAAATCCCATTTTAAATAACTTATCTGAACTCTTTTTTGCAGATATTTACAGGTGTCAACACATTCACAGCAAGCACTGGCTGTTTCTTTGCACAGTACATCTCAAGTGGCCAGCGATCCAACAAGGACATACATTAGACACAGGGGGCAACTCTCAACTCCTTAAACATCTCTTAACCAATATGTCTACAACGGCAAAGATATGTTTCAGAATCCGAATAGCTGTTCATCAAACATAAATGTACCCACAAATCAGTTCTCCAATCATCCTTATGAGATGTTTCGGCGTGAGACCATATGTCATCTGCACAGTCTGTAGACCGTCACCTGTTCTCAAGAGTTGCAAATCAAGAGCTCCCTGATAAACTACAATGGTCCTTTGACTCCAACAGCAACAACTATGGGGGTCCTTATGAGGTTGGAGGTAGCCATGGCGCTATTAGCACCATGGCTACCCCCTTACCGCATCCCGGTCCGATTTCCCTGAATGGGGAATTACTGGGCCATTCCAACCTTGGAGGACCCGGTATTTCCCCATTCAGGGAACCCATCCCCATTCCATTCGAGCCCCCATAGGGCTCAATGGGAATGGGGACCATGCTAACAACGTGCCCGTTAATAATGGGCCCGTTGTTAGCGTGCTGGTCCTTAAGCGGCTCCCACTAAGGGTGCCTGGTAAAACCAGCCGCCCTTAGCGGGACCCGCTAAAGGACCTTGTAATGCGGCGGTAAGGGGTTAACAGCACCGGCACCATTACCAGTGCCGTTAACCCCTCACCGCCAACCTCGGAATGAGGCCCAATGTCTTTCTTTCCTCTAGAAGACCACCAATGCAAGTGGCATGACATTCTAGACACACACATAAGCATAACCCATACACCACCAAGCCAATTGATTTGGTACACAAAATGAACAGATCAAGAGAAAGAGGAAACTCATGTTCCAAATCTAATACCATCCTTGAAGTCATGTTGAACTAATCCAATCCCAATCTGCTCAAAATCAATCACTAGATTCCCAATTGCCTATTGTCATACATGGATGCAACATAGTTGACTGAAACCTGGTTCAATGATAACTGGGCCTACACCTTTGCACACCTGTGATACAAATCATCTTAAAGAATAGAAAAACAATAGATGAAAAGGTGTTGTTCTGTTTACCCTTTTACAAAGTACGCAACACTAATGGTTCCTCATTTGACTGTATAGTGACCACCATATTAATAGATCATTTATTATTACAATGACACTCCAACCTCTGTATGCTCCTTGAACAGAGTGACTCAGTCAGAGTGAACCATTCCAGGGAGTAAGGGATGCTCCCCACCTCCCATCTCTAAAAATAGACTGCAGAGCGCTGGGCGCAGCGGTGGTTTTAGATGACAGCAGCAGATGTGGCCACAGGCCAACTCATCATGTGCCATGAGTGACAGGCTGCAGGCTCAATCATGGAAACAGATGTTGTCAGCGTGCCACAAAATGGACTAATGCTGTGATCCCAGACCCCAATATATCACTACAATGTAGAGCTGAACTGGTGTTCTCCCCAGGCAAGCGGCGGACATTCACACACCAGCGGGAACCACTGCAATTGCGGCAATCACATATCTTCATGTGCCTGCATGTAGTGGCCTTCATGCATATGTCAGCTACTTACATGTTTCAAGGACTTTGTTATGGGCTGTTTGCTTAAAGTGTGAAGGTGTGTGGGGAAAAGCCTTTTAGCTGTGACAGCACAATGTGGATTCACGGGCAACCTACGGAAGGGATCTATTGCCCTTCTGTGTGGGGTCCCATGTTCTCATGAGTAAGCTAGCAGTTAGCTTGCTCGTCTCTTCCTCGTCCACACAACATTGTGATCTTGTGTATTGCAGACCGTATTATTTCATATGAAATTATGTTCTACACCTGTTACCAGTTTGTTCATTTTCCTTCAAAGTGAAAATATACAGATATGATGATACAATCAAAACACAATCAAGACACATTTATTATAGAGCACAATTGTTGTTACATAGCAATGTAAATTTCACTAAACCATAAAAATGCACAGTTCTTGTAAAGGAATGGCCTTAAGGGGCACAGTTATCATGATGTTGGAGTTCTAGATATAGTTCTGTGTGAGATTCCAATCTGTTACATTCAGAATGTTATTAATGGACTTATTCAATTTTAGAAAACTTCAATACATATGTTTTAAATAATGCACAATTAAGTATATATGACAATAACAATTAAAGAATAAAAAGAGAAAATCATACTGCTAAATGTTTTTCTTAACAAAATCATAGGAGACAAATACTAGGCACATCATCAGTAAAGCAGGTGAGACAGTTTTCACAATGTTGCAAAGGTAGGTAGAGTGGCAATTGCTTTTTGTTGTAATCCACACCACACCTGATCCTCACACCTCCACTGCCCTTGTTGCCCCTTACTAGTCTGATAACCATCTGAGACCTGAGCCACCAGGATCTACGAACATAGAAAATAGTTACTGGGCACATTGTACTCCTTGCCATGCTAGGGAAGTTTCAACAGATAGTATTCAAGCTATCCTTGGCTGAGGCTTCATGTCTTTTGCTCACAGGCATTTACAGTAGAAACAGAAGAAGGGCAAGTAGGCATTTATCACATGTACTGGTTGTTAGAGTTACAGAAGCACTCATGAAAAAATCAAGCTCCAACTCCTAAGTTTGACATTAAGTGGACGGGTGGCAATCCTCAGTGCAATATATCGAGAGGGCATCTCTGGAATGAGATGGAATTGGCCAGATTATGTTCCATACAAAGAGTGGCTTTGAGTGGGACTCCAATCTCGGATTAGTACAAGCCATTATAAGGACAGCATGTTCTTCTTAACCCAACTACATAACTTTCCTCCGAATAATGTTACATGCTTTAATTTTTTTATGGGGAGTTGCATGCCTTATTCAGACCAAATGTGTGAGCCCATCCCCAAATGTGCTTAAACCATGGCACACCCCCTCTATAGTCAATTTCAGCCAAGTGGTATTGTGTTGCATTCAAGTGGTTGCACACATGACAGACCAAGCAGCAGGCAGTAGACATATAGTCAGTTTCTGGTTAATTCTCAAGATTCCTCATAGAAACATGAAAGCAAATAAAGTCTCATAAAGTTCTCATCAGAGGGCACCCGCGTGACATCTATTGACGAGCTTGCAGTATGAACTGTTGCCGTCCGAGCTCACATACCACTGACAGGCCTAAGGATCAATGAATCATCCCATTCATGATGTCTCTCCTTCTCAGTCAAACAAGTATGCAGTCCCTCTGAATACAGGAGGATGAGCCTAGGAGCTGCTTTTTGAGAAAAACTCTATTGTCCAAGCTCCTCCTGATCTAATGATGAGGATGAGGGTGATACCACAGGAAGGAGTGAAAGTCACCTTCAATTGTTTTTCATTGGCATGTTCCCACACCACATCTCTGTGAATATCCCTCTCAGTTGATTGAGAATTGTACTCCTTCAGGAGGGATTGACACAACCTCCTGCACATCTATTGTTAACACATATCCCATCTCATCAGGTTCGGATAAGGACATACATTAGGCTTGGACACCAATGTAAAAGCGGCACACTGACACAAATGGTAATTAATTCCTATTGTGACTGACTGTTTGAGTAGTACACAAGGAGGATTTTTTTTTTGCTGAAATGTGTTGCAAATTGTCAATTTCTTTTTTTTTAATGGATACATTGGGCCTCATTACGACCCTGGCGGAAATCGAAAAACGATGGCGGAAATGCAATACCGCCATCGAATAGCGCTCGGTGCGATCATGACCCATCACCGCAAAGTACGATGCCATTAGCGACACCGTAGTGAACGCCAACGCTAACTGCACCAAGTACGCGCGCGCGCGCCATGCCAAACCGTAATTACCACCATGGCGCAACGGTACGCGAATTCTGACCCTAGCGGACATGCACCTAACGCCATCAAGCACGGCGGAAAGTACCATTCCGCCATGGTGAGAAGTACGGCATCGCGAACCAACCGTAAACGGCCCTACTGAGTGCCTGTACACCGCTCCCTGGCCACATTGTACAACTCCCCGTAGGTGCAATGAAGTCACACAATGCAACCAGTGAAATGTACTAGTCATCCATGCCTGCCAACGAACAAATGAATCTCAAGAGGGGCCAATGGGAGCTGCAGGGCACAGATGGCACGAATACAGAAGCTATACAAATGGACATGACCACAGTCTCCCACCAAGAAACGCACGCAAACACAGGCACCTGTGACCAGCCATATTCCGATAATCACATCATTCCACCAATCCAACTGACTGACCGGCATCTGTTACACAAAAGCTAATCCCCCGCCCCTGAGCATGACATCATCAAAACAGTCATATTGGCAGCCCTTATCCCTGACCTCACTGGGCTTCGTAGGCAAACGCGCCCAGCACAGTACCACGCAACTATACTCCGAAGCTGGAACCCAATGCAGATCTCCTCACAATACATCGCTCCCCAAATAGGAATATGCCACATCACTTGCAAAGAAGAACGCTACACGGTTCATATCAGAATAGAAATGTAATGCACAACAAATTCACCAAGCCCATACAGCCATTAGGTCATGAACTCCAAAATATATTTCACCATTGTGGGCTGCATCCGCAATAAATGACCAGCTACTTCTTGTGTGACGCCCTGTTCCTTCATGGTACACAGGGGCTACATTCTCGTACGAAAAGGCAACATGGAAGCGCCTAGAACCGCAGGGCCGTCCCAATAGGGAGGCACTAGTCCAGCTGAAAGGCCGAAATGTTGCTCCTAGCCACTAGTACTGCGTAAGGGCATGTGGCCCATTGGCGATCGTCCCATAAGATCGTAATGCTGCTCCACTGATTAACACGAAGCAGCAGGTGTCGGGAGTAAAATCCATCTGCAGGAGTGGCATACAGATGGCAGTGGCAAAAGGGGAGGAGATACCTGTCACCCAAATGAAATGAAAAAGAATAGTATGGCCATCAGAACTACATTTGAATTACTCACTTCAATGATCACACCAAATCCACAGCCATATGCATGCTAGCCCACTCCAAAGGATCATCACCACCCAAAAACCACTTGCGAATCATAACTATCTATATCGAGGTGAAAACACTATCACAAACGAGTGTTCCTGTGCATGCGTCTGTTAAAACAGAATCCATCAGATGGGATTGGTAACGTGCATAGACACAAGTGTCTGAAGGCGCGTCGAGACAGGGAGGGCTCAACAAGGCCAGATAGACGATGGTCCCACTATGGCAGCCCTGCATCACATAGCGCAGGGGAGGTGGATAGATTCCAAGAAGCCCTGTACATGGCAAACTCTGTATCAAATCATCTGTCCATGCATCCATACATCATTCCCTCATCCCGTAATGAAAACGCCTGTTTCCATACTCACATAACATGTGAAATTTCCATTGAGTCTGTGCGTTATGCAGCCTGCAAAATCCACTGTGCCCCAGCCCGTAATTCCAGTGTTGTGAAGTAACATGTATTTGGGAACGTCCGGCCTTATCGCCCACTTCGCTATTGCGCATCCCAAACTATTCATATCAATCATTGCATCCTCGCCATGGCCCCTGTCCCAAGGACATTGAACAATAGAACGTTATATTTGCAGTCAGACCTGTGGGCATCTCCTCGCCGCTAGCTGAAAACCGAAAGCGCCGCCCTTCGAATTCCTCATTTGCAACATCACGTCGAAAAGGCATCTGTGGCCGCTTGAAATCACAAATTAATCCATCTAGTGCGGCTGTGTGTGAAAATGGCAACTGCCTTCACTCACAAATGGGACGCCCCGCCCGTCGGTGAACCTCGGTACAGTGTTGCATGAGGGTCCACCGTTACTCGAGTACTACGTTCCACTGACCCTTCACAAGTCTGTTCGCGACTGCAAAGATAGTATGTGAAACAATGGGACCATAGCAGAATGAACATATCAACCAATGTTACACTGCCATCGGGTACAAATACATGATTGTAATAGCAAGATGCCATTCGTCGAATTGCAGCGTTGTGTGCGGGACGTGCTCGCCCAAAGGGGAGAGCAGCTTGCACAGGTGGAATGAATCACCACAGGTGGAGGCCATACAGCCTGAAAACACATAAATTGCACACCCAGCCTCCTCCCACAACCACACCCACTCCGAAATGCTACCGGCAGGACTAGCTATGTTGGCCCTGGGGGACCTGATAGCACTGCAAGTACTCCAACTTCAAGAAGAAGACGAACACCAACTACAACCGGCCGCACGGAGGAGACGCAGGAGGAGGAGGAGGGCAAGGCAGGGCCAGCAAGGGCCGCCAGCACAGCCACTACCACCACGCAGGCAGCCCGCAATCCCACGCCTCCGAGCATATCCGTTTAACCTCACTGATGAGCAGATCCACACCCTCTACCGTTTGGACCGGTACACCATAACCGCCATTGTGGACATGACACAGGCTGACCTTGTCAGCATGATAGATAGCCCAACCGCCATCCCACCCCTACTGAAGGTGGTGTCTGTACTCCACTTCCTGGCCACAGGCACCTACCAGCACACAGTCGGACAGTTGCATGGCATATCACAGCCACTGTTCTCACGGACACTATTGCAAGTGCTCGATGCCCTCCTGCAGCACGCAGACGACTACATCTCTCTACCACGCTCGGAGCAGGAAATTACCAACACAAAAGTGGGATTCCATGCACTTGCCGGCATACCGGGTTGCATTGGTGCCATCGACTGCACCCATGTGGAATTGGTCGTCCCACATGCCATGGAGGCCCAGTACCGCAACCGAAAACAATTTCATTCTCTGAATGTACAAATGGTGTGTGACTCCAACAGGATCATTACACATTGTTGTGCCCGATTCCCTGGATCAACCCATGATTCTATGGTCTTGAGGAACTCTACAATACCACGCTACATGGAGCGACACGCAGGGAACAGATCCTGGCTACTCGGTGAGTCTCATTTCATGCATGATGATGTGGGGTATGTGATGCGGCAATGACCTGGCAGGAAGGGGGGGGGGGGGTGCGTACGTAGCAATGGCATTCCTCAAAATTCCTTTATTGTCCACATACAGGTGATGCCGGGTATCCACTGAAGAGATGGCTCCTCACACCAGTCCGGAACCCACGGGACCAGCATGAGGAGGACTACAACCATGCCCACTCACGTACCCGTGTAGTCATAGAACAGGCATACGGCCTACTGAAGACTCGTTTCCGCTGCCTCAGCAGGTCTGGCGGGGCACTCCTGTACCGCCATGTGAAGGTTGCAAAGATGGTCATGGCATGTGTCATGCTCCACAACATGTGCGTACGTAGAAATGTGCCCATGCCCCCTGACGCAGAACTGCAAGCACCTGAAGATGGTCATGATGAGGGTGGGGATGTGGCAGCACCTCAAGGAGTCTGCGAGGCACAGGAGGGCCATGACATTCGTCAGCATCTCATAGATGCATGCTTCTAGCACTCACGCCTGGTGGCTGATACATGGACACGGGACTCGTGGCACTGTGTGTGTCTGGAACATGCACAATATGGACTGTACGCCTATAATGGCCTCGTACACAAAGATCAATGTCCACACATCTCATTGGATGATCGTGCATTGTTTATGGCATATGTGATATCATGTTAAACACCCTATCGACCCGCCACCCAAGTGAGCCCAACACACCCCCTCCACCCTCCTACCTCCCCCCCGAACACCAGTGTCCAAAGATGCTCATTGTCAGTGGGCAGTCGCTATTGCAAGCCCCCTCTCCGGGTATCAGGGGCACCCCTGCCTGTGGAGCGCAGGTTCCTCCCAGATCTACGTTGGGGGCTGCCATGGACGGAACTTGCAACGGATGATGTCTCTGCCTGCTCACGTCCATGCATGTCCCTAAGGGTTTGTGAGAGCTCAGTGAGCACACGGCGCACTGCGGCAAGTTCGGCACATACGTCTTTGGACGTCGCATGCAGTTCCCCCCTCAGGCTCTCGGTGCTTCTCTCCATTTGTACTCTCAGGCTCTCGGTGCTTCTCTCCATTTCTACTCTCAGGCTCTCGGTGCTACTCTCCATTTGTGCCCTTAGTGTCTCTGTACTTCTCTCCATTTCTGCCCTAAGTGTCTCAGTTGATGTTTCTATGTCTGCCTTAGTGCCCCCACATTCATCGGCATGGTCCTTGAGGAGCGTGGCCAGTTGCTGCTGTTGCACGATTACCTGGTCGAGGGACTGTTGCCTCTGCTGGGCCATGGCCATTTGCGGTGGTGTCACAGAGTGGCTGATCACCTCATGTTGCCTTGCCACAGGGCTTGTGGGGGATGGCCAGTCGTCGTCTTGTGGGTGCCCCTGCGTGGTATCCTCATGGTGTACGGGATGGAACAGACAGGGGGATTGAGACAGGTCATGGATGGATCTAACTTCGAAATCCCCGTTTTCTGTGTCGGAGCATGCTGCCATTAATGCAGTGTCACCTATGGTGCTGCTGCCACCAGAAGCAGTGCCTACTGTGGCATCCATTGGGGGGACCTGTGGTGGTGCTGTTGTGGGCATGCTGGCTGCTGGGGTGCCTGTTGGAGTTCCCTCCTCTGTGCTGCCACTTGATTTGTGCTGCTTCCGTGTCTTGATGCGTGCAGCTGAGGTGGAGGGTCTTTGGCCGTTGGTCTTGGCCCTCTTTGCAGGTGTGCTGGTAGGGGTGTCCTGGAGCTCGTCGTTTGGATCGGACCCTGTGGTGGAGTAAAGGAGGGCGAGCGTTATTAATGGGTCTGTGGGAATTGGAATGGCAATGTATCACATGCATTGGGGTGGTACCTGAGGGTGATTTGGGTCGGGGCCTTGGAGGTGGTTTCATTTGTGTGTGGAGTGAGGGTGCAGTTGTTTTGCAGCCTGCAGTTAGGGTGTGCCTGCTGCACGTGTAGAGGGTGTTTTTAGGATTTTTAATTATTTATGTATTTGATGTGAGTTTTAAAGTGTGCTATCAGGCCTATGTATGTGGACGTTCTCCTGGACATGTGTTACTGTTGCACTATGTGGACACGTGGTACTTCACATGATTGGACATTGTGGTTTTGGCATTGTTTTATTTGGGACACCTACCTGATTCTTCGGATGTCTGCACTCCTTTCTCCATCCCTCCGACTCCCTCTATGCTCTCCATTCCAATGGTGGAGGCACAGATTTCTTCCCAGGGGGTCAACTTGATGGGTGATTCCGATCCTCCCCCGGTAGCTGTGGCAATGTTGCGGTTGGCAGAAAGTATACTACGGACGCGTATCCGCAGGTCGTCCCATCGCTTTCTGCATTGCTGTGGGTTGCGGGGTGCGGTCCCCACTGCACTTACCCGCTGTGCCACCAGGGCCCATATGGCCTTCTTGTTCGCAAGTGCCGTCCTGGTCATTTGCGTGGAGAAGACGGCGGCAGCATTCTCCTGGAGGGTCTCTGTGAGCACGGTGAGTTCCTCACGGGAGAAGTGGACCTGCCGCTTGCGGTCGCACGCTTTCTTCGCTACTTTTCCCATTTTTCTTGGTTTCACTAGGGTGGATGACGGGTTGGGATGTGTCTCAGGGTAGTATTTTTAATGGTTGTGTGGAATTTGTGGTTTTATAGGTGTACGGCGTGATGTTTCCCGTTCCGGGACCATGCTTTTACTTCCGTTTCCGTATATTTCCGGTCACCGTACTTTCCGGTTGACGCTCACTGCGGTGTCCGCTAAGATGGGTGGCGGTATTGCACCTAGGGCGCCGTACGGCGGCGGTGTGGGCCGTTTTGGGGTCATTTCCGCCATCGCAGACTTTGCACTTCCGCCATGGCGTGGTGCTCGTGCCCGATGGGTCGGAATGAGCCGCACTTTGCTCCGTCGTGCAATGGCGGAAACGCTATTTACGCTATGGCGGTCCGGTCGGTTGATTTCCGCCAGGGTCGTAATGAGGGCCATTGTGTTATTGGACAACAATGTACAACTTAGAATGGACTTGAGGCAAATTGTGCTATAAGCAGAGACGTGGCTAAACAAAGTTCAAAGCATAGTAACATTAGAATGTGGGATTCCAATACAGACAGAAGCACAAAAGAAGAATAGATGCACAAAGTGTTCGGATGACTGGGTGATACACCCATTTTGCGGTAGTGCAACAATCATTTCATATTGTTGACTGTCCATAGTCCATGTAGAGACAACTCTAAATTTCAACAATGAAGATACTTCCCAAAGAACTCAAACTTCAGGTATAACCCTTATGGGAGCTCCTCAACTTGGATGTTTGTCCAAGAAGTCCATTTCATTTCAGATATGCAGTAGGGCTTTGGGGATATCCAGGGTAAGCCACATGCAACGATAGTCACTTGATCACCTCTTTTAAGTTCCTTTGATGATGGGTATAAAGGAATACAAAAATAGATAATGGGCCTCATTACACAGTAGGAGGTAATCATGCCGCTATTAGCGGCATGGCTATTCCCATACCGCATACCAGGTCCGGGTAGGCGGTATGGGTACTTACCGGGTCATTCCGACCCTGGAGGATCCGGTAAATCCCCATTCCAAATACCATTCCCCTTTCCCATTTGAGCCCCAATAGGGATCAATGGGAATGGGGAAGGAGCTAATAACAGTACCGCAATTTGCGGTACCGTTATTAGGTCTGAGGTCCCTCAGCGGGTCCCGTCCTTAACGCCTGGTCAGAGATAGTTCTGTGTGAGATTCCAATCTGTTACATTCAGAATGTTATTAATGGACTTATTCAATTTTAGAAAACTTCAATACATATGTTTTAAATAATGCACAATTAAGTATATATGACAATAACAATTAAAGAATAAAAAGAGAAAATCATACTGCTAAATGTTTTTCTTAACAAAATCATAGGAGACAAATACTAGGCACATCATCAGTAAAGCAGGTGAGACAGTTTTCACAATGTTGCAAAGGTAGGTAGAGTGGCAATTGCTTTTTGTTGTAATCCACACCACACCTGATCCTCACACCTCCACTGCCCTTGTTGCCCCTTACTAGTCTGATAACCATCTGAGACCTGAGCCACCAGGATCTACGAACATAGAAAATAGTTACTGGGCACATTGTACTCCTTGCCATGCTAGGGAAGTTTCAACAGATAGTATTCAAGCTATCCTTGGCTGAGGCTTCATGTCTTTTGCTCACAGGCATTTACAGTAGAAACAGAAGAAGGGCAAGTAGGCATTTATCACATGTACTGGTTGTTAGAGTTACAGAAGCACTCATGAAAAAATCAAGCTCCAACTCCTAAGTTTGACATTAAGTGGACGGGTGGCAATCCTCAGTGCAATATATCGAGAGGGCATCTCTGGAATGAGATGGAATTGGCCAGATTATGTTCCATACAAAGAGTGGCTTTGAGTGGGACTCCAATCTCGGATTAGTACAAGCCATTATAAGGACAGCATGTTCTTCTTAACCCAACTACATAACTTTCCTCCGAATAATGTTACATGCTTTAATTTTTTTATGGGGAGTTGCATGCCTTATTCAGACCAAATGTGTGAGCCCATCCCCAAATGTGCTTAAACCATGGCACACCCCCTCTATAGTCAATTTCAGCCAAGTGGTATTGTGTTGCATTCAAGTGGTTGCACACATGACAGACCAAGCAGCAGGCAGTAGACATATAGTCAGTTTCTGGTTAATTCTCAAGATTCCTCATAGAAACATGAAAGCAAATAAAGTCTCATAAAGTTCTCATCAGAGGGCACCCGCGTGACATCTATTGACGAGCTTGCAGTATGAACTGTTGCCGTCCGAGCTCACATACCACTGACAGGCCTAAGGATCAATGAATCATCCCATTCATGATGTCTCTCCTTCTCAGTCAAACAAGTATGCAGTCCCTCTGAATACAGGAGGATGAGCCTAGGAGCTGCTTTTTGAGAAAAACTCTATTGTCCAAGCTCCTCCTGATCTAATGATGAGGATGAGGGTGATACCACAGGAAGGAGTGAAAGTCACCTTCAATTGTTTTTCATTGGCATGTTCCCACACCACATCTCTGTGAATATCCCTCTCAGTTGATTGAGAATTGTACTCCTTCAGGAGGGATTGACACAACCTCCTGCACATCTATTGTTAACACATATCCCATCTCATCAGGTTCGGATAAGGACATACATTAGGCTTGGACACCAATGTAAAAGCGGCACACTGACACAAATGGTAATTAATTCCTATTGTGACTGACTGTTTGAGTAGTACACAAGGAGGATTTTTTTTTTGCTGAAATGTGTTGCAAATTGTCAATTTCTTTTTTTTTAATGGATACATTGGGCCTCATTACGACCCTGGCGGAAATCGAAAAACGATGGCGGAAATGCAATACCGCCATCGAATAGCGCTCGGTGCGATCATGACCCGTCACCGCAAAGTACGATGCCATTAGCGACACCGTAGTGAACGCCAATGCTAACTGCACCAAGTACGCGCGCGCGCGCCATGCCAAACCGTAATTACCACCATGGCGCAACGGTACGCGAATTCTGACCCTAGCGGACATGCACCTAACGCCATCAAGCACGGCGGAAAGTACCATTCCGCCATGGTGAGAAGTACGGCATCGCGAACCAACTGTAAACGGCCCTACTGAGTGCCTGTACACCGCTCCCTGGCCACATTGTACAACTCCCCGTAGGTGCAATGAAGTCACACAATGCAACCAGTGAAATGTACTAGTCATCCATGCCTGCCAACGAACAAATGAATCTCAAGAGGGGCCAATGGGAGCTGCAGGGCACAGATGGCACGAATACAGAAGCTATACAAATGGACATGACCACAGTCTCCCACCAAGAAACGCACGCAAACACAGGCACCTGTGACCAGCCATATTCCGATAATCACATCATTCCACCAATCCAACTGGCTGACCGGCATCTGTTACACAAAAGCTAATCCCCCGCCCCTGAGCATGACATCATCAAAACAGTCATATTGGCAGCCCTTATCCCTGACCTCACTGGGCTTCGTAGGCAAACGCGCCCAGCACAGTACCACGCAACTATACTCCGAAGCTGGAACCCAATGCAGATCTCCTCACAATACATCGCTCCCCAAATAGGAATATGCCACATCACTTGCAAAGAAGAACGCTACACGGTTCATATCAGAATAGAAATTTAATGCACAACAAATTCACCAAGCCCATACAGCCATTAGGTCATGAACTCCAAAATATATTTCACCATTGTGGGCTGCATCCGCAATAAATGACCAGCTACTTCTTGTGTGACGCCCTGTTCCTTCATGGTACACAGGGGCTACATTCTCGTACGAAAAGGCAACATGGAAGCGCCTAGAACCGCAGGGCCGTCCCAATAGGGAGGCACTAGTCCAGCTGAATGGCCGAAATGTTGCTCCTAGCCACTAGTACTGCGTAAGGGCATGTGGCCCATTGGCGATCGTCCCATAAGATCGTAATGCTGCTCCACTGATTAACACGAAGCAGCAGGTGTCGGGAGTAAAATCCATCTGCAGGAGTGGCATACAGATGGCAGTGGCAAAAGGGGAGAAGATACCTGTCACCCAAATGAAATGAAAAAGAATAGTATGGCCATCAGAACTACATTTGAATTACTCACTTCAATGATCACACCAAATCCACAGCCATATGCATGCTAGCCCACTCCAAAGGATCATCACCACCCAAAAACCACTTGCGAATCATAACTATCTATATCGAGGTGAAAACACTATCACAAACGAGTGTTCCTGTGCATGCGTCTGTTAAAACAGAATCCATCAGATGGGATTGGTAACGTGCATAGACACAAGTGTCTGAAGGCGCGTCGAGACAGGGAGGGCTCAACAAGGCCAGATAGACGATGGTCCCACTATGGCAGCCCTGCATCACATAGCGCAGGGGAGGTGGATAGATTCCAAGAAGCCCTGTACATGGCAAACTCTGTATCAAATCATCTGTCCATGCATCCATACATCATTCCCTCATCCCGTAATGAAAACGCCTGTTTCCATACTCACATAACATGTGAAATTTCCATTGAGTCTGTGCGTTATGCAGCCTGCAAAATCCACTGTGCCCCAGCCCGTAATTCCAGTGTTGTGAAGTAACATGTATTTGGGAACGTCCGGCCTTATCGCCCACTTCGCTATTGCGCATCCCAAACTATTCATATCAATCATTGCATCCTCGCCATGGCCCCTGTCCCAAGGACATTGAACAATAGAACGTTATATTTGCAGTCAGACCTGTGGGCATCTCCTCGCCGCTAGCTGAAAACCGAAAGCGCCGCCCTTCGAATTCCTCATTTGCAACATCACGTCGAAAAGGCATCTGTGGCCGCTTGAAATCACAAATTAATCCATCTAGTGCGGCTGTGTGTGAAAATGGCAACTGCCTTCACTCACAAATGGGACGCCCCGCCCGTCGGTGAACCTCGGTACAGTGTTGCATGAGGGTCCACCGTTACTCGAGTACTACGTTCCACTGACCCTTCACAAGTCTGTTCGCGACTGCAAAGATAGTATGTGAAACAATGGGACCATAGCAGAATGAACATATCAACCAATGTTACACTGCCATCGGGTACAAATACATGATTGTAATAGCAAGATGCCATTCGTCGAATTGCAGCGTTGTGTGCGGGACGTGCTCGCCCAAAGGGGAGAGCAGCTTGCACAGGTGGAATGAATCACCACAGGTGGAGGCCATACAGCCTGAAAACACATAAATTGCACACCCAGCCTCCTCCCACAACCACACCCACTCCGAAATGCTACCGGCAGGACTAGCTATGTTGGCCCTGGGGGACCTGATAGCACTGCAAGTACTCCAACTTCAAGAAGAAGACGAACACCAACTACAACCGGCCGCACGGAGGAGACGCAGGAGGAGGAGGAGGGCAAGGCAGGGCCAGCAAGGGCCGCCAGCACAGCCACTACCATCACGCAGGCAGCCCGCAATCCCACGCCTCCGAGCACATCCGTTCAACCTCACTGATGAGCAGATCCACACCCTCTACCATTTGGACCGGGACACCATAACCGCCATTGTGGACATGACACAGGCTGACCTTGTCAGCATGATAGATAGCCCAACCGCCATCCCACCCCTACTGAAGGTGGTGTCTGTACTCCACTTCCTGGCCACAGGCACCTACCAGCACACAGTCGGACAGTTGCATGGCATATCACAGCCACTGTTCTCACGGACACTATTGCAAGTGCTCGATGCCCTCCTGCAGCACGCAGACGACTACATCTCTCTACCACGCTCGGAGCAGGAAATGACCAACACAAAAGTGGGATTCCATGCACTTGCCGGCATACCGGGTTGCATTGGTGCCATCGACTGCACCCATGTGGAATTGGTCGTCCCACATGCCATGGAGGCCCAGTACCGCAACCGAAAACAATTTCATTCTCTGAATGTACAAATGGTGTGTGACTCCAACAGGATCATTACACATTGTTGTGCCCGATTCCCTGGATCAACCCATGATTCTATGGTCTTGAGGAACTCTACAATACCACGCTACATGGAGCGACACGCAGGGAACAGATCCTGGCTACTCGGTGAGTCTCATTTCATGCATGATGATGTGGGGTATGTGATGCGGCAATGACCTGGCAGGAAGGGGGGGGGGTGCGTACGTAGCAATGGCATTCCTCAAAATTCCTTTATTGTCCACATACAGGTGATGCCGGGTATCCACTGAAGAGATGGCTCCTCACACCAGTCCGGAACCCACGGGACCAGCATGAGGAGGACTACAACCATGCCCACTCACGTACCCGTGTAGTCATAGAACAGGCATTCGGCCTACTGAAGACTCGTTTCCGCTGCCTCAGCAGGTCTGGCGGGGCACTCCTGTACCGCCATGTGAAGGTTGCAAAGATGGTCATGGCATGTGTCATGCTCCACAACATGTGCGTACGTAGAAATGTGCCCATGCCCCCTGACGCAGAACTGCAAGCACCTGAAGATGGTCATGATGAGGGTGGGGATGTGGCAGCACCTCAAGGAGTCTGCGAGGCACAGGAGGGCCGTGACATTCGTCAGCATCTCATAGATGCATGCTTCTAGCACTCACGCCTGGTGGCTGATACATGGACACGGGACTCGTGGCACTGTGTGTGTCTGGAACATGCACAATATGGACTGTACGCCTATAATGGCCTCGTACACAAAGATCAATGTCCACACATCTCATTGGATGATCGTGCATTGTTTATGGCATATGTGATATCATGTTAAACACCCTATCGACCCGCCACCCAAGTGAGCCCAACACACCCCCTCCACCCTCCTACCTCCCCCCCGAACACCAGTGTCCAAAGATGCTCATTGTCAGTGGGCAGTCGCTATTGCAAGCCCCCTCTCCGGGTATCAGGGGCACCCCTGCCTGTGGAGCGCAGGTTCCTCCCAGATCTACGTTGGGGGCTGCCCTGGACGGAACTTGCAACGGATGATGTCTCTGCCTGCTCACGTCCATGCATGTCCCTAAGGGTTTGTGAGAGCTCAGTGAGCACACGGCGCACTGCGGCAAGTTCGGCACATACGTCTTTGGACGTCGCATGCAGTTCCCCCCTCAGGCTCTCGGTGCTTCTCTCCATTTGTACTCTCAGGCTCTCGGTGCTTCTCTCCATTTCTACTCTCAGGCTCTCGGTGCTACTCTCCATTTGTGCCCTTAGTGTCTCTGTACTTCTCTCCATTTCTGCCCTAAGTGTCTCAGTTGATGTTTCTATGTCTGCCTTAGTGCCCCCACATTCATCGGCATGGTCCTTGAGGAGTGTGGCCAGTTGCTGCTGTTGCACGATTACCTGGTCGAGGGACTGTTGCCTCTGCTGGGCCATGGCCATTTGCGGTGGTGTCACAGAGTGGCTGATCACCTCATGTTGCCTTGCCACAGGGCTTGTGGGGGATGGCCAGTCGTCGTCTTGTGGGTGCCCCTGCGTGGTATCCTCATGGTGTACGGGATGGAACAGACAGGGGGATTGAGACAGGTCATGGATGGATCTAACTTCGAAATCCCCGTTTTCTGTGTCGGAGCATGCTGCCATTAATGCAGTGTCACCTATGGTGCTGCTGCCACCAGAAGCAGTGCCTACTGTGGCATCCATTGGGGGGACCTGTGGTGGTGCTGTTGTGGGCATGCTGGCTGCTGGGGTGCCTGTTGGAGTTCCCTCCTCTGTGCTGCCACTTGATTTGTGCTGCTTCCGTGTCTTGATGCGTGCAGCTGAGGTGGAGGGTCTTTGGCCGTTGGTCTTGGCCCTCTTTGCAGGTGTGCTGGTAGGGGTGTCCTGGAGCTCGTCGTTTGGATCGGACCCTGTGGTGGAGTAAAGGAGGGCGAGCGTTATTAATGGGTCTGTGGGAATTGGAATGGCAATGTATCACATGCATTGGGGTGGTACCTGAGGGTGATTTGGGTCGGGGCCTTGGAGGTGGTTTCATTTGTGTGTGGAGTGAGGGTGCAGTTGTTTTGCAGCCTGCAGTTAGGGTGTGCCTGCTGCACGTGTAGAGGGTGTTTTTAGGATTTTTAATTATTTATGTATTTGATGTGAGTTTTAAAGTGTGCTATCAGGCCTATGTATGTGGACGTTCTCCTGGACATGTGTTACTGTTGCACTATGTGGACACGTGGTACTTCACATGATTGGACATTGTGGTTTTGGCATTGTTTTATTTGGGACACCTACCTGATTCTTCGGATGTCTGCACTCCTTTCTCCATCCCTCCGACTCCCTCTATGCTCTCCATTCCAATGGTGGAGGCACAGATTTCTTCCCAGGGGGTCAACTTGATGGGTGATTCCGATCCTCCCCCAGTAGCTGTGGCAATGTTGCGGTTGGCAGAAAGTATGCTACGGACGCGTATCCGCAGGTCGTCCCATCGCTTTCTGCATTGCTGTGGGTTGCGGGGTGCGGTCCCCACTGCACTTACCCGCTGTGCCACCAGGGCCCATATGGCCTTCTTGTTCGCAAGTGCCGTCCTGGTCATTTGCGTGGAGAAGACGGCGGCAGCATTCTCCTGGAGGGTCTCTGTGAGCAAGGTGAGTTCCTCACGGGAGAAGTGGACCTGCCGCTTGCGGTCGCACGCTTTCTTCGCTACTTTTCCCATTTTTCTTGGTTTCACTAGGGTGGATGACGGGTTGGGATGTGTCTCAGGGTAGTATTTTTAATGGTTGTGTGGAATTTGTGGTTTTATAGGTGTACGGCGTGATGTTTCCCGTTCCGGGACCATGCTTTTACTTCCGTTTCCGTATATTTCCGGTCACCGTACTTTCCGGTTGACGCTCACTGCGGTGTCCGCTAAGATGGGTGGCGGTATTGCACCTAGGGCGCCGTACGGCGGCGGTGTGGGCCGTTTTGGGGTCATTTCCGCCATCGCAGACTTTGCACTTCCGCCATGGCGTGGTGCTCGTGCCCGATGGGTCGGAATGAGCCGCACTTTGCTCCGTCGTGCAATGGCGGAAACGCTATTTACGCTATGGCGGTCCGGTCGGTTGATTTCCGCCAGGGTCGTAATGAGGGCCATTGTGTTATTGGACAACAATGTACAACTTAGAATGGACTTGAGGCAAATTGTGCTATAAGCAGAGACGTGGCTAAACAAAGTTCAAAGCATAGTAACATTAGAATGTGGGATTCCAATACAGACAGAAGCACAAAAGAAGAATAGATGCACAAAGTGTTCGGATGACTGGGTGATACACCCATTTTGCGGTAGTGCAACAATCATTTCATATTGTTGACTGTCCATAGTCCATGTAGAGACAACTCTAAATTTCAACAATGAAGATACTTCCCAAAGAACTCAAACTTCAGGTATAACCCTTATGGGAGCTCCTCAACTTGGATGTTTGTCCAAGAAGTCCATTTCATTTCAGATATGCAGTAGGGCTTTGGGGATATCCAGGGTAAGCCACATGCAACGATAGTCACTTGATCACCTCTTTTAAGTTCCTTTGATGATGGGTATAAAGGAATACAAAAATAGATAATGGGCCTCATTACACAGTAGGAGGTAATCATGCCGCTATTAGCGGCATGGCTATTCCCATACCGCATACCAGGTCCGGGTAGGCGGTATGGGTACTTACCGGGTCATTCCGACCCTGGAGGATCCGGTAAATCCCCATTCCAAATACCATTCCCCTTTCCCATTTGAGCCCCAATAGGGATCAATGGGAATGGGGAAGGAGCTAATAACAGTACCGCAATTTGCGGTACCATTATTAGGTCTGAGGTCCCTCAGCGGGTCCCGTCCTTAACGCCTGGTCAGACCAGGCGTTAAGGACGGGACCCGCTGAGGGACCTCGTAGTAGGGCGCTAAGGGATTACCGGCACTGGTGACCTTACCGGTGCCGGTAATCCCTTAGTGCCTACCGTGTAATGAGGTCCAATGAATTCTAACTAGACATGCATATTTTTGAAATAAGTGTATATTTTACAGATAAATTACAAACAATTTTGTGCAAGAAAACACATCCTGTACACATTCACTTTCTTGTCATCATTTGTACAAACTCTTCATAATTTATTTGACCATTCCCATCACTACCTGCTTCCCTGATCATTGCATCAACGTCCTTATCGTTTAACTTCTCCCCAAGATGACAAAATTTTGCAGCACTAATATAGACATTTGCATTCTTGTCAAATACATGTAATGCTTCTCCTATTTCCTCTTCACTGTCAGGATCTTTCATTTTTCTTGCCATCATTGTAAGAAATTCTGGGAAGTCAATTGTGCCATTGCCATCAGCATCTACTTCATTGATAATTTTAAAGACTTTGGCCCTCATTCCGAGTTAGGACTACACCATGGAGTAAATAGCTCCATGGTTGGCAACCATGGAGCTATTTACTCCATGGAATACCGGCATGGTGAATGGAGTAATTACCGGTCCATTCCAAGGTTGGATGGACCGGTAATTCCCCATTCACCATAGCCCTTCCCCATCCCCATTTCTGCCCCCATAGGGCTCAATGGGAATGGGGAAGGAGGTAATTACGGCACCGTAAATTACGGTGCCGTAATTTACTCCAAGGTCACTTTGCGGGTCCTGTACTTTACTCCTGCTAAAAGCAGGAGGTATAGAGGGACCCGCAAAGGGAACTCAGAATACGGAGGTAAGGGATTACCGCCATCGGTGCCCTTACAGGCGCCGGTAATCCCTTACCTCCAACCTCGGAATGACCCCCTTTGTTTTTAGGCGCACTGGTCAAAACTACTAGCTGCTTATTGAAGTAACTCATCAAATTGGCTGACTTCGGTAAAAGAATACCAGCACACTTTGACCAAAAAAGAAGTGGTCCACATTAGCATGTTGGGTCTGCCCTTCGGGCATTGACCTACTACCCAATAGGCCTGCCTGAGCCTGCCTCTGATGCTATTATCATTATACTTTTAGCTACCTGATTGCTCCAGCTCCCACAGTAGGAGAAATGAATGCCTGGCTAGACAAACACATGTATTGTCACAAGGTTTATTTTATTTATAGGATATACATCAAATGGTGTTTCAAGGTGCCACAAGACAAAAAAGGGGGGGGCATGGGATAATGAAACAATAATGGTCTTACTAGGCCTTGTGACATTCAGATCATGTAAGTGCAGAACAAGAAGTGCAAGGGAGGAAGGGGGGAGGGAGGGTGCGGGTTTGCGAAAAACAAGTGGGAAGGTGGGAAGGGAAAAAGGGGAGGTCAGAGGGCAAGCGGAGAGTGTGATAGTGAAGAGAATGGGCAAGTTGAACCTGCGCAGGCCGGTTGGAGAGGAAGGATGTCAACAAGTCCAGTGCCAGGCCTGTGCTGCTAAGGGTGTCACAGAGATGAATTGTCAGGATGGCATGGATGACCGTGCCAAAAGCAGAGGAAAGATCCAGGAGTATAAGATTGTATGGAGAGTTAGAGTAAATGTTAGAGAGAAAGTTATCGTGGGTATTCAGTAGATCAGCTTCCATGCCTCTGGTAGCTCTGAAGCTGGAATGGTGGTTGTCGAGACATCCCACATTGTTGACGTGTTGGATTAGTTGGGAGATGGCCAGCTTCTCCAGGAGTTTACCCAGGAAGGGGGTGATGGAGATGGAGATAGGGTGATAGTTGGCAGGGCAGGAGGGATCAGAAGAGGGCTTTTTAAGGAAGGAATGCACAAGGGAGTGCTGGAGGGTAAGACGGAAGGAGCCTGTGGCAAAGGAATGGTTACAGAAAGAAGCCAGGAAGGTGCAAGGGAGGCAATGTTGTCCTTGATAGTTCTGGAGGAGCAGGGCAGCACCTGTTTGGAGGAGGCTTTCATAGAGAGGACAGGTCTAGAGACTTCATTTGGTGCTATGGGAGAGAAGGAGGAGAGAAGTAGGGGAGGGGAGATGGGAGTCAAGGGAGGAATTACAGCTGGGGAGCGAGGAGGGAGTGGGAAAGAGGAGAGTGTTGTAAAGGAAGTGGGAGGCCAGAGAGGTACAGAGGGTCGGAGATGGCAGGGGATATGTAGAGACTGCAGAAGGATTAGCAAGTTCCTTTCAGGTTTTAAACAGTTTGCTAGAGTTGCTAGTGGTGCTGGAGATGCATGCATGGATGTGAGACCTCTTCTTCAAGTGAATGGAGAGTCTGTATTGCCTTTGGAGCAGGTGACAGGCCAGTTTGTCAGAGGATGTGTCTGATGCCTGCCACTTCCACTCAGCCACTATGCACTTGTGTTTCAGAGAGGCTAGGGTGGAGTCATACCAGGTGTTGCTCAGGATATCCAGGGTGTTGGTGATAGAAAGCTGAAGATAAGCAAGGGCAGAGCCAGTGTGGTAGTCTGTGGAAGGAGTGGGAGGTGGAATGAAGGTGGCAGCAAAGGCAGAAACTGACACTCGCTTCATCGGTCGAATGATGGAGGAGGAGACAGGCAGTGCAGGCAGAAGCTTAGCAGGGGGGAGCAAAGAGATCCAGATGAGAAGACAGGAGGGAATGGTCAGACCATGAGAGGCGTAGTGAGAGTGTTGGAGCTAGGAGTGTCTGAGGAGTTGAGAGCATCCAAGGTATGTCCGACAGAGTGTGTCAGACCAGAGGGATGAATGGTGAGGGAGAGAATGTCCCATAAATTGTGAAAGAGTCCAGTGGCCACCTTGGGAGAGTCAAGGTGAATATTGAAGTCACTGAGATGGAGAAGTTTGGAGGTAGAGGCAAGAAGGGAAGGAGTGAGGTCAGAACACTCAGAGTGGAAGCTTGGAAGAGGATGAGTGGAAGAGGAGGACCAGATCAGGGGTCCTGTAGATGGTTGTGAGAGTCAGCAAAAGGGTTAGAGAGATGCCAAGCCTGCAGACAAGGCATTCAAAGGAGGAGTAGGATTGAGTGGGAATGATAGTTTCAGGGATCCAGTCAGGGAAGATCAAGCCACTCCATCTCCACACTGGTTAGGCCTCGGCTTGGAGAGGATCTTGTAACCCTCAGACAGAAGTGTGTCAAAATCAGTGACCGAGCTGGAAGTGAACCACGTCTCAGTGAGGGCGAGAACATTGAGGTCAAACTCTTTGAGACGGAGACAGACATCAGAAGCATGTTTGATGGCAGATTGAGAGTTGAGGGTAGCAAGATGGACATGGTTACCACCTTTGAAGGTCTTTTCAGGAGGGGTACAGCGATGTGGCGCTCCGATCAGAGGTGGAGAAGAGGCAAGGGGGCTGGCTGCCGGAGGACTAGTGGGGAAGGGATGAAGTTGATGAGAGATGGAAGACACCTATCCAGAAGGAGAAGGTTGGGCTGAGAGCCCTGGGCCATAACAGTGCATTTGTAATAGACATTAATGATGCACCTAGAGGATGAGAAGCCTGCCAAGAGTACTTCCCGTTTGGTGCCGCCACTGATGGGAGACAAGGAGAAAGGAGAGAGGACAGAGACTATATGTGGGGTCCATAGGTCTGGGTAGGGAGCAACAAAGAGGATGTCAGTGACAGTCTGCCTGGAAGAAGCGCTGACATAGGGTCAGCCATGGGCAGGCCTGGATTGGAGACCTGGAGATTTATTTTGAATATTTCCCTTCCAGGCTTCATGAGGGAGGTAGGATAGGTGAAAGTGTAGTAGTTGGAGTAAATAGGTGAGATGGAGAGCACCACGGATGGAGGGAGAGAGCAAAACATTGAAAGAAAGAGGGAAGAGCAATGGAGAACTGCACAAAGTACAATGAACTCACCAGGCAGCCTAGCAGCAGATAGAAAGACTGGGAACTTCACAAAGCACAATGAAGCCACCAGGTGGCCTAGCAGCAGACTGATGCCAATAGACGGGAGCAGACAGTGTCCTTTCCAGACTCTTCAAGACTGCATCAGGCCAGTCAGGGCCTCGTTCCAACGGTACAGATGCACAAGGTAAAAGGCCTTATATTCTTAAGTCAATGATGCCTTCAGGTAGGTAGATTTCCTCTCTGGCAAAGACCATCTGCCATGTAATTTCAGTGGCTGCTATCATGTGCAGCTCACAGTAGCACAGGAAGCATCTTGAAGCCAGCAGCAGCCACATTTGTCCCTTATCTCCTGCCAGCATGGGAGGTCCTGTTGCACACAAGCCATGTCCCTCACAGGTGGAGAGCAATCTGGAGTCTTGTAGCTAGCTAGAGCCTTTGGTTATAGTTGTATTCATGAAAGGCTTTTCTTTACCGATAATCATGACCATGGTCCTCAAGATTTTGGTAATGACCTCCTATGCTCATAATATTATCAAATGCCCACTACTGTTTTGATGAGACTGTTATCTGGTCTAGACAAGATGACTGCATCATCAGTGAACAGGACTTCCGTTGACACATTTAGAGGAATCTGCATCAAATGTCAGTAACCACTCATTGATATTGGTTATGAAGTAGTTAATGGGGTGTGGGGTCAACACACAACCATGCCTCACTCCCTTTTCAGTGGCTAAATATATTGTTGGCCCATCACTGTAAATTGATCTGACTCTCCCCATTTTGTTACACTGTAATGCTTCCAAGATGCTTATTATAGCAAGAACATGGCTACTGTTTCAAATAGAATAGATCTCATGTAGCAGACCTGAATGATATTCTAATGTCTTTAAAGACAAACATTACGCCCACCCCCTTACAAAGTTGGACCCATTTCATGTGTATTTGGCTGCATGCATTCTTTTTCAGCTTCATCACCGGTCTTCTTCCCATGGTGGCTGAAGTGGCCCATATGGACATGGGGGATTCTGGTACCTCTGGTTGAGCCTGTGATGAAGACTAGGAGACAGTGATTTCTCTTCCTGTGCACAAATTATGATTATTTATCGAAGAGCTCTATATTATATCTCCTAGAAGGAGAACATCTCTAATTTCTTGAAGGAAATAGTTAGGGCAAAATAAAGGGCTTTCCCTGTGGTGTTTTCTTTTGTGTTGCCAGATACTTAAAGTCTGTCTGAAAGAAAAGAGGAAGAATGACCACCTGACACCCTGACCTGACACAACCATGAGACTAAGGGGCATCCAGTGCCATCATTTCCAATAGGTATTCACTCTATCATGTTCATTACATGTAGTTGTATTCATACCAAGAGCAATCCCATTTTATTCCCTAATTTCGAACAGTATTTACAGCCTAGTATTTTGTATTTTTAAAATGGTTGTGTTTATGTGGAAACTGTATTTTCTCTATACCAAGAAACACAAGGTGAAGCTTCCCCCCCTGCAGAACTAGCTGTATTTTTTAGGTTTATTGTAATATTGGATGTATAACACAAACTTATACAAATCAAATTCATACATATACATTTCTAAAAACTTAAGTTAAAAAACAGATGCAATTCAAACACAAATCAAGTCCAACTAATCAACAATACAAACAAAAAAATCTTGACATTATTCAATTTCATCACACATACTGATCAGAAATACGTTTTAAATCACACAGATTAAAATACAATTTGAATCCTGCTCAAATCAATAAAGCCAATGTATCAACTGTATTCACATACACACATATATCGCACATTCATTTAAAATCTCAAAGCTATTCACCACCCCCTCTCCCTTCTCTGCCATTCCTCTCTTCACCCCTGATGAGGTTTCTATACAAGTCTGATCTATGAAAACCTTGTAAAATCCGGTTCTGCCCTGTTCTTCCAAAACCATCAAGGACCACATTGTCACCCTCGCGCCAGCCTTGGCCGACTTCTGCAACCACTCTTTCACCACTGGAACCTTACCTTTCCCTCTGAAGCACTCTCTTGTGCACCCTCTTCTCAAGAAACCCTCAGCCGACCCGTCCCTTCCAGCTAATTATCACCCGATCTCCATCACTCCTTTCCTGGGCAAACTCCTGGAATAGCTGGCCATCTCCCAGCTTAATCTTCACACTGAATCTGTTGGTTGTCTCCATGACCATCAGTCTGGCTTCAGAGCAGCCAGAAGCATGGAAACTGCTCTCCTGAACATCCTTGAAGACCTGCTCTCTAACCTTGATGCTAATCTCCCTTCTGTCCTCATCCTACTTGATCTCTCTTCTGCCTTTGATACGGTCAACCATGCCATCCTACTCAACCGGCTCTGTGATAACCTGGGTATCACTGATCAGGCTCTGGCCTGGCTGACGTCTTCCCTCTCGGACCGACCCACCCTGGTCCAACTTGGGTCCTTCCTCTGCTCTATCTCTCTCTCAACCTGTGACATTCCCCATGGGTCTAACCTTTCTCCCTGGTTGTTCAACCAATATTTGGCACCTCTCACCCACTGCATTGCTGCTCTCTGCTCCAAATCCCAGGGCTATGCAGTCGACACACAGATCGCTTTCAGGCCTCCCTCTGCCGACTCTTCCCCTTCACTCATCCCAGATTGTCTGTCTGCAATCCATGAGTGGTGTGCCGCCAAAGATCTCTGCCTGAATGCCAGTGAGATGGAGATCCTCCTCATCGGGTCTGTATCTGCATACCTACAGTCCCCTACCTGTACTTATCAGACACTTGCTGTCTGCACCTAATCCTGCGCTGCCACCTGCTGGCCACACTACTTGTTATTTGATGATTGATCCTCTGTCTTTTCCGCCTCCCCTTGGCACTTTGCCCCGCCCCTCGGCCCTGCACTTGCGCAATCTTATTGTCACTAGGGCTAGTAAGATCGTTGTCTTGTCTTCCCCTTGCTTCCCCTCCCTTGACTCGACGTGCCTTGAAATACTCGTGTATAAGCACATTATAAATACCATTTCATGCCATATAATATCATATTCTTAATTACCTCCAATTTCATTAATAAGGCTTGACTTCTAAGCTTAGAGTTCATGTCATAGTCCTCATTTCCTTTGTATTATAAACATGCTTAAACAGCGAAATTAAGTGCAAAGCAAAAATAAAGTGCAATTCCAGGACTGTCCAAATTCCTGCAACCCAAACATCTTCACCATCTGAACTCAATAAGGCCTGCATTCTTGTGCAATTTGATAACAATGCACGTCAACCCTTTTTCCTCTCCACTGGTTAGTCTATGATACAATTCTGGCACACTTAAATACTGAAAGTCAGGCACAAACTTCGACCACAATTCTTCTCTTAGTGATTGCCATATCATATCATATCATTGTAGGGCCTCACATTCAATCACAACATGAAATCTTGGTTGGAGCCTTCCAGCCCTATTGCAGCAGCTCCAGTCCCCAAGAGTGGCATTATTTGCAAGGAGATTTCACAATACCTTGCATGTAAGCAATACATTTAAACAGAATCTCAAAACAGAATCTCAAAAACGGAATCCACCAATAGCACTTAGGGAACCTTTTCAAATTCTTATATAATGCGTGCGTATTCACTCCCTCGATTGTGCGTATTCAGTCATAATATATACATTTCTTTTTAGCCTTCACTGGATTGCAAATAAGGTCTGCTGCCCGAAGATTACAGTCAATTAATATTGCCTCTGCTTTACTCTTAAAGTTCACTAATGGCGTAGACCTGCCGGATGACATAACCTCTGCCAGGTCCACATACAATGATCCATCCAATAGAGCCAATACATTTCTGCATAGAGCCAAAATCTTCCTCTGTAAGTGACACTTTAAAGAGGTGAGTGTGAATTCAAAAAGCAGTGGATCAACCGGGAGGCTGTTAGAAAATTTAAAGGCCCTATGCCAAAGTCTGGCTTCAAGTAATCCCCAATTAACAGATTGTATAACCCTTACCATTTCCATGCCATATAAAAGGGAGGGAAATGCCTTTATAGTATGGTAATTAATCAGAAGCATTAAAGGAAAATTGGGAATATTTGCCACATCTCTTTTTCATCTGAGAAGCAAGCTGGTCGACTTTCTCCACTGAGTGTGCAAGCATGTTTTTTTTAGATGAATACAATCATGATTCATGTCCAAATATCTAACAGGCTTCTGGGAGAAAAAAAAAAACATGATTGCCCACCTTCCATTTAAATCCATTTGGATAATGTTAGTCTTTTTCTCATTTATCAAGAGGCCATTGTTGATGGAATAATACTGAATTGTAATCAATTGCCTCTGCAACAGTATCTGTGCTTTATCAATCAAAATGACATCATCCGCCTACATGAGATAAGATATAGGAAGATTAGTGATTTTTGACAGGGCGAAACTTGACTCCTCCAGATGCTCCCTCAGATCAGCTAGATAGAAAATGAACAGGCACAGAGCCACAATGCACCCCTGTCTTAATCCTCTCATAGTGGGGACATTCCTAGTCAAGGCTCATTACAAGTTAGGTGTAAATTCAGAGGTAAATCCTCAAAAAAATAGCCCTGAGGAATTACCATTACCGCCACATGGTCAGGCTGAATTTCTGCCTGATTACAAGTGGTGGTGGCGGTGGACCCAATGCAGCTTTTTTTGCGGAATTACCGTGGCAGAATTACTGCCACAGTAATTCCTCCAATTGGGCTGAATTTCTGGATTGAGTGGGAAGATTTACCTCTAGGGTTTTGCTGGAGGTAAATCCTCCACTCAAAACCAAAACTCATAATTTGGCATAGTGGTAAAATTGGCAGTAACTCAGTTACTGCCAATTTTACCACTTACCGCCTAACTCGTAATGAGGCTTGTCTTTTCATGCATATCTGCAAGGAACTGTGCTCATGAATAGGATTGAAAATAGAGAGCAACTTAGATGGAATCTTGCAATCCCTCAAATTCTTCCACAGCAATGAGCGGTTTACAGAGTCAAAATCCTGGGAGTAATCAATTGTTGCTGAAAAGATGGTAGCGGCTCCCTTGCCCCATGATGTTTCTTCAATACATCTAATAATCAAACAATGAAGGGAACTTGATAACCTCCTGTGGAACCCAATTTGACATGTCTGCAATCAACCACTAGATACTGGCCAGGCTTCCATCTACATGATAGAGTCACACATTTTACTTTCTGTATCTTACAATGAGCATAAGGTCATTAGAGTTCTTACAATGAGGCTGTGTTGCGTGCTAAGTGATCCACACACTCCATAGAGGTCATGGCTCCGGCTCCTGCCCACTAACTTTAAAATGTGGTCCTCTACCACACAATAGAGTACTCTGGTATGTGCTCTAATGTTTCAATAGTGGTTCCAAGTAACATCTGATGGACAACTAGAGGGAAGCTCTAGTTGTCTACATAATGAATTGGAACCTTGAAGGCAAACGATCCCCATTGTTAATAGATGCCCATCTGCAATTGTATCTTACATACGGACCCGAGATTTCCCTTGCCCACACGCTGCACTGCCCGCATGGATCAGCTAAGCAGAGGGGGCAACACATGCAGATGGAAGACCTCAAGATGCCAGTACAGCACAGAGGGATGAACCACATGAACCAAGGAGGGAGTCTATGGAGGGCAATACCATTTTTACAGCTGAACTAAATAAATATTTATTTTAAGCAAAATAAATGACACTGTCAACCTGCATTTAAAAAGTACTGGGAGAAAATTGCACATTTGGAAGTTAAGCATGGCAAAAAGCCTACAGTAATGATGTGGTATCGAACGTTGATAATTAAGCACTCATGCACCCACCTCGATCGAGTGAAGTGCACACACAAAGCATTCTTGGGCTCTCCGAATAATCTGATGTCAGGGTAATTGAAGTGTCAACCTGAAAAACGGCGAGGTTAAAAATAACCAGCTTATCTGCCTTGAATATACCTTACTTACATAACAATTGCAGTTTACCTCGAAGGTCAATTTAAGAGGAAAATGAAGCTATTGTGTTTTAGCTCTGCTTGTTGCACAGCTCTTTAGAAGCATGGCTAGGACGCATACGCAGTTCTATTAGCAAACACAGCTCAAGATAACTGTGTGCAGAATTAAAGTGCAATGCAGGAATGCAGTTTGGTGGAGACTAGCAAACACCATAATGGCAGCTTTACATGGAATAATGATGATGATGAAACACAACTTTATTGCGCGGTTGGAGCCATAAAAGTATCGAAACACAAAATACAATGCATAAAAGATACCACATCATGAAGTGCTAAAATAGCATCACATTAAAACTAGTTGTCATACCATTAAAACACATTGGGCCTCATTACGAGTATGGAGGTAGCTGCGTCTGGGTTCCTGGAATGGGGAAATACTGGGCCATTCCGACCTTGGAGGGCCTGGTAATTCCCTTTCCTGGGTCCTGGACCCAGTACATCCCCATTCCCATTTGGGAATGGGGAGGATGCTAACAACGGGCCCGTTAATGACGAGCTCGTTGTTAGCTTCCTGGTCTGCTAGCGGGTCCCGCTAAGTACACCTGGTTTTACGAGACGTCCTTAGCGGGACCCGCGTACAGACCTCGTAATGAGGCGGTAGAGGGTTAACGGCGCCGGCAGCTCTACCGGCGCCGTTAACCCTCTACCGCCTTCCTCGTAATGAGGCCCATTGTCACTTTTAGAATTACAAAATAACAATAACAAATCACAACAACATACAATTTTCAGCGGGTTTAGAAAGCTGGGCTCGAGATAA
The DNA here is from genome assembly GCF_040938575.1 of Ambystoma mexicanum. NCBI lineage: Eukaryota > Metazoa > Chordata > Amphibia > Caudata > Ambystomatidae > Ambystoma > Ambystoma mexicanum. The sequence continues at coordinate 1,181,537,415 of NC_090933.1, read as the reverse complement.
TTAGGCTACACCATAAAGACGAATAAGGCTCACTACAATTTAAATCTTCACAGCCAAGCACGGTGTACGGTGAAAATACAGCAGCTGGGTCCTTAGCATTAATGCAAAGCTCAAGGACTGCTTGCACTCACCTCATGTTCCTTAGTTTGAATAAAGGTAGAAAATATCGTAATCTGAGGTCGTTATATTTGACACAAGAGAACATAAAGTGCATAGCAGATTCATTGGTGACGCCACAAGCTACACAAGCAGAGTTACTGGAGGGATTCCATTTTGCAGGATGCTACTTTCACTGTAATAGTGCGCCACTGTGTGTATAGTGAGCGCGCATACCCAGGACTAACACTATCAAGTTATTCCTCAAATCCATATGACAGTTTGCAAGTCATGTAAAAGTGCCATGTACTCAATGCCATGCAATCCTGCTTCATCAATTAGTGCTTCTCCCGAAGCTTTCTTAACGCTCAACTTTGACCCTGGGATTATGCTGTGGAGGCTCTCCCAGAGTGGTGGCAAGTCAAGTCTATTGAGCTCTGCACATCCAAACCTAAACCAGGGCAGTGAATGTGCCCCACTTAGTGTTAGAAAATTGGTTACCGCCAATCGATAGGGAGCTAAAGGCTCATTGGACCAGATCCTGACCCAATAAAGCAAAGGTCTCATAGACAAGGCACTGGATACAGGCTATTGGGGCCCCATTTGACTGAATCAATAGGGCCCGTAGGACGGTAGGAAGTTATTTTCTACAAGACTAAGGGAGGGTACCCTTTTATGGCCCCAGAGCTCAGCTCCATATGTTGCCGCAGGCAAGGCCTGGGATCTATGAAGTTCCAAAGCAGGGGAGACAGCTCTGCTACCATGGGAGTTAAATGACCTCCGGATTCCCCCACAGTATTTATCAATTGTCACTGTTGCCTTGTACTGGTGGTTCGACCAAAGTAGATTTTCAGAGAACCGAATGCCTAGTTAATCGTACATGGCAACTTGTAATGACAACTTGGTAACTTGCTCCAAGACCTGACCCTCACTTTCAATTCTCAGGGTAGTCCACCTTGATGATTTATGCCTAAATATCATTGCCTTCATTTTTTCAGTATTAATCACCGTAGTTTCAGACCCTATTGAGCAAGATGTATTTTGATAGGATCAGGCCCAGTCTAAAACCCTGATCTATGGCATTAATGCCCTAGCGAAAACCTGCCTGGAGATGACTTATTGCCTCCATTTTGTCTGCCCATGTCTGCAGGACCCAGAAACACCTTAGCATAGACAGGGGTGGACTGGGAACTAAAAGAGGCCCTGGAAATAATTACTGGGGACCAAACGAGGCCCTGGAAATAATGTTCAAAGTGGCCCCTTATGACTCATTTTCAGCAAACCCAATGCTTTTCCTATGAGAAAATTTAAAAACACGACACAAAAGAGGACCAGGGTGCAGAGGCCCACCGGGAAATCTCCAGAGTTCCCTATAGGCCAGTCCACCCCTGAGCATAGATCTTTCCTGCAGCATCTACAAGTGAGATGGGCCTATAGTTCCCAGGGGCTTGCCTATCAGCCTTCTTATAAATAGGCACAATTTACAGATAGCACCAGGATAGCAGAACTCTTCCAATATCTACCGCATAGTTAAAAACACGACACAGGGCAGGAGCCTAAATGGAAACCTCATCCTGGAAGAGGTCTATTGACATTTTATAAGGCCCTGGGGCCTTCCCTGAGCCCAGAGCCATAATGGCCACTTCCATGTTTTGTTTCTCCCCTGTTCCCCTCCCTTGCCTTGTCGCGCTCTGAAACACCTGTGTTTGAGCGCGATAGAAATAAAATATCAATTCAATTCAATTCAATACAATTAATTTCCTCAGGCGATATTGGCACCACATCTCCACCCCTGCTAGCACACCCTAATAGAATCTGGCCCTTCCCTGGTACAGGCGGGTCACTACGGTCCTGTAGTGTCAGTGCCAGGTATCAAGATTAATCAGGCATCTTAATGGTTCTGGTGAATTTACGCCTTTGTCGTTAATTAGTCTCCATAAACCAACAGTGTCACCCGATCTACAGGTTAAGTGCAAATCATCCCAGAGATCCTGGTTATATGCAGACTTCTTTCTCTGCGGTATTGCTTTGCAATCTGCCCTCCAGGATCGCAAATGGTGCTTATCTGTTGGGTTCGCCATGTTCAAATATTGCAATAGGCTGGCCTTCGCAATCCTGCAATCGGAATCACACCAAACTTTAGATTTTAGAGCCTTTTGGCGAACCTTCTCAGCAGGTTTGGTGACAAAGGGATAAATGGTAAGGGCCAAATTATCATAGACACCCAGGACACTCCTAGGGGAGGTTTCATCCCCGCAGATTTATAGGAGGTGCGATTAAACAGCAGCATAAAGGCTAGATTTAATTGTGCCAAAATCCCCTAGAGACCATCTCATACTTTGGCCAGCAAGGGTTGCCAATGAGCTTGCCATCCTGGGTCGGCCGACATCCTCCCAAGAGAACAGGACCCTTATTTTGCAGGATACTGGACTGTGATCACTCTCGCTATGCTCGTGGATACCTGCGCTAATAATCTTCTCCCAATCCACAGTATTAACAAAGATATCATCATTTCTGGAGCTACCCATGGGATCTTTACAAGTACGTCTAGCGGGATGGTCTGAGCTAAACCAACCATTGAAGGCTCGAAGGTTGGCTCTATATATAAATGAGCTGCTTCAATGGCCAATCGCTGGACTCTAGTAGGTTTCTGACTCACCACAGAGGGGATACCCAGAGCAGCTTGAAGCTCGTCCCAGAAACCCACCAGTTCCTTGATTGGCTCAATTTGCATGTTTAAGTCCACCATGGCCAACAATAAAGGGCTTATTCCCTCTAGTAATTCAAAGTTAATGATAATTTGGCACAGTTTTTATAAGCTCTCCATAGGGCTACTATCATATGGCTTATTGTAGATGTTAAATAGAAGCACACGTCTGCCCTCCCTTGTGACTGATACTAGACACTGTAAATCATCCGAGTCAACAGATCTTTCCACAAAATCGAGGCCAACAGAGGGGTCCACCAAAATTAGTAGGCCCCCCATTGGTCTCCCTCGCAAGCCCCTTGAAGCTGGTTTTTCAAAGGTAGCAAAGCCCTGAAATAACACAGTGGTCATATCCCACGTTTACTTCAAACAAACCACACCAAATCCCTGCATAAAGTTCATCCAATCAGGCTCTTCCAAATGCCTGTGTAGCTCTCCCACATTCCAAGACAGTATTTTATGGCAACGTAGGGCCCTGGTAGTCACCGGCATCAAAGTCATAGTCTCAGTGGGGGGCTGGAGAGGTATGACCCAGTTCTAACACGTCTGGTCAGTCAACATCATCAGGTCCATTCTCTCTTCTTGCGAACATATCCTGTGTCGTATATAGGTGTTACAACTCCTGGGTGGGGTTTATACAGTGCAGGAGTACTGCTAGATGGGGGATGCAGCCTCAAAGCAATATTTGAGCCAGTCGAGGGGTAGGTACGTATCTCAATAGAGAGAAGCCCATCCACAACCCATCTATTGGCCATAGTCAGTCATATGAAATCCTTAGGGCCTCTCAACATCGGCAATCTTTCGCACCCCAATGTATCATCCCGGATAATGGATCGGAAGTCCCTCACATATCGGAGCCAGTGGATTTCTTTATTTAGGAGGGCTTCTCTGTTCTCATATATTCCAGCCAATAGCTCAGGTATGTTCACCATATAAAGGTTGTTGGTTGGGCTCTGTTTGACCCAAGGCTTGGGAGGCCACAGGTACTGAGGTGGAGGCAAGCTGGGTAGAACTAGCAGGTTCGATCTAGTACCCACAGAACCAGTTGCACTTTTCCAAGGCCTCACTGGTGAATTTGTACAGGAGAATCTGTCGATGGTTTCTGTCAAAGCATTGAACTTTCCCATTTAAGTCTCATCCCTAGCTGCCCCAAATGAGTTTGGCTGTAGGGGATATAATCTTTGGACACCTCTCACCAGCCCTGCTTGTTGATTCACGTATGTCCCAGTCTCATGACTGGTCCCAGATGGAGGCAAAGATTCCCCTGGGCCATAGGTCCCCTTGGGTGTTGTATTCATTGCATGAGTTGTAAAATGGCCTGAAATGCCCTGAGTTGCCGGGTGCTCTAGATAGTTGCATGGTGGATGGTTTGCTGTCTGTTTTTGTATGTTGTGTAGCACACAAGTAAACCAGAGTTTTAGGGGGATTTGCAATGAGCGTGAGCTTTGTCACCTCACTCCTTAGATGAAAGGTCACATCCTTGAGTTTGTCAAGTTCCGTTATGAAGGCACCAAACTATTGGTGCTACAAGAGCACAGGTTGTTGTTGTAAATAGCATCCAAAAAATTGTGTTCAATGGTCCAGTTAGAAATGATATCATACAGCTCTATGAGTTCAAGGTGCCCCTTAGAGGCATTCCCGGAGTCATGGTGTTTGCTGCAATTGCTACGTTGAGGTTTTTTTCCCTTGATCTGGCATATTTGCCTGGAGGATCACAAGCATCTAGAAGAGCATAGCGCTTCTGAGGGTAATACCAGGTGCAACCACCACCACCTCCTCGGGCTCGTCAATACCCTTAGGGGTTTGCACATGAGATGCCAGTGAAGTCCTAGTACTCTTTTGGGGGGCTCCTGTTCCCCCTGGCTGCAGCAGCTTCAGTGTCTCCATGGGGAGGGGCAGCGGCTGGCATACTCTCCTTTTCAATGTCTGGCCGCAAGGCTGGCCTTAAGGTACTGCCTCCACACGCTCCTTCTCCTCCACCTCCTCCTGCTGTTTCCTCACCAGGGAGCCCACACCTGGCCTCGTCTCGGACAGCCTTCATAAGGCGTTTATCCCTCAGTTGGGGTTATATTCAATTGCTCCCCCTCCATGTCGTGCCTCCAGGTTTGTAACGAGTATTACATACTTGCTCACCGTCAAATAAGGCCCCCCATCAGTCTGCCTAAGGTGGCTGGGTTGACCGACTAAGATTGGCACATCATAGGCCTCCAACAAGTATGGGACAAATCTATCTCTTCCTCGACTCAGCGCACCCCAAGAGTTTACCCGCAGCCTGGTTGGATATCTGGAAGGGCTCAAACAACTCATAGCCTCTGGGATAGTGTTCACCACACAGTTAGATGGGAGACCACCTTCCAACTTCCCTACATCTTCAGGTGGCAGCTCATCAATATCCTCACAGAGACCTGGTATGTCGGTGATCAGGTGATTTACATCTTTAATGGGTTTGAATAGCTGGAATAGTTTCTTTGTCCTCACCCCCAGAGAGATCGATGCAGCTTCTTTTCTTTTAAACATGGTTAACCACACTTAAAAACCCTAGGGGAAGAGTCAGAAAGCAATGTCGGCACCCAATGTGAATAGGGATGAAAAGTTTTAGCTGCTTGGAGAGTCTTTTGGAATAGTTTCAGCTGCCAAGGTCAAATAGCTATGGTAAAATCAGGTGGCCAGAATTTGGGGAGAAGAAATTAGCAATGGCTCGCAGTCACCGCAATGGCTGGCCCTTTGCCCTGCAGGCACCAAACACTTGTGCCCTTGACTGCGGGCTTCAACCTGGCAGGTTGAGGGATGCCAGGTAAAGTCAAGGGGGTGTGGCCAAGGGCTGCTGCGGAGTCCGCTTCCTCTTCCTTTCCTGTCCAGGTGCCAAACAGCTGCGGCCTTGACTGTGGGTGATAATACTTTCAAATGTGTAGTGTTTATTTATAATTGTGCTGTGGTACACACATCAGTTGTCAAACTAATCTGTACATTTTCCAAGACATGTAAGTCATTCAATACAGATATATATATATATATATATATATATATATATATATATATATATATATATATATATATATAATATGATAGGGTGGTGATAGACGCAATATAGTCAAGGTGAGTCAGACTCCCACAGGAACCCATTAAAATTAATTTGTTAATAACTGTTGATTTGAGTATTTGCCGGTAATTTGTATGTATATATATATATATATATATATATATATATATTCACTAAAAAAATATTTGTTAAGGGGACGATATGGTTAAGTTGCGCTACTATAAATCTGTCAAATTCACTAAAACAAACTTTATAAACGTGACATTATGGTTCGAAGTAAAACCGAAAATCACCTAAAATTCGCCAGTTATGGTAGGCTAAGCAACCATAACTGCCTGCACCACTGTGCACTGCTAACACTAACACCCAGGACATCAAGGATGACATCGCAATTGTTACTGATGACATCACTGATACGCATCACAATAAACAACATACTTCATTACGCAATGTAGTGTTGTAAAGAACATTCCATTCAGTGTTCTTTCTAGTACAGGAACCTACTCATACAGAATGTAGGTATTGGCTGCAGCATACACCACAGAGGAGCTATATTTGTAATGTTCCAAAGTAAAGAAACCTGAATGCTTCTGTATCAGACTTTTCCGTACTGTGATACATGTTTTAAGTAGCTAATAATCCATCACTTACTATATATTTCTACTAATAAACACAGAAACATAAATAGACTACAATGCATACAAATATGGGGCTTATATGTAGAAAGTAAAGTGAGTAAATAAGAGGTATTATCATTAGCAAATCTGTGTAATCTACATGATTGTATTCATGCACAAAAATGATTCCTGTGTTTCAGACCTGCTTCTTCCCCTATATATGTACATCATAAGATGCGATTAAATTATAAGGAAAGTACTGTAAGAACATGTGAGAATAGCAATATCTATAAATATAATACCTTTTGAAAGTTAACTTTCTGCCTGTCAGTAAATAAACCCACCTGGCCTAGATATGGCAGTGAACAAAAACGAAGGGGCTACACATGTGATGTCATCAGTGATGTCATCAATTACATTTGTGATGTCATCTTTGATGTCCTGGGTGTTAGTGTTACCAGTGCACAGTAGTGCGGGCAGTTATGGTTGCTTAGCCTACCATAACTGGAGAATTTCAGTTTTTTTTTGGTTTTACTTCGAACGATAATGTCATGTTTATAAAGTTTTTTGTGTGAATTTGACAGATTTTTAGTAGCGCAACTTAACCATAACATCCCCTTAACAAAGTTTTTTTTAGTGAATTTTATGGGTTTTTAGTAGGGCAACTTAACCATAACATCCCTTTAACAATGTTTTTTTTACTGAATTGCACAGGTTTTCAGTAGAGCAACTTAACCATACCGTCCCTTTACCAACGTTTTTTTGCTAAAGAGCATCGGTTTATAGTAGTGGCACGTAACCATTATGTAAAGTAACTTCTGACTTATTTACCCACCTTGCGGAGAATACCACATGACAATATACTGGTGTACAGCACACTGACATGTCCGAGAATCGGTACACACTTAACAATAAGATGCATGCCTAGTGGACAGTGTGGAAACAGATTTTATATTGATGTAGGAACGTCCACCTCCAAATTTCCCTTGCACAGCACCAACACGTATTGGTAGTCAGCCATTAACAATGTAGTACACATTACAGACTTTTAGGAAAAGTTCTAGTTATCTTAAAATGACATGAGCTAAGGCCATCCCTCCTCCCCAAGAAACAGCAGCACTGCTGTAATGAAGGAGCATGACAAACACTGCCCCTACCTTACAAATGACAAACGCACAATATTTTTGCGCCGTCCACCTACCCCCCCATATTTCCATTCGGTGCCTCTTTCCTTATTTCCGTTCGCAAATTGCCTTATTACTTGTCCTACCAAAATAGAAAGCTATCCATTAGCAAAGTACATGTTCTGTTGAGAACCACCTTTCACAGTGTAAGTATATTAAAATATATATATATATATATATATATATATATATCATACTCTCCATGTACTTTATATTTCTCAGCAAAGGACATAGACGCAATAAGATTTGCCAGTAATAGTATAGATTTGCAAAGCAATAACGTGAGCTACGGAAAAATAGGTTTTCTGGTTATAATCCTTTTTCAAGATGGGCACTATAGAAAGGGAAGGCGGTTGTTCCATACATGGCCCCTCTTTGCTTTCCATGGCAGCCTGCAAAAAGCAAAAGTATGTGCCTTGATTCAGAACCTATAAATAAACATACAGCGATTTCAAAAGAAAATCCTTTTTCAAGATTGCCACCATAGAAAGGGAAGGTGGTTGTTCCATACATGGCCCCTCTTCGCTTTCCATGGCAGCATGCAAAAAGCAAAAGTATGTGCTGTGACGCAGAACCTATAAATACACATAGAACCTATAAATAAACATACAGCGAGTACAAAACAAAATCTTTTTTCAAGATGGCCACCATAGAAAGGGAAGGTGGTTGTTCCATACCTGGCCCCTCTTTGCTTTCATGGCAGCCTGCAAAAAGCAAAAGTATGTGCCGTGATGCAGAACCTATAAATAACCATACAGCGATTACAAAACAAAATCCTTTTTCAAGATTGCCACCATAGAAAGGGAAGGTGGTTGTTCCATACATGGCCCCTCTTCGGTTCCATGGCAGCCTGCAAAAAGCAAAAGTACGTGCCAAGACGCAGAACCTGTAAATAAACATACAGCGACGTACAACGTAGTAACTTACATTTTGAAATGATATAAGGGATTTTAAAAGAAAACGTTAACATTTTAGAATTTGTAAAGTAGTTTTATTTAACAAACAACTGTCAGAGACCATCGCACTAATCCATTTTCAATTAAATAGTAACAATGGTTCTAAGGGCGTCATTGAAAATGTCCATGGTGAGGCACACGTAATTATTTTCCCATACGCACAATATGCATTTTTGTTAAAGCACCCACTTTGTTTGCACAGTGATTTCCAAGACGGCGCCATGACCCTTGCCCTACACCACCATGAATGATGTTATGTTACTCCTTATAGCTAGTTCAGCGTAGGGACAAAGGGGGCCTGGCCGGTCATCCCACAACATTGTAATGGTCAGGCAGCCGGTGATGAGCAGTTGCATTTGCCGTCCAAAGAAGTTGTCACTCAGCATTTGGAATCCATGGCACGCACAGTACAGCAAGATGTAGCTAGGCGGAAAACGTAAGAAAAAATATGTATCAATACCCAACCTTTAGCAAAACATTTAAAAAAAGACACAAACATTGTGGAAAGAAGTACAAAAATTGAAGTGGTCAAACATGACATTTTAAGGAAATATTAGCGTTGACCATGGGTAAATATAGTGACAGCCTACAAACGCTGACAATGAGAAGTCACCGTGTGGTTTAAAAAAATGGCACCTACACAGTGAGATGGTAATTCTGTTATGGAGCCAAAATGAATGGACTAGCAAGAAAAAATTACATCTCGTGATTTTAAACAAGAGGAAAAGAATATGCAAAGCAATACACAAAGCTATGTGGGCAAGCATAACATTTCAAAGAGGAAATATCAATGATCAGCAAGGGTGACTCTAGTCATACACTGCAAACGGGGAGATTCTGCACTCTCCGTTATTGGAGGAAAATTAAAACTGCACAGAAAGATAATACTTCAGTTATATTGTCACAATTAATGTTTTGGTAATATAAAATTAAAATGCGGTTCGGTGTAGAGTCGTCAAAATTAAACGTACATGATGTTTACTGGCTCCATTGTTTTTGGCCAAGTGAGATAGCAATGTAGTCGCAGCAATGAATCTTCGTGAACTGATATTTCATGTTTCGTACAAACATTTTTTTAAAACATAACCTTATCAAATGGTATTTTTTCCAACCAGTCATTCCTTTCATTCCTTTTGAAGTTTCCCTCAAGGTCAAAAAACAATTGCCCCTTATGTATTCACTCGTGGGCCTACTGAGCTTGCAACTAAAAAAGCAAATCAAGTGTCCTTCACTCAGAAAGCAAATACATTCTCACTTTGCAACAACATATGAAAATCCAATCATGAGAACCACTACTCCCATACACCTGCAGAACCGCTGTTTCCATCAAACAGTCCAGGTGAGGGCCTCATATTTCAAAACGTAGGACGCCAATCTGACTACAATATTAATCTAATATTAATCTAAACACATTGTAACACAGATGCAGTAATTGTTTGCCGTACATTGAGCACTAACTTCCACTTTACCGTATGACTTTGGTGACAAGAAAAAAACCCTTTTTGAGTTTGTGCTGCCACATCCCATCCCAGCCTAATTAAAGCTCACATTCAGAAACAGTATTTCATAAGTATAAGAAAAGCATTGGTGTCTTGTTTTGTATGTGTTACCGGCGATGTCCGCGTACACCAAAACATGAACAAAAGATGGCAGGGGCAGCGAATAAATCTGATGCACTTCACGCTGTTCCACAACCAATCAGTGAAAGCGCCACATGTCCGCGGACATGACGCTATTTATTAGCCAATCAATTTCTTGTCTGGGGAGCGAACAGCGTAGTGCGACTGCGGAGCGGACCTAGATAGCACTAATTTTTTTAGACATACTTTTTGGTCATTTTGAAGGAAACTACTCGACGGATTGTCACCAAATTTACAAAAGCACGCTTTCGGGACCAAGCCCTACCCCTGCTGCAAATTTGGTGAAAATCCATCCAGCGGTTTGGCCTGTAGGCGTGCGCAAGCTTTTTCCCCCATTCAGTCTATGGGAAAAAAAGACGTTTTGGGACCCCCCTATAACTTTCCCCCCCCCTGAACCAAACATCACCAAACTTTGCAAATAAATTCAGAGTACACCATATACATATTGCAAAGTATGGAAACAGCACCTTAACCATAACTACAAGGCCACGTTAGTGGCCGTGTAACATGATAGGGTGGTGATAGACGCCATATAGTCAAGGTGAGTCGGACTCCCATAGGAACCCCTTAAACTTCAATTGTTAATAACTTTTGATTTGAGTAAACGATTTGCCCGCAATTTGTAATTTTCGGAAGGGATTAGGGACACGGGCCCACCAGCAGACTGCAGAGTTTCGAATCAATTCATTAAAATATACAAAAGTTATTAAGAAGACAAACTGCTGGATGGATTTTGACCATGTCTGAAACAACTTGGGCATGAAGCATTCAAAAGTGTGCTTTTTGTGGTTTGCAGTTATTCCATGCAGTAGTTATTTAAGGGGGTGCCCCCTTCCCAAAAATAGATAGTTATATCTCCAATTCTGTTTTTCTCTCGATGTGAGAGATAGCTGAGGATATAGCCAAGGTTATGGGAAAATGAAACGTAGGAAACGTAGCAATTTTCTGGTTAAAAAAAAAAAAGATGCAAATGCCATCAGGCTAGGAGTGGCTATAGGGCACCAAATAAAACATGGGAGTTTGATGGGGTGTAGGGACTTAGTTTGAAACACAAACATTTCTGTAACCATAAATAGCTGACATTTCAAAGCAAACTGCATCACAGAAATAGCGTCTGTTGTGCAGGGGAAAGGGAGAGGGCAGGAGGCCATCTGGGGAGTGGGGGTAGCTGATACAGATGGTCATGCGATGTATCACAACAGTTACCAGGAGACCAGCCATAAAACAAGGCGCTTGTAGCATGCTGCTTAACCAACGTGTGTGATCCTCTGAACATAATTTAATCACACTGCATATTGCTGAAAAACATTGTGAGTTCTCAAAGATTGCAATCTTTTGTACATAATTAAAAAAATATATTTGTACAGTTATAGTGGGTTTCTCAACCATGCAGTAACAGGGACCGACCCTGTTTAGCTTCATAGCGAGGAAGAGACTAGCACCCTCAAGCCATGTTGCCTGATAATTGAGCCCACGTTACAAAACCACTTAGAGCAACATGGCCTGACGGCCTGGATCCTTCTCACTTTGATGTTACTCAGGGTTGTCCCAGTTTCTGCATGGATAGGAGACAGACCACAGTACTGGATGCTGTGTGTTTTCATAGTTTTATATATCTCATTACACCTGGCAACATTCCTTGAAATGTGTGCCTCAGAGACTTTTTGGGGCATTTTGCTGAATTTCACTCTGGTATTTGTAATCTCAGAGTCAAGATGGGGGAAATAATTCCACAACTGTACATTTTTTGCCTAACATAGTTCTATAATGATGTATGTATTTCATTGTGACTATTCTATGTGTACTTTTCAAGATATATTTATAAAGTAATGTTTTGTTGAAAGCCAGACATGGGGGTGAGGTGGGGAAATGATGTGAGGGCAAGTAAGTCATGAGTATTTGTCCACAAAGTGTCAAAAGAGTCTGCACTCCAATACACTGGTGCAGTTATTTTCCCCTGATTGTGGCTGCTTTTTAGGGCACAAGTAGAAGACACATGTGGGTGGACATTACAATGTTTTTTCAGAGGGCGGACGTAACCCCTTGTTTTTTTTTGTTGAGACTGCCATGTTTGCTCAAGTATTTAGCTACCAGGATTATACTCAGGTTTTCATGTGCCCAGTGCAGACACTTATTCACAAGCACTGGTTTCGTATTGGGATTTTGTTTTCCAGGGAATAGTTCATGACAGATTACTGTGTTTAAAAGGTGAGCACATTTTATACTTTGCCAGCATATTTATTGGAACATTTTCTCTCTCAGGTTATTTTTTGAGTGTCATTACTTTTTTTTAATTAACGTCCAATGCTTTTTTGTCTTGCGCACTTTCTTCTGAGGCGAAGGTCTAATGAACTACATTTGTATATTTCACTTTTAGATATATGTTCACTTACTGTGCGTATATTTATGGGTGCCAGGTTTTGATTTTTGCTATGAGGGTGAAAGTACCTGGGCATATGTTACTCTTGCAGCCGGTCATTTTTGTAACTTTTCAGTGCTGCTTAAACACAGTTAGTTGGGGTTGTGCGATGTATCACCACAGTCACCAAGAGACCAGACATAAAACCAGGGGCTTGTAGCACACTGCTTAACCAAAGTGTGTGAATCTCACTATGCATTGCCCAAAAACATTTTAAGTTCGCAAAGTCTGCAATATTTTATATAATAATACCACTGTCGAAACAGGTCAAAATCAGTTTGTGATAGATAAACATCTTTGAGTAGTGATGGGTTGCAAGTGTTTTAAAATATAGAGTGGCCATGCCCACCGTACATCGATGAAGTCCATGCCTAGTGGTCTTTTTAGTGTTCTAAAATTGACAGTGGGCATGGCCAAAGTCCGTGGACACTGACCATGTGTGGAAAACATCTATGGAATAACAAAATCCTTGAAATTCAAGGAAACCACTTTAGTTGCAGGGACATTAAGATGAACATTACATTGTGACACAACCTTTGAAATTCAACTAAAAAAACTTCAGTTGCAGGGATGTTAAGGTGAGAACTGTTGGAGGTTTTTTGCGGTATTTTCTTGGCAAGCTTGTTTGGGTATTTTGTGTATAGTGGTGAGCCCTAATTACAGAAGGTTGCCTAATATTACTCTTATACCTGGACCATAAACAGTAAGTCAATACCAGGCCTGGTCACTGTAACTCATAATTTCATTTTCCTGTTGTATTTTATTTACAATACCACATTATGCCCTTTTGGTGGTATCTCAGAATACACTTAGCAGCTAATATAAATACTGACATTCATATAAACAGCCCCTGAACCCGATTCACAGTAACCAACTCTGTTATATGCTTTACCACAAGATGTAATATGAAGTTACTGCCTGCAGTCAATTCTAACTACAACCTGTCATTCACAGTTGTCTAAGTTACCACAAGAAACCAGGACACATAATAAGCACACTTAGATTAATTCAAATGTCTCTTTTGTTCTTTATAGAAAATTAGAATTATGCAAAATATCAACAAAACATGTGATGCACAGCATTTGCACATAACATTGCCTGTGACTCATAAAATGAAAATAAAATATTGGCAAATAAATTTCATCTGCAGTTGCTTTCCCCGCGATAAATGAGCTCTTCCCCACAATGTGCTTCAATCACACTTGTACAAAACATGGTCATCTAAAGCCCTTGACAGATAGCAATTAATTGATTCTCAATTCATTTACCTTTTCCAAGTCTGTGAATTGCCAGGAAAAAATGCCCACTTTTTGTGCTGTTTTGGGATATATTACACCCCTCTGGGCCACCCTCTCATCTTGATAGAGATTTGTAATATGCAGCCTAAAAATATGTCAAGTGATCTGTGATGATATGGGTGACATGTTTTGTGATGCCAACAGTAATATCATGGATGGAATCATGTTCAGTGCAGTGGCTGAATTGCGGTCCCTTTAGGAAACATATCTAGCAATTTTCCAGGGTTTTGTCTTCTTGCACTGCAACCATTACATCCCTCTAGCAAAGTGATTGAAAATGGCTTCTTTGTATCTTTGTAACTATTCTTAGAATTCAAGAAGTGGTCTTTTTAGTCTGAGCATACATTCATCATGTTCTGTAAACTGACTCTAGGTCTATCAAAATGAGGTAAACTGAGATACATGCACTGCATAGATAATTGCAAGTGGCACTGCAGCTCTTAGTAAATGGAGTGTGTTCATGAATGGAGCAGATCCATCATTTGCCACTTCCCTGGTTCCTGCACCCATGTCATTAGTGAGTTCCACTCATGCCTAGGGAGCACTTTCCCGTTTACCTTTGTCCCATTCCTCACACAGCTATGGTGAGATGCAAGCCTTATGCAGTACAAAGCAGGCCTATTCCCCTTGTGCACTGTTGTGTCCTGCTGGACTGGGTGATATGACTGATTACTTAGTAGCTTCCATGTTATCCTCCTTTGTTCCAATGTCCCCATGTATGTTTGTGATACAGGTTCTGGGTCATACAGGGCCTCGCCATACACTTCTCTACACCCACCTTAATTAATTAATCTTTTTAAATTAATTAGCATGGGACTGGGATCTGAAACTGTTGCTCTGCATTGTCTTGCTTTCAAGACAAGCGTGTTGCCCTAAACTATCCTCTCTGCCTACCTTAGCTAACATATACCTCACACTTTCTGCCCAAAAGTATGCAGGGTAGATATGCCTCTTTATTGACAGAGATATGCTTCCATCCTTTATATATGGATATGTATACATCATTAATTAAACAAGCATTGGCAAAGCCAACACTTTGAGCTTTTGTGTAGGTCTGTTATGGGCATTTGCCTGGCGCCACCATACTGGCAGTTCCTGGCCATGCAATGGAGAAAGCTGCAACATGGTGTGACTATCTGAGCATATGATAGCAGGGCTTGGAAATGTGTATCTAATGTCAATACACATGTCGACATGTTTGGCTTTGGCCGTACTTGTTTTCGACAGGACTTCAGAGCAGAGAATATACATAAATGCAGTGGCTAAAGGTGCACTTAGATGAACCAGAGTTATTACACCACTAGTGCACCTATAGCTTCATAGAGATAGCCCAAAGGAAATGTCTGTGTGTAGGAGGGGCAGGTAGTGGAGGCAATGGGCGCAGAGATTAGCAGGGAAGTGTGCTGTCAATGGATGGGTAAATAAAAAAAAACAACACCCACAGCCATGATATCTGTTCTCCAATGCAATAGTTTTGACTTATAGGTGGCTCTTTGCTGCCAACTAATAGACCAAATATTGGTCACGTGGTATTTCTGAAATACTACTTGGAATGGTGTTAAGCCCCTGGCAGAGGTCAACATCCATGTGGACCCTTCAGGATACCGCATGCACAAAATGCCACTGCATTATTTCTAATGGGAATGCTGTAGTTCTTTAAAATGTCCCCCTGTGACACAATGTGCTTACTTTTAAACGCCAACCACAAACGTGTTAAGATAACAAAACAATCATTGTCAATAACACACATTTAAATAAATAAATACATAAAATAACACACATCTCAATTATGTTTTTGCACGCACAATGGAAAATACAGCGCACTGTTTACACTGAAGATATATTGTTGCACCAGTGTCTAAAGCTTTGTAGACTAGACTTTACAGGTAGAAGATTATGGAACAGCATGCAGAGCTGAGTGAATCACAACACTTCAGAAAGTACGATGTGACATGGTGGTGAGGACAGCAACTGGCTGAACATTGCCAAGCACTTTGTACATGATGCCGTTTGCATATCAGGCAGGGTGTTATTTCTTCTGTCGGACACTCTTAGCCCACTTTACACAACACAAAACAGCAGCTAGCTAGTATCTCGCCACTTTAGAAATTGTGAAATGAGTGACCAGATATCTAATGCATTTCAAAACAATCCGTAAAAAACTTAGCAACATTTCTTATGTTTTGTTCACAGGGCAAAAAAGGTGAGCCGGGTCTACCTGGAGTCGATGGTGTAACAGGATCACAAGTAAGTGAACATCATTTATGCAATTTTACGAATAGAAAACCAATATACTATCAAATTCTTCCTAATGTTCGCATGTGAGCAGCAGTTGCTCAAGTCAAGACATATTTATTAGTTTGATGATAAAAAAAAGACATTTTATATAAACTGCAATTAAAATCATTGAGCAGAGATATGATATAGGTTATTTATAACGCACTTAATACCCAGAGGTTTCTAAGCACGGACCGGGGTTCAAACTTGTGATGCTCCACGTCATCTTGCTTCCAAGGCGAGCACATTGCCCCTGAGCTATCCTCCCGAGATGCCGAAAGAAGAGCAACTAAGATCAAATGTGATTTTATCCTGTCAGATGTTACCAGAAATAGCTTTACCTTTTAGAAATACTAACACCACTCCTAATCTGAAGACCCCTTGCTTAAGAAAGCAAAGGGTGCTTTACTGGTTGACACATTAGCTTGACCACAAACAGGTGTGACCCACTTCTTTGCTGAAATCTCATCATTTTGGAAGTGCCAAAAGAAGGTGCTCAGCCTTTCAAGTCTTAAGCGATAGAGTCGGCAGAGGTGGTCATCTTCTTTTAATATTAGCTAAAGGTCCCTCAACACACATAAGTAATCCGCTAAATAGAGCCTACATTTTCTAAGCCTGTCTCATGGATTGCAGGGGGAATTTCAGGCTTTGTGTCATATATTTATTTATTTTATTTATTTGCATTTCTATAGCGCGCACACAGCCCAGGGGCATCGAGGCACTAATACACTGATCGGGGGCAGGTTAAGCACTTAATTTCCCCTAAGCCATGCCCAAAGGTGCAGTTCCTTTTATTAGTTTACTACCTGCTATATGATGAAGTGGGACAGGTGATGATACGTTTTACGTGTGAAGTGTATCTCATATCCTGCAATTATCGTCCTGCAGCTCAATTGCATGGTCGTGATTGGGGAATACACATGCAGATGTGTTCCTATTGCTGCTGGTTCCCTTAAGGCCACTTCCAGGATGCATCCACCCATCCCCCACTTTAACAGTTTCACGTTGTGTGAAGTGCCTGCGGCAGACCAATAAGTCCACACAAGACGGAGTGAATCCCTTATTTGCTAATTATCTCTTATCAACGTGGCTCGTGGAGAGCCAACCACTGCGCAAATGAGTTATCTTGACTAAATCTCCCCATTCTGCCTCTCGGCGGCCTCGCTCAACCTCCATCTCCTACTGGCACCTTCCTATAATCGAGCGCTGCATCCTCCATCCAGCGGCCCTCCCCCACCACAGACCACAACACTGTGAGCTTTGAGAACGGGGGGGCCAGTCAGCACTCCATCTCCTGGCCTCCCCTGCACCATCACTCTAGACTGCTGCTCCCGCCTCCCAGCATTACCATTGGCCACGTCATCACCGGAAACCCAGCTCCCTGTTGGCTGCTCCCCATCACTCCCACCATTTTACCCCCTGTCTCTGGAGAAACCCTAGCCCCAGGCAATCCCAGCAAAGGGCCAAAAGCCAATGGACATTATTCCAGCCTTCCTCCCGCCTCGTTGCCTACTCTTACTACCTATTACTCTGCTTTCTACTTCTCGCCACTCTCACCTCTGCCCATAACCAGTTTACGAGCCCTCCACAATCCCATCTTCACATTCACTTGATGTCACCCTTCCTCTCGCTCCTCTACTCTCCCTATCCACTACTCATCTCCTACTCCCAACTAACCACCCCTTCCTGCATCTATCCCCATCGTCTCTCCACCTCCCAAACTCATCATCTCTATGCTTCTAAGTCTCACTCTCTATCTATTGCTCACTGGAATGTTCAATCCATCTGCAATAACACTTCCTTTACCACTTACTGCATTCTTTCTCACTCCCCCTCTCGTGACCTCATCACCCTCAGTGAAACCTGGATCTCTCCCTCTGACTCTGCTACATTTGCTGCCCTTCATGACCCTGCATACACTTTCTGTAACCTCAAGAAACAAAAACACTCTGGCCACAATAGAAAACCTGTGCACCGTGGCAAGTGTAATGTTACATGGTATTGACACCCGGGCAAAAACTGCTCTAGGTAAAAAAAAAAATTAAAAAACATATACTTTAAATGCATGTTTGCCCTAGTGGTAATGACATTCCATATTAGAACTCAAGAAAACTTTGCTGTGGTCATGCATTTGTCCAAAGGGAAGGTCACTCACTGCACTGTTTAAATACTAAACATTTTTGAAATCTCACAGTGAGTGATTGTATGTAAAGTTCACCCAAAATACAAGAACCAGAAATTAACTATGAACTTAGAAGGACATCCCCTGATGAATGTCCTACCGATGGGGAGCTTTTGACAGAAACATGTTGGGATTATGAAAATGGGACACATTATTTTGAATGAGATGTCACTTTTGTATTCGTGTGTCTTTGTGATGAAGTGTTAAATTGTTTGCCTTCTAAGTGATGTTTAATTGTACTATTTGTAATGTTTCCTTTTTTATTTGTTAACTATTTTGTGGGTGATATTAACACAAATGTTACCATTATTAGAGCTTCTTGGGTATATGTCATATTGACAAAATTAATTGGACTATGAGTTTTTACTAATGTCTACTGAGTCCATTTTTTCAGGACTACACAGTAGGATGAGAGAAAAGACTGTTATCATATAAAGTTTTGAAGATCCTTTTGATCTGTTCATGTTTATTATTTGCTGCCTCTTCTTTATATTTACATAAGTTTGGTTTGCCCAGATCATAGAGATAGGTTTACCCCAGCAGGGGGCTTCCTTGGGGCATTGTTTGTTCCTTGTATTATATATACAAACTGGGTGATGTTGCCATCAGTGGAAAAAGAGACAATGGCTGGGTCAAGATATTTTAGTTAGTGGGGGGAGCCCACAATGAGAAACTCTGTCTTGTCATGATCGAGGCATAGGTGGTGGGTGGCTTTCCATGGTGTGGCCATTGCTGCAAGTGTTCATTATTGGTTTGTTGTTCTCCTTTTTGTGAAAACATATGACCAGTCGGGATCAACCCCCATACTTAGCTTTTAGGAACCCTTTGTGACTTTTGGGTGGCTACCCAGGCCTGAAAGATGCTGTAGATACAGTTGAAATTATCAGAGTCTAGAGTGTGGTTGCCGGTTAGTTTGAGGATTTTTTTAGGGGATTTCAAGGCAATAAAATGAGAACATATAGGACTCAATACATTGTCAGTAGGTACACATATAATTGTTCCTACATGAATAGTACAGGAAGTTAATCCATCAATGGTAGGTGACAGATTACTGTTCATTTTAAACTGTTGTATCTTTTCTCTTAATGACTATGGTACTTTGAGCAAGCCCATATGCATACTTTAAAATCAATAGACTTTGTAGTGGCCAGTAACCATTCGGCTGAAGTCACTTCAATTGAATGCAAACATTGGCAAAGGCAGCAGATTTAGCTTTTGTGTAGACATGAGATAGGCATTTGACAGGCCATGTCATAATGGTACTACCTGTCCATATGATGCAACAGATGGACCATGGTTTGATTTTCTTAGAATACAAGAGTCTGGCACATGCATATCTAATACTTATACAGAAGCCCAAACTGTTGACTTTGCACAAGACAGCTCACAAAATAACTAAAACTGTAACAAAGTAATCTTGCCCTGGACCCCCGCTGTTACATTAGTCTCCCGTCACAAAGCTTGCAGATCCAGAAGCTCCTTGAAAGTGAGACAAGGGTAGCAGGTGTGATACAAAAGATGAAATAAAATAGCAAATCAGGACATAGCAAAGTGTTTCACTCATTATCCTGTAGGATAATACTCTGCATTGTCCAACTCAGAGCAACAGGAGAGAACATTCATGTTGTCTATGCCACAATTCGTTTACCAAAGATTCTAGTGTAGAAGACTGACTGGCTGCTCCGACTATATATTTGTTGTCAAATCAAATGATACAGGACCGAGGGAGGGCCAGTGCACCAACAGTGAAATTCGGGGTGACGCCTTTGGGGTCCACTAACAGAGGAACACGAGTGTACACTCTTTTCTTCCTACACATTAAATCTGACTCACTGCAAGGGTGTAGTTTTTTTTTCAAGTAGTATGATTATGTTCTCCCTATTTTTAAATAAGGACTCTCATTTTTCCAACCAAACATTTGGATTAACTATTGACCAGGATCACACACTTTAAAACAGTGAAGCAGGGATTTGAACACACTGTGCACATTTGGCTGCATACCATCGAAGCTTTTCTTGGTAGAAATATGAATGTTTTGGATTTCAAGGCCTACAATAATACTGTTTTATAGAGTTTGCTTATAGAACACACAAATCACATAGTAAAGCCACGTGAAAACATGTACATACTTATAGACACCCGTTAAAGCAAACACATATAATTGCTTTACTTTTCACATCCTAAATAGTAAACTGTAAGTCCCAGAATGCAGGTTAATGCAAACCTGAAATAAATGACCACACCACTGCACTTTCAGTGATTTAAACATGGTATAAAATAAGTTGTGTAATAAACTCAGATAGACATGGAGATTTTTTGGAACACACCTCCAGCTCATTGTTATTCATGATGTTGAGAACATTTCATTAGTGACATAAAGCATCGTCAAGGTACTGGGCATGATGGATATAAACGGATCTTTAAATGGGTGCTTTTTGCTGCTCAATTTAAGTATCATAGATTTGCACGGTCACTCGTGCTTTGTGAGACTTTCAGCTGGAAATGTTCCATCATGGGTAGGAAAGGCTCTGACAGTGATAAAAGAAATGTGTTTGCAGGTCGTTAAGCTGCTCAGGCTGCAGAGCCATGGGAAGGCGCCCTGTGTGTGGCTGTGCCTGGGGGGTCGGCAGTGGTTGAATGGCCGGTCCCATCTAATTCTATATTTGGCTCGGGAGAAAGGAACAGTTTTCTTGAGCCTTTGAACTAAAGGTACGCTTTATAAAATGTAAACACATTAGTGGTATGGTGTACCAATGATGTATATCACACTTCCAGCTCTGATACTCATTATTACATGTCATATATATAAGGGCAAATTAGGGAACGTTTCTGAGTTTACAGAATTAACATTAAGGAAGGTCAAAGCGCAAGAACATAGACTTCGGTAGTTTTGACTAAAGATGGTACGTAGGAAAAGAAAGCGAGACAAATAGTTGACATGTCTGAATGATCGAAATAGAATGCTACAGTAGGACTAGCTTGTATCACATCAAACTAATGCATAGTTTCGTTGTTATAATAGCTCGCCAAAACCTTTGTGGACAGTGTTGTTCTCTATTGCCCTCTAGTGTTCAGATACAGGACTTTTTCAGTTTCATCTGTTCTCTGCTCTGGGAACTAATCAATCTATGCTGCCGAAAACGTGTGCAAAACCTGCAGCACATCGTTTGGAATAGTAGTGATCTCTTTTTATACAATTGCACTGAAAATGCAATTTGCAATAAGGGGGCCCTGCGTCACAAAACTCACCAATTACGCATGGGAGTTACGACTGGTTATAGCTAAGAGTATTCGTAGTGTTCACTGGGCATGTCTTCAACAAAGAAACGTATCCAAGACAAGGGTAATTTCAATGCTCCAGGCATTAAAAAAAATGGGATACTCTGACACACCCATTTGGAAGTGACGTCATAGTAAATGAACATTTCGATAAGTTGAATATGCACATTTCTTTTAACTTGTCTTTCACGGTTCAAGAAAGTGCACAGGGCATATAAACATGTGGCATTAGAATATTATCCCATTGCATTGCTGGTAGCTAATTATAACATCTACGCACCTTTTACATGGTCGCGCGTCCGGGGTTCGATCCCCTGCCGTGGCACTGCACTCCTGAAACGTGCGCCTGGATGTATTATTTTTTATTCCATAAAGACACCCCGTGGAACGACTTGTGCCCTGGATGACCTATCAGAATTTGCTTGCGTACTTTGTTATTCCCACAAAGAAAATACAACTTTTCAAATATTAAACGCCCCGTGCGAGTGTAACAGTGAAAGTTTTAACTTTCAAATTTAATATACAACCTTTGATACCTATGAGTTCATGATACCGCCTCGACATCCGGCCTGCTGGTGGAGGGGTGGTAAACACGTAGGCGGCCACGTGAGAGTGGGAGCAGGGACGTCACTTAGAGGTTGCCAGGTGTCGCACTTGCAACCTCTGAGGTCTCCCTCGCTACCCCTGTGGTCTCCCTTGCTACTCCTAAACAAATACAAATGCATTTATTTATTTATTTGTTTATTTACACATTGAAGATCCTGGGCTGTGCTCTTTGTTTCTAGAGTGGCTGGCTTTCTTGTTCAGGCTTCTTAAAAGGGGGTTCCACAAGTGTAACACTTTGAGCAGTGAGCCTAAATAAAAAGAATAGGAATAACAAATAATGTTGTCTTTCTGGAATGCTACACAATTGCTAGACTCATGAAAGGTTTATTTCAGGCACAATTCAGATGGTGAGTCACTGATGTAGTCTGTTCTTAAGCACCTCAATTTCACAATGCAGACAAAATAATCCAAAAAGAATTTAAAGTAGAATAAGCATCAATTTCGGACTATGTATTTTGCTTTTTGCAAGTTGGAGTTATAGCATGTTCTTTTCTGCCCATACATACGGCGATTCATTATTGTATTAAATGTGTCTCCCGTTAGAGCGATATTCATAGTGCACTTAGGAACAATGCTATGTGATGCCACTTCCTGTTATTTCAAGGGGTAAAAGGTTGTGCTACATCGATTCCCGTGATGTCACTTTGGGGTGGGGTCAACTGACATCACTTCCTGTGATATTAGAGGTCAAGGTTCATGTGATGTCACTTACGCTACCCCTGGCCCTTTGGCGAAATTACGTCCCTGAGTGGGAGGCTGGCTTTTTCTACTCCCTTGCATCCTGGTGGACCAGGCTGTCATGTGAAACAAAGGGGGAATGTCTCCATTGCATCAGTGCTTAGTCTCGCCCATGCACTCGATGCAGATTTGATGCTGGCGGTGGACAGGAGGCTGGGCGCTAACACATTGACACAGGGATGGGAGACAGACTTCTTCAGTTTTGCTCCAGCCCTTTCCTCCGCAAACAACTGCAGCTGTAGGATGGACAGACCCCTGAACTCTGGCATCCTGGCATTTTCCAGACGCTAGGGGTTTTAGAGGTAGAATCTGGTTGCAGCTGAGCCTAGAGCAATTATTTACTGTGAATGTATTCATTTATTTGCTGCAGGCTGAGGTCAGTGTGCGGAGGAACTAAAGAGTACATAATATAGTTTAATGTACATTTTCAATCACTGTTTCTTTCAGTCTTGATACTACAGTGGTAAAAAACTGTGTTTTGGGGTGGATTAGAGGAAAGGCATGACCTTGATATGGAATTCATAATGGGGTAGGGGGAGTGAGGGTGGTTATGGGTCAATGGTGAGCACAGATGGGCATAAAGGGGAGCAGAGAGCAACATAGTTCTACGACTTCTTGTAGATCACTTTCACCCCTGGCAGTCAGGCACGCTCCCCATTCTCTAATGATACCAGTGATTTCGCCTGGTGGTCATAGTGGGGTATGGCAGCATGTGTATTCCAGGAAGATAGAGTGACCAAAAGACACATCCAAAAGCGGAGGGCTGTTTCGTATGGGCAATGGGAATAGTCTTGAGTAAATTAGGAGAAAATTGTGGTGCCTTCTGTGCACCTTCTCCATGGCATCCCCTGTATTATCTGTATTCATGTGCTGTCAGCAGTTGCTGGGGGGGGGGGCTGTGTGATTCCTAATCAGCTGCTATGCACATTATTGCCTACCCAGCTCTCCCAACTCCCCTTGTCCCACCAGTGATTTGAGTCTGAAGCTAAGGTGCTTCGAAGGGTGGACATTTTTTGCCTGTGTGAGGTGGAGCAAATGGGAAAGTGCATTTATAACCACCAAAACCAATGCACGGACATTAGAGAGTCCTGGACTGGGGGATCTGAGGCACAGTAGTCGGCCAGGATCAGAGCCCCTGATGATGCTCTGGGCGATAGGGCGTCACAGGGCGTAAATCTGAGCCGTGTACCCCTTGAAAGTCTGGACGAGAGGGAGGGTACAAGAGCCAAATGAGTACAGTTCAAGCCCGGAGTACCAGGGGCCAATCATGGGATTGTTGGGAGGGTTGGTGCCACGATTACCCCGAAACCCTTTCATGTTCAAGAAAATCCAGAGTGGCCTGGAATAGGTTATGTCTGGTTGTGCATCAACCATAACCAAGAATTAAAGGCCTGTGAATGTTCATAACCTCAAGGCTCTATTGCTGTCGATAATGTCAATGCTAATTTCAATTAACATCTGTATTTTCTGCTGTTTGAGAGGTGTGGAAGCTTTGTTCACCTGTGGAGCAAGACTCATCTTGCAGTAATCCTAAAATTCCTATCCTCGCACAGTTCATTTGCACTGAATTCACTGAAATTGAAGTTGCATTTAACAAACCTAGATAGCACTCCCGCCACCAGTTCTTTTCACTATCCCCCTTTTCGCCTGTGAGATATTCCTTTTGCTGAGCCTGCACTCCAGCTCACCTGGCCCCCTTCTGATCCTTTAGGCGTCCCTGCATGTACACATGTAAGTGGTTCCCTTTCTAAGCTTGTGATCCTCTCTGCCTTGTCAGCCTGTTCACACATCCTTATGTTTTGTTCTAATTATGTTTGTTCAAGAGGAAAATACATAAACACTAGTCAGCATCAAATATTGAGAAGACAATCAAAAGCCACCAATCTCAAACCTTGCCCTATGCTCTTACTAGTATTCCTTGGATTTCTTGCAGAATAGCAATGGACATAGGAGAGATGGGTAGTTTATGTTATGTCACAACATGTTTGTAGTGCGGACAAGCACCAGATAGGCCTCTTGCTGCTAAGAATAGTAGAGGAAAGAAAAGGCAGTTTGTCCGGGTAGACCATTATCTCTGGAGAATCTCTGAAAACGATATTTATTATTAACTTGCAAAATTGAAAGTAGTTCGTAGTGTCTTTCTAATGCAAAGGTCATTTGTTCTGCATCCGAATAGAAATGGCGGATAGGCTTCTAATGCAAATTCTATTTTATTTAATCCATCTAGGTTGAACTAGGATTTGCTTCTGTGTTTAGTCTGCAATGGATACATTCTATCCGCTTATCTGAAATACATTTCAGGCTAAAGCATTAAACAAAGTACTCTTTTTTCGGATTTGGAGCCAAAGGCGTTTGGTCAAGGCATGGTTGGCGGAATAATACATTGCATTTTGATTGAATGGTTACCTGCTGTATCATGCAATCTCTATAGTTTTTCCAGGGCGGACGTAGGGATACCTAGAGGAAGTCCATTTGAGAAGTCACACCTACACCAAAATAGTTTGGTTCCTGAGCAGGAATGTTAACTAAGGGTGAACACAAAACATACGGCGTAAGCGTAAATGACCAGATTCCATATCCTGCTTAATTTGTGGCTCCAGGGTAAATTAAAAGTCAATTAAGACTCAAACATCCCTCACATGCGTGGATAGGATCAACATATGACTACCACTGCATGTCAAATCTCCCAAGGACAGGCTCATTCTGGAGCCCCCACTACCATGATCTTTGTGTTGCTGGCATTCCACTTTAATGTGTGAGTAATTATCCAGAGATCAAAGGCGGATTGAAAGGGGCCTAGTAAAACGGAAAACCTTCTGTCAGAGCGAAACGAACCAAGGCAGTACAGGGTCGGACATAAAATGTCTATATTATGAAGGGGGTATTTTAGAAAGTAACGGTCGATGTAGGGGAACGTTGTTAAGATGGATTTCTAGAATCCGGCCTGGTGGACAGATTTTAGGAGGCCGTCCTTGTTACGATGAACAGGGAGATCTAAGAAGTTACACAAAACCCAATCAAGGTACGTTTCTGGGCACTCATGGCTTATTCTCAGGAGAGTGTGAGTGGGTTGAGAGGCCCGCACTGTGTTCACACAGAGTAGCACACACTCGTTCAAGTTAAATAGTCAGTTATACAAATACAATTATTTAATGTAAGCCGTAAGAACACACTGACAAATGAAACCAGCATTTAGTACTATCACACAACACTCTATAATCCAAATGTGTACACTCACCATAAGGTTCACTTAATAGACATCAAACAACTTAATCAAACAATGCAGGCAAGTAACATAGGTGCAATAAAATGATGGGAACCAATCACAAGTGCAGTATCCTAACTTTAGAAGTCCAAACCCTAAGATGAATGGTGCCATGTGCCAAAATGTCACAGAGTCCAATACCATGCCGCTCACAGGTAGGTATTTTCTTAATTATAGATGCAATGGGCTTGTGGTGGTGATTAGATTCAAACAAATTAAAAGTTCTACAAAAATTTGCCAGTGCATAGATAAGTGTTCTCCTTTACTCCAGACCAAAGTCTAACACAGGGTAGGATACTCGACTTAGGTTTGAAGTCCAAAGGTAGGTGCAATGGAGATAGGAGACAAAGAGACATGTTCCCAATGTTATCCTATGGAGGACAGGACGGGGCAGGCACACTGATTCTTACTTACCCCCAGACTCAGATTTCACCAGATATAATATTGGATCATCTGAGTGTCGCAGGGGGCCTCGATCCTCCAACCTTTGTTCCAGTGAGAGGTGCACTGGAGCGTTGCAGGTTCAAGAATTCTTCCAGTAGGGTTCAACTGCAAGATGCAATCTCTGTCTGTGAATCTAATGATGCAGAGCTCGTCAGGAGACATTTCAGGCTGGAGGAAGGGTAGTACCATGGATGATCAACATTTGCAGGTGACGACCAGTGTCCTTCCAGTCACGGTCACAGCAGCTTCTCCAGGACAGGATTCCTTGAAGATAGGAAGCTGGAATAAGGGGACAAAGCGACTTGTGTCACACACGGGAGACCACAAATGTCCCGGTCCAGAACACAGAACAGCGGCGCTTCTGGTGAGGTAGCCTTTGAGAGAGCTAGTAGGTCCACCTGGTAGTCCAGGGACACTTCCAAAGGCTCCGAAGGGCTGAATCTTCGTGAAGGCCTTGAGACTAGTTGGTTCCACCGCCGGAAGCACTGCTCAGGTTCTTCTGAGATCAGGCAGTGGAGCAGAGCTTCACAAGGCTGTACACTGGAAGGGATGCTGGGCCTCTTCAGGATTTGTCTTCGGCTCATCAATGGTCTTCTCTTCTTTGAATGATTCTTGCACCAACGTAGATCTGATGAATAGCTGCAGACATCCTCCTCTTATCGAAAGTCTGAGCTGGAAGCAAGTCCAAGCCCACCAATGGTAAGGATCTGCACCATTCAAAGAGCAGCAGTATTCCAATAAGGGCCATCTACTTGTTTCGCCTCTGCCCCAGAAGCAGACTTTCTGGCACCAAGGATGTGCCACATACACACAAAGCCTCACTCGCTCGCAAAAGCATTAGCTTTGAAAAGAAAAGTCCATGAATTTATAAGCACTTGCCTGACCTTAGAAGACAGGAAGAAGGACAAACTCCAATATGGCAAAAGAACAAATGTAAATCTTGTGGCACTGCCATTTTCGGTCACTAGCCACATTTTGCAGCCTGATGTGGTAAACGCATATGGGCACACCACAAATAATCCCAAAGTGGTAAATATGTGACTGCTGCCACCAGCTTGTTTTTTGGTGAAGACTTTACTTCCCTTCAAATAGTCAGGCCGGGATCGAAAACAGAGCAGCAACAATGGGATTCTATAGGAAACTATAGAGAGAAAATTGTAAAAATAAAATCTTTCCTAACAAACGTTATGATATATGATATGATATGATATTTTATTTATGTAGCGTCTATACCCAATGTGTTTCAAATTGGTTCAAGGCGGGGGAGGGGAGAAAGGAATAAATACAATGACATTCTTACAAGGACTTGAGACATAAGAATGGGCA
The DNA here is from genome assembly GCF_040938575.1 of Ambystoma mexicanum. Lineage (NCBI taxonomy): Eukaryota > Metazoa > Chordata > Amphibia > Caudata > Ambystomatidae > Ambystoma > Ambystoma mexicanum. The sequence continues at coordinate 1,181,509,341 of NC_090933.1, read as the reverse complement.
AGTAAAACTATCGTACTAGGCCTGACGACATTTTGGTTAGTGTAAGAGCATTATCTATGATGGGGCGAGGGGGAGAAGAGGAGAAAGTCGGCAATAGAGGAGAGAGGTTGGGATAGCCTGAGTAAGGTGGGCAAAGTTAAGGCCAACGAGTTACAAGTGACTAGGAGCCAAACATGGAGGAGGGAGGATTGGCCGAGAGGGTGTGGTATGGTGGAAAAAGGGATGGGAAGAGACAGGGCAGGAAGTGGAGGCACAGCACAGCTGGCATACCCATTGAATTGAGGAATGGGCAGGTAAAAAAATATGAGCATCTGTGTACATACAGCTCAGAACGGAGGCATGGGCAGGTGAAACATGAAACCACAGGGCACAGCCAGTTCGTGGGAGTCCAGAAAGGGAGGGGAAGGAAGAGGGTACAGTGTCAGTTGAGAGGAAGAAGAGTCAGTGAAGGATAGGAGTGAGAAGCTAACCTTCTGCAGGTGTAAGGTGCTCCAGGAAGTCAGTATGTCCTGTGCACTCAAGGTTCAATGCAGCCACCATGCACACAAAAAATCGACAATAGCGTCCCTCAGACCCAGTCAAACAGTGGACAGCGAGCAGACAGGGGCTTTAAACACAGGGCCTAGAGGCAACCCGCACTCGACTGCCGGCTCACCTGATTGGTTTAGATGTATTAGGAGAGGGCCAATCATAGGCGAGCAGGCGAGGGACAGAAATGCCAGATCAGCACAACAAAGAAGGAATCTGCCATCACCAAGGAGCAAATCATGGAAACAATGCATCTTGTTGTAAAAGAACATTACTCCATTCAAAAGGAAAATTCCATTCACGTGCTCACTGCACAACATGCAATAGTCCAACAAAAGCCCAGAGGGCTTACCTTTTAGGAAGTGCAGCAGGAAAAGGATCCCAGGGCCTCCAGGCCACGGGATGCAGAGGTGAACATCCAGAGTCAGAGTAGAGATGAAAGTGAGCGGAAAGGCAGGCACAGAGGGCCTTACACACGGGCCTTGGAGGTGGGCAAGCATTCACCTGCCGGCTCGCCTGATTGGTTTAGTTTCATAGTTTATTTGGTATACATATAACAAAACAAATGTTTTATATACCGTGATGTGTACATTATTACAATATTAAAATCAGTTTACTAGTTCATAACATTAAAACATATTTATACAAAAATCCTACCATGCCCTACATAATAATTCAACACAGTTTAAAATCAATACAATCTTCTTGTAAAATGTCAACATAAAATATATTAGGTTAGTGTCATTGCCACTCATGAATAATGACCATAATGTATCAATTTCATCAGGCTCAGTGTTGTTGTTAAATGATTTCATGTGTCTGTATCGCAGCGCATACAGACTATCACATACAATTAACAAATGATGCAATGACTCGATAACATTATGACCACACAGTCGACAGAAGCACCTATCACGAGGAATACCAATTAGGGCTCTGTGTTTTCCAGGGCCTCAATACATTAAATTTCAATAACAGATATTGCCGCACAGTTTGTGGGCTTGGGTATGCATTGATGTAACCTGGAAGCTTGCATCGTCATATGCGCTCAGTATAGTAGATTCCACTATTTGTTTTTGTAGATAGATTTACCATCTGCTGTTCATAGCTGACTTCTTTCAGTACATTTTTTATCTTAGACTTCATGAGTGGCATACTCATCAGAGCATATGGGGAAGTTGGACAATCCCTCTTACTATGTAGTTTTTTCAATTTGCTCATTATGCCAAACGTAGAGCTACTCACGAGTCGCAGATAAGCAAGCATATAAGCACCAGTGATTGTGTCTATCTCGAGTCGTATCAACTTCTCAAAATTTATAACACAGTGGTTAACAAATACATGGGAAATTCCCACCAAATCGAATTCAAGGTATATGTGTTCCACACTTGCACATTATGGTAGACGAAGCAGCTTGCGAAGCAAAAGAGCTTCACATTTTTCAACTAATTTAATTAAGTAATGCCCCCATATAACAATGGCATACAATAATATAGCTCTTATTTTAGCGATATAGATTGTCAATACCGCAGATACCGAGTAGCCACTATTTCTTCCAATGAAGATGCTCAGCGCATTGGTGGATACCATGCACCGAGCCTGAAGCGAAGACCAGTGTGCCTTCCAAGTTAACCGTCATCTACAGTAATACCAAGATATTTATAGGTACTTACTTGTTCTAATGTTTCACCGTTCAATGTCCACACGTATTTTTTCAGACGTTTTTTTGTGAATACCATCACTTTGCTCTTATCTAGATTGATCTCTAGTCCATTATCAATACAATAACTGCTTAGTGCATCTAGCATCAACGGAGACCAGCCAGTGTATAGTCAAGCAGAATTAGATCGTCGGCATATGCCAACCATCCAAAAATCACCTCAGTAATCTTCACTGGGTTAGCTGCCGCTATACAAAAGGCTTTTTCCATATCTGCTAGATACAAATTAAACAGTGTCGCCGCGACCATACACCCTTGTTTGACTCCACTAGATGTCGTCATAGAGGCTTGCAATCTCCCAGCAGCATTCAGGCGAATACGCACTGTGGTGTCGGTGTGCAACAGCATTAGCATCCTCAAAAGGCCAGGTGGAATGCCCCAACCAGACAGCTTTTTCCACAACCGATTTCCCTGCACCGTGTCAAACGCTGCAGAGAAATCAATAAATACACAATACACATCAAGATTGCGTATAGTCCACGAGTGTTCAACCACAGTGGCTAAGAGCAACTGCCCATGCAGGGTTCCTGATTTAGCTCGAAAGCCAATCTGATTCGGTGGAAGAATTTTTTTCTCCGTAATCCACACATTCAGTTCCTGCAATAGGACTTTTGCAAATATTTTTGATGAAGTATCGAGCATGGCAAGCATCCTAAAGTTACTGGGGCAATCCCATGCCCCTTTTTTGTGGATAGTCAGTATGTGACTTGACTGCCATGATTGAGGTATTATTCCTGACAAGCCTATTTGAGTAAACAGGCGATGTAGAGCCATGGGCCAGATTTCTGGCTGTTGTTTTATCAGGATGTTACACACACCATCATGCCCTGCAGCTCTAGAGTTTTTAAGCTTAGAATTGATCAGCATTATGTCTGATATTGTTGCATTACAAACCCATAGCTCTCCAGGAATAGCCAAGTTAACATCATGTGGGATCACCCTACCTAATGTATTGGCTATGTGACAGTGCCATTGTTCTTCTGTTATGCAATTTATTGATAGTGGACATTGATTGGCGTGATGGAGGAGCTGCTATATGCCAACAGAGTCATTTGACCTGGCCTTCTCGGCGATCTGTAGCCATAGACGAGCTCCGTATGCCAGTTTATGGTTTGACAACCATTTTTTACATTTCTTTTTCGCAATTTTGATTTGGATAGAGATACCCTTTGATTTCTGATCAGTAACAAAGAATGGGCAAGTAAAACTATCGTACTAGGCCTGACGACATTTCAGTTAGTGTAAGAGCATTATCTATGATGGGGCGAGGGGGAGAGGAGGAGAAAGTCAGCAAGAGAGGAGAGAGGTAGGGATAGCCTGAGTAAGGTGGGCAAAGTTGAGGCCAACGAGTTACAAGTGACTAGTGTAAGAAGATTCAATTCAACACTACAGCTAAGTCAATGCCTAGTCTGGGATACTGAATGGAAACCCTTATTGATATATCTTTATGTCCAGTTCATGAGTTCTGGATGACTACCCCTATATAACACCCCTCTTTTAGAATCCCCCTGACCCCACTGAGCCAAGAAGTAGTTCTGTTTTGCAAGTTTAAAAGGTTTATTGAGAAATAAAACAAAATATAGATACCACGCTTTTATGATAAATTAATAATCGATATCGCCCTTATAAATATAATGTTTCTAGGTCCGTTGGACAGCTGAGATTCTAAGCTTTCAGAGGAAAGTTAAATTTCGTTCCTATCCCAAATGGTTCCAGAGATACAGACGATTAAATAAAGGTAGTTTTTCGGATTTAAAGTAAACTCAAAATGACATGTGACAGCTTTGCAGCTGCAGAATTGACAAATGACAGTGGTGCAGCTTTACAAATGACAGGTGACAGTTAGGAGGCAGTTCTACTTAGGTTAAATAGATTGAATTATATTACTTTAAACTAAGAGATTTGGTTTTGCCCCGTCCTAGCTGTACTCACAATATATTTGGAAGGACTGGGTCTCATCATGGATCTGATCAATCAGGCTAGCGGCACTTCACAGCGATCTGGTCTCTGGGTCTGCGGTTCTGCACGGTCTGGTCTGGTCTGGCACTGGTCTGGTCTGTCCGGATACAGCGGTCTCTGCACGGCTCCTGGATCTCTGCACTGGTCCTGGCAAAAGTTCTTGTTAAGGGATTCAAGCAGCTCACCCGGCTGTGAGTAGCTTGCAGTGATTTGAGGCCTGCTGCAGAGAACTCAGCTTGTGGTTTTAGGCCTCTGATTTAGGTTCTAAAGTATAAGTTCTAGGTTCTGGAGTATGTAGCTGGAGTCAGTCTGGAACTGGTATCTTCTGGATGTTGTGTGGTCCGGCAAAACGCTCCGCAGCAACTGGATTTGAATGTCTCTACCTGTCCCAGCAGTCTCTTTTTATGTGTTTTGAAAATGTGTGTGTGCCTGGGCCTAGCTAAGCCTGCCACTCTCTACTTGTCATTGGCCCAATTCTCCCCTCTCCCATGATTGGGGGAAGGAAATGTGAGTCAGAGTGATGCTGTAGGTTTTATGGGTCAGAGGATCCTCCCCTGGTCAGTTTGCCCACAATCTATATTTGATTCAAATACATCCTTCCCAGATATACAATTTGTTGAAATTACATGTGCACATTATATATTCCTTATGGTCCATGCTTGTCCGCCTCTGATCTTCCTGGGGGCTTGCATTCAAAAATGACAACATTTTGCGCTTTTTAACTGGTTTTGCAATATCGGACATTTACCCAAATTTACACACATGTGCGCAAGGAGTATGGACATGAATTGATGAAGTGTCAGATTTTTAACATGCAGACATTTGGAGTGAGACCCTATTTTCCGCTAGCAACCCCCCAGAATACACCACAGGGTCCTAACGCATCTCAAAATGTTCACAGAAAAATCACAAAAATAATGATATTACTTATATAATTCTGACAAGTCCGCACTTTGAGTTATCTATCTTTTTAAAATTATGCTCTGGCCCAGATGGGTGTGGTTTAGGTTCCAAAGCATATGGGGGAAGCTTCTGCCTGTCCCCGCCTCCAGCTCGGGTGGCTCCCAGAGGCACTTCTCCTCCCACTTCTCCCAAGAGGAAGCCACTTTTACGACGCCCCCAATATAACATTTGCCTGAGTCCAGGACAGGCCTTTGTTCACCTCCCTGTAGTCCCCAGCTGCTCCACCCCTAATCTAATCAGAGAGGTGACAACTCCTTTTGGCAAGGGGAAGAGTCGCTGAGCAGGTTTTAACTCCTGTGGGGGTAGATGTCAGGCAGAATTCAGTTTCATTAAGCCAGGTTTTAGCTAAAATGTCACTTTTTGTTCCCCAGTTTAAGTCAATACAATTTTTACATATGCAGCTAGAATGCTGATTCTAAGTTCAAAACTATGACATTTTAACAGTTACAAACTATGTGACACTCAAAAGTAGGTCACTCAGTTAATTTAAACATTTCGATTTTGGTGGTTTTAATCCAGTTTCAGTTAGGCTGCTGACATGCATAGCTCAGCCAGTTTTGTTATGAACATTGTTTTGGGCTCTTCATCTTCCCAGATTTTGTATGCACACATACTTCATTCTGCCAGATGTCCGCTGGTATTCAGTGAGATTTTTGGATGTGTTGCAATGTTTGAAAATAGGCATTTTGAGCTGGCATTCAGAGAAACCAAAGGTAATTTTAAAGCGTTTTTGAGCTAACAGGCGCTGCTGTTTTACCTTTGGCACCCATTCCACTCATGGCACCCTGGCCCATCATGCTCGCACTGGTGGGAGGCAGGTTAGGCAGCCATTTTGGTGTACGCACAAACTGCGTGGTTCTCCTGGATTCTGGCGCACATGTGGGCTTTTTGGCCATCTTGGATTTTCTAAGCCCACAGCACCAAATGTTGCAGCATGATAGCTAAAACATGGGTCAGGACACCCAACAAGGCCCCACCACGCGACTGCACTTTGAATTTGAGTCGATGGGGAGTCGGGTGCACAGAAGGTTTTGACCCACGCACTGATATGTCCGCATAATCTTCTTCCAATTCTGCAAATGGCACAGTTCAGCATCTTTTCCTCCATCCGGTACTGATCGATCGGTTCTCCTCGCCGGTCCTGATGGGAATATTGGGCGGTACCCCGGGCCCTATGGGACTCTGCTCCCGGTCTCCGGATCGTCCTCCTTGGCCAGTCTCCAGGTTTTCTTTCTCCTAGGACGACAAAGGAAAAGCGGCAATACCTATTCATGGACATTTCTCCCCCACCATTGATATAGTGGGGTGGCATATATATTTTAGAACTCAACAGATATGAACATGCACATTTGTTTAAATTAAGCGACAGGAACACATAACTTGAGAAACCCAGAATTTGATAGGCTATATGTAGGATATTTTAGGGTTGGAATTGAATTACTCTGGAACGGTACCCTCTGGGATTGCAGAGGACTCCTCCAGTTGCTGCAAAGTGTGCCTGGGACTGGTTTATGTGGACCCACTTGTCTTCCCCCTCTGCCAAAACGCCTTTGGGGATGCGGATCTTGTAGGCCACAGGGGAGATCTTGTCTATAATCTCAAACGGTTCCTTCCATGTAGGCAAGAATTTTCGCTGTTTGGCCTGGTTCCTTTGGAAATTGTATAGATAGACCCGATCACCCACCTTATATTCCTTTCGGGTAGTTTTTCAATCATAGTGGGTCTTCATGCTCTCAGCTGATCTTTCTAGATTCCGCTGAGCATAGGAAAAAGCATGTTGAAGGAGTTTCCTTAAATTCTCCACATACTCATGAGTTGTGGAGGCATTTATCAATGTTTGCTCTTGGGTTCTGTAGAGCAAATGCTGGGGAAGCACCATCTTGCGTCCAGTCATCAACTCAAATGGTGACATTTTGGTTGCAGATGAAGGGGTAGATCTGATGGCCATTAGGACCAGAGGTAATAGGATATCCCAACTTGGCCCAGAATCTGGCACAAACTTCTTTAATTTGCTCACAATGGTTCGGTTTTATCTCTCTACTGCTCCAGAAGAAGCTGGCCTGTAAGCAATGTGTAGCTTCCTTTTAACCCCCAGTATCTCCCACATCTTTGTCATTACTTCACTGGTGAAGTGGCTACCCCTGTCTGACTCAATCCTTTGAGGTAGACCAAAACGGGAAAAGATGTGGTTAATCATCAGGGCAGCTGCTGTTTCTGCCTTGCAGTTTGGGGCTGGGAGACATTCCACCCACTTGGTAAAGAAGCATGTAACAGTCAACATGTACTTGTTTCCTCTAGACGAGCGAATCACAGGACCTACAAAGTCGATTTGCAAATCTGACCATGGCAGTGTCATCCCCCTCTTTTGAAGAGGCGCACGGTGTGTGAGGGATGATGGCTGAAATTGTGCACGCACAAGACACCCCTTCAAGTATTGGTCGAGGTCCTGCCCCATGTGTGGCCAGTATGCAACCTCTCTTAAGATTTCCAGTGTTGTGTGAAACCCCCTATGACCGGCGGTGGACGCATCATGGGCGTGACTTAACATCAGGCTTCGGAATGAGGTAGGAACCACCCACTGATCATGGCCAGCTTGGGATTTCCTTACCAACAAACCGTCTTGGATTCGGAACATTTTTGGACATTTCATCAACACTCTTAGGTCCTCTTTCCCAATGTAATCGGTATCCGTCAGGGGAAAGTTGTCAGGGTCCTCAAGGTGTTGGTAAAACTTACCAATAATTGGATCCCCCTTCTGAGCTGTAATTAAATCAGCATCAGGGGTCTCCTTGCTCCATTGTGCAGTTGAAAGATCATTGTGAGCATTTGTCTGGGACCTAGTGATAGCGGTGACCTGGATTTCCCCCCACAGGGACTCTATTTCGATTAGATCCCCTTGGATGGCCCCGGTTTTGGCCAGCTGATCAGCTAAGTCATTTCCAGTTTTGTCTGGTCCCTCTACTTTGGAATGACCCTTTATCTTTTTCCAGTAGATGGTCATCCCATTCGAGGTGACCAGATCATCAATGTTTTGGATTAACTTCCCATGTTTCAGGGGTTTGTTATTAGCACATAACATGCCTCTGGTTTTCCAGTTGACCAGGTGCTCCACGAACCCGTTCCATACATAATCCGAATCTGTGATTATGACTAGTTCGTGGAGTTGATGCTGGACAGCAGTGAGGATGGCCTGATGCACAGCCATCAATTCTGCCACCTGACTACTTCGGGGACCAATTTTGTGTCCAGCGGAGGGTTCTGGGAACTCCTTCACCCATGCATTCCCTACGCCAGCCACCAGTTCTTTCTCCCCGTCGTTGTCAACATGGTAAGAGCATCCATCCACATAGACAGTGGGCATTCCCTCACACTTGTCTTCTTCAAAGACTTTGTGTGGGGAATTAAGATATGCCTCCATGTTGTCCTTGATTTTAAGACTTTCGTCCTCGAGACAGTTTTCTCTGGCACAATCATGCAAGTCAGCCAGACCTTGCGCGAGGGGACTCTTCTTGTTTTGGCCATATCTGACCTCCACAGGAAAGCCTTGCATTGACAGAATCCAGGAAGTAATTCGGGAATTACTCAAATTTCCGGCCCGGATTCTGTCACTTTGGAGATATTGCAGAGGCTGGTGTGGAGTCTCCACTATGATGTGTTCCCCCTGGATAAACGGGCGGTAATTCTTCAATGCCCACACCGTTGCCAGGAGTGCCTTCTCACAATCGTTGAATTTTTCCTCCACAGAGGATAAAGTTTTGCTCGCATAGGAGATTACTTTATTGACCTTGTCATGCTTTTGGTATAATACTGCCGTCAAGCACGTATTAGAGAACCATGTCTCCAGGAAGAACTCCTTGTTTCTGACAGGGTAAGCTGGGCAAGGCGCTTGTGAGAGGCTTCTTTTGAGTTGTCTTACCGCCTCGGATTGTTCTGGACCCCATTCCCACTTGACCCCCCCCTTCAAGAGATGAATCAGGGGTCTAGTGATCTCTGCGTAGCCTTCAATGAACTTTCTGCTGTAATTAGTCAGTCCAAGGAGGCTCCTTAGTTCCCGCAGAGTTGTGGGGTCTTTCAGTTTCTGGAGTGCTTCCACTTTCTTTTCTTGGGGACAGAGACCCTGAGGAGTAATCTCATGCCCCAAGAAATTAACACGGGTTCTACACCACTGTGCTTTCTGAAAGAAAAGTTTTGCTCCGGCGGCCCTCAACTGTGTCAGAACATAACGGATCTCCGCTATGTGTTCCTCCACAGATGAACTTTTGATGAGGACATCATCTACATAAGCCAGGTTACCCCTTGCACCCAGGTCGGGCATGGCCTTGTGTAGGAAAATGTTGAATTCATTGCCGGAGTTGAGGTATCCGAAGGGAGTCCGGGTCCATGTGTACTGCTGGCCCCCAAAGGTAAGAGCCAGCTTTATTGGTCCTCCCTACTGACAGGCAGAGTCCAGTATCCATTGGTCAGGTCTATTGCAGTGAATACCTGTGACCCCTGGATCTGGGCCAGCCCTTGGTCAATGTAGGGCAGAGGCCATCGGGAAGTATGGACCCATTTGTTGAGCTCCCTGAGGTTGGCGCAGAGTCTCCACTGGCCGTTTGGCTTCAATATTCCCAGCACCGGGTTATTGAAGGTGCTGTGAACTGGACGGATTATTCCCCGGGACGCAAGGTTCTTAATTATTTCAGTAAGGGCTCCATGGATGCGAGAGGCAAGCGATATTGCTTCACAAACACTGGAGTAATTCCAGGGACCGTGGGGATTGTTGTTGTGTGGATGTCGGTGCGGCCACAGTCATATGAGTCTACCGCAAAGAGATCTTGGAAATCCAAGAAAACTTGTTTCAACTTTTGCTTTTGTTCCAAAGTCACGCAGGCATCAGCTAGGTTGACTCTCTCTTCCACCATCTGCCTGAAGCCTGGAAAGACTTCTGGTTTGGCTATCTCAGCGGCCTCCTCCAGCTGGGTGGAGAAGTCCCTGGTCAGAGTGCTGATTTGGACTGGAGGCCTCAGGTGGGAAAGGCAACCCTCATGGACCTGGAGAATCACCTCATCCCTCCTCAAGTCACAAGTCACATCTTCCTTACCATAAGGTCAAGAAGTGTACACCAGGAAGTTCCCCCCCATGCCGGGTAAAAATCCTGTCTGGTGTTGTATTGTCATCACTGTCACTGTCAAAGCAGTCCTTAGGGATTGGTCCTAACAGTTCATTTCCTAAATCGATGGAAAAATGTCGGTCATCAACCGCCATTCCAATAATGGTGCCTGCGGCTAGAGTAATACTCTTTAAGTCGCTGTTATCCACCTCTATTAGAATGGTGTCATGTTCTATGTTGACTAATGGAGTTGGGTTTACCCCCAACCCTTGCTGTTGGAGAGAAGCGTTAAGATGTATGTAAGCATCAGGGTTTTTCAAATGTTGTCCTCTTTTAACTTTCACTTCCAGGGAGAATTGTCGGGTCCTTTCTGGGATGGTGACTTCCTCATTGATCTGAATTTCAACTGCATAAGGTAGCAATTGAGCTGACCTAAATGCTTTTTCTGGATTATCAAAGCCCATGGGATTATCCGCTAATCGGGACCAAGCTTTGAAGTTTATTAGGTCCAAACTAATGGCAAAGCGATTGAGAATGTCACTGCCTAAGTAAAAGGCGGCAGTGACGTCTCGCACGACCCAACAATTATGGACTATGCTCTTGTTGCCAATGGAGATTTTGAGCATACACCTGCTTAGCAGGAGATGTTTTGAATTAGGTGCTTCCAGGTCCATTTCCCATTTGTCTATCAGTTTGAATGTGGGAACACCTGGATCTTTTGGGAGTTGGCGGAACATGGCTACGCTGATGAAGCTCTTACCGTTGTTCACGCACACTCGAGCGAGAACAGAGTCCTTCCCATCATTTAACTGAACAGGGATGAACAACTGCTCTCCAATTTGCTGAATATCAGCCAGGTTCTGAGCTGATTTCACATCTTTCTGGACTATAGGAGTGGGAGTTTCTGATTGTGGATTAGTAAAGAATTTCAGGGTGTTTCCTTCCAGTGTGGAATACCACCTTAAATTGGAAGGAAGGTTGATTTTCATAAATAGAGAGGACCCGCCATCACCAGTCTGTTGTCCTACTGCTATTACTCTCATGTCTGGAGTTTTGTTGTTCTGGAAGTGAAATTCTACTTGGTCAGATTTTTGTTCAACCATGTGGCAGGTGCCGTTTAAACTAACATGGTTGACACTCTGTTTTAATTTTATTGGTCGGCTAGTCTGGGTCCAGAGGACCTTGTTTACACAATCTATTAGGGGTGACAACCTTCTCAGGAGGTCATTCCCTAGTAAACAAGGGGTGCCCTCTGGAGTCACTACTATGACCGGGTGTTTCACCTTGTGTCGCCCAATTTTAATGTCCAAGTCTGCAGTCCCCTCAATGGGAATTTCCTTCCCGTCAAAGTTCTGCAGTTGTCCAGGAAGAGAGGTGAGAGGAATACGGTAATTCTCCCCCCTTCCTGCATTTAGTTCCTCAAAGGCCCTTTTGGACAGAAGGGTAGCTTGGGATCCAGTGTCCACCAGTGCCAAAATTGCACCCTGCCCCTGTATTTGTACCGGGGCATAGTATCTTGCCTCCTTCTCCTCAAGGGGGCACAGATAATGCACATTTTTGGACAACTGGTGGGCTAACTTTCTGGTTTTGGACATTGCTAGCGAAGAGATTTGGGCAGAATTCTGTGGAGAGCCTTGGGAATCTGAAAGAAAAAGTTGGCAACTGGAGATCAGAGCCATTGTGGGTTCCCCTGGTTCTGGTTCTGGGCCGCCCCGCCCTTTTTGGAGGCAGTCATCATGATGGGTTTGAACCAGGGGATTTCGGTATTGTGGGTTCTGGGATGCGATGATGGGCGGCGGTAGCTCAGTCTCCATATCTCCCCAGTCTGAATTGGCATCCCTTGGGACCCATTTTTCCTCGGGAGGAGTTCCCCCATCTCTAAAGGAGAAGATCCTTTCCCCAGGATCCTCTGAGGATCCCTCTCCCTCAAATTGGAAGACCTGTACCTCCTCCACAAAGTGTGTCTGTTTGGGTCCTTTGTTTCTCCTACCCCCCTCTGCTCCTTGGGAGGCAGGCTTTCAGGGGTAGGAGATTTTGTTTCCGGTTCCTGGTTTTCCAGGGGCTGTTTACAAGTTGGGAAGGAAGCTTCCTCCAAGGCTTTACACCCCCCTTCCCCTTGTGCCTCCTCCCTGAGAACCGGTGTGTTATCGGGGTGCTGCCCCCGTCATTGTTCTGGAGCACCAGGTCCAGAGTTTGGGGCATTCTGCGGTGGCATGCTCATTTGAGGGTTCTGTTGAGCCCTCAGTATGTGACCCAGATCCCGTGCCATATTTTGGACCTGGCGCTCAAGTTGTGAAACCCGCTCAGGCTGATACGGGGCTCTATTTTCTCCCCTGGGCTGATCCCGGGAAGGGTAGCTATCCCTTCTCTGGTAGTACCCCTGGTTGGGAAGATTTTGGTACCCCTCCACCCTTGGCCTCCCCTCTCCCGGATTAGGTTGTCTGGGCTCAGGGAATTGGGGAAAGAAGGATGGATGGTTTTGGGGTTGGAAATTGGGTGGATACCTGGGGAAAAAGTTCTGCCCAGGATTTGGAGAATTTCTGCCCTCCTGTGGGAAGTTGGGAGGGAAGTTCCCTGGGTTAGGTGCTTGGCCGGATCCCCCCCCTTGGGCTGGAGGAGTCCACACATAACCCAGGATTGGTCGGTCTCCCTTATAGGGGGACTTACATAGTCAGGGAGCGGGGGACCCCATTTGTGGGACTACCTCCTCGACTCCCTGTCGGTGACTGGCCCGAGGGCCTTCTGGGCTGTGAATTACTTGGTGCAGGCAGGTTTTTAGACCCCCCATCTCCAAATCTAAAACGGGGGCAACCTTTACCTCTGCCACCTTGGCAGCAGCAGGGGTGCTGTTGGTTTAGGGGTTTTTCAGCGCGTTATTTTTATTTTCGATAGGCTTCTGCACCTCATAGATCCGGGTAGCCTGTTCAATGACCCAGTCTAAAGATCTTTTCTCATGAAAATCTCTCACGAGCTGGGTCATAATATACTTAGGGAGAGCATGGAAAAACGTATTGATAAATTCTCTGCTATCCGTGCGCACCCTTCTGGTGGTCTGCGCAAAAGCACGCTTTAATTCTTGCACAAACTCTTGTGGGGCCTGATCCTCCCCACATTGCAAATTGTAGGCTGCCTTGCGAGCCTCTTTGGGATTTCTGTGCACAGAAAAATGTTTCAAGATGGCCGGCCTGTATGTGGACCACCTTGAATGATTTTGGTCCTCCAGCCCCGCAAAGAAACTGGAGTACTCTGGTGAGAAGGTCCACTTTACATACTGGATGCAGCTACTGCTGTCCTTCAAATGGAAAGTCTCCATCATTTGCTCATAGAGCTCCAAGTGTTCCCAAACGGAATACTTGGCGTTCTTATGATAAGGAGTGATGACACTCCTGATTGCCTTGATCTGCTTTAAGGGGTCCTTAAGCAAGGCCCTTTTTGCCTTATTGGCCTTTTTGGTTCGAGTAACCCTGGTCCATTCATCCTCCGACTCAGAAGCACTGCTCCCAGAGGTGCCCGTCTGATCTTCCAGGTTTTCCCGGATTCTGCGGGCCTGGGAATGGCTGGCAGAATGTGGCGACCTGGTCTCCTGTGTCCTGTGACACTCAGAGGAGTCTACAGATCCCTCCTTGCTACCAGGATTTGCTGGGTATCCCCCCCACTGACCTAACTGGGCAGAGGTTTTCAGGATGCCCTTAATGGGCCTACTCTCCTGGGGTTCCCCACTAAATTGCACTGTGCTTGGGTGCCCATACCCGGATGCCCGCCCCTCCATTCCTGGGAGGTACTGGCCTATGAGCCCCATACTTCTAGCTGGATAGTAATCTGCCATCCCCGTCGCCCTGGGCTCATGTGCGCGAGGGGACATGGGGGTGGCGGAGTCCAGGGACTGGGGGAGATGAAGGCCTCTGGTACTACGGCTACTGAGGTTATGCTCAGGAGTTTCTCTTTCCCAGCGAACCTCATCTCTATCCGCCCCTGCTTCCTGTTGCAATGCAAGAGCCTGCGCTTTCAGTTCCTCAGTTAAGGCCTTACTCGACTCTATCAGTCTCTCCTGCATCGCTACCTGTTGCTGGAGCCTATCATTGTGCTGACAGAGAGCCTCATTTTCTCTCTGTGCCTCCTGATTGGTCCTGGAGTACTGGGCCAGTCTCTGCTGCAGGAGGGTTACCTCCTGAGCTGTGTCCCTATTGGCCTGCTCCTTTCTTGCCAGAGCATCCTCCACCCTCCTGGTGTGCTCTAACAAGTTCTGGTGTTCTTTTTGGAGGTCACCCGGTCCCTGGAGGGCCAGGTGATTTTCTTCCATTTTCCTTTTTAAGTGGCAGACTTCCTGGCCTAAGGTATCCCTTTCCTGACTAAGAGTCTTCCTTTGCCTTTGGAAGGCACCAGCTTTCTGGTGTTCTTCATCAAACTCTGCCTGGGTATCCAGGTCTTTCAAAATCAATTTATTGCTTTCCTCTTTCTCTCTGTCTAGTTGGATTTGCAGGGTGGCTCCCTGCTCTGTGCATGCCCTGTTGAAATTGATCTGTTGCTCCAGCTTTTTCTGGCACTGCAGTAAGGAGTCCAAACTGTCTTGGTGCTCCTTCTGCAAAGCCAGAATTCTGGTATCCTGGTCAGCCTTTTCCTGTAGCAGCACATCCATATCCTCCTTTATTTTAGTGATGTACTGTCTGCTGTCCTTTTCTGACTCATGGCACCTGAGCAGCCTCTGCTCAGAAGAGTCCAGATCAGATTGGGCCTTCTCTAACGCCATCTGTTGCCTATTCGCCAGATCTTGGCCTTCAGCACATTCGTCCTGCATGGCTCCCATATACAGATACAAATATGCTGCTATCCTGGCAATCTTATTATGTTCATCTTTGGCTTTAGGGGTCATATATAGTTCACTCAGGGCCACATGTAGGGGACCCTGATCTCCCCATATATCTGACCCTGTTTCAGTGACCTGTTGCGCGATTGCCTGCAACCAGACCGTTTGGTCCTGATGAGTCCACTCACCTCTCACAAAGCTTATGTAAGAGGTGCTCCCTCGCTATTTTCATGTCTACCACAGTCGTTATTCTGGAATTTGAGTTCCTTCCTGACTTACAGAAGGTTGTATTTTATTTTGCAAAACAGACCGTTTCCTTAGAGCGTTCCTTTGAGGAGTGCTTTACAGCGTAACACAGCGTGGTGATCCGACCGGATGTTTGTCTCCCGTCAGTTAGAACACTGTATTAATCTGCACAAGTGATAGATCTAACCCAGAATATCCCGGCTCGATCCCCCACTTTGTAAGAAGATTCAATTCAACACTACGGCTAAGTCAATGCCTAGTCTGGGATACTGAATGGAAACCCTTATTGATATATCTTTATGTCCAGTTCATGAGTTCTGGATGACTACCCCTATATAACACCCCTCTCTTAGAATCCCCCTGACCCCACTGAGCCAAGAAGTAGTTCTGTTTTGCAAGGTTAAAAGGTTTATTGAGAAATAAAACAAAATATAGATACCACGCTTTTATGATAAATTAATAATCGATATCGCCCTTATAAATATAATGTTAATCAACAATGGGTAATCTGACTCTAGCACACTTCTTTATAATCAATGAGGAGTTAGTATAGGATGGATAAAGTAGCAAAAATACTTTTATGATGTCAAGGGAAAAGCAATGAGGAATAAAATGCAGTACAGAAACACTTGATATGATTTTAGCAAAAGATAAGATAATCACTTTTTCTCTGGCAATTCACCCCCCCTTTATGCAATGTAAGGAGATGAAGAGGAGAGCACACAGTTCTTAGAAATGCAATCAAATATAATTCAGTTCAATTCCCCCCCCCCAGCAACTTAGAGAAATCATGTATGAGTTTTAAAACACCGGCCCAAGTGCTTTGGATGTGGTGGCAAGGAAGTGAAAAATTTGCCGAAAATGGTTTTAATTCCCTTTAGGAAGTTCAGGGTGAGTGAGAGATACTTGGGATGAGTTCAGGCTCACTTTAGCAATGATTCAGAGATGGTGATTAAGAGGCAAACGAATTTTTAGCAAGGAAAGAAATGACTGCTGATGGTTACACGTGGCTGGATTTTTAACCAAATCGCAAATCGCGGTAAAATTCGCGAGTGCATGAATCGTGATTACGGCAAAAGTATTCGGATTTAAAGTAAACTCAAAATGACAGGTGACAGCTTTGCAGCTGCAGAATTGACAAATGACAGTGGCGCAGCTTTACAAATGACAGGTGACAGTTAGGAGGCAGTTCTACTTAGGTTAAATAGATTGAATTATATTACTTTAAACTAAGAGATTTGGTTTTGCCCCGTCCTAGCTGTACTCACAATATATTTGGAAGGACTGGGTCTCGTCACGGATCTGATCAATCAGGCTAGCGGCACTTCACAGCGATCTGGTCTCTGGGTCTGCAGTTCTGCACGGTCTGGTCTGGTCTTGCACTGGTCTGGTCTGTCCGGATACAGCGGTCTCTGCACGGCTCCTGGATCTCTGCACTGGTCCTGGCAAAAGTTCTTGGCAAGGGATTCAAGCAGCTCACCCGGCTGTGAGTAGCTTGCAGTGATTTGAGGCCTGCTGCAGAGAACTCAGCTTGTGGTTTTAGGCCTCTGATTTAGGTTCTAAAGTATAAGTTCTAGGTTCTGGAGTATGTAGCTGGAGTCAGTCTGGAACTGGTATCTTCTGGATATTGTGTGGTCCGGCAAAACGCTCCGCAGCAACTGGATTTGAATGTCTCTACCTGTCCCAGCAGTCTCTTTTTATGTGTTTTGTAAATGGGTGTGTGCCTGGGCCTAGCTAAGCCTGCCCCTCTCTACTTGTCATTGGCCCAATTCTTCCCTCTCCCATGATTGGGGGAAGGAAATGTGAGTCAGAGTGATGCTGTAGGTTTTATGGGTCAGAGGATCCTCCCCTGGTCAGTTTGCCCACAAATCTATATTTGATTCAAATACATCCTTCCCAGATATACAAGTTGTTGAAATTACATGTGCACATTATATATTCCTTATGGTCCATGCTTGTCCGCCTCTGATCTTCCTGGGGGCTTGCATTCAAAAATGACAACATTTTGCACTTTTTAACTGGTTTTGCAATATCGGACATTTACCCAAATTTACACACATGTGCGCAAGGAGTATGGACATGAATTGATGAAGTGTCAGATTTTTAACATGCAGACATTTGGAGTGAGACCCTATTTTCCACTAGCAACCCCCCAGAATACACCACAGGGTCCTAACGCATCTCAAAATGTTCACAGAAAAATCACAAAAATAATGATATTACTTATATAATTCTGACAAGTCCGCATTTTGAGTTATCTATCTTTTTAAAATTATGCTCTGGCCCAGATGGGTGTGGTTTAGGTTCCAAAGCACATGGGGGAAGCTTCTGCCTGTCCCCGCCTCCAGCTCGGGTGGCTCCCAGAGGCACTTCTCCTCCCACTTCTCCCAAGAGGAAGCCACTTTTACGACGCCCCCAATATAACATTTGCCTGAGTCCAGGACAGGCCTTTGTTCACCTCCCTGTAGTCCCCAGCTGCTCCACCCCTAATCTAATCAGAGAGGTGACAACTCCTTTTGGCAAGGGGAAGAGTGGCTGAGCAGGTTTTAACTCATGTGGGGGTAGATGTCAGGCAGAATTCAGTTTCATTAAGCCAGGTTTTAGCTAAAATGTCACTTTTTGTTCCCCAGTTTAAGTCAATACAATTTTTACATATGCAGCTAGAATGCTGATTCTAAGTTCAAAACTATGACATTTTAACAGTTACAAACTATGTGACACTCAAAAGTAGGTCACTCAGTTAATTTAAACATTTCGATTTTGGTGGTTTTAATCCAGTTTCAGTTAGGCTGCTGACATGCATAGCTCAGCCAGTTTTGTTATGAACATTGTTTTGGGCTCTTCATCTTCCCAGATTTTGTATGCACACATACTTCATTCTGCCAGATGTCCGCTGGTGTTCAGTGAGATTTTTGGATGTGTTGCAATGTTTGAAAATAGGCATTTTGAGCTGGCATTCAGAGAAACCAAAGGTAATTTTAAAGCGTTTTTGAGCTAACAGGCGCTGCTGTTTTACCGTTGGCACCCATTCCACTCATGGCACCCTGGCCCATCATGCTCGCACTGGTGGGTGGCAAGTTAGGCAGCCATTTTGGTGTACCCACAAACTGCGTGGTTCTCCTGGATTCTGGCGCACATGTGGGCTTTTTGGCCATCCTGGATTTTCTAAGCCCACAGCACCAAATGTTGCAGCATGATAGCTCAAACGTGGGTCAGGACACCCAACACTAGGAACAAGACATGGAGGAGGGAGGATTGGCCGAGAGGGTGTGGCATGGTGGAAAAAGGGATGGGAAGAGACAGCGCAGGAAGTGGAGGCACAGCACAGCTGGCATACCCATTGAATTGAGAAATGGCCAGGTAAAAAGAAAATGCAGCATCTGTGTACATACAGCTCAGAACGGAGGCATGGGTAGGTGAAACATGAAACCACAGGGCACAGCCCATTCGTGGGAGTCCAGAAAGGGAGGGGAAGGAAGAGCGTACAGTGTCAGTTGAGAGGAAGAAGAGTCAGTGAAGGATAGGAGTGAGAAGCTGACCTTCTGCAGGTGTAAGGTGCTCCAGGAAATCAGTATGTCCAGTGCACTCAAGGTTCAATGCAGCCACCATGCACACAAAAAATCGACAATAGCGGGCCTCAGACCCAGTTAAACAGTGGACAGCGAGCAGACAGGGGCTTTAAACACAGGGCCAAATGCAAGCCGTACTCGACTGCTGGCTCACTTGATTGGTTTAGATGTATTAGGAGAGGGCCAATCATAGGCGAGCAGGCGAGGGACAGAAAGGCCAGCTCAGCAAAACAAAGAAGGAATCGGCCATCACCAAGGAGCGAATCATGGAAGCAATGCTTCTTGTTGTAAATGAACTTTACTCCATTCAAAAGGAAAATTCCATTCACGTGCTCACTGCGCAACATGCAATAGTCCAACAAAAGCCCAGTGGGCTTACCTTTTAGGAAGTGCAGCAGGAAAAGGATCCCAGGGCCTCCAGGCCACGGGATGCAGACGTGAACATCCAGAGTCAGAGTAGAGATGAAAGTGAGCGGAAAGGCAGGCACAGAGGGACTTAAACACAGGGTTTGAAGGCGGTCCAGCATTCACCTGCTTGCTCACCTGATTGGTTTAGATGTATCAGGAGAGGACCAATCATAGGCAAGCAGGCGAGGGACAGAAAGGCCAGATCAGCACAGCAAAGAAGGAATCAGCCATGTTGAAAGGCCACATCAAGTGGACAAAGCATGGTAATGTGCACAACAGCTGCACTATGAGGCGGTCGGCCAGGAGCGAATCATGAAAGCAATGCTTCTGGTTATAAATGAACATCACTCCATTTAAAAGGAAAATGCCATGCACACGCTCACTGTGCAACGCGCAATAGTCGCACAAAAGCCCAGAGGGCTTGCCTTCTTGGAAGTGCATCGGGCATCCATGACCACCAAATCACTGGTGTTGTCAATCAGACAAATCACAAAAGCTTCTGTCTTGTGAGAAACCCCATATTCTGCTTGATATGAGCATAGTACATGTCACCAATCACTTAATTCAGCTTTCGAAGGACTCTTACAACTGTTTTCGCCTGGTATGAGATGTTCCATGTTGGGCAATACATTCTCTTGGCGGTTTTAACATAGAAGTAACACATATTTTTTGTTTGGAATATGACAGTTGTTAAAAAAAAAAAAAAAAAAACACTTATCACATGTTGCAATTGCTTTAAACTTTTTGGGGCTCATGGTTCCGTCAGAGGGCCGAGAACTTCCTTTTTGGCATAATCAGTTTCAAATCAGTTTGAGTAATTGGCAGGAAGGCACTTAGTACTGACTTTCCTCATGCATGTGCTGTCACAATGCTTTTGTTTTCATTCTTTTCATAGTTTAAAAAAGTATTTAAATAATACATTCATATGATTTTGAAGAAGTATTTATGTGGGGCAGTAGAATACGTTATTGCGTTTTGATAATAGACAGTGCTAGCTCTTTTCATCCCATCTTTGTAGACTTTACAGGTTTACAGGAATTTGCTTTTTTAAACAGGTTTAAAGATGTCTCTCCACTGCTGCTGGGCATGTTTTTCAATGTTCTTTTGCACTTATAGTGCCGGGTTCGAGAACCAGTTGCTCTCTTTTGTGTTATTTGTCTGCTTTGTTCAATGAGTCTCTTTCATTGGATCAGTGTTGTATGCTGTTTGAGAGACTGCAGAAAGGAACCCGTGTTCCAGAACATCAACTCTAGTAGTAGTAGTTGCATGGTCATTAAATACACACTGCAGAAAAAGCCTGGGTACTCAAAGAACCAAAAAAACAAAACATTTGATACCAAACTTAAATGAGTGGGCTAAGAGATGCTGGATTGAAGCATGTAATGTCATTAACAGTATAAAAGACAAATAGAATAATGATTCAATGTTGAGGTACAACAGTATAACTAAGCATTGTCATGTCCCACCTTAGATTCAATCTGATTAAAACATATTTTTCCGAATAGCAAATCATCCATAGAGTTGATTATGAATGTCATTGTTTCATTTCATTATAAGCATATAGGAAATGTTTCTGATTAAATGGACGCTATTCAAAGTTGAATTACAATGTTGAAGATGATAATTGATATTTGGAAAGAGTTTGACAGAATGCAAGAATGACATAAGATTGGGCAAGTTGTGCAAATGTCCATTGATTACCTATGCCATGAGGGTAATTGTTGGCGTGTGTGTGTGCTTGTTCCTTTCACTTTCACTTCCCGCTCCCCTTTCTGTGTGTATTGATATCGTGTATAGATGCACAGCCTGTGTTTGTATTACTGTTAGTTCACAACTGTATCTTTGTCACCCTGCAATAAACAAACATAAAGAAACAAATATAGTTGTACAACTGGAAAAAAACAACTGATGTATGTTACCTTCAAAAGCTTTTTCCTTTTTATTGAGGTTTGTGGAGGTGTAAGAGACTGTAGAAAAAAGGCAATGGTGCCTTAAGATATTTCTTTTTCTTGCAGGGCTTGCAAGGACCAGCCGGAGTTGCCGGACCTCCTGGACCCACTGGACCACCAGTAAGAATCTAAATTTATCTTATGAAGCTGAAAATCCATTTCATATAAATTGAGGTCGCTTAGTGCTAATGCTGAGATCTAAAATGTAAAACCAAGCCCATGTTGACTGACTAATGTAGACAATAATAACACCTGCTGACAATAGATCGAAATTTGTAAGAAAACAACAAATTACTCCGTAAACAGCAGAGCTCATCAAACTCATAGGACAAACACCCCTTCCCCACATTACAGAGCATTCTCCTTTTCCTGCCCGACTGCCATTAAGGTGAATTCTTCATACATTCAACCTTCACCAATGGTCTATGTTTTTTGCACATGGTTACATGTGATTTCATTGAATGAAAAGAAAAAGACATTTTAACGAATAAAAAATTAACTAAAACCAAAATAACACATTTATTTTGTGTTGTTTTTTTGGGAGTCCCCCAAAGGCCCTCCTTTTTAGTATTACTTTTCCCCCTCCCCTAAAACCACTATTCCCACTCCCAACCCCATTTTTATTTTTTTCCAAAATTAGTTATTTTATTTTCGTTGTTTTTTTCATTTGCTAACATTTAATTAGTTATCTTCTATTCGATATAATCACTGCATACCTTTGCATATGTCTTTAATATTGTTCATGATACATTGTTTCTCATTGATAAATTGAATATACTAATATGGAAAACCTTAAAATCTATTTATTCAATTTACTTTACAAGGTCACACATTTAATCTGATCATTAATTTGTGTGGCAGAAAAGAAGAAGGACAAAGGGTCTCATTACGAGTTTGGAGGTAACCATGGCGCTATTAGCGCCATGGCTGCCTCCAAACCCTTACTGATTACGCCCTGGTGAATGGAGCTATTAGGGCCCCTTCCAAGGTTGGCAGGGGCGGTAATTCCCCATTCACCAGGGCCCTTCCCCATTCCCATTTGAGCCCCCATAGGGCTCAATGGGAATGGGGAAGGCGCTAATAACGGTACTGCTAATTGCGGTACCGTTATTAGCTCCAAAGTCCCTTTGCGGGTCCTGTCCTTAACGCCTGGTAAAACCAGGCGTTAAGGGAGGACCTGCAAAGGGACCTCGAAATAGGGCGGTAAGGGATTACCGGCACCGGTGCCCTTACCGGTGCGGTAATCCCTTACCTCCCGGGTCGTAATGAGGCCCAAAGACTCTGATCTTCCATTTTAAGGTTTCTTAATGAAAAGAATAGGTGAAAAATCCTAATGTTCCCTTACCTACGGGTTTACTCTACCTAACCAAAACTAACTAGGGTGCTCGTCAGTTGTCCGTACATCCAAAAGGAAGATCCGTCCTCTGTCCAAAACAAATATTTTCTGTCCCTCCCACTATAAAAATAACTAAGGCACAGAAAAATGACTCTCTTTTCCTGTGGGCTGCCTTCTGGCAAGTTCACTTTAGTGAAGTATTCGTAGGTAGTTCTTTGCAACAACTTTTATCAGTTCATATAGTTCTGATAATGGGCTCTTAATTTTCTCAATGTTCTCTTTTCCGCATTAATTGTTTTTCTGTTTTCTTCTTCTTTCTTGTGATTGTGTTTCTTGGTATCTCAACTCTTTCTCTGGGTAATTAGTTTCTTCTCTTATTAGATAAACTCAAGGCTTTATCTTGACTCACAGGCCGATTCATGGAATAATTAGCGCGGCGCAAGTGGGCAAAAACGTGCGAATCGCAGTGGAATAGCGAAAATCGCAGTGCAAGTGCGAAAATCGCACGAAAAGCAGCGCACGTCGATTCATGGAAGTCCGTGCGCGAGAAAACCAGCGGATGTGCGATAAAAAAGTGCGCAGCGCACATTGGCGCACAGGCCATCTAACAGCGTGCGCCAGGTCACAGCGAAAATCACACAGGCCACAGCGAAATTCACACATAGCGCGGCGCACGCAACAAAAGTAGGCGGAACACGGGCGTAACACTCGGAATGGGGAACAACTTGCCAAAACGTGGGCGTCACGGGGGAAGTACAGGGCACAAGTGCGCGGAACGCCCACAAGCTCGCCTACAACATGTGTTCATGGAATAGAATAGGGCAAAAAAGCGCACGCTCAAACCAGCGCACAGGCACAAACACGACCGCCACAAGAAAGCAGGCGGTAGCGTCTCTGCGGCTGTAAGAAATGTGCGCCAAAAGGTGCGCCAACAAATAGCACCTATATACTGCCATGATGAATGTCCTATACTGTGGCCCTCCAGGACAAATGACCTGCAAAGGGGTACCCACAAACACGGACACCCGCTGACAAAAAATAGATGTGCGTGTATACCGGGGTGCGCGGGAAGTCTCACACGCGATTTGGCCGGGTACGTGGATTTCAGGGGTGCGCGGGAAGTTCCACACGCGATTTCAGCAGGGTACGTGTATTTCAGGGGTGCGCGGGAAGTTCCACACGCGATTGGCCCAGTGCGAGCAGGGTACGTGTATTTCAGGGGTGCGCGGGAATTTCCACACGCGATTTCAACAGGGTACGTGTATTTCAGGGGTGCGCGGGAAGTTCCACACACGATTTCAGCAGGGTACGTGTATTTCCGGGGTGCGTGGGAAGTTCCACACGCGATTTCAGCAGGGTACGTGTATTTCAGGGGTGCGCGGGAAGTTCCACACGCGATTGGCCCAGTGCGAGCAGGGTACGTGTATTTCAGGGGTGCGCGGGAATTTCCACACGCAATTTCAGCAGGGTACGTGTATTTCAGGGGTGCGCGGGAAGTTCCACACGCGATTTCAGCAGGGTACGTGTATTTCCGGGGTGCGCGGGAAGTTCCACACGCGATTTCAGCAGGGTATGTGTATTTCAGGGGTGCACGGGAATTTCCACACGCGATTTCAGCAGGGTACGTGTATTTCAGGGGTGCGTGGGAAGTTCCACACGCGATTTCAGCAGGGTATGTGTATTTCCGGGGTGCGCGGAAGTTCCACACGCGATTTCAGCAGAGTACGTGTATTTCAGGGGTGCGCGGGAAGTTCCACAGGCGATTGGCCCAGTGCGAGCAGGGTACGTGTATTTCAGGGGTGCGCGGGAATTTCCACACACGATTTCAGCAGGGTACGTGTATTTCAGGGGTGCGCGGGAAGTTCCACACGAGATTTCATCAGGGTACGTGTATTTCAGGGGTGCGCGGGAAGTTCCACACGCGATTGGCCCAGTGCGAGCAGGGTACGTGTATTTCAGGGGTGCGCGGGAATTTCCACACGCGATTTCAGCAGGGTACGTGAATATCAGGGGTGCGCGGGAAGTTCCACACGCGATTTCAGCAGGTTACGTGTATTTCAGGGGTGCGCGGGAAGTTCCACACGCAATTTCAGCAGGGTACGTGTATTTCAGGGGTGCGCGGGAAGTTCCACACGCGATTTCAGCAGGGTACGTGTATATCAGGGGTGCGCGGGAAGTTCCACAAGCGATTTCAGCAGGTTATGTGTATTTCAGGGGTGCGCGGGAAGTTCCACACGCGATTTCAGCAGGGTACGTGTATTTCAGGGGTGCGCGGGAAGTTCCACACGCGATTTCATCAGGGTACGTGTATTTCAGGGGTTCTGGGGAGTACCACACGTGAATTGGCCGTGTGGGCCCTCCCAGGTGTACGCTCCACAACCTCCACGGACCCTGCAGGCAGCCCACACCATGGGGGACTACCCTGCACCCATGCTCATGTCCCGCATGCAGCCCATCCACCATGGGCATGCCCCCCAGCCAACCCACATGTCACCTTGCACTACTGATCAACAATGCATGTCTCCCACCACCCCCACCCCCATGCCACCATGGGCAGCCTCCACCAGGCCCCCACTCATGTCTACCATCACCCCCACCCCCCAGCATCCAGGGTCACCCGCCACCAGGCCCCCACTCATGTCTCCCACCACCCTCACCCCCCAGCATTCAGGGTCACCCTCCACCAGGCCCCCACTCATGTCTCCCACCACCCCCACCCCCTGCCACCATGGGCAGCCTCCACCAGGCCCCCACTCATGTCTCCCACCACCCCCACCCGACAGCAGTGCAGGGGCAGCCTCCACCAGGCCCCCACTCATGTCTACCACCACCCCCACCCCCCAGCATCCAGGGTCACCCTCCCCCAGGCCCCCACTCATGTCTCCCACCACCCCCACCCCCCAGCATCCAGGGTCACCCTCCACCAGGCCCCCACTCATGTCTCCCACCACCCCCACCCCCCTGCCACCATGGGCAGCCTCCACCAGGCCCCCACTCATGTCTCCCACCACCCCCACCCCCCAGCTACCAGGGGCAGCCTCCACCAGGCCCCCACTCATGACTCCCACCACCCCCACCCCCCAGCAGTGCAGGGGCAGCCTCCACCAGGCCCCCACTCATGTCTACCACCACCCCCACCCCACAGCAGTGCAGGGGCACCCTCCACCAGGCCCCCACTCATGTCTCCCACCACCCCCATCCCCCAGCCACCAGGGGCACCCTCCACCAGGCCCCCACCCATGTCTCCCACCACCCCCACCCCCCAGCAGTGCAGGGGCAGCCTCCACCAGGAACCCACTCATGTCCCCTATCACCCCCACCCCCCCGCCACCAGGGGCACCCTCCACCAGGCCCCCACCCATGTCTCCCACCACCCCCACCCCCCAGCCACCATGGGCATCGTCCACCAGGCCCCCACCCATGTCTCCCACCACCCCCACCCCCCAGCAGTGCAGGGGCAGCCTCCACCAGGCCCACACTCATGTCCCCTATCACCCCCACCCCCCGCCACCAGGGGCAGCCTCCACCAGGCCCCCACTCATGTCTCCCACCACCCCCACCCCCCAGCCACCATGGGCACCCTCCACCAGGCCCCCACCCATGTCTCCCACCACCCCCACCCCCCCAGCAGTGCAGGGGCAGCCTCCACCAGGCCCACACTCATGTCCCCTATCACCCCCACCCCCCCGCCACCATGGGCAGCCTCCACCAGGCCCCCACCCATGTCTCCCACCACCCCCAGCCACCAGGGGCAGCCTCCACCAGGCCCCCACCCATGTCTCCCACCACCCCCACCCCCCAGCCACCAGGGGCACCCTCCACCAGGCCCCCACCCATGTCTCCCACCACCCCCACCCCCCAGCCACCAGGGGCACCCTCCACCAGGCCCCCACTCATGTCTCCCACCCCCCCCACCCCCCCGCAGTGCAGGGGCAGCCTCCACCAGGCCCCCACTCATGTCTACCACCACCCCCACCCCCCCGCAGTGCAGGGGCAGCCTCCACCAGGCCCCCACTCATGTCTACCACCACCCTCACCCCCCAGCATCCAGGGTCACCCTCCCCCAGGCCCCCACTCATGTCTCCCACCACCCCCACCCCCCAGCATCCAGGGTCACCCTCCACCAGGCCCCCACTCATGTCTCCAACCACCCCCACCCCTCTGCCACCATGGGCAGCCTCCACCAGGCCCCCACTCATGTCTCCCACCACCCCCACCCCCCAGCTACCAGGGGCAGCCTCCACCAGGCCCCCACTCATGTCTCCCACCACCCCCACCCCCCAGCAGTGCAGGGGCAGCCTCCACCAGGCCCCCACTCATGTCTACCACCACCCCCACCCCACAGCAGTGCAGGGGCACCCTCCACCAGGCCCCCACTCATGTCTCCCACCACCCCCATCCCCCAGCCACCAGGGGCACCCTCCACCAGGCCCCCACCCATGTCTCCCACCACCCCCACTCCCCAGCAGTGCAGGGGCAGCCTCCACCAGGAACCCACTCATGTCCCCTATCGCCCCCACCCCCCGCCACCAGGGGCACCCTCCACCAGGCCCCCACCCATGTCTCCCACCACCCCCACCCCCCAGCCACCATGGGCACCGTCCACCAGGCCCCCACCCATGTCTCCCACCACCCCCACCCCCCAGCAGTGCAGGGGCAGCCTCCACCAGGCCCACACTCATGTCCCCTATCACCCCCACCCCCCGCCACCAGGGGCAGCCTCCACCAGGCCCACACTCATGTCCCCTATCACCCCCACCCCCCGCCACCAGGGGCAGCCTCCACCAGGCCCCCACCCATGTCTCCCACCACCCCCACCCCCCAGCAGTGCAGGGGCAGCCTCCACCAGGCCCACACTCATGTCCCCTATCACCCCCACCCCCCCGCCACCATGGGCAGCCTCCACCAGGCCCCCACCCATGTCTCCCACCACCCCCAGCCACCAGGGGCAGCCTCCACCAGGCCCCCACCCATGTCTCCCACCACCCCCACCCCCCAGCCACCAGGGGCACCCTCCACCAGGCCCCCACCCATGTATCCCACCACCCCCACCCCCCAGCCACCAGGGGCAGCCTCCACCAGGCCCCCACTCATGTCTACCACCACCCCCACCCCCCAGCAGTGCAGGGGCACCCTCCACCAGGCCCCCACCCATGTCTCCCACCACCCCCACCCCCCAGCAGTGCAGGGGCAGCATCCACCAGGCCCCCACTCATGTCCCCTATCACCCCCACCCCCCGCCACCAGGGGCACCCTCCACCAGGCCCCCACTCATGTCTCCCACCACCCCCACCCCCCAGCAGTGCAGGGGCAGCCCCCACCAGGCCCCCACTCATGTCTCCCACCACCCCCACCCCCCAGCCACCATGGGCACCCTCCACCAGGCCCCCACCCATGTCTCCCACCACCCCCACCCCCCAGCAGTGTAGGGGCAGCCTCCACCAGGCCCCCACTCATGTCCCCTATCACCCCCACCCCCTGCCACCAGGGGCACCCTCCACCAGGCCCCCATCCATGTGTCCCACCACCCCCACCCCCCAGCAGTGCAGGGGCAGCCTCCACCAGGCCCCCACCCATGTCTCCCACCACCCCCACCCCCCAGCCACCAGGGGCACCCTCCACCAGGCCCCCACTCATGTCTCCCACCACCCCCACCCCCCAGCAGTGCAGGGGCAGCCCCCACCATGCCCCCACCATGTCTCCCACCACCCCCAACCCCCCCCAGCAGTGCAGGGGCAGCCCCCACCAGGCCCCCACTCATGTCTCCCACCACCCCCACCCCCCCAGCCACCAGGGGCACCCTCCACCAGGCCCCCACTCATGTCTCCCACCACCCCCACCCCCCAGCAGTGCAGGGGCAGCCTCCACCAGGCCCCCACTCATGTCTACCATCACCCCCACCACCCAGCATCCAGGGTCACCCTCCACCAGGCCCCCACTCATGTCTCCCACCACCCCCACCCCCCTGCCACCATGGGCAGCCTCCACCAGGCCCCCACTCATGTCTCCCACCACCCCCACCCCCCAGCCACCAGGGGCAGCCTCCACCAGGCCCCCACTCATGTCTCCCACCACCCCCACCCCCCTGCCACCATGGGCAGCCTCCACCAGGCCCCCACTCATGTCTCCCACCACCCCCACCCCCCAGCATCCAGGGTCACCCTCCACCAGGCCCCCACTCATGTCTCCCACCACCCCCACCCCCCTGCCACCATGGGCAGCCTCCACCAGGCCCCCACTCATGTCTCCCACCACCCCCACCCCCCTGCCACCATGGGCAGCCTCCACCAGGCCCCCACTCATGTCTCCCACCACCCCCACCCCCCAGCTACCAGGGGCAGCCTCCACCAGGCCCCCACTCATGTCTACCACCACCCCCACCCCCCAGCCACCATGGGCAGCCTCCACCAGGTCCTCACAATCCCCAATCATGTGCGTAATGGACAGCCTCCACAGCCAAAAAGCCCTACCAAGTAACCCATTCACCCACATGGAAATGGAAATCACATGTTACACCCCCAATGTTCATTAAGCTAATGAACCCATGTCCGTCACACACAATGGTTGCAATTGAATGGGAAAACACACAACATGACATGCATGAAACCAATGAGATGATACCACACAGTGAAGTATGGAAACAAAATTGTATTGAAAAAAATAAAGAATGCTAAAGAAAGAAAACAAACTACAATGTGAATGAGAAAAAAAAAGCTGCATGTCCGTATAAAAACACAAAACTGCAAATCAGAATCCAAAAAATATTTGCCCAAAGTCAAAAGTTAAAAAATCTCCATGCAATAAAGAACTATGTAAAAAACTACCAAGGGTCCATGAGCCCAACTGAACAAAGGAAACCTACTAAAAAACCTACCTAAAAATCAACTATATACAAAAAGTGGAGCAGTGTCCGTCGACTCAAAATCATAATAAGAAAGAAAGGAAACCTAAAACTAAAGAACTATATACAAAGGCGGCGGGCAAGTCCAGCGGCTCACTCCGTGGTGTCCCGGGCCAGGGCATCATCGAACTCCTGTTCGATGTCCCGGAGGCGGTCCAGTTCCATGGCCCCGAGGGTCCGCAGGGACGACGCCGTGTCCTCCTCAAACCCCCTGCAGATTGCCTCGAGGCACTCGGCCCGCCTCAGGGCCCTCCGCATGGAGTTCTCCACCCTGACCATTGTGAGCCGCGCCTCTTCCGCCCGCCGTCGCTCCGCACCTAAGGCGTGGCCCAACCGTTGCCACACGGAAGACACTCTCTGTCCTGGGTCCCCCTGCCCTCCGGCCGATGCCTGCCCCTCCGATGTCGCAAGCCCCGAGCCTTCATGTCTCCCACCATGTTGCTGCTGCTGCTGCTCTGCCTCTGCCCGTGCACTGCCTCCTGCTGCCTGCACATTCTCCGCCGGCTGGGGTGCAGTTGTTGATGTGGCCACCCCTGCTGGACGTCCGACTCCCGACTGTGGCAGGGATGCCTCCTCCACCAGCATGGCCGCACCGTCAGAGGCAGCTCCACAGGGCACCCAGGTGACTGATGGGTGGGAAGATGGCACAGAGGACGACTGGCGCGTAGGGGGTCCAGTTGAGGAGGGGGTCGGAGCAAGCCCCATCAGATGGAGGAATCCGGCCTGGGTGACCTGTCCCAGCAGGCTGACGTGGTCAACGAGCCATTCGAGATGACGTGCAGTCTCTCCATGAAAAGACTGCAGGTCACCTCGCATGGCCCGTTGACGCAACGCCACACCAGCCAGGACAGGCTCAACCCGGACCTGGATGGCCACGTCCGCAGGCAGAGGAAGGCCATTTGACGTCAGCTCATCCCCTGCCTGAAAACGGGTCTGGACGTAGGCATCCCTGCTGGTGCAAGATGATGCAGGGACAGGATCGGGGACAGGATTGCACACAGGCACCTCCGCGGCCGCCTGTGCTGCCTCCTGTCCCTGGTCCTGCACTGCACCACTAGCACCAGTGGGATCCCCCTCTCCAGACCCCGTCTCTGGTGCTTGCACGGCCCCCTCCTCCACCAAACCCCCCACCAACCTGGATGACTCCGTGCCATCTTCTCCTGTTGGGCCCTGTGGGGTCCCAGCTGCCCCTTCTGCTGCCGAGGAGTCCAACTGCAACCTCCGCCTCTTGGACCTCCTCCCGCCAGATGCGGCCTGGGACGCGGCACCGGACTCCTCACTCCCCGACGAGATGACAACACGGGAGGGGAGCCGGGCCTTGCGTCTCCGGCTGGCGGTCGGATCCCCGGCGCTGTGCTCCACAGCACCTTCTCCGCCCTCTTCATCAGTTGACGCTGCAGACAGGGAGAAACAAAACACAGGCATCAGGGCACTGTACAATGGACACATACACGCATGACAGTTGCACATGAGTGGCATTGGCAAACCTCAGACATGTCATCACAATCCCCAACACACATGTCATTGCAACTCACACACATGAGCCATACCACAGCCATATCGCAACTGCCACCACCATCCCTACACATACAACAGCATCAGCAGCCAAAGGGGAGCCAGACATCAAATGCAACACAGGAAGTGCACCACACATGTACACACAGCACCACACTTGCATGCATGTCTACACCTCTGCCAAGTGTTGCACTGTTCAGACGGGCATCCATGTCACATCTGCCAATCAGGCTTCCACATACCGCTGTCACATGCATCCATGTTGCATCACTGTTGCACCCTTGACAAATACACACACATGCACATGTACACAGTGCTCATACATGCAGCCGAAAACAACATACATGCCTGACATCACGGACATGTCTACTTACATACACATTCATCCAAACATATGTGCACGCACAACTGCATTTGCCATGCAAGCCCACACACACAAGCACCATCCATGTCTCACACATTACAGCCCTCGCATGTGTCAGACCCACGGCCCTGTACACCCCCACCCATACTCGACCCCCTACAGATGTGCAACCGGCACAATGCCGAATAATCACCACACGCACTGCTCACAATCAGGATGCATGTACACTCACCGCTCGACTCCAGACGGGTCTGCTTCTCTAGGACCTGGACGAAGAGCGCTGGGGATATGCGTTCCAGGACCCCCATCTGTTCTTCCGACAAGTGGCCCCGCCGCCCCTTGGCATCCGCTGCATTCAAGAGTCGCCGGGCCTTGTTCAGGGTCCTGGACCTGAAGTCCTCCCAGCGCTTCCTGACATGTTGTAAGTCCCGGACTGCCACCCCCTCCGCGTTGATGGCAGTCACGATGTCAGTCCAGATCCGAGTCCGTCCTTCCTTGTCGCCGCGGGAACTTCCGAAGAGGGCATCATACTGCCCCAGGACTTGCTCCACCAGGACACCAACTTCGGTGGCACTGAAGCTGGTGCCCCTCTGCCTCTCTGGCCGGGGGTTGTCAGTGGTCACAGATGGTGTTTGCCCCGACATGACAACCCCAGAGGCAGGAGTGGGTGGGCAACTAGGTCCTGGGGCTGGGCTGTGGAGCGATGGAATTCCAGTCGGGAGTCTTCTGTTCCAGCAGGGGTGGTCACAGCAACAGCACCCCTGGCTGATGTGCAGGCAGCAAATGGCAGTGCACGTGGGCAGCAGGCAGTCAGGCAGCAGCAGATGGCAGGTGGGAGCGTGCTCGGGGCTCTGGGGGGCAGTAGTCCGGCCTTCTGGGCAGGAGCATGGTCTTCCGTGTGCTTACGCGTGGCCAGCTTGGTACGGAGTGATTTGGCACGTGAAAATCCTGCACGTCAGCGTGAAAACCGAGGAAAGGCCCTTAGCGCGTAAGTGCGTCAGCACGCATACGCGAATCTATTGGACCAAAGGCCCTCAGCTCGTAAGCGCGTCTGTGACGTGACCCGCACGGGTGTTTCCCACACAGCACGTGATGACAGAGCACACGTGGAAAGACTGCACGTCAGAGTGTCATCGCGTGTAATTGGACAGCACGGCAGAGTCTCATTGCGTGTAATTGGACAGCACGTCAGGGTGTCATCGCGTGTAATTGGACAAAAGTGCGCGTACACGCGATTGGCCTATGTACGTGTATATCAGGTGTGCGCGGACACTTACACACGCAAGTAAGTCAGCGCACCTGTATCCCGGTATGCGCGGGAATTTCCACATGCTATTGGACTGGGTACTGGATTTCAGGGGTGCGCGGGTCACACGCTCGCCTACAACACGCGCAACGCATTAATTTGCACGCTAAAAAAATAACAAGCTCAGACCCAGGATGAACATACCGTTCCTAGCAGCAGTGGGCGTGGCCTACCAAAGGAGGAGGAGGAGGAGGATAGTCAGGGCCAGAATATTCACACCCAGAACCAGCCTTTTCGGGATGCCTGATGACCAGGTGCATGGGAGGTACAGGTTTCCACCACACATCATACTGGACCTGGTGAGTGAGTGGGAGGATGACCTCACATCACCCACCCTGTGCTCCCAAGCACTCAGCCCCCTGGAGAAGGTCCTCAATGTACTGCACTTCTTAGCCACTGGATCATTTCAGCGGACAAGTGCCATTGTGGGTGGTGTATCACAGGCCACCCAGTCACGCTGCCTACACCAGGTCTTGAACATCATCACTGCACGCCCATCAGTCCGCAGGCACATATACCTGCCCAGAACCCCTGCAGAAAGGCATGCTGCCGCCCTGGATTTCTACGCTGTGGCACGATTCCCCAAAGTGCTAGGTGCCATCGACGGCACCCATGTGGCTCTACGTCCCCCCAGGGCATCTGAGCACATCTATAGGAACCGCAAGCACTGGCATTCCATCAACGTGCAGGTAGTATGTAATGCCAAGGGAATCATCACCTCAGTATATGCCAACTATCCTGGGTCCACCCACGACAGCTTCATTTACCGAATGTCCACCCTAAGCCGGGACCTAGAAGCTGGGCGGCATGGCGATACATAGCTGCTTGGTGAGTATGAATGCCACTGCACATGCATGCATGTCAGATACTGAGCAAGGTCACAACCCCACCAATGATACCAATCACCACCTCCACAGGGGACAGTGCCTACCCTCTCAGCCCCCACATGATGACGCCAATTCGGAACCCCACCACGCCACCCCAGGTAAGATATAACGCAGGCCACATTACAACCCGGGGCATAGTGGAGCGCACATTCAGAGTGCTGAAGTCACGCTTTTGCTCCCTTGACCGTTCTGGCGGGCAGCTGTTGTACGCTCCCCCAGTAGTGTGCAGGATCATAGTGGCAGCATGTGTCCTGCACAACGTTGCAACACGCCGGGGCCTGGCCGTGGACATGGTGGTGCCCCCCCATCCCCAACCACATGCACAGCTGCTGCGCATGGGAGGGGAAAGGGCACGGGGGGAGGCAGCCCGTACACAGCTAGTGGCTAATTACTTCACATAGAAATCACACCCCTGTGGAGTGCACACTGCCCTGCCACATTCCATCTGACAATCAATGATGACTCAACCTGACACTGACCCTGAATGTCTGGAGAAAAAACCGTGAAAACCATATCAGCCTGAGATTGTTCACCTGGAAGTGTCACAATGTGTGCATCCCTACCCACACAGACACCACCAATGCAGTTTTGTGAAGTTGCACATTCAAGCAGCTAAAATGAATGCCCACTTGCAAAATGCAACAAGAGGACAGTGCCATGTCAGCCAACCCAACCCCAGCACCGCCACACCACACACCGTGCCATGTCATGCTATTTGCAGGTAAACAAAGTAATCCACACAACATGACACTAGTGTCACAATGTACAGTGTCCCTATTAGATACTTGCAACACCTGAAATGCTCACAGTAATGCCAGACCAACAACAAACTTGAGCACGTACTACCATTAACATGACATCACTAATGTTAAATATTAGTAGTCTCACCACCTGGAAATGCCTGCACTCCCACCACTACCAACTGTGCAGTGTTGGCGCCATGTAGAGTTGTAGGTGCACTGCTGCCAACATGGACCACATCTCCAGACTAGAGGTCCTTGTGTAGACATGAGGAAGGGACCTGCAAATTGGGAGGTAGACACAGAAGATGAGTTACACATCAATGCAACATGCAGTGTACAACACAACAGCAATATGCACTAGGAATGTATACACAGTATTGACTACAGACTGCCCACACAGCTCATGGGAGTCCAACGTCACTGTGTAATTCACTGTCACTTGGGCACACCCTTTGCAAGCCCATGGAAACGGGAAGCAGGAGGGGTGTGTGTGACTCAAACCCAAGCATCTGAACCAAATACATTACAAGCCTGCATGTGCCCAGCCACAATGCAGCGTATGCCCACAGGAACCACGGAAGCCAACAAATCGTCCCAAAAAAATAGGGAATAAAATAAATAAAAATAAAAATAAAAATAAAAAAAATAAAAAAATGGCCATTGAAGGGCCCGGGGGGGTTGGGGAGGCCACCCAGGAGGTCCGAGGACAGGATGCACACCAGAACCCACCTGCGTGGATCCTGGGAAAAAAAAACACCTCCATGGGCTCATGGCCCACACGGCTACCCTATTGTGGGAGTATCACTGCTGTCGCTATTATCACCCTGTGCAGCTGCATCCGGAGGTGGTTGCACTATGGGAGGCAGCCCACGCAAGGCCCTAGTCTGCTCCTCCATGGCTGCAAGCATGCGGGTGTGGTAGGTCTGGTTCTGGAGGATGAGTGTGCGGAGGTCCCCATGCAACAACTCACGGGATGCCCGGACCTCCGCCCTCGTTGCCTGCATCTCAGCTGAGAGCGTACGGGTGAGACGCTCCAGCTGCTGTTCTGTCCTTTGGTGTGTTGAAGCCTCAAGCTCAACAAGAGTCATCCTGAGGTGAAGGAGCTCCTGCCTCAGGGCTTCCCTGTGGCCCTGGGACTCAATGGAGATGGCCTCCTGCAGAGTCGCCAGTGCCGCCCGCCTGTCCCTGTTGGACCCCAACATGTCCTCCCTGTGTGACTGGCAGATGGAGTCGGTTGCCTGCTCTAGTCGCTCCATCAGCCTTTCAGGGGGGACAATGGAAGTGGCCACCCTATCCATGGCCTGAGCCATCATCTCGGATGATGCTGCCTGTTGGGTTGCCATACCGTAAATGGATTGCTCCCATGCGGTATTGCCAGGTGGCGTACGGCCATCACGTCGGCGGGCACCACACCTGTCTGGGGCAAGGCGAACTGCGCCTTGCTGTGCCGGCACTGCCTGAGGCTGCAGGACTGCATTCCCCCTCTGATTTGCTGGCCCAGGAACAGGATCAGATGTCGCGGAGTGTGACCCTGCATCCGTAACCACCAAAGGCGTAGCTGCCAACACTGACATCCCCATTGAGGGTTCTGACCCTGGTGCAGGTGGGTGAGACAGAACAGAATCCCTCCCTGGAACACTCACCTGCGACGGCACGTAGGTCTCATCCGAATCAGCACCTGAGTACAGCTCGGGGGAGGTGCAGCCAGAGACACCCCTTGAGAGCAGGACCTGCAGCACTTGTGGGTTCTCACCCACCACCACACCACTCACTGGTGGTTGGTCGGCCCTCGGACCCCTCCTGGGTCTGCACCATCTCCACAACCCCAGCAGTATCAGGTGCGTCTTCCCCTGCAAAGACATTAAAACAAAGAAATGGAAACAGGCATTAGCACCATGGCACACAATGAGGGCTGAGAAGCAAGAGAACCAGTACTTGTTTGACACATGTCCCACATGACTAAAACCCTCCCATGCATGCACCCTCACTGCGTATGAAGGGCAGGCAAATGGCACACACTGATGACACCAAGATGGAAGATGAACACATTTTCTGCATGCTGCCTGGCAGTGGCATCACACATTGGCCTGTGATTGGCAGGTGAAACACACATGCCATCACACAGATGGCATGTACCATTGCTATTGAGTGAAGATGGAGAGGAGGGCAGCACCTATTCATTCAGTGCAGTTCCCGCATGTAATAGCTTTTCTAATTCAAACAGGTCAGATTCTTCACCTGGAGCTGCCAGTCCGAAATGGTGCAATTGCACAGGGACATGTTTGTACAAATGATATCCAGGTAACAAAGTCACTCCACTTTACCATAGCCATGTCAGACATGTGACTAGAGGACTGCGACATGCCTAGTAATAGTGGTGGAATGCAAACAATCTGACTAAATGAACAGTGAAAAATCAAGCAACAATGTTGTGGCAAGGTGACACTTCAAGGGCAACTGGCGTGCAGTTGGGCTAGATGTCTACTGTTGGCAGAAGGGATACTGCTATGGCCAAATGCAGCTGCGCAGGATGTATTGCATGAAGCACATGGCTGACCCATACGACTCAGGCGCACACACTCTCACCTGTCACACAAACAGAAGCCCTCACACACACCATGCACATGGATGACACACACATGCATGTGCACTCACCGGACAATGCCTCGTAATCAGCCAGATCTCCCACGCCTTGGATCTGTTCCTCCGTGACGTAGGTCCCAGCGACTGACTCATGTGGAGTGAGTTCCATGTCTACTACTGGAGACCCACCTCCAGTCACTAGAGTTGCGGCATGACTTGAGGCCAGCTTACTCTTTGCCCTGCGCTTTAGGTCATTCCAGCGCTTATAGCAATCATTGGCTGTGCGCCTCACGATTCCAAGGGCACTTACGATGTCCGCAACGGTCTGCCAGTGTGCCTGGCGTTGTGCAGGTGTGGTCTTGGATCCTGCAACAATGACCATCTCGTTGTCATGTGCGGACACATACTCGACAAGTGCATTCAGTTCGTCATCCGTGAAGCTGGGCTTCCTGGATGGGCCAGACTGTGTAGCCGTGTCTGGGGCATCAGCCTGTGCCGGACGAGCAAGGTGGTGGTGATCCTGAGTGTCCTGCGCCGCTCTGGACACTAGGGGCAGGAGCCCTGGTGGACTCTGTATCAGGAGTGTGGGATTGCACACTCAGCATGGGAGTTGGTGCAGGCATTGGCTCTAGTGTGATGGTGTCAGGGGGAATGTCAGCAGCATGGACTAGGACCGACACTGTCCGGGCTGGGTGTGTGAGGGCTGGGGTGGATGGAGCCGCAGCTGCCCCTGCAGCCTCTCCGCCCTGCCTACTTGGTGCAGCAGATGACCTTGCTGCCCCAGATGCACGTGGCATGGTGACATCAACGTGCACCAGCGCACGTGTCATAGGCCTGCTGACCTGGAAGTCAGCCATGGAGTCAGCCAGGTCTGGTGCCACAATGGGCTGGTCCAACAAGGGCTGAGCATGGATGGTGTCAGCCACATCAGCCTCAACAGGAGGGGGGGGGGATTATGGGTGCCCTTGACTGGTCCTCCACACATGGGGGGACAGGCTCACCCTGCAAGTAACGACCACGTCCCCTACCGGATCCACCACGGCCACCACTTGTGGCTCTTCCACCTTTGCCACCCTTACGGAATCCTCGCCTCCCAGCCATGGCACTGATGTTAATGTGCGTATGGGAGTGGCTGTAAAATATTGTCCTGGGCAATTGGGGGTCAAAGGGGTTGGGTACCAGATGGTAATTGTACCCTAGTGCTCTTGCAAGGCTGATTGTAACCCCTGGGGAAAGATGACGGGTCACGCTACGCACAGGAGCCCCAAAAAAGGGAGATGACGTGCACGCAACCCCTCCTAGACCACGTGTGCAGAAAGAAAAACCTGCACTACGCTGTGGCACCCAGTAACACAAGAATGAACGTATGCGTGTCACACGCAGCCTAGAATGACCTCTGAAGGGGTAGGCTACACACGGGGCAAGCACAGATGTTAGATACGTGCGTGACTCACCGTCTGCCAGGTAAAAGAGCGTGAAAAAGGAGCGCGTTTGGTTGGCAACACCCCCGCCAAAAGAAGATTTGTGCGCTGTCTGAGGAGACAGGACAATAGTAGAAGGGAACACTGTTTGAGGGAACAGGCCCAGGTAAACCAGTAAAAGAGAAAAAAGAGAAAAAGCTGTCAGAGGTAACAGGGAATACGAACTTGAAACGCTGTGAAGTAAATCGCGTGTGAAACGACACGAAGTACAGAATTCACCCACTCGCTCTCCACGAAAAGCACGTACAAGGAAATGGTGTTCTACACGTACCTTTTATACAGGCCCACACGTCCAGCGTCACTTACGCGGCGTGTATGCGCTAGGGCCATTTCCACCAATTACACGCTTTGTCACTTCTGCGTGTAGGGCCATTTCCACCAATCACACGCGATTACACTCTGACGTGCAGTCTTTCCACGTGTGCTCTGTCATCACGTGCTGTGTGGGAAACACCCGTGCGGGTCACGTCACAGACGCGCTTACGCGCTGAGGGCCTTTGGTCCAATAGAATCGCGTATGCGTGCTGACGCGCTTACGCGCTAAGGGCCTTTCCTCGGTTTTCACGCTGACGTGCAGGATTTTCACGTGCCAAATCACTCCGTACCAAGCTGGCCACGCGTTAGCACACGGAATACCACGCTCCTGCCCGGAAGGCCGAACTACTGCCCCCCAGAGCCCCGAGCACGCTCCCACCTGCCATCTGCTGCTGCCTGACTGCCTGCTGCCCCTGCACTGCTGGGGGGTGGGGGTGGTGGTAGACATGAGTGGGGGCCTGGTGGAGGGTGCCCCTGCACTGCTGGGGGGTGGGGGTGGTGGTAGACATGAGTGGGGGCCTGCTGGAGGCTGCCCCTGCACTGCTGGGGGGTGGGGGTGGTGGGAGACATGAGTGGGGGCCTGGTGGAGGCTGCCCCTGCACTGCTGGGGAGTGGGGGTGCAGGGGGACATGAGCAGGTGTGCAGGGTAGTCCCCTGTTTTGTGGGCTGCCTGCAGGGGCCATCGAGGGTGTACAGGGAACACCTGTGAGGACCCACCCAGCCTAATCGCGTGTGGAACTTCCCGCGCACCCCTGTAATACACGTACCAAGCCAAATCGCGTGTGATAATTCCCGCGCACCCCTGTAATACACGTACCTGGCCAAATCGCATGTGAGAATTCCCGCGCACCCCTGTAATACACGTACCCAGCCGAATCGCGTGTAAAACTTCCCGTGTACCCCTGTAATACACGTACCCAGCCAAATCGCGTGTGATAATTCCCGCGTACCCCTGAAATACACGCGCCCAGGCTATTCGCGTGTGGAACTTCCTGCGCACCCCTGAAATACACGCGCCCAGGCTATTCGCGTGTGGAACTTCCCGCGCACCCCTGAAATACACGCGCCCAGGCTATTCGCGTGTGGAACTTCCCGCGCACCCCTGAAATACACGCGCCCAGGCTATTCGCGTGTGGAACTTCCCGTGCACCCCTGAAATACACGCGCCCAGGCTATTCGCGTGTGGAACTTCCCGCGCACCCCTGAAATACACGCGCCCAGGCTATTCGCGTGTGGAACTTCCCGCGCACTACACGTGAAATACACGTAGCACGCTGGGAGACATGAGTGGGGGCCTGGTGGAGGGTGCCCCTGGTGACTGGGGGGTGGGGGTGGTGGGAGACATGGGTGGGGGCCTGGTGGAGGGTGCCCCTGGTGGCTGGGGGGGTGGGGGTGGTGGGAGACATGAGTGGGGGCCTGGTGGAGGGTGCCCCTGGTGGCTGGGGAGGTGGGGGTGGTGGGAGACATGAGTGGGGGCCTGGTGGGGGCTGCCCCTGCACTGCTGGGGGGTGGGGGTGGTGGGAGACATGAGTGGGGGCCTGGTGGAGGGTGCCCCTGGATGGTGGGGGGTGGGGGTGGTGGGAGACATGAGTGGGGGCCTGGTGGAGGGTGCCCCTGGTGACTGGGGGGGTGGGGGTGGTGGGAGACATGGGTGGGGGCCTGGTGGAGGCTGCCCCTGGTGGCGGGGGGGTGGGGGTGATAGGGGACATGAGTGGGGGCCTGGTGGAGGCTGCCCCTTCACTGCTGGGGGGTGGGGGTGGTGGGAGACATGGGTGGGGGCCTGGTGGAGGGTGCCCATGGTGGCTGGGGGGTGGGGGTGGTGGGAGACATGAGTGGGGGCCTGGTGGGGGCTGCCCCTGCACTGCTGGGGGGTGGGGGTGGTGGGAGACATGAGTGGGGGCCTGGTGGAGGGTGCCCCTGGTGGCTGGGGGGTGGGGGTGGTGGGAGACATGGGTGGGGGCCTGGTGGAGGGTGCCCCTGGTGGCTGGGGGGTGGGGGTGGTGGGAGACATGGGT
Organism: Ambystoma mexicanum; assembly: GCF_040938575.1. NCBI lineage: Eukaryota > Metazoa > Chordata > Amphibia > Caudata > Ambystomatidae > Ambystoma > Ambystoma mexicanum. The sequence goes on along the minus strand of NC_090933.1, from coordinate 1,181,468,657 downwards.
GGGGGCCTGGTGGAGGGTGCCCCTGGTGGCTGGGGGGTGGGGGTGGTGGGAGACATGGGTGGGGGCCTGGTGGAGGGTGCCCCTGGTGGCTGGGGGGTGGGGGTGGTGGGAGACATGGGTGGGGGCCTGGTGGAGGGTGCCCCTGGTGGCTGGGCGGTGGGGGTGGTGGGAGACATGGGTGGGGGCCTGGTGGAGGCTGCCCCTGGTGGCGGGGGGTGGGGGTGATAGGGAACATGAGTGGGGGCCTGGTGGAGGCTGCCCCTGCACTGCTGGGGGGTGGGGGTGGTGGGAGACATGGGTGGGGGCCTGGTGGAGGGTGCCCATGGTGGCTGGTGTGTGGGAGTGGTGGGAGACATGGGTGGGGGCCTGGTGGAGGGTGCCCATGGTGGCTGGGGGGTGGGGGTGGTGGGAGACATGGGTGGGGGCCTGGTGGAGGGTGCCCCTGGTGGCTGGGGGGTGGGGGTGGTGGTAGACATGAGTGGGGGCCTGGTGGAGGCTGCCCCTGCACTGCTGGGGGGTGGGGGTGGTGGGAGACATGAGTGGGGGCCTGGTGGAGGGTGCCCCTGCACTGCTGGGGGGTGGGGGTGGTGGGAGACATGAGTGGGGGCCTGGTGGAGAGTGCCCCTGGATGCTGGGGGTGGGGGTGGTGGGAGACATGAGTGGGGGCCTGGTGGAGTGTGCCCCTGCACTGCTGGGGGGTGGGGGTGGTGGGAGACATGGGTGGGGGCCTGGTGGAGGCTGCCCCTGCACTGCTGGGGGGTGGGGGTGCAGGGGGACATGAGCAGGTGTGCAGGGTAGTCCCCTGTTTTGTGGGCTGCCTGCAGGGGCCGTCGAGGGTGTACAGGGAACACCTGTGAGGACCCACCCAGCCTAATCGCGTGTGTAACTTCCCACGCACCCCTGTAATACACGTACCAAGCCAAATCACGTGTGATAATTCCTGCGCACCCCTGTAATACACGTACCTGGCCAAATCGCATGTGAGAATTCCTGCGCACCCCTGTAATACACGTACCCAGCCGAATCGCGTGTAAAACTTCCCGTGTACCCCTGTAATACACGTACCCAGCCAAATCGCGTGTGATAATTCCCGCGTACCCCTGAAATACACGCGCCCAGGCTATTCGCGTGTGGAACTTCCCGCGCACCCCTGAAATACACGCGCCCAGGCTATTCGCGTGTGGAACTTCCCGCGCACCCCTGAAATACACGCGCCCAGGCTATTCGCGTGTGGAACTTCCCGCGCACTCCTGAAATACACGCGCCCAGGCGATTCGCGTGTGGAACTTCCCGCGCACCCCTGAAATACACGCGCCCAGGCTATTCGCGTGTGGAACTTCCCGCGCACCCCTGAAATACACGTACCCTGCTGAAATCGCGTGTAAAAGTTCCTGCGCACCCCTGTAATACACGTACCCTGGCTAATCGCGTGTATAACTTCACGCGTACCCCTGATATGCACGTTACCCGCTTTGCGTTCCTTGTTTGGCAGCCCTGTAAACTGGTCCAGGGTTAGCGCAGCCCTTTGCGATGATTTAGCGATTTTGATGGCTTTTCCTTGCGCGAGGGCGTTCTTGGGGGCGTTACTGGCGCTGCTGCAGGGTCGCTGCGATACTCTGCGCCACGGCTGGTTTGGGAGCCTAAAATCCATGAATACGCTGTGCGCGGAAATCGGTTTTAACGCACGTGCCTGGCGCAGACAATCGCACGCGGACACTCTGCGCCAGCCGCTTGCGACACTTTTCTGCAAAATTCTATGAATTACCCTGTCAATGTCTTCTTCCTCTCAGTACCACACACGTATAGCTCTTCAGGTTGATTCAAGGATTCCTTATGACAATACCAAAAATGAGTTTGTTTTTCATGTGTGCTTCTGGGAAGTGTTGTTACCAATGGATTTTTAACGTGGGTTAGTTAGAGATTTACTCATTGGAACGGGAGTCCTTCTCCCCAAAGTGGGAATCTCTCCTGGTGAGGTCCCGCTTGACTCTAGCCCTGGGGAGGTTTTGTGTAGCAGGCTCACCTCCCTAGCCTCACAGGGAAAGGCTCCCCCCTGGTGAGAAGTGACTGAATCCCGTGGTTCGTCTCATTTGATAAAATAATCCTTTAAAATCTATGCAAAGTCCTACAAATGATTGTTCCCCACTATGCCATTTTAATTAAAGTTGCTTCAAGCGAGGCACAGACAATGTCATAGAAGCATCTATTTTACTTTAAAGACCCAGGGATGTGCTCATCAGGTCCATTTCCTTAGATTACACAGACCACCTTGCTATTGCAACCCTTGTATATGCAAAAGAAAGTAGTATGTGCAGGTGAAATGGAGAAAGAGGAAGAACGGTTAACTGCTTAATTAAACATGTCTGCTGTGTTAATGATAACGATGTGTTATTTATATGGTGCTTGTACCTAAGCACTTTACATAGAACATACTTACATACAATATCGCCCAACCAAAGTTGGTACCCATTTATCGACCTCAGAAAGATGAAAGGCTGAGTTGGCCGTGCCAGGATCCAAATCTGTGACCTGCAGATCACACACAGATTGTGTCAGCGTGGGATCAACCCGCTAGTCTATCTTGCCAGTGTTTAGCCCATCTTTGCATTGTTTATAGTGGTGGCTTCATATTTTTCACTCTAAATCTGTGTCCCACAAAATCAAGTTAAACATGGATAAGAAAGCACATTCTGCAATATGCTATGAAAGTCAAAATGTCACCATACATTCTCTTAGTCCTCCAATCACTATGATGTTGGATTATGGTTCAGCATTGATCATCAGAGAAATCAATTGCTCAGAGAAGCCTAGAGAAATTAGACCAACCTGCCAAACCATCAGCTACATAGACGCTACGTTTGCATTTGCATTTCTTGGACACACCATTTAAAGAGGATGTAAATTGTTCTCACACAGAAAGACTAGTCACACAAAAAAATAACTACCCATTCTAGCCATGACAATACCAGTTTAACTCTCTAGCTGCAAGTCATAGAAGCATCACTTTGATAAACCAGGAACACGTATCATCTATCACGTTCCATGAGGTGCCAAGCTGCTCCAGAAACACACATATAATGGATGACAACACAACACAGAGTTTCCAATGATCATTTGTATTCAGGTAACGCTGAGCACACTCAGTGAAACTTTACAGCTCACATTCTTTCCAACTCCTTGAACTACTTAGCGACATTGACATGACAGCTGATTACTCGGGACAGGAGTGATGGCATGTCACATTTCAATCACAAAGGCTTCTCAGTGTTTATGGTGCCAGGTTTACGCCAAATGATGTAATTTGCACACTGGTGCATAGCAGCTCATCCCTCCATTTGCTTATGCAACTAATTTCCACCTACAGGTCTTCTACAATTGACTGGGCCCTAGCTGGCCGTTAGGGTTGGGAGTCCCTGAATTTAATATTCCAGAGGTTGAAACAGCTTCACATGTTGGGTCGATGAGCCACCTTAATGGATCTTTAGACACCTGAGTTATCACAAAACAGTTCCTCCACCTTTTATATCATCCATCCTCTATAACTGTTCTCTCTCTTTTCCATCCTCTTATCATCTTTATCTTTTCCCTACCCCTATTCCTCTGCGAAGACTCTGGTCTGGACATCCTAGGCAGGGGCAACATGTACCCAATTTGAGACAAACCAAGACACTCTGAGACCAATATACTGGCGATTTGGCACAACCTAAAAACGTTGTAACAAAACATAGAATTGATCTCACCCAAACAAGCACACCCTATAATTATGAACCGGACAACAAAACAAAACATCACAACACTTTTCAAAAAATGTGCCTCATTATCGCTTGTTGGCGCGACATAATACATGCATCCTTTCTAGAAACAACTACTGCCACTCCATACACATCTCCCAGTCAAAGCTTAACTGATAGGACCATATGTGTGTGTGTGTATGCAGTGAACACATTATGCTAGTGTTTTCAATACATGGAGAGGTGTGCAAACCAGGCTTCTGAAATGCATGGAGCATGGAAACAGTCACACAGCTGATTGATATATTCGCAATACCTTATGAATCCTACTTTTGAAGGACTACTCGGCGGCACCTGACAACGTGGAACATAGGATCCGCTTGAACATCAGCAAGGCACGTATTTGCAAAGGCCACGATAACAATTCTTTCCACAATCATTGCTCCAAGCTAGCCAGTACCAAACATTCCAAAACCACTCACTGTCTGATGCCAGTAAGTGGCTGTTGCTTGGGGACAAATAATGTCCACGCAGCTTGCATATGTTAACTCTTGGGTAGCTCAATAACACAACATGGGCACACACAACTATAATATAGTAATAACAACTGTAGAGGGGACTATGATCGATGCAGACTCCTTAATAAACACCTGTTAAGATGTTCTCTCATAATTTTAGCTACAAACATAGACATCAAAATAATTAAATCCAAGACTTTGTATATGATTGAGGTAGTATGCAGTGATTGTATTGACTATAAAATAACTAATACAATTACAACAAATACAAAAACAATGAAAACGAAAATAATACATTTGGGAAAAAAATAGAAATGCATTTGTGAGTGGGAATAGTGGTTTTTGGGGTGGAGGAAAAGTATTAGTTGTTTTGTGTTTGTTGAAATTTCATTAGTTGTTTTGGGATTCAATGAAATCACATGCAACTGATTGATATTCTTTTATAGACCAGCATATATGCTGGATGACTAATGAGGTAGGTTGAGTCAGCCTGGAAAACTACATGGTGGTGCAACAGCTAAACACATGCTCCTGTTCCATGTGCTTAATATGAAATTGGCAGGTTTGATTTTTGATGGATTCTACAATACACAGAAAATACTGTTGTTTTGCATATAGCACCCATAGCTGGAAATACCATGGGCCTCATTATGAGTCCGGCGGTAGTCATGAATTTACCGGCACCCTGCAATGGGAACTCACCAGGGCATTCCAGCCCCGGCGGACCCGGTAAATCCCCATTGCCGGGTGCCGGTAATTATTACTCTCCACTCCCATTTCAGTCCCATTGGACTCAATGGGAATGGGGAGTCCGGATGCACCGGCAACATTCATGAATGGTGCAAGTGCATCCATTGAGGTCAGCTCATGGGTGCCGGTCTGCCCACCAGGTAAGACCTGGCGGGCAGAAAGGCACCCACGTGCAGAACTCGTGGTTTGCCTGTCCGGTAACAATGGTGCTGGTAGCTTAGCTTAGCGGCACCATTGTTACCAGACGGGCACACTTATAATGAGGCCCCATGTCCCTATGTACATGTTTTTTTGCATGTGCATCTACTTTTCAGAATAGCATAAAGGTGAAAGAAAACAAAATACTAAAACAAACAAGCCTTGGCAAATCACTATCAATGGCTGTCTCAATGCTCCAATAATGCCATCATAAGCGTATGACAATCACCACATAATAAGGTATAACTCCACATCTGCAGGAATTGCATGCATATGCTCTGTGTATCATTGACGATCCCAAACATGAATTCATATTCCTTTTAAGTCATGTCATGAATGTATAATCGATCACTGTACACAATTGTTAGCCCCACATTTACAGATACTGCTAGCAAATGCCATGTTTACCCAATAAATCCATAACAATAATAATACTATTTTAAGCTTGGTATACTCAGGCATTGGAGTTGGACTTCATAATTTAGGGTTTGTATATATTGAATGTATTCTTGTTTCCAAATACGAAGACTATTAAATCAAACAAGCCATGTCATGATTGATGGGTAACTTAGTCACCAGTCTTGACTATCAGATAAGCACAGGATCACCACTAAAAAACAAAAAAACAGACCTAGATGGCGAACCGCCATTATCTGCCCACAGAGATACTCTATCTCTGTGGTGGGTACCATGTTAAATGCATCTCAAATCATTAGCTTGCAAATCTTTTATCAGCAAAAACACATCTGTAATGTCCAGAGTGGCACAATGCCCTCCTGGTTGTAACAAGGCTCCTAACCCAAATCTGGCAAGACTTCCACAGTGATGGGCTTGAGATGACCTCTAAACCCCAAGTAAGGCATAATGGCATTTTGACCCTGGATTACCTTTACATTATCCAATGAGGCAAACTTTAATTCAGGGACACAGTAAAGTTTGAGCTAAGACTGAAAAAGTCGAAATTGTAAAATAATTAAATCTCTGGCTTGACACACTACTTACAATAGCCAATTCTAGAACACTATGGATTCTATGATTTCAGACACACCTCTACTACTGTCATGTTTGCAAATAGCCGGACGGGCTTGAGGACGTCCCTCCCTTCCCCCCACAACCTTTATCAATGACAACATCAACACTTTACTACTGGCTGTCTCCATAGTTTCAACTCATCTGTCAGAACAGAAAGTATTCCAGGACCTCTCTAAGAGGAAATAATGTTGCCTTTGCTAAAGAAATTCCCACTTGTGTGCAATAACATACCCCCCACAACCCTATATCGAAGAACACACACTTGGGAAAAATAGTGGGTAAAAAAACAACAGTACCATTATCTGAACTTAGTGAATGATTTGACTCCTTAAATGTCAACTAGTTGGATATAAGACAATTCAGTTAGGCAGAAACAGCTTTTATGTCATGGCCGCCGGGCATGTGGTGCGTTTTATAAAAAGGTTTAATCGATACATAAATAAAATCAGGAAATGGTCCTCATAGCACTTGAAAAGATATTTCCTTTGGTACCCATCCTACTAGAACGTTCTGCAGATTATGATAGAACATATCACACCACACTCATTTACATACTTAACTTTACCGTGGCATACATTGATCTTGTCATTCCTCATTAATCACACCACATATGTTAATGTAAGTGAATTCGGATGGAACCTATCTAATCTGAGGCATCCTTCAGGAATCAGCACTCTCCCTGTGGCTGTTCAACACATACATCAGGTCCTGGGAATATATCCTCTATACTAATGAGATTCCTGCTTTTCACTGATGATGGCCAAAGAGCTCAAACCATTAACAGTAATGCCAAACCTCCAGATAAGATCCCAAAACTGCCTCTGTGGTGGTGCATGACCTCCTTTGGTTAAATATCCTCAAACACAACCCTGCAAAGAAATATATGTTCACGTTTGGATGTTATAGTCCCATGCACACCTCTCAAGTGGCCAGATACCCTATCCCCTTCTCCTCCTTGCAATTCATGAAAAGACATCTAAGCTTCATCACCATCACTGGGATGTCCAGCAAGTCAATGAAATCTCCTGCACAGCCCCCTCCACACGTCATGCTGTGTGAGAAAATCGTGCTTACCCTGAGTTGGCCAAGAAAACAGATTTGCCCAGGCACTTACCCCGTCAAACCTGCACTACTGTAACTCAATGCATGTGGGCCCCAACAAACACCAGACCCACCAGCTTAGTCACATCCATAACTCTCCTGCAGGAGAGGTATTAAACATTGGCAGCAGTTAAGGTACAAGGATGGTGTCTTATCAAAACTGAAATCTGTCAGGAGGTTTTGTGCTTGACCTTCAGATTCCGATATAACAAAGCACCCAAGTACTACAGCACTCCACTGTTCCAACTGGACACCTTGGGCCTCATTACGACCCGTGCGGAATGGGTTAACGGGTTCCGCTAATGGATGCAGACCCGTTAACACCATTCCGCACGATTACGAGGTCCCCTCGTGGGACGCCTGGCAAAACCAGGGGTCGTTACCAGGTCCCGCGAGCGGACCAGGGAGCTAACAACGTGCCGGCCGTAATTGGGCCGATGTTAGCTCCAACTCCCATTCCCATTGAGCCCTATGGGGGCTCAGTGGGAATGGGGAAGGTCCGGGCCCGGGTTCCCTGAGGGAGGAATTACCGGGCCCTCCGAACTCGGAATGGCCCGGTAATTCCCCATTCCGCCAAACTCGTAATGAGGCCCATTATGTTTTGTGAATTAAATCCTTTTGACTGCCCACACATCAATGACATGGATAATGAGTTTGGTGGGCCCTCTCTGTGACTGCCACAGAACTGTGGAATGAATTACTACCTTTGAAATGAAACTAATTATAAAAGGTTCAGGAGAACTCTAAAATCAGAATTGTTTAAGTCAGTCTCCCCAGAAAATGTACAGACTTGGTGACCTTGAGAACCCAGATGATCCACCTAGATTCCCTGACTGTGAGGGGACGGGAGGAGTCTACTATTCGTTCTTCTTTGCTCTGTATGTATGTTGTTGTGATCTTGTGTCAGGATCATAGTTCCTCCCCCGCACCTCAAAACATTTCAAGTTTTTTCTCATTAGTTGTTTTCGAAAATCTTTATACAGATTTGTGTGCACTAACGCTTTCTGTTCTTGTTTGCATTGCTGGGTTTTGTCGGCCATGCCCTACTCAGTCCTATATGATTTTGTAGAGTTTATTTTGTCAAATTAGATTTTGTCTCATTTTTGTTTTTCTTTTTTTTACATTTTGCTGCAACTATGTGTGGGGGAGACCCCACGCAAACCACCTAAAAAACCCTGTTTCTTTATTATCTTGATTATCCATGCTCCACATATACTTGTGGCCAAATTCATCTAAATAAAATCAACAAATTCGAATTTGACAGATTCTTCCACGGTGTAGTCTCCCTAACCCCCCTACTCTAAGTCCTAGCAAGTAAGACTTAGAGTAGGGGAGTTTTTTGAAAGAGCTCATTGCGCCCCCTGTATCGATGTTATCATTCCTATTTTTCTTAGATCTGGTGTTAAGATATGTTCATGATATTATGTCAAAGAGGAATGAACACTTCTCTGCACTGTAGCACAATGTCAATTCCCTCATTTCTCCTTCACTCCTGGTGCTTTTACTTAAATTGTTGTAAGTATATGATAATAGAACAAATAAAACACATATAGAAACAGGTGTATTTGTTACCTGTCACTGCCAATACCAATGTTCTTTTTTTCCACTCCACTAGTTTTCTTAAACCCAAAAACCTCCACACCGGTGGCACCAAGCTATAAAGCTTCTGATCCTCATCCTGTCAGAAACTCCTTCAGTTGAAATGTTAGCTTTATGCACGAGAGGCCACACAATGACGGGGAATCCTAAGGCATACATTGCAACACGTACTATTCAGAAATCCCCACAATGTCGTCCGTAATGTAGACATTTACAAATGATTTGAGTCAGGTGTGCGTGCACCAGCCAAACAATGTCACCTGGTGCTATCTTTCCATAGACATTTAGCTACACACTGACAGTGCTCTAAGTATGCGGTTTACACAACACAATGTAACCAGTTCATAAAAAAAACGTGTATATGCGCCTTTGTGTATACAGCTCCATTGGGTATCCCTACAAAATATCCCCACCAGAAATATCACCATATATATGGCCGTTTGTCTCGCCAAAGGCGATATTTTTAGGAAGGATATTTTATGGGAGCGGGAGTTGCGGGGGTGTCCACCACACATTTTAAAATAATGCAGGGTTGCGGGGGTGCCCCCCGAAGGGTCCATAGGTCAATATCGCGCAAATATATGGGGATATTTTTGTATAGCGATATTTTTGCGGGGATATTAACACATGGAACCCTCCATTGCAAGTACCATCACAGACAGTATTAAATTAACGATTTGTTTCTGACATACACTGATAACAAACGACAATATTGTTCTGCCCTTTGGGAATGAGTTTCTCTCCAGAAGGAGCTATAACGCTTCATGAGCTGATCTTGAACCATCTTTACAAACCTGTGCCACATGGAAAGAGTTACCACAATGCATTGTGTCTTTGTAAGCTAAAGCACACTACACGTATCAATAGTACATATGACACAACTATGGTAGACATAGCTTACTTAGCCAGAGACCACATTCCACAACCTAAATGTTCTGTGTGAATATTTGCAATGCACAAGGCATTCTGCGATCATTCGGTTGTGCGTTGTCGTTCCCAACATATTTGCTACCTGGACAGAGTGACAGAATGTGCTCTGTTTGTTGAACACACACATTGTCATAATCCCACTTATGATGCTGATCTCCTCTTGCTTGTACGCTGGTTCAAGTCTTACAAAAATCAGGTCTAATCTAGAATGTTCTTTTTATTTTCAGGGTCTACCTGGGGAACTTGGCTTTACTGGTAAACCAGGTCAGGTTGGCCAACCTGTAAGTATTTCTTTGTCTAATACTTTTGTATGTAAAGAAAGTGTATTGATCTTTGCATGAACACAGCATTCATATTAGCCAAAAGCAATGAATAACTGACCAGACCTGTCTGTTTGTATCAAATAATGGATCTACGTGATCCGACCACGACTGATTTTGCCGCGGCTGAATGATCGCATGTGAAATGTACGAACCACAAAAGGTTCATACATTTCCTATGCGAACACATGTTCAAAACCCCTACATACCCACACCCCCAACCACACCCATGACACACCCCCCACATACCGCCACCCACACCCACAATATACCTACACCCCACTTACCTGTCATTGCGTCGCGCTGTGTCCCTGCAGTGCCAGTTCCCTTTCACTTCTGTGATCGGGAACCGGAGCCGCAGGGTCCTTTTCTTTTTTTTTTCTGGAGCTGCAGGGGTTTCCCCCGCAACACCTGCTCACCATACTGTAAAGTATAGGGAAGCAGGGTGTTGCGGGGGACATCCTCGCAGCCCCCACACTCTTTTTTTGTATATACTTACCTGCAATGCTACCACCAAAGGTTCAAACTTTTGGTGTTCGATTCTTTTGTGGTAGCATTTTTCAGACTTTTTTTTACGGTCGGACCTTTTGTTTTCGGTCCAATCGTACAATTCCTCAACTAATATGCATGCCAAACAGCACGAAATGAGATGCAGTACTCTGATCAATGCACATCATTGTATACAAGGCATCTAGAAGTTAAGAACCATAGTGTAAAGGCCACAACAGGAAATCAAAACACAAAAGAGAAATAGAACAAAAAAACACAAACAGCCCATTTCATACAGTTTTCATGGTAGTTCCGAACATGTTCCTGCCATGTCCATGCACCTGTGGAATAAAGTAACCCTGGGGCGCTGCACTATTACTGCACGCACTTATTCCATGCAGCACTTTCTTTCACGTGACCATATCCTTGCAGCCCAATTATTTATGTATGTTGTTCAACTGAAGGTTAATGGCCCTCATTACGAGTTTGGCGGCAGCCATGGTGCTATAATCTCCATGGCAGCCACCAAACCGGGCTCATTTACCGGGTTCCTGCAATGGGGACTTAGCGGGTCATTCCGACATAGGTGGACCTGGTGAGTCGTCCTTGCAGGAACCATTCCCCATTCCCATTGAGCCCAGATAGGGCTCAATGGGAATGGGGAAGGAGGTAACAACGGTCACATTATGAGTGTCCCATTGTTACTTCCCTCTTCCCCTCGCGGGACCCGGAAAGGACGCCTGATCTGGGTCTCGCGAAGGGAACCTCATATTCAGACCTGACGGAATGAAGGGGGACGGTCCCGTCCCGGCCCCCTTCATTCCGTGAGCGCCAGCCTTATAATGAGGCCCTATGTGTTCACATTTCCATGCATGGATATGGAAATGCAAGTTGGAAAATAACTAAATAACTACTGTAGCATCATATATGAAACACTGCTTTCTTGCAAGACGATGGATGATATGTCAAGTCCTGTAGCTTCCTAACTATGAAGGGAGTGCCAAGTACCAACACACATGAATGGAGACAGCACGTAGAATAGCCAGCCTAGCATCCTCAATGAAACACTACAGTCTTGGGCGGTGGTGGAAGATGGGAGAAGTCATGTTACATCCTAAGTGTACAGGGAGTTCCCAGCATCCAAACATATGAATGTTGACAGCGGGCACAATAACTACCCTGGCATCATCAATGAACCACGACTGCCTTGGGAGGTGGGGGAAGGTGTGAGAAGTTGCGTTACTACTTTAGTGTAAATGAGCTCGCAGCTTCCATATATATGCACATTGCAACCACTTTGTGAAAACACATGCATTTCCCTTCAAATATAATACATTTTGCGCACACATAAGATTCACGTATTCACCAAAGAAGGATGCTTACTCTGCGCTGTCAGAGATCGTCTCACATGTGGACAGTCTGTGCGCAGCAAGTAAGTGACTGGATTGGCGTAAAAGATGCCATCTAAAATACCACCAGTCTTCATCGGCATTGTGCGAGTAGGCAAAGAGGGGGCGAGAGCAGTCAGCGCAAATGAGAGAAAGAGCAGGGCATGGTGGACCAGAAAAGACCATCACATCATGCCCCTCTTTTTGGCTGGGACCCCACTTGCTTCTCCTATAGCTGGTGTACAATAGGTCATACCTGAGACTGGGGAACATGTTTAAGAACCCCGTAAGTGATTTTGTTTCAACATTTTAGAAAAGTGTGTCGCTTCTTCTACTGTTTGATAATTAATTAATTGTAAGTATGCAATTGCATTATCTTCACATTTGGCATTTCCGTGTGCATATGAACTGACTTCCACTTGCAAAATGTGTGCGTATTTTGCGAATTTGGTTCAGGTGCAAGGTGTGCAGATTGCTCACTGACTGAATGAGAGTCGCAATTTACAACGTACTTTTTTATTTTTATTTGGTTAGTTGATGACATCAACCTTTCAAATATCAAGCATTTGAACAACACATTTAAAACAGATGCAAAGAAATTTAAACAACCATGCAATCCCATTATGATTCTTTCATCTGTAAGAAACATTATGATAATGAGAATAGTAAATTACATACACAATTAGGTGCACATAGCATCAGCCAGACTGTGCTCTTGTATGACACGTGTTATGTGAATCAGACAGTGTATGTCGAAGGGTCATGTGACATAACTATAACGTGTTGATGGACATAGCGTAACCGCCTGGCATACTGCCCATGCATCTTCATTAAACTCACCGTTCTTTTTTCATTTCCTTGAACCTCGTTGTATTTGTTCCTTGTAGGGCCCCCCTGGAAAGGATGGTTTTGCGGGCCTGCCGGGAATTCAAGGAATACAGGTGTGTAGGAATTGTGAACAGTCGGCACGTCTTGTGTCTCGATGGATGAAAACAGGGACAGACTGGGCCGAGATGCAATGCGGAGACGCCCCCTTGCGTCGAGGTGTTGATGGTCTGTGCATGGCATGATGAAAGCATCAAATAGTGTCGATACCCTCCATGAATAATATTAAATATGTACTTCCGATCAAGGACGATTGCTGATGTCTACACCTGATACAAACCCCAGCCATTCAATAATCTGCACTGGTAGTGGTAATGGTCATGTTTATTTATAAAGCACCTAGACGCAGGGCAAGTGTTTCAAAGCGCTCACTAATCCTCATGTGGCCGTACTCTTCCAATACTATCAATTCCCCACGAGTGTTCTTGCCTCACGTGGAGCACAGTCAAAATAACTCACCCGCAGTTAAGTATAGTTAAAAAAAAAAAGGAAACAACTTTTACTCAACAACATAATACGATACAGTAGAATAAAGTAATAATAGCCTGTGTTTAAAAAAAAAAAGGGAACACTGCAGTAGAACAAGGCAAGTAGGATCACACTACCGACTTGGAGCAATGTGGTTTGGAGCAGGTACCACCTGGGAGGTGCATTGGAAGGATTCTTTGGGCTACTGTAAGAGCATTCTCTTTCTGAAAGTATGCCTTCACCGTGGCAAACACATACGTGCACATGAAGGGGTGCTGTGTGGCGCTGGGTATGTGACACCCCTCAGGCCTATAACAGTAAGTCAATAGGAAACCAGTCAACTTTTAAAAAAAAAATAATAATAAATAACATTATTTGCCCTATGTTTTTGCAAAAAAAAAAAAAAAACATTGGGCCTGATTTACAAAAGCATTTCGATTGGAAAATACCTAGGGTAGGTAGAGATTGTTTTACTTTTCATATTACGAAATGACTTCATTTTTGCAGCATGTAACACCTTCTGTGTAACTTTAGTTATTTCTACCAATTCATCGGTGCCTCTTCTTTTTTCAGCTGGGGTTCAGCCTGAGTTGCTATTCTGGGGATATGTTCACATGGAACCGTTCACCCACACTGCAATGCACTGTTTACATCTGAGCACCCCCTTCACACTTCCTACCCAGGAATCCTTGAACCAACATGCACCATGTATCAGGTTTAGAAGCGTGGTCCATAACCAAAGTGTGATGGATTGGACTTTACATTTGCAAATGGTCTAGAAACTAAAGTGTCATTATATGAATTAGCAAAATATGAGAACAGAAGTAACTTGACATCGGATCGTATTATAATTGTATGTGTTATTTGAAGGGCACTAGTTTGTCCTTCATTGCAATGCAATTATCTTCATAAAACTGCCTGCATCTCTTTGTTAGGCCTGCAAGGAAATGACAAACAACTTGTTGTCAATATCATTAAAAAAAAACTTCATAGTCAAAAACATAGGACTACAACTCTGCATAGTTGTCTAACTGATGCACAGTTGTAGCGTCTCCATGGTACATTTGTTCATGTCAGCAATTGCGCATCATTGTTGTATAGGTTCATATTATGTTTACGCCATGGTGGTTGGCGGATTTACCGCCCCATTCCAACCTTGGCGGGGCGGTAAATCCCCATTTTCCCATTTACCCTTCCCCATTCCCATTTTGCCCCATAGGGCATAATGGGAGTGGGGAAGGCGTTAATTACGCCACCGTAAATTACGGTGGCGTAATTAACTCCATGGTCCCTTAGCGCCATGGATTTTAACACCTGCTAAAAGCAGGTGTTAAAACCTCCATGGCGCTAAGGGACCTCGTACTCAGGCGGTAAGGGTCGGCGCTGTTTACGCCACCGTAAAACCCTTACCGCCTGAGTCGTAATGAGGCCCAATGAGTTGGAACTGTCAGCTCCACATTCTCCTGGCTTACCTGATGTTACTACTGCCAAGGTCTTGCTAAAATGCTAGGTTTAAGCTCATTTCTGAACCTCAGGAATTGTGGTTCAGCCCTGCCGAATAAGGTGAGATTGTTGCATGTCATGCTATTAGCTTCTTTTGTGCACATATATAGTGCAACATTAACAGGATCACAACACAAAGGAATACAATACAAATACAGTGTTTGTTTGTGCATTTATATAGCGCTACGAACCCACAGGTATCTGAGCGCTGCTTATTTCCCACAGTGTGTGGTGCTCATTTATTGACCTCGGAAGGATGAAAGGCTGGGTTTGGCCTCAGCCGGGATTCGAACCTGCATCAGCAGGCTCTACACAGATTTCAAAGCGAGCACTCCTACTCGCTGTGCTATCTGACCGGCTATGTGTGGGCACCTAATCATATCTTACAAAAAATAGTGAAGAGACAGATAAAGCAATGTCGGGGGCTCTCATCTGTCCCTTCCTCAGTTCTTGGTGGCTCAACGGCATCCACTCTGGCTGAGGGATTCTGCCTTTGCAAATTGACTAGGTTTGGATGCAGTGAGCTGTGCTGCTACAAGCTGTGAGCTGGAATCAAGTTGGTTTGAACTGTTAGCCCAATTTTTACTATCCCTGAGTAGAGTAGCAATTATTCTAATCCTTGAATATGGTATAAACATGTAAAAATTGTGTTGTTGAAGATTGGTCTGAGTGATCTTTGGTTTGCTCCAGAATCTAGAAAGCCGGGGCGTTCATAGTTCATGAAGTCAGGGTATTGGATGTGGCCTTAAAGGATTTGCTGCGTGCCAAAGAGCCAAAAATCCTCTGCCAAGTTTACATGCGTAATAAGAGTACAATTGGCTTAGAATAATATTTTTCCTGGATTACGAAACCTGGGGAGAAGTCCCTGTATAAAAAGTTGTGTCTTGGAACCCTCCAACTAAAATATTTTACGGAGAATTGGACAAAGGTGGAATATGGGCTGTCTATAGTGATGTTATCTAAGGGAGGACATATATAATTTCCTGTTCTTTTGTCCTTATTTGAAATCCTTATGGCGAAAGTGGCTTGTACCACTCTTTAAATTAAACAATATCTTTTGGTGCATGGGGCCGGAAAAAAAATGGCTCCCATTCCTATTTGAGTCCCATTGGACTCAATGGGAATGGGGAGGACGGTAGCACCCGCTCGCAGTACTTGGAGTATGCCGGTCCGGTAACAACGGTGCTTACCATTGTTACCGGACCGGCATACTCATAATGAGGTCCAATGTCTCTAGTCTGGCCCTGTGGAGGAGAGGGTGGACCTTGGCCTTCAGGCTACAGCATGCATACCCTACTTGTGTTTGTGTAACACACCATTCAAGCTCATAGAAAAAAACTAGGTAACTGGGGCACTATCATGCAGGCTACTGTTTCACAGCATATGGACCATTTCCAGTTAAATACATGCCACGCTTGAACTTTAACACCATTCTTTCTTCTTTCCCATAGGGTGAACGTGGTGAACGAGGAGAAGATGGACTCCCTGGTAAAATTGGCCCAAAGGTAAGACTAAGACAATTGGTTGTTTCTTAAAAGGTAACGTGACAATGTTATGAAATTGGTTATTTATAACGCGCTTAATACCCAGTGGTTTCTAGGCGTGGACCCGGGGATCGAACCTGTGTCGCTGTGCATCTCGTATTGCTTCCAAGACGAGCGCATTGCCCCTGATCTATCCTCCCAAGTTAACATGACATTATGACACTGTTCAATCAGTAAACAGAAAAGTGCCATTTTTTATTTACAACAGTTGCCCTGGCAAAATGTGTTGCAGATGTACCTTAGCAAAGTCTTCTGTTATTGAAACAGGGCGGAGCTTTTAAACTCTTTCACACGCAGTGCATTGATAGAGACAGCAGATCCCATGTGGTTGAGTCACCTCACCGAATTAGTTTGTGTTCAGACATGTAGTGTCAGCTAACATTTTGAAAGGATTCATTCTTAATGTTGGGAATGAGTGAGTAAGTGAAGTCCGTGAAAGAGCCTGATAAGTGACAGGTCTGAACATGGAACATGTTGTGGTTCTTGTTAATGGCCTTTCACATAGTATTCACATTGAAGCCCCATGTGCCATGCCCAAACATGTGTTCTCGTTGCCAAATCTGCAGAGCTAAAGGTCGTAAGCCCCTCACGATATGATTGGTTATTTATTACGTGCTTAATACCCAGAGGTTTCTAAGCGCAGACCCGGAGATCGACCCTGAGTTGCTCTGTGTCCTCTTGCTTCCAAGGAGAGCATGTTGCCCCTGAGCTATCCTCCCGAGAAGGAGGATGTACTGTGTGTACTGTTTTTATCCATACATCCAGATGCTCTCCCTCCACCCCAGATTGTTGTGGACCTGTCCGCCTCTAGCAGACCGGGTGGGAAATCTGCCCTACGGGTGCCGGATTTTGCATCACTCGATTCAGGATTTTCCAATCCCCAATTACCTTAGCCTGCCGTCACATGCCACCCAATTACCTTAGCCTGCCGTCACATGCCACCCAATTACCTTAGCCTGCCGTCACATGCCATGTTCCTCCCTTTCCTCTATTCCAGGCCCATTAGACCAACAGCAATTTCTTTGTGTTTTCTTTTTTTTGTATTTATACGTGTCCTTTTATTTGTATTTTTTTAAAGTACCAACATTTTCTTTTAATGAGTGTTCTGCTATGGCCTTTTACACCTTTCACCTTTGAAAATTTAAAATATAAATAATAGAAACGTCTTAATTAATTTTTATTTTCCTGTTAACCTTCTTCTGAGAATACGTCATACGCATCGCATCGGCAAAGCAACAAGGCTTTGAGCAGCGCCTAATGGATGCTTGGGACATTGACGATTACCCTAAAGATGCAGAGATTATGATCATTAATGATGGCGATTACAGCCTAGTCATGCACTGGTTGTTTCATCCTAGTCACCCATTTGCGTACATGTCTCCTCCTAGAAGGAGTGAATGAGGGCAAACAGATCTGTGCTGGCTTTTGACCTGTTCCAAAATCCTGGCTGATAAGGCTAGAGTCAGGTTAACTCCGGTTCCAAATGGGCCTTAAGCTATTGAACCAATGAGAAGCCTTCCTCTCCTCCCTCTGATTTATTGATACAAGATCTTCTGACACTAAAGGCGTTTCCATTTCCCCATCTAAGTTTCATGATCATGATGGCATGTTATGTCTAGCCCCTCCCCACAAAAAACTAAGTATGTAGTCATCTGATTGGAATTTGAGGTTCTTCCTGGTAAAAAAAAAAAAAAAAAAAGAAAAAACTCCCAATAAAATTAGATAAAGCCCCGACAACATAGTGTATCTTTATTAGATGACTGGTGGTTGCACAACCTATTATGTGTGTTGATAACTCAGTGGTTATCTCGGATGCTTTTAAGGGCAAAATGCCTTCCTCCCTAATCTTGTTATGGAACGTAAAGTAAACATGTTTTTCAATATATGGGCCTTGCTTGAGTCAGGTTACTCAATTCTCTTCTGATGGCACCAAGGCTGCAGAAGAGTAAACTATTCTTTTGAATGCAGCTGATCATTATTAGTATAAATAGCTCACTGGGAACATCAGTGTATAATAAGACACTGTTACTCGTTTTATGAGGCTTCGTGCCTACTGCAAGTCCCCTACCTCAATATGCGACGTACAAAACAGTGTGTTAAGTGTTCCAGAGGTCATTGGTAAGCACAGAGCACAATCCATAGCCTTCCTTTAGTTTAACTGGCAGACAATTCAGGGCTCCCCAAACCAGGGCTCTGTATCTAGTCAGGGGACCTTAAATCGAGACTGAAGGGGATTTAAAGCCAGAAAGGATTTTTGTCTGGATAGATGTTATATGAACCCGGACCCTAATGGTGCCGCAGCATAACACCTTCTATTACTGGAGACCAAGAGGAAGACGGTACCATACTGGTGACTGCCATCTTGTCTGCAGATAACTGAGACCTGGTTGGCTTCATAAATTTAGATTTATTTATTTATTTATGTATTTATGTATTTATTTTATTTTCGAGAGTGATATGATATGATATGATTTGATATGGCATTTATAAAGCACCTATACACAGGTGTTTCAAGGCACGACGAGGCAAGAGAGGGAGAACAGAGGGAAGACAGACAACAAACCTACTAGGCCAAGTGTCATTCAGATCGTGCAAGTGCATGGGAAGGGGGAAGGGGAAAGTACATGGGGGGAGGGGGAAAGGGACAGGGCAATACAAGGTATAATAGAATAAATAACAAAATAAAGTACTGCCAGCAGGTGGCTGGAGTGCTTGTGGTAGGACTGTAGGGATACAGATAAGTGCGGGGGTATCTAGGAGGGCAGTACGATACCACAAGTGCGGGGGTATCTAGGAGGGCAGTGCAGGTGTGCGGCTGGCAGAGGGGGGGACCTGGGTCCGCGATCAGAGGGTGGCCAGGTGGACAAGTCCAGCATCAGTATAAGCCAGGAAATCAGCAGGGGAGAGGAGGAGAAAAAGCAGAAGCAAAGAGAAAGGTTTTGAGGTGCTTCCGGAACCAGAGTGCTAAAACAGGGGCCCATGGTCATGGTAGCGCTAGACAAGGACAGACAAAACAGTAAACATAAAAATGGCAGCATTCTCCCAGGCAGTCAGAACTCGGCAGGGGATGTATTTGACCAAACAGGATTGTGTTTAGACCACGCTTGAATACAGCCAGAGAAGAGCAAGCCCTGAGGTCAGGCAGCAGGACATTACAACATCTTGGGGCGACAAAAGGAAAAGATCCTTCAGTAATGAGTAAAAGTTTGGACTTTGAGGTTTGTAGAAGGTAGGAGTGTTCGACATCAGTGTTCTCCGGTTAGGAAGCCTTGACTGTCTACCTAATAGATAATCTGGGCTTTTCCCATAGAGATAGATATGTGTAATGCACAGTGTCTGAAATGTGATCCGCCTGTCGATGGGTAGCCAATGCAGGGATCTCCTGGTGTCAGCTACTTGATTGGATCTACACAAACCCATTACGACACAAACTGCATTATTTTCAACAACCTGTAGGTGGCTGATTTTGATCTCTAGCACCTTGAAGCGTCTTCTCTTGTGCTAGATGAAATTACCAATAAAGATCTCAGACCAAATAACTGGAGTCAAAGAATATGGCAAAGTATTACTCTATTCTCAATTTAATAAAGCTGGGTCAAGTGGCAGATAGATGCATGCACACTCACACACAAACTAGATTACACAGAGGTTTTATAACCCAATATGTGTCATCTATAATTTTATCTTACATGGCAAACTGTAAAACCTATCAACAGGAGGCATTGGTTAGGGGAACATATCTACTTATAGAATACATATGGGTTAGTACTTCATTGGCTGTCTCTTATCTGTGAGACACACCTTGAACAACTTCTAAATATGTATATAATACTTATTATAGCGGACAAAATGGCAGCGGATTAGTCTATGCAACATAGACCCACTGATTGGTTGGCACTTCCACCCAACCTTGGACTTTCGACTTGGCTAGCAGCATGTAAGCAACACAAAACCCAAGTGCTTGTGTCACATCAGATTCCTCCCTATTTTCCCAAGGAGTCCATCATCAAATACGTCTCACGTCCATGACTTATCCATCTACCTCCCTTTGTGCTTTGCAGCTATTCCTTGAAATAGCATCCTTGATCCCAGGCCAACATAGACTCCTATGCGTTTGCACACAAAGATTTTTTTCCAACGTCTCCTGATTCTGCAGCCATGGTCTGCATCTGAGGTAGCTGAATTGAATCTTTGCACTAGCTGACGTCATAGCAATCCTTGCCTCGTTATATTTTCCTCCATAGAAAGCTTCTAGGTATCGCATCTACCTTGCGTTGCTACATATTTCCACTTATTGGTCAACAAGTTAATTCTTATGATTACTTTATCATTTCGTACTTGTTTCTCTTATCACTTCAGTTACATCATCACTCTTCAGTATTTTCATATCATTTCAGTATGTCCTCATATAGCTTCTTTGTGACATCACTCTTCCCAGGTCAGATTTCACTCAGCACAACATGATATCTAGTGGTGCGTGCTGATATCCCTCCACACAACATCCTTCCACTCCTTCAGTGCTAAGATACATTTGATACCGTTTCTGAGTGCATATCGTCTCTCGTACACTTGATGCAGTATAGGCATAACACATGGAGTCCCATAAAGGGCCATTGTACTGCTGTTCCAGTATGATGGCGGTGAGGGGGTGGGAGTCAGGGATAATGTGTCCACCGCCTCTTCTACAAATTCACCCCTACCAATGCCCTGCAGAAGGCTGGAGCAATAGTCAAGACAGGCTCCAATAATCGCACAGGCTAGAATAGCACCGTTGGTGGAGTCAAGAAATGGTGTAAGCTATGCAAGTAGTTTGATGTAATAGGAGGTGTTGAAACAAGGCTGTTGATGTGGACCTTCATGCTGACCTCTTGGTCAAGGGTGACTCCAAGGATCTTGACCTTCAGCAAGGTAGCCAGGGTGCATTCGGGAATTTGTAAGGATTGGTAGGTGGCATCAAGCTTACGCAGCTGGGGTGCCGTACTGGTGATCATGATCTCCGGTTTTGTGTTGTTTAAAGCCAACCCATTATCAATCATCCAGATATGAATAATGCTGTAGATAGAATGGACGATGTTGGTGTCGTCGCTGTGGTTGCTTGAGAGTGCAATGAGGCATTGTGTGTCGTCAGTGTAATTGGCGTACACTATGCCTTCTGCGTCTAGCATCTCAAAAAGGGGACGGGTAAAGATGTTAAATAAGGTGTGGGACACACAGGACCCCTGAGGCACAACACAAGATACAAGCTTACCCTTAGAAATGGCGTCATCATGGTAAACATTAGCTATCCGGTCATCTAAAAAAGATTTCACCCAATTGGATGCCTCGACAGAGAAGTCTGGACACATTAATTGAATTGTCAACTAAATCAAAAGCCTTGATGAAGGCATTGATGCAGTAAAAAAGTCTTAATCTGTTTAAAGTTGACATACACTACTTTTTACAATGCAAATGCTGCTGCCTACCATAATAACCTACTCTATCTGATAGTATCATAGCAAACATGCTATAAATTACCATGGGTTATTTCATTATGCCTAACTGGCAGTCACATTTTCTTTCTGCTTTGATTCTCCTAATCAATAATTCTTCTCATCCACCAAGTCGTCCCTTGCCCCCACGTTTCCCAGTATCCCTGTGTTCTCTCACTGTGGTTGGCCAATACAGGCTTCATTTGGATGCCTTCATTTTGCCATCTTAGCTGCAATCATTAAGGATGGATTGTAATATTCATTGGTGTGTGGTCACACAATATCACCCATATCACCCATGAATGTCCTACTGGATCTTTATATTATTTTCAGTGGCATTGCAGGTTGACGGCAGTTTTCTAATTCGTATGGCATTTAACTAGTTCATGTTCACAGACTTTGCCTATCACATGCTACTGGGATACCTGGATGGTCAGCCTTTATTTTTCCAAATTATATAATGCTCCATGATCAGTTAGCCCTGTGTTGAGGTCATGGACCTTTAGTAAATTTAGAGTTTTTGTGGCTCACTTCTTAAACACTGTGGCAGCCATTAGAGACCTAGTCCAGCCCAGCTTGGTTGTAGTTCATTGATTGTATGGGTTTGAGCAACGTGTGCTGCGTGCCATGCTGTATTGCTTGCAAATGATTTGTGTTGGTGGTGGTGTCCATGGAAAAAGGTGAGGAGGCGTGTTTCTTTTAGATGAATGTCAAGGAAGGTATTGAGGCAGATCGCATCATGTGCCTTCAACAACTTCATCAATTGTATCTCACCGATAGGGTGGGGGATGCTGGTCCATAAGTGATGGATGTGTGTCCATTTGCAGTGTATGTCCCATGGTTTTATAGGCCTAAATCCCTTGCCCATTACTTCTCGTAATGATAGCAGTATGCGTACGACTGGTCCTCTTCCTGGCTCTCTTTCTATATCAATGGCGCTTCGGCCTGTCTGCTAATACTAAGTCCACCTATAGTGAGTTTGCGTTGCCTCTACTTCCCAATCCCCAGGATTTTGGTATCCAAGGCAGGGCTCATAATGTCCACTGAACCTCTGGGGCCTCCCCTTGCTGCATTTCCCTCGCCTCCTCTGCCATTAGAGCAGAGATTTTAATGTTAATGTTAAAGGATATTTATACTGCAGACTATCACCATTGTAGTGGTACGCTGGCGCTCTGGCAGATCTGAAAGAAAGGCGGTAGGTTAGGACGTGTTAGTAGGAAAAGGTTTGTAGAAAGAGCAAGTGAGCTGTGATGTGCTGTTGTCATCTTCAGTTCAGTTAACACCGTTTGCTGAGCTTTTTTGGTGTGGTATCCCGTTGGAGTCTGTTGGGTGCTGTTGTGTAAGGCTCTGTGTAGTGTGTTTGTTGTACAGAGATCTGTACAAGTCAAATCCAGCACATGTGCCATCCGCCCTGACTGTAGATTCACTCCACTGCAGACCTCTGGGATCAGGTGATCTAATATTTGTGCTTATGTTTGACATAGAGTACGTGATTTCTGCACTAATTTTGCTGCCTAGGTTATATGGAAGGGAACAGACAGGTTCAGCCCCAATCCTTATTGTCAACAGATGCTTGCACTAGGACAGAAATTAAGCTGTTCTGAATACTGCATTGCAATGCTATACAAACACCCAGCTCCTTTCGCTGTCACTAAATATGTGTTCTGTTCTTAGGGTGAAACCGGGGACCAGGGCCCTGCTGGGCATGCAGGTGACAAGGTAAGATGTGCACTCATTCTGATCCTCCTCATTCGTTCAGTGCTTCATAACGCCACACACACCACCCAGCTACATTCTTGAAATAGTGCAAAGTGCATGACGATGCGTAGTATCCCAGAAATACAAGATCTGTGTCCGATGGAAGGCTAGGCACGCCGGCCCTTAAAGGGACAAAAGTATGGAGGAAAGATGCTGGATGCTCAAGGCTGCAAGCAGTGGAGTATTCTACTTCCCCTTCTCAGTAAGGAAGACACAACTGTATAAGGCTGACATTTAACGTCATCGGTTTCACCCATAACTGCTTACATTGTTGGACTTGTATTACTTTTCTCTGACTTGGTGATGTGCCAGACAGGGCTCTGCAACCTTTGGCTCTCCACATGTTATGGACTATAACTCCCATCAGCCCCACAAAGCATAGTCAATGGTGAGGAATCATGGGGATTATAGGACATTACACCTGGAGAGCCACAGGTTGCAGAGACCTGTGGTAGGTGATTTCACTGTATGCTAGGTGTAAATACTAGCCTGTGCCGTTCATGTATTGTACAGTTGTATTGTCTTGCACTTGGAGAACCTGTGATGTACTGATCAAGTCTCCTGTTTATGGATATTGTTTTTCCTCTTGTTTCCTTTCCCCCTCCACGTAACCACACTATGCTTGCTTCCCCACCTTCCTTCACCCTCATACTTTCTGGTGAAATGAAGCAGCTTTTGTTCTGCATTTGATTTAAAACATATTACAGGATTCACCACCTGCTGTTGAGATCAATTTAAGGTTGTTGGCCATTTGCTCTCTAGGATATGATTTAAAAAATACATTTGAACCCAACAGGATTCATTTGTACAGTACAAAGAGGACAGTTCAATGTGTTGTATGGTGACATCATAGCACTGATAATACGCTCACGGTTCCAATGGGCTACTCAGCAGGAGCACACGTTTGGGCGGTTTTGGTCTGCTTGAAGAAAAAAAATGACCTTTTCCAATTTGACCACATTTTTGGGGGTCTGTTTTTTTCTTTGAAAATGCAGGGGAGACCCCTCCACTGCACCCACAAACCCCTCATCCCACCACCTCAACATATTCCCTTACCCCACCCCTAATATATATGTAATTTAATTTGCCAAAAATTCCCCCAAAAAACGATCAAAATAATTTGGTCAAATTGAAAAGGTCAATTTGGCCTGCGATCAAGTATGCTAATACCGTTTGGCCTCCTTGCTTCATCACCAGCATCTGCTCTCATAGTCAAAGGTCTGTACATGATTGCATTGGCTCATCGATTCGAAAGATAAATAAGACCAAGTCTTCATTCTATCACACAATGAAAGTAAATTGTGAATAGAAGATTGGATTTCTGGCAGACGCATTCCCATTTTTTTTAAGAGATGTTGTCACTTGAAAAACTGCCTATGGTTAACACAACAATATGTAGGTTATGATATGTGCATTTATTTATAACGTGCACCAAGGGGCCCGGAGGCATACGGGCTCTCTGCTCAGCACAAGATCTCAAACAAACAACTAAAGTATGAATGCCAACACAACAAACAACCAGTCATCTTCCCAGACCAACAACCGGGCAACACCCTATATGAACACATACGTCTTTAATTTCTTCTTGAACATTTCCTGCAATGTAATACCTCTGAGATCCGGAAGAATTGCTTTCCATGCCTTGGGAGTGGCTGCACAAACAGCACCTTTACTGACAATGGTCAGTTCAGTCGTTGGCACCCCCAGAAGAATTGGCACGATTAGCACTTAATGACCTCTGCACAGGTATTCTCATACGTTTTCCCGCCAGGTACTCTGGGCGCCAGGCACAGGGGTACTCCGCCCCGCCAGGCATTTATGCGTTATGGTCACCCGGCGATGTGATATTCTAACTTCAATAGGTAACCAGTGCAGATGGTTTCTAGCATCAGAGGTCTTTTCTGGTTATCCTGCACTCGCAAGAGTCTCTCTGATTATAATTCTCCATGATTCTGCAATGGGTTCTGCAGCTTCCAGACACTTGGATAGTCATTAGGGTCCGCATGGCATGACTATTAAACTGAACTGCAGGGGAACCTGAACTGTTGCACTTACCTGCAAAAAACCCCATCCATTCAGTTTTGGTCGTTTCCAGAAGGAAATTAAAACTGGGGCAAACTCAACTTTACTTTTTTATTCTCCCTTTCCACACTTTCCAGGAAGCATTTACAATAGATTCCTATGGAAAATGCCTGATTATAACATATGGGAAAGGTGGGCAGATTCCATAGGTGCCCTTTTGTTTTCCGTTAGCATTAAAATATGCTCTGGCAGAAAACAATGGTGCAATCTGTAGGCAGAGTTAGAATGCACAATGGAAATACAGTTATGTGCACTCAGATTCGAAGTAGCATTGCAAATACACCAGAATCCTAAAAACAAAGTGTAGAGAGTTGACGCATTTGTTTTGCGCTTTGCTTTTACGATTCTGGGGTTTGCAAAATGCCCCCGCCGCCCTCCCCATCCCACTGTTGCCCCAATGGCACCGCTTCCCTTGGCTTTCTGTGAAGGCAGTGACAAGTAACTAAGTTGTGAAAGAGAGGCATTTTCAGAGCAGATTTACAATCTCACAAATAGCGTGACTGTGGGTTTCTCTCTCTCTAGTATGACGTCTCCAGCCTATTCCTAAAGCAAACTCTCAAGTTGCCCTATGCCGTACTTGAATAGGCAAAATGATCCTGCTTGAGTAGGTGAAATGATGCTGCTAGAGTAGGTGAAATGATCTTGCGTGAGTAGGTGAATTGATCCTGCTAGAGTAGGTGAAATGATCCTGCTTGAGTAGGTGAAATGATCTTGCGTTAGTAGGTGAAATGCTCCTGTGTGAGTAGGTGAAATGATCCTGCTTGAGTAGGTGAAATGATCCTGCTAGAGTAGGTGAAATGCTCCTGTGTGAGTAGGCAAAATTATCCTGCTTGAGTAGGTGAAATGATCCTGCTAGAGTAGGTGAAATGATCCTGCTAGAGTAGGTGAAATGATCCTGCGTGAGTAGGTGAAATGATCCTGCGTGAGTAGGTGAATTGATCCTGCTAAAGTAGGTGAAATGATCCTGCTTGAGTAGGTGAAATGCTCCCGTGTGAGTAGGCGAAATGATCCTGCTTGAGTTGGTGAAATGATCCTGCTAGAGTAGGTGAAATGATCCTGTACGAGTAGGTGAAATGCTCCTGCGTGTGTAGGTGAAATGATCCTGCTTTTTCCTTTGAATTCTGGGATTTGTAGTGATGAATTTGAAATAGGATAAAAATAAAACTACACGTGCAAGAATGCGAAGAATACATCTAGGACCTGATGACATACAAACGTACGACATGGGGAAACGTGAGAGCTCTTCTGTAATATGCAATCTGAAACAAATGCCTGCCATGAAAATAACTTACTTGAAATTCCAATAAAACTCAGCAGCACTTTACTCTTGTTGGTAAACAGCTATTCTGATATATGAATTGGAGGATTTACAGTATGACAGGTGGTTGTTATTCTGTATATATTGGGTCAGACTGGGACAAGAAATAGGCCCGGTCACCCAAAAAAAAAATGACCCCCCCTCACCTCAAAAAAGTGGCCCAAACCTCACCTCACGACCCTTGATCTCTGATGACATTACCGGAAGTGATGTCATTTGACCCCACTCCAAAGTGACATCCCGGGAAGCGATGAAACACGACCTTTCACCCCTTGTCAAAACAGGAAGTGGCATCAAATAGCATTGTTCTTAAGTACACTAAATTACTGTGAATCCAAGCAGGCGTCCAAGGCCAAATGGTAATATGTTATTGTACAGCACTTACACTTAAGCTCTTTTTTATAGCACAAATATGCATACAATATCACCCAACCTGTGTTGGCACTCATTTATCGACCTAAGAAGGATGAAAGGCTTTTTGAATAAAAGAAGAAAAAAAATTGGAAAAAACAAATCCATTTTATTTTCTTCCAAATCGGCCCAGGCATGGCCAGAAACCTGCCCCGACTTCCCAGGGGCGAATCCGACCCTGTATACAAGTAAACATGCCGCATGCAAAATGTGAGCGGTCTAGTCATCCCGGTGCATACACAACCAAAATAGAAGATGTAGCGGGACACAATATTATTAGTTATCCAGCAGGTGGCAGCAGATCAATGGATTGATTGTTAGTGTAACTGAGTATTATTTCTTACAATGTCGTTTTCACTACACCACTGAAAAAAGAAAAAAGACAACATTGGGGTTTATCATATAAAACGACATTCTTATGAATATGTTCTTTATAACTCTCCTTTTATCAGGGTGAAGGAGGCCCTCCGGGCTTAAGCGGGATACCAGGTCGAAGAGGAGAGAAAGGAGATAAGGTAAGCGTGTTTCTTTATAATACCAGACCAGGGGCCTAATTCACAGAAGCCTTTTACAGTGGCAAAACCCCATTGTAAAACGCTCCTGTGAATCCGAGCCTTTATGTACAATGGAAGTGCTGCTGGAAAACGCAAGAGCACCGGGGAATGGCTGATCTAGAAATCATGAAAATGCTATTTCATGCTTAGATGACCTGTACAGCTCTTCGAAAGACTGCACTGGGGAGGTGGGTGTATGCCGAGTTTACAATTGAGCAAACCTGCCGTGTAAATATGTAACACAAATTAAAAAAAAAGTGCATCTGTTAAGAGATAAGAAGTCACTATATCATACTGTGCCGCCCTAATGGCACGCTCCACCCTTCATCTACATTCTGATTTCTGTGATGATGGGTGCCGCGGATAGAACACAACAATGACAATACGTAAAACGACGCCAACATCACGTCATTTCAGATTCCTTCTGCTTGTAAGCACTGCAATAACGTCTGTCATTATCAGCTATTGGAATGGTCGTCAATAACAATGTAGCTCAGCCCGCATAGTTTGAGGTTCTATAGAACATACCTTAATTAATAAAGGGACTTTAGATATGCAGCTATAAAAATCCCTGCCCCTCCACAAATCCACAAATTACCCTGCACAGTCCCACAATACCCTCCACAACCGAATCGCCATCCTACAACAGGTGCCTGATCTCGCCCGCTTTCTCCCACCATGCAACGTGAAACCACACACCGCATGACTCAGACCTGACCCGCAGCTGCCTCTTTCCTGACAGCCACAGACACTATTCACCTCAATATCACAGCCACACCTCATGTCCATACCTATGAATAATGTGTATCACCTTCCCCACCCAAATATCTCCCACTAGAGAGTCAAAGTGATGCGCCACAGCTGCACTCCACGCACCCCTCCACGTATATATATCAAATCAGAGCAGATCAGTATGGCACAAGTGTGGTGAGCCAACCAACGCACATCAATCTTTATTCGGAAGATAATATAGAATTGGAAGACCTGCAGCTAGTAGCAAGGCCAAGGGGGGTGGGGGAGGGGGCGACTGCCCAGTGATGTCTCAAGGAAAATAAAGCACCGGAAGCCTGTGCTAACTTGCGCTGTTCGTTTGGTATTTAGTATGAATCATAAAAGTTCAGATGGACAAAAAGTAAAGTGCTGGTTAATATTTATTGTGTGCTCTACCACGTGTTGCAACCCTTACAGGGTCTTTATCAAGCTAACAAGGCGGGGATCCAATATGTAGAAATAATAAGCACCTCTGACTCAAAACATAATAATGTATTATAGTTGGCATGTTAAACTGTAAAAATAAGCCATGCGTCGTGGCATGGTGGCTACTGGGGTCACACAATTATACAGGTATTGCATTTGGATATCATACTCGTGTGAGCTTGTTGAGCAGTACTCCAACTATGACAGGGTTTGATTTGTATTACCTCTCTGATCTGGCTGTCTGCCCAACTGCCATAGGGACAATACCCAGAAATGAGATTATGGTCCCGATTCATGGAACATTTTCCTATGGGATTGTGCCATTATAAAACACTCCTATGAATCAGGCCCTACGTGTTCCCCAAGAGGAAACCCATCATCATCCTCCCAGGGCAAAGATACCCTCTTGAAGAGGTCCACTGGGAACTCTAGTGCTTCAAATGTCATTGTGATATATCAAAGCCACTCTCACACTATGGTGCTGATCACAGACATTTTAAAAAAAAAAGTTTTTATTAAATTTTACAAACAAACAAACAAATAGTGCATGTTCCAACAGTTTCAATACACTTTTTTTTAACTTCCTAACCACTACTCCCTCTACCCCACCCCCTTGCGAGTCTTTTGCATTGAACCTTCAGTTTCCACATCCTGTGGTTCGGTCACCTCCTCCACAGGCTCAGTTGGGCCGTCCAATGACCCAAACAGTCCGGCTATCAGTGATTTCCAGGCCATCAGAGCTCATTCTCCTCCTCCCCCCATTGTCACACGCTTCTTGCCATGCCGTGGTTTCGGTTTCTGCCCATTTTTGCAAGTCCTTCCACCACACCTCTATCCTCGGCACATGGCATGACTTCCATCCCATGGCAATCCTCCTTTTTGCTAGCACATAAGCCAGGTCCCTTAGTTTGCTTTCGTGCCTGAGTTTCTGTGGTCTTGGGAACCCCACCAGCAGACAGGCCCACACCGTATCCACTACCATCTTGACGCCTCTTCCTTCTAGTTTCTCCTTTACACCCCTCCAGAACCTCTCTATGATCTGGCATGACCAGAACATATGCACCATGCCTGTGTTCTCTTCGTCACATTTGGGGCATGCTTGCCGACCTGCATTCTCAAACCTCGATATCCACCAAGGCGTCATGTAAGCCCTGTGTGTTATGTACAACTGTATCTGTTTGAGCCTCGCTTTTCTAGACACCTTCGTATGATACCCCTGCGCCCATTTCCACATCTCATCTCCCATTTGGGCCCCAACCTCCGTTTCCCAGTCCATTCTCAACTGCGTGACCTCTTTCCCCACTTTAGACAGCAACATCTCATACAGTCTGGAAATCTCATGACCCCCGTCAGCTATATCATATATCACGTCTATGGTGGCGTCCAATTCTTCCCCCAGCACAGTTTCAGGCCATGTTCTCTTAATCCTCTGTACCATTCTGTGGTACGTAATGTACTGGCCTTCATGCAACCCAGCTACTTCCCGTAGCCCCTCAAAAGTAACACTAGAGCCCTCCTGCCAGATGTCCCCCATCGTTGCCACCCTAGCCGGTTCCCAGTGGGTCTGGAGTATCAGTCGCAGCTGAGCGTCCGCCCCAGTCAATAATAACAATGGCATCTGCGGTGAGCATGGGGACTGGTCCCCCATCATTTGGCATGCCCTGCGCCACACCTTGCACCCTAGTAGCATCATTTTAGGGTGCCCCCCCATTTCCGCTCTGGGTGCCCACATGACTTCTTTCAGATAAAAAGGTGCACAATCCCGCCCCAGCAACCTGTTTTCGGAGGTCTCTTCATCAGATAGCCATTTGGCAACATACTGCAACTGGCTCGCCACATAGTACGCCTCGTAGTTGGGCAGCTTAATTCCCCCTTTGTCATGGAAGTTCTGAAGCTTCCCCAACACCACTCTGTTTTGCGTGCCATACCACAGAAAGTCCCTACACATGCTATTTAGTTTAGTGAAACCCCCCCCTAGGAATCAGTTATGGTATATTCCCAAAGTAATGTAGGAGCCTCGGCAGGACCACCATATTTAGCATCGCTCCCCGACCCATCATCGTCAGAGACAGCTTCGCCCAAAACTGCATGCACTTCTCGATGTTTCTAATGGCTACTTCTGTGTTACACTTGTGCTCCTCTTCCACAGTGTGGTATTTATTAATCCCCAAGTACCGAAACGTGCAAACCGCCCATGGCACTTGCAATACAGGTAATCGCTCCGATGGAATCCCCTTGTACCCCCTCAATGGGAACATGCTGGACTTCTGGGGATTCACTGCTATACCAGACAACACAGCATATCTCTCCATCACTTCGAGGATGTACTGGAGATTTTCTTCTGGGAATCGTAGGTACAGTAGCATGTCATCTGCGTATAGGGAAATCAGGTGCCGCTCCCCTTTCACCTCAATGCCTATAGTGTCATATTGTTGCCGCAGATAGATCGCAACAGGTTCCAGGGCCAGTATGTAGAGCATAGGAGACCACGGGCATCCCTGTCTAGTACCCCTGCTAAGCTGCCACCTCTCTGAAATCACAGATCCTGTCTTAACTCTAGCCAGCGGTTCACTGTACAAAATCTTCGCCCACCTCACATAGCCAGGCCCTAACCCATAGTGTTTCAGGGCCGCCAGCAGCCACGGCCACTTGACGGAGTCAAAGGCCTTGATCGCATCCAAGGACACGATTGCCATTTCCTCATCCCTTCCACTGCCAAACTCAATGATCCTCTGGAGTCGCCTATGATTATTGGTGATGTTTCTATGGGGGGCATAGCACGTTTGATCCGGATGTATTAACTTGCTAATGACACTCTTCAGTCTATTCGCCAGGACTGCAGTCAATATCTTGCCGTCTTGATTCAGCATCGACACAGGTCTAAAGGAGCCACAGCTACGCCCAGGTTTATTTGGTTTAGGGAGAGGTACTATGACAGCCTCTCTCAGTGACTCCGGTAAGCGGCCCATCTCGAATGCTTTGTTTATCATTTCTAGCAGCGGGGGAGGACCTCTTCTATATATACCTTATAAAATTCGCTTATGAGCCCATCTGTCCCTGGGGTCTTACGAGTAGGCAACTGCCTCACCACCTCCCCCAGTTCTTCCAGGGTAATCGGGGAGTCCAATTCCTCTCTTTCCTCCTCTCTCAACTTGGGCAGCCCCATATCCTCCAGCGTTTCCTCCATCATTACACGGCTGCTTTCCCCGTCTTCCCCGTATAACCCTTTATAGTAATCCACAAACGCTTGATTAACTCCCTCCTGGGTATCCTCTACGCTACCATCTTCCCTCTCTATAGTTCTAATTGTGGCTCTGGGGGTCTCGCTCTTATATAACCACGCCAAAAGTCTCCCCAGTTTATCGCCTCCCGCATGCTGTCTCTCTATGTACCTTTTATAATTAAGGTTACACAACCTCGCCCAATATTCCGCACATTTTTGATGTAGCTTAAGTATCAAATCTAGTTTCTCCACTGTATCATCCCCAGCTTTTAAGGCCTCTTTCAATTTTTCTTCCGTCTCCCTCAGTTCAGCCAAAACCCCCCCTGTAGGCCCTTGGATTTCGCCATGGCCGCCCCCTCATGACAACCTTAAATGCCTCCCATAATGTCCCTGCCGAGTCCACACTCCCAGTGTTGGTTTCAAAATAGTTTACTATCTCCTCCCGCAAGTCCTCTCTGAAGAAGGGGTCCCTCAACGCCTCTGCTCGTAGGCGCCATGTCGGGATCCTCACCCTCGGGGGGCAATATTGCCATGCAAGAATCAGGGGCGAGTGGTCCGAGAGGACCTTGGCCCTGTACTCTATGTATGCCATCTCCGCTATCATGTCAGGTGATGCAAAGACATAGTCCAGCCTCGTTGATAACTGCTGTGGGGCTGAGTAATGCGAATATTGCCTTTCCCCAGGGTGCCACACTCTTCATGCATCTTCCAGCCCAAAGTCATCAAGCAGTGTCTTCCCTGCCTGCAGGGGCCGGTCTATTTAATTTCCCATCCGATCTATCCACCCTCGGGTTCAGTACGCAGTTGAATTCTCCTCCCCAGATCACTGTGCTTCCCACACACACGCTCAGGTTCGCACTCAGTGTCCTAATGTACGCCGCTGTGTTCTGGTTGGGGGCGTACGTGTTAACAATACTTATCTCCCTGTTCTCTACCAATCCCTCAGCATAACCATCCTCCCGTCTGTCTCAGTCACCACTTGCAACCGCTGAAACAGGACATGTGGCGCTACCCATATAAGTACTCCTCTTGCGTAGGCCGAGTAAGACGAGCCCACCAACACCCCTTTCCACTTTCCCGCAACCATGTCCATCCTCTCACGTGTGAGGTGGGTTTCCTGCAGCAATGCAATGTCTATTTTCTGCCTGCGCAGATACAGCATAACCTTGTTCCTTTTTAAATAGCTGTTAAGCCCCCACACATTCCATGTGAGTATTTTAAGGTCCCCCATGGCCTGGTATAGTCCCGTTCCCTCCACCCCAGGTATCGTTTAGTTTCAAGTTCCAATCCAATCCATATAGGCCCGCATCCCATTCTAAAACCCCTTTAACCAAAAAAAAAACAAACTTCCCGTTCCCTCTCCCCCCAGCTTCCCATCCCTTCCCCAACACTCTCCCCCCCAACTGTTGCCCAGCTCCATCCCTGGATCTCAGGCTCACCCGCATCTAGCTCTTTCCGGCTTTCGCCTGTACTCGAAGCTCCGCAGGGTGAGGCCGCCCTAGTGGCCAACCTACTACAACTACAGCTATAGTTCGGGGGGTAGGGTACTTCCGCCCTGCGCTCCAATAGCACATCAATTAACTACACATTGCCAAACAATTTAAATATATGTAACTGCCACTATATTCCAGTCCATCAAGTCTCTCACAATCAGCAATATGTAATCGAACATCAGCCTCTTACAGACAGGCCCATCGTTCTTAGCCTTCGCCTCGGCGCCCTCGGGAAGTTCGCTCACCGCCCTAGCAGTATGCATACTGTGTCTGAGTCACTTTTCGCGTCCATTTTGTGTCTCTTCTGTGACTTGATCCGGGCAGCCCTGCAGATCCAGCCATATTGTTGCTTCTTCCGGAGTGTTAAAAAAATGCAATTTGCCCTTATGTACGACCTTCAGTTTCACAGGGTACAGCAGCATATATTTTATCCCAGCAGCCCGTAGCCTCCTTTTGATAGTTACATAGCTGTACCGCTGCCTTTGAACTAGCATAGTATAGTCCGGGTATGCCGTGATAGTACTCGAGGCCCTCTCAATTGTTCCGCCTTTCCAAAAATATTCCAATATTTTCTCGCGGTCTTTATAGTTCAGTATTTTAGCAATTATCGCTTGTGGAGGGGCTCCTGGTCTCAGCTTCCTCATAAGGGCCCTATGTGCGCGCTCCACCGCAAAACCCTGCGAGAGTGTACCGGCCCCAATTGCTTGTAGGAGTATGTTCTCAATGTAATCAGTCGGGTCCTGGCCTTCTTCGCCTTCTGGCAAGCCCACCACACGACTATTGTTTCTCCTCGCTCTCCCATCTGCTTCTTCTGCTCGAGACTCCAAGTTGGCCACTTGTTGTTTAAGGACATGGATCTCCTTTGCATTGTTGGTGCTGGTGTCCGTGTTAGATTTCACTGCACCCTCCAGGTAGCTTGTGCGTTCCACCAGTCCCCTGACATCTTGTCTCAGCAGGGAGACTTCGATGCCCACTGCTTCGATTTTAGCTTCCAGGGAAGTGCGTAGGTCCATCATCGCAACCCCCCAAGATTCTTTCAGCTCCGTGATGGCTTCTAAAATCTGATGATTATCAGCCACTGTGGCGCCCTCAGCCTGTGCCACAGGGCCTTTGGTTGCGCTGGCCGCAGGAGACTGCTGTGTTTTCGCAAAAATATCCATCATGGGTTGTTTGTTCTTATTCTTGCCCACGGCCCCTCGCTCTGCCATATTCCATTCTCCGTTGGGTCTCCCTAGCGTCCGAGTGTCTTCCCAATTGTAATTTCCGCTCTTCACCGACCGTCGTGGTGATCTCAAGGCAGTCGCAACATCCCCTCACCGCTGCTAGTTGCTGATCAATGCCGAGCGAGCGCCGCTCGTGCTTGTTCTGGTACGGCCTGCATTTTCACACCTCTGTTGCCCTCGGGCCCCTGCCGTCCGGGCCAGCCCCCAAGCCTCCACGACCCAAGGCCCACAGCCACCAGGGGTTTTGTTCCGTCTTCACCTTGCCATTGCCGTTCTTTCCCGGTGGCCGCCGCCTCTATTCGTCCTCTTCAGGTATCCCAGTGTCGTTTTCTTTGTTGTCGGCCATCTTGTGTGTCAATGGACCGAACTGCCGCCGTCGTTCGTCGAGCAATTCCTCCAGACTCCCGCTTACGATTCTCTCGATCTTTACACAAGGAGCAGAGCATACATTCCTGTGCGTGTGTGATCAATTCTGGAACCTGTGGCGCATTGTGCTGATCACAGAAATCCCTTTGAAGTCAGAGGATATGGGGAAAAGGTGGATATAGTAGCCACAGTGGAGAGGTAGGTTAAGGGGGGGGTTACACCATAATGGCTTCTGCTAGGCCTCTTTCCAATACCCTGCTCTCCCCACAGACAAATGACTGGGTATGATGTCAGAAGGCAAAATGACACGTGTTCCAGCAGCTTTCACTGGGCCCCTGACAACATGCTTGCTTTGAACCAATCCCTTGTAACATTGTGTGGTTATAAAGAGAGGAATACCTCTCCTTAGTTGATTCATCTTAGCATCTGTATAAGAAGAAGAGGGATTCACTGGAACTCTGGTGGGAATATATTATGTTTCTACGTCCTCTGGCAGACAGGTGAAGACAGAGGAACTATATGACCCCTAACTATCCCCAGGGACAAATGAGGGTGACGCAGATGTAGAATTAGGCCTTTCTGCTGCTTGTGCACTAGAGCCAGGATTCTCATTAGTATGTGAATGGCCCCTGGCAAGGGATCTCCATGGAATGATAGAGTGAATCAATGGATCGAAGGGAAACAATTAGCTGTGTCCATAGGCAATGCCATGTTACCTTTTGCCATATTTGGTGAGCTCTGACATCAACAATGATTCATATAATCATAATGTTATTTATAGAGTATTTGTAGACCCTCTAATAGGCACCTGGCAATTGGGCGGAATGAAAAAGAGAGGACACGTGGAGAAATTAGTAGTTCAAAAGGAAATAACACACCTTAAGAACAAGAACCATGCTAACAGCCTGAACAAAGTTCAATTGGTCCTTCAAAACTAAAGTTCCATAGGTTCATTATTGAACAGATTGGGCACCGGCAGCCTACTGCTAAATGGTATGTTGCTGAAGGAGGCAAACAAGACAGACATATACCCTGCACGAGTGGCTTGCTTGCAGCTGGATAGAAACGTTGCATGCCAACTGGGTCAGTCAGGCAACCCACAGTCCCTGATGAGCCCAACTGATGGACGGGGTAGCAGTGATTCAGGTAACTGCAGCCAGCTGGATGGAACACATCCCCTTCAATGGCATTGGTTTGTAACTCCCAAACAACACTACAAAGCACAAGGGTAAATCTCTGTGGGGTCCACAGGCCCAGTACTCAGGCTGTGATGCTTAATGGCTCCTGTGACATCCATGATGAAGACCCAACAATCTCCCACTCTTTCCTTAGCACTGCGAAGGCTGTCAGAACAGCAGCTCAAGTCCACACTCTCTCTCTCTCTCTCTCTCTCTCTCTCTCTCTCTCTCTCTCTCTCTCTCTCTCTCTCTCACACTCTCTCTCTCTCTCTCACACTCTCTCTCTCTCTCTCTCTCTCTCACACTCTCTCTCTCTCACACTCTCTCTCACACTCTCTCTCTCTCTCTCTCTCTCTCTCTCTCTCACTCTCTCTCACACTCTCTCTCACTCTCTCTCTCTCTCACATTCTCTCTCTCTCTCTCTCTCTCTCTCTCTCTCTCTCTCTCTCTCTCTCTCTCTCTGATCTAATGGAAATGGTTGTGAGGGAAGTGAGGGCAGTGTCTGAAGGTGTTTTTTTCTGTTTGGGGACAGTGGGAATGTTGAACGGGACAACAGGGATGCAGGTGATAAACAGAGAGAGCTGCGATAACAGTCACCTGCAAACACTTTCGTTCAGCTACTGCAGCCTACTTAAACTGGGATCTTCAGGCTCAGTGGGATTTGAACTTCGTTCTTATTTCCCTCATAAGGAAGACATTCTGCCCTCCAGCTTCGTAAGACCTTTACCATCTCTACTGGAAAGGTGATTTCCTAGTCACGTGCACTTCTGCCAACAGGGTGATCTACTTGCAGGCTTTAGGTTGTAATGGGCAGTATATTGTATTGATATGTAAGCACACATGAAACATTGATGAACCTGATACCAAAGTAGCTTCTCGAAATATCAAGAAATTGCCTGGGTTCATCAAACTGTTGTAATCAAGGGTATTTTATAATGTGACATATGGAATGGGGGTTTAAGGCCATTAGCACCCTGGTCTACCAAAGCGGTAACCCCCGGGTGCTAACAAAATTAAAAGGATTTTCCTTCGTTCAACGAGACACCGCACACGTCACGTTGAACGAAGGAAAATCCTTTACAAAGATGGCCGCCATGGAAAGGAAAGGGGGCTCCGTACATCGTGGCCTGCGGGAGGCAAGTGCAAGGCGCCAATGTGGCAGTGTCACTCCCTGCGACTGGAAAAAAGGAAAGCATGGGGGATATAAAAAAGAAATAAGAGGATGAAGGGTGGGAGGAAGATTGAAGTGGGAGGATGTCTATGGGATGCAATGCAGGTAACAGGGTAGGGTGCCTTTACAAAATATTAAGGATGTCTGAGTGAGGTAAACCAGTGGAAGAGGGGGTTGGGTAATGGGCCGTGCAGAAAGACTAAGAAAGTGACACATGGGGGTAATTACGACCCTGGCGTTAAGGGTTTAACAGCGCTGTAAAAGGTGTTGGCGCCGTTAAACCCTTAACGCCTGATTACGAGGTCCCTTTGCGGGACCCGACCTTAACGGCTGGTTTTACCAGCCGTTAAAATAGGGTGCCGCAAAGGGACCTCGGTGCTAATTACGTTACCGCAAATTGCGGTACCGTACTTAGCACCTTCCCCAGTGCCATTATGCCCTATGGGGCGAAAATGGGAATGGGGAAGGGCCATGGTGAAATGAGGAAATACCGCCCCGCCAACCTTGGAATGGGGCGGTATTTCCCCATTCCACCATGGCGGACTCGTTACAACACCGGCACCAACCATGGTGCTAATAGCGCCATGGTTTAGCGCCGGGGTTGTAATGAGGGCCATGGTCCTAATGCTACAGCATGTGTTAATAGACAGATTTACATATGGAACACACCGGTATTTTCTGGGTATCCTCTGTCTACAGGTAACAGTGGTTTCTCCCATTAACAGGATGCTATTTCTTTGCTATTTTCGGCACCCTGCATTATCAATCAGATCGTTTGTTAAACGTGAATTTGAATAGACAAACCTGAAATATTATCTCTGTTTTCTCTCCCATGTGTGAAGGGCGACTCCGGGACACCAGGAATTGATGGATTGCATGGAGAAAAGGGTGCAAAGGTAGGCGTTTTTGCTTTCTTTATGCATTTCTACAGAGAGCATGGTCTCTGCGGTGGTAGAGGCCACGAATAGATAGAGGAACAGTCCATATTTCTTTTTACAAGGGTTCAGATTCCCCAGGCACCTCCATTAAGCAGAGTTCTGTGGTGGTGGCTGGTGAGTGCACAAGGAGGCACAACTCATACAACGCCCTGCTTATCAACGCATTCATAAATAGAGCTGTTACAGCTCAGACCTCCCTGTAGACACTTTGCACCAGTGCAATTGTAATTTTGCACGGTGCAAGATATTGAATAAACATTGCACAGTGCAAATGCATATTCTTTCAATGCATGTTTGTACAAGGCAGTGTTTGCCTTAATGCTAATTCCATACACCATTACCAGTAGAACACGCATTGCATGTTGATGCTCTGCAAGAATACCTTTTTTTTGTATTAGAGCAGTTTGTGCTATAGAGCTAATACTGCTCACTTGTGTACACATACCAGCGCACTATTTGGGTAATTCAGTCTCTTGGCTCCAAATGTCCCTCCATCAAAACACCAAGTGAGTCACACCCTACGAGGATCAACATAATAGTAAAGTATAGTAATGGAGCCATGGGTGACGTGATGGAAGATTGAGTGTGAGTGGGAGCTTCCCAAAGGCGAATTTAACTTCCTTTAATTGACAGTTTTAATATCAACCTTCACAAGCATTCTGTGATGAGAGTTTCCTCAATTCTATATGTGCCTGTCCCTCGCTCTTGATTCTCTGCCGTACCTCTTTTGTACCCCAACTCCTTTTGTTTGTTTCTTTGCATTTCACATATCTGAAAGATATCAGGACGATTCAATAAAACAGGTTGACCATTTAACCTGAAATACACGCACGTGCAATATGCAAATGTTCGTTTGTTTTTTGTGTACGTGTGTGTTTGTGTTAATACTATGCTTGTGTTTCCCACTCAGGGTGAACTCGGTCCTGTAGGTCCTCCCGGCGCACCTGGAAAAGTAAGTAATGAAGCCACCTGATGTTGTGAACATTGGACTGTTTTAATGTTCAGACTCTGTAAATCACATACAATCTGCTGGTATGTAACATGGCTGGCTCTATGCAACACTGCTCTCACATGTCTCATTAGAACGGTGTAAAGGTGATGCCTTGAAGAGTTGGGATTATATTAACCTGGAGAACAGGGCGGGTGGTGGTCACACCTTCCCTTCATCACACTTCTACAATTCCACAGAGACGTCATATGAAGTAAAACAAGAACATCTTTACAACTGTTAATGCACCTAACAAAATGAATAAGACCACTTATGAAAATGTGATTTTACAAATTCTCACTATATCGAAAAAAAAGGTAAATCTCTGAATATAAGCCATGCCTGCTTGTATCATGGTGATTTAAAGAATGCACAATTATAAACCACAGCAATCTGATATCACACCAGTGTCAGCTCTGTGAGCAGGTCTTAGATGTGACTGGGCTGATGTGTATTGACACCTAGACTGAATGACTCCACTGGTGCCTTGTGGAACAAAGGGCAGAACACTGCCACATTTAATACTCTAGTAGAAAGGGACACCCCTTCCCCTAGGGCATATAATCCTCACTCAGGCGGTCCCCTGCATACAGTGTGTAAGAGAATACATGGATATGACCAAGTGAGACTCACACCAGGGTGTCGATGCCTGGAATGCTTTTCAAGCCAGAATACATGAGAAGGGGGTTGTGTTAGAGTAGCTAGCCAGAGAAGAAATGTAGGCCTGGAGAGGGGTTCCACCATCTTGCTTTCTGCTCCTGTTCCTGTTCACTCTATTTCCTGCAAACAAGGCACACTCTAAGTGTGATGTGATAAGGCAAAGGGCACATGTAACAACACCAGGGATTGAACCCCCAACAGCAGGCTTGCTTTGCATCAATCCCTTTTGACATGTGATTCATTCCTGAACAGGAAGAACAAAAATAACACAACTGTGGAGCACTGTTGTGAGTGCAGTTCACTCCCCTGAACTCTTAGGAAGAACAAGAAGAATGCACCTTCGGACCTCTGCTGTGTTAGAAAGACTGAGAGGTGAAGACAGAAGGCATCCAAGGCTGACAGAAGCTCTGTTCCCTAACAGTCCCCAGGAGCATTGGAGGTAGACTGCTGTCGGACCAAGGCCCCACTGTGGCTGCAATGGAATCATG
Organism: Ambystoma mexicanum; assembly: GCF_040938575.1. Classification (NCBI taxonomy): domain Eukaryota; kingdom Metazoa; phylum Chordata; class Amphibia; order Caudata; family Ambystomatidae; genus Ambystoma; species Ambystoma mexicanum. The sequence continues at coordinate 1,181,427,685 of NC_090933.1, read as the reverse complement.
ACCCTGTCACCGGAGGTGAAGAAACCCCTGTAGGTACTAGGCAAGCTCCCTCAAACGGGAGAGCATGAGCAGAACACACCTTGTTAAGGGGACCCTGGATTGGAACTCCCAGCAAACCAAACATCCAAGAGCAACTGGAATCCCGTGTCACTGAAATGAGCTGTCCCTGACCTGCTTTGACTGTGCTCACCTGTGGTGCTGTTTTGAACAGTTCACAAACTTGAAGCTGATTATGTGTGCCTTTGAGCTGTCTCGACAGCATCTTCCACTAGTGAAGGTCACCGCTGACACAAGTGCCAGCTCAGCGCTGTGGAAGCATCCAACTCGCCACATCACGAGAATCACATTGATCCAACAGAACCTTGTCTCAACCCAACACGTCCTTCAACACAACCCACTGGAACCCATTGTGTCACACACCAACCCGACCAAGCAGAAGCATAATTTCCACACAACTGCCAATTCAAACCACTTGTAACTTTTGGACTTGCATTGTCTCAGATGACGAATACAACCACTAAGAGCCCCATCACCATGTAGTCCCGATGCCAACTCACCACTGGATCAACAAGACTCAATCGATTTTGAGACAGGCTCACTTGCTGGAAAGCACATAGAAGGCTTGCTTGATGTTTCCTAGGACCAAGACAAATAAATAAGATACTGTGTAGGGGCCATGTCCCCACAGTTCACTTTTGGGCACAGAGTGACTTTTAAGCCCCTCTTCTGTAGCTTTTTTCTTGGAAGATATTTTCTTGTACAGTGACATTGTGCCATTTTAGTCCCTGGACACCCATGCTCATCTACCCACAGTGCTATCCTACAACAGCTTTCATTGTCTGTGTTTCTTTACAGGGATGGCTTTGTGCTTGTGGTTTTAGTTATTGTCTTTTTATTATTTAATTATAAATGTATATTTGTTTAGAACCTGGGTACGCGCCTCTTTAAAGGAGGAGGAACTGCGGGCTAAGAAGAGCGGAGGAGCGGGCTGCCAAACTGGGGGCATTGGGGCTGTGCCGAGGAGCGCCCCATGACCCGGAATACCGCCCCTGCTCTTTGGGAGCATGTTGGAGCGGCCCCGCGAGCCAGGCTGTGCAGCTCCTTTCCCTGACTCGCGGCCCCCATGAGCCACGCAGTGGAGGGCCGCTGCCGAACGGGACATTTAAACCACCACTCCCAGGAATAGCAGAGCAGCACAGGGCCGACACGGGGGTGCACCCCCGCTGCGACTGGCGTTAAGTGGGGCACTTGGAGCACCAGATACAGGCCCCCGCCACACCAGGAAGACTCAAGACACCCCAGCACACCATCCACCCACAGGTGGAGTCGGACAGGGCCCCCAGTCGGACTCAAGACACCCCAGCACGATATAGGATCAGGAAGTCGTGGGGGTCCCAATGGATTCAACACCAGAGCTCCCCAGTCTGGTCTGTCGAGGGAGCGCGCCCTCACACAACTGCCTGGGGGCACACGAGAATCCACCCTTCAGGTGAGGGGCCCCCCGGGCCAAGATATCTTGAACCAGCCCCCATGAGCTGGGTTTCAGGGGAGGAACGCCACCCAGATAGAGGACCTCCCTCGTACCCCACCACAGAGGGCTCTTTTTTTCCAACTTTCACGGCCAGCTGCCTAGCTGACGCTCCAACCCCGGGGGGAGCAAATCAACCCACCCACTGACACCTCAGTCCTAGAGTAACTCTGCCTGCACACCCACAGACTGCCACCCCGAGGGTGCCCGCCTGCCTCAAACAAACCTTGGTTCACCTCTAGAGCCAGCACCCATGGATACCGCATCCCCCCCCCACACGAGCATCTCCGCGGCCTCAGGTCTTACAGTGGACAGTTGTCACACCCAGCTGTAACAAGAACCCCATGAACTGGAAGGAGGCCCTCTCCAAGTACCAATCTGTGGCTGGCGAGGACAAAATGGCTACCGGGAGTCCACCCACACCACCCCCCCTGACCTGGGTGCCATCCAAAACAATATCCAGATGATCCTGGAGGAGATTTGTGGGATTCAGACCGACATGGGCGCCAAGCTGCCTGACCTTACAACCAAAGTCACCACCCTGGAGGACCATGTGGAGGGAGTCGAAAACAATCAGCTCTCCACGGCGCTCCTGGAAACCCAAATGGAAGCCAGGTTACAAGAGGTGCAACGTCGTGAGGAGGAATTACGGTTCAAGGTGGATGACATGTAAAACAGGGAGAGGAGAAACAACCGGCACATTTTTGGCCTTGTAGAATCAGAAGGGGAAAGCCCCTAGGGGCTTGAAGGCAAGGTACATGATATCAAAAGAATCGTCATGGGGGCGGAGGCCGACAATGAGATCAAACTCGACAGGGTGCACCGCACTGGAGGTGGGGGCAGGAGTCCACGATCGGTGTTGGCCCGGCTGCACTACTACAAGGACAAAGCCAAGATCCTGGAGAAAGCGAGGAACCTTGGCAGCATACAATATGGAGACTCCAAGGTGGCAATCTATCAAGATCTCTCAGCCCTCACCCTGGCAATAAGGAAAAAATGTGGCAACCTCACTAGATGGCTACAGGGAAAGGGGGTTAGATACCGCTGGGGACATCCCTTTTATCTAGCATTCGAGTGGTCAGGGGAAAGACACCATCTGGTGACGGAAGAGGACATCCAACGGGCCACTGATGATTTGGTGGGCGACTGAGCTGTTTATTCCGGTGGGCAAGGAGGGGAGGCCAGGAACCCCCCACAGGGCCCTGCTAGATTGGGACAGCCCAGTGGCAAGGCCAAAGTAAAGGGGGCTCGCAAGTTCCAAAAAACCAAACACCCATCGTCGACTGCTGAGGACCACCCAAAGTGACAACAACATCACCTCATCACATGGGCACAAGACTCTCTGGTGATTAAGGACACTAGGGGAGACGCCAGTGGATCAGAAAGGCCGGAGCCCAGAGGCAATACGGCTGTGCGCCACGTTGGCGTCAAGTTGGGCCTGCAAAGTTCTAGGGCTGGTTTTTGTTTTTCAAAATGTCAACTGATTTGTTTAATGGACTCGCACAGGGGGTCTGAACCTGAGGACACAGTCGGAGGTGGGGGGCCTCGGATGTAAGGCCAAGCCTCACACATTTGTTCCAGGGTTTGATACACCTACAAGGAAAGAAAGAAATGGGTTACACGAACACTTACACTACCCGGGGCTGAGGTAGAGTCCTTGGTGGTTCGTTGATCTTCCCCAAAGGAAATCGGGCGACATGGACGAACGCCTCAAGATGGAGGGAATGGGGCGCATGGGGGAGGCGGGGCTAAAAGAACAGGGGGAGGGGGAGTGACCAACGCAAAGGTCAAAACGGAGTCACTAAGAAGGGTCTACGGGGGGTAGGAGGGATTAGCAAGATCGAACCAGAGTCTTGTACTCCACAACAGGCAGCACATCAGCACTACACCAAGGAGCAGAAAGAGAAAGACTCCCTAGATGACAATGGTTGAAGGCAAGATAGGCACACTCAATGTCAAGGGCCTAAACTCCCAAAACAAAAGATCACTGACCAGTAACATGTTCCGCAAACAACAACTAATGGTGCTCTTCCTCCAAGATACCCACTATAAACAGGGCAAAGAATCACCCATCAGGGGGAGGGAAATCGGGTCCAACTTCTGGGCCTCCCACAGAAGCTCAAAGAAGGAGGGGGTGAGTAAAACATTCCATCTCTCAAACAGTGAAACCAAAAGAGGCTTCAGGGGGAGGTGCTGGGGATCAAGGGCACCTATGAAGGCGAACGCATCACTCTAGCCACCCTCTATGCACCCAACTCAGGCCAGATAAGGTTACTGACCCAAATACTGGGGGTAATGGATGAATGGGCAGAGGGAGCCATGATACTGGGGGGTGATTTCAACCTCATGATGGACTCCAAACTAGATTGGTGGACAGCGAGAGGGGTTGAGCTGAAGGGGATAGCTAAAGATAACCTAGCGTTGCAGACCCTCCTAAGAGAACATTATTGGGAGGACGTCTGGCGAGCGGCACACCCAGAGCCGGTGGGATACACATTCTTCTCCCCCCTCCACACCACACCTACACCAGAATCGACATGCTTCAAACTTCAAAGGAGGGGGGCGGAGTGGCTACATCCCCAAAGGTCGAGGCAATAACATGGTTTGACGACAAGCTCCTCGTGGCAAGTTGGTTGCTGCCCCTGTCACCCAGATCATCCCGCTGGCGGTGCAACGATACACTTCTAAGGGATCCAGTCTTTATGGACTTCCTAAGAAGCGAAATGGTGGCGTACTTCGAGACAAATGACAACGGGGAAACAGACATAGTGACAGTGTGGGAGGCAGCAAAGGCCACCTTTTGTGGTCTTCTCATAGCGGAGAGTGCGAGGCGCAAACGTGAAAGAGGGCTCATTGAGGCCAAGATACGAACGGAACTTAAGATCCTGCGGGGTGGGCTTACCCAGGAGGGAGCTGACAGGGAGTCCCTCCTGTCGGAAATGCGAGAGAAGCGACAAGCCCTACACACAGTCCTCATAGGAGAGGTGGTCAAGAAATTGAGATATAAATGGCAAGGTACTACGAAAGGGGAGACAGGGTGGGGCCACTGCTGGCGCGTAGTGACAGGGGATGTAGACTGTAGAGGAGGGTCGGGCCTATTAGGGACAAGGAGGGTAATGTGCTCAATAAAAAGGCAGAGATAGTAGGCTCCTTTGCAGATTTCTACAGGGACCTGTATGCGAAACAGGGGGGGGGGGATCGCTGGAGGAGATCCAGGCATACTTGGAGGAATACCCACTAACCCGTTTAACGGAGGCTGAATTGGAGGATCTTGAGGGGGACATAATTGTGGAGGAGGCTGAGGTAGCTATCAAGAGACTGAAAATGGGGAAGGCCCTGGGGGGAGATGGTCACACGGCTGACTTCTACAAACAATTCCAGCCCACACTAATGGAGCCCCTAGCCAAACTGTTTAATCAAATCCGAAATAAAGACACAATCCCCCCCACCTTCCTGCAGGCCCTCATCACGGTAATCCCCAAGACAGGTAAAGATCTGACGGATTGTGGTGCATACAGACCCATTTCTCTCCTGAACCTCGATGCCAAGATCTTTGCCAGGATCCTGGCTACCCGCCTGGAGCAATGCCTGCCCCGCCTGGTTCACCCAGACCAGGCGGGCTTCATACTTAACAGGCAAGCCTCAGACAGCATGCGCAAAATCCTCATGTGCTAAAATCGAGGGAAACCCGGGATGAAGGGGCTCTACTGCTATCCCTTGATGCAGAGAAGACCTTTGATAGGGTGAGCTGGGCATTCATGGGGGAGGTCCTATTGGCAATAGGGATGGGCCGGAGGTGGTTGGGATGGATGGCGGCACTATATTCCGTACCCATCGCCGGGGTCGCTGCCATTGGGAAGGAATCGGAGGCCTTCCGCTTGGGTAGGGAAACAAGACAGGGTTGCCCACTATCCCCCCTGATATGCGCCCTAGTCATGGAACTCTGGGTGATCTCGGTGCGTGGCAATGAAGCTATCACTGGAGTTCAGATGGGCGACTCCCATTGCAAGATTAGCTTGTTTGACGATGACGCTCTCCTCTACGTCACCAAACCGTCACAAACGATCCCCCATGTGTTACGGGGCTTGGCGCGCTACGGGGACCTCGCAGGGTGCAAGGTTAACCTAGGCAAGTCGGTGGCTTTCATAGGGGGTCAACTGCCGGAAACCGAGATAAAATATGTAGAGGATCTCCCCTTCCAGTTGCAGAGAGATGGGTTCCGACATCTGGGAATTCAAATCACACCCAACCCGGCTGACCCCTTCTCGAGTAACTTTGCCCCACTGTGGACAGATGTCAAGAGAGATATAGAGAGGTGGGCGGCCTCGGGGTTCCCTTGGATGGCACAACTCAATCTGATCAAAATTAGTACTCCCCTAATTCCTGTTCCTCTTCCAGATGCTCCCCACCTAGGTATCCCAAAACCTTCTTACACTCAATGAAGCGCACCCTGCTCAGGTTTCTCTGGGCGGGAAAGAAACACAGTCTCTCCTACAATGTCCTAACGAGGTCTAAGGAAGATGGAGGGGTGGGGTTCCCGGACCTTGACACATACTACAGGGCATCCCAGTTGGGGATCCTTGTTGATCACTTTAACCCTAGGACAGAAAAGCAGTGGGTGGCCCTGGACAATAGGTTACTCGCCCCAGTCACGCTCGACGAGTGGTTATGGGTCCCAAGAGCACGCATCCCAGGCGGGTCCTGGATCACGTGGTACTGGGAGTCCTGTGGTCCGTCTGGAAGGAATGGAGTTACTACAGATGGCTCACAACCTGGCCCTCCCCGCTGAGCTGTATTTGGGCCCCGCCGTTCCTAGCTAAAGTGGCGGAACCAGCCGCCTACCAGAAGTGGTACGAGGCGGGCCTCATCAGGGCTTGCCACCTGAGGGTGGCTGGGTCCTTCATGCCCCTTCTGGATCTTGAGGAGGCCCTGGGGTTGGGCAAACTATCGCCATTCTACTACCTCCAACTCAAGGGAGTTTTCTCGGAACCCTCATGGGGAGACACCCTCAGGAGGGACCTAACGGACTTTGAGAAAATGATCATCTCCACTCAAGGGGTCATATCCGGTTTTTATAAGCTTCTCTTCTTCTCGATACCAAGGGATCCCACACTGTCATGGACACAATGGGAGAAAGACCTGGGAATGGCAATAGATGACAAAAGGTGGACAAATATGTGCACCCGAGCCCACCGCTCAACGTCCTTCACCCAGTATAGACACCAAGCTCTAAAGGTCCTACACAGGTGGTACTACCCTCCACAGAGAATATCCAGAATGTCCCCGGGCTACGACTCTCATTGTTGGAAATGCCGAAAGGTGAAAGGAGACTACATGCATATGTGGTGGTCATGTCCTAGGGTGCAGTCATATTGGGGAGAGGTCCTGTCCTGGATCAGGGGGGTGGACGGAATCGGCAGACCACTGTGCCCCTGGTTGCTTCTTTTTGGGATCGAGGTAGGAGATTTTCAGGAGGACACCCAGGGTCACATGCTACAGGTCATGCTGGTGGCAGCCAGGTGCTGCCTGGCCCAAAAATGGAAGAACCCGCATATGCCCGAGGAGAAGGAATGGGTCACCAAGGTTCGGGCGATATACGACATGGAGTTCCTAACCCATGCCCTAGATGGATCTAGATCCAACATTGAGGAACTATGGCTCCCCTTCATTGAAAAGTACGAGCGCCCGGCCTGAAGGGTGAAACCCAAGCCCGCGGTCCTGCCCACGCTTTGGGGCACGACGAGGCTGGGACAAACAAGGCACGATCCCCCTCATGAGGTACCACCTAGATGAGCCCAAGACTATGTGTGCACAAGGCCACTCGACAGTCTGAGTTCGAAAATGCTCATTGTGGGCCTGCAAGACAATTCTGAAATCGATGTTAGATCACCGGCTACAGGGGGGTGAGGGGTGAGGATAGGGGGGAAGGGTTATCGTTAAAATGTCCTTTAAGAAATGCATTTGATTTGAAATGGCATGTTTGTTGCAATAACCTAAAAATGACAATAAAACTATATTAAAACACACAAGGCAAATTACACAGTTAAAGGATGCTATATGTTATAGAGCAGTACCCTCTACTCCTACTGCTCAATGACTCAAACTGAATGTGCAGGAGTATAGGCCCCGCCCTTTGTCTTTGATGAGGTTGCTCAGAGACGTGAAATCATGTAATGTCAAAGAGTATGGCGATGGATCTGAGTAATACTGTACACTGAATTCCAAAATGTTGAGGCAAACACAGCTAATCCTGCCTTTTGAGCTCTATCAAATGAAATGTAGCCATGCAAGTAGCGCATGGAAACCAGCACTTGAGCAGAGGTTCATCGAGGGGAGGAATTACGGCAACAACAAAAAAAGTTATAGAACTAGGACAGTCTATGGATGTGGAAACACTGTTTGTTGTGTTTTTTTGTTGTGAGGGATTGTTCTCGATAAGTCACCCTGACCAAAGATTAGCATGTCATTTCTTTGCAATAATATTATCGTGTGTGCACATTTAATGTTGTTTTTTTTTCTTACCCTTTTGCTTAGACAGAAGTAATTGAGCCAGAACCTGGAATACAGGTATGTAACATTCATAGCGATAATCCATCTCCGCCATGATTGGTTTATTATTAACCTCTTGAGTGCTGACCTAAATGATTTCCTGTGCCAACTAGGGGGCCTATGTACCCAATAAAATCTCACTGGATGAATATAACGCAAAGGCCTGATACTTGAGCTGAGAGGATAGCTCGGGAAAAAGGCGCTCGGCAGCAATTTATCACCGAACAGCACAGGTTTGAAACCCGGTTCCGGCACTTAGAGGGTGGACTGCAGCATGAAGTGTGATATAAGAAAACAATAACATTTTTTTTTTATCGCTGAATTTCAGTGGAACACAAGGCCTTGTCATTTCGGGTCTCTTTGCCAGCAGTTGCATTGATGTGCCACAGATAAAAAGCTCCATGGGCAGAATGTGTTTTACTTTTCAGAGCAATAAGAACATTTTTCCAGGATTAGACCACATTGGGCCTCAATCCAAGTTTGGCCGTATTCCGGCCGTTAAATCTGCTGGAATACTGCCAAACGGAATTACTGCTACCGCCACTTTGTCCAGCAGAATTACCGCTGGATTACAAGTGATGATATGGATGTGTTAAGGAGTACATCGGACTCAATGGGGATTTCATCGGAATTACCGCTGGTGGTAATTCTGCCAATTTTGCAGATTTTTGAAGCAGTAAGGTGGTAATTACCTCGAGCATTTAGCTGGAGCTTTTTCCTCTGCCTCACCGATGTTGAAGTACAATGTTGCGGTAATGCAGTGACAATGCAGTATTACCGACATTTTTTCCCACCTAGTCGTACTTGTAATGAGGCCCATTGTCATGTAACTTCTTTCTCTCTACTCATCTAATGGTAGTAGTCATTGCTTAGGAAAATTGTTTTGTTCTTTTTTTTAGACCTTCGTTCAATGTTTTTGCTCCATGATTCATAACTTGCGTATGTTAATTTGCGTCACATACACCTACCCTGTTAGGCTATATTGAACACACAACAAACCCAAGAGCAGGCAGACTCTGCTGTCAATATAACCCAAGTGCCAGCAATTCATGTGCATGCATGTTTGATATCAGAGGCTGGAGAAATGCAAGCAGCGGCTTCCTCATGATGCATAATGGCAATGAACAATGTGTTGGTAAAGCTTGCTCTAAGCACTGGCATATTTCTTTTTACTGACTAAACACGTAGAATAGTACAACATATTCACTCTCATGACCTCGCACATCCATTCTTCAGAAGGGCAGAGCGTATAACTTTGGTGGAGTAAAAAACAACTTTATTTTCAATTGATACAGCATGGGTTTAGCACAAAAGTGCACAAAATAAGCCACGTGTGAGGTGACGTAAGTGGACGCAGCGACCTGTGAAGTCCATCACCCCACGTGATGTACGACTGTTTTCCTCAGTCTAGCAGCCGTGACTTTCTAACCCCTGATATATGAACAGTGATGAAACCTTTTGCCTGGGGTCAAGCCAACATGCTTTCCCATTCGGGAATTGCTGCTCCCGTTCCCTGATTTGAACTATGCATTCTGGGACTTGTAGTCTTGGATTTCCCTCATTATAAACCCAAGGACTACAAGCCCCAGAATTCAAGGTTAACACCAGGACTTGAGCAGCATCTCCCGAATAGAATGTGGCATGTATGGATTTGTAATCTTCGGGCGTTGTTCTTGCTCCCTCTTGACATACTTTATTCCATGTTTTCATAACATCCACTATAAAAGAAGATATATTTGCAATAATGCTGACAAATCGGAAGACCGAATCTTCTTCCCTGATGCCTATACCGATATCGTCATAGGAACATAGTGGCACACTTTTATTAACTTTGTGTGCCCAAGGGCAAAGATATAAGAACAAATAAGCATGAAATATCTAGGACTGCCTAATAAATAAGTTGCAACGTGTTACAAAATCACCTATCACCTTAACAATCGGCTAACAAATAAGCTGCTGGGAAAGATCCCCCACCGACCCCCACCCAGCACTCACACCCATCTTGGAAACAATCAGAAATAACACATATTAATGACCATTCTGTAGGTACTGAACAAAACACATTGGGCCCAATTCATGGAATTTTTTTGACGGTTCAAAGTGGCTTTGCACTGCTGAAAAGGGACTTTGCACTGACGACTCAAGACCTTATTCATGGAACTGTGCAAAGTGTGTTTTCTTTTCGCAGTGCAGTCAGTACGAAGTCATTTGTGCAGTACCACATTACTTTGCACTGACTTTGCACTGCAGAAATACACTTTGCACAGTTCCATGAATCAGGGTTTGTGTTTGCAAGGCAAAGTCACTTTTCAAAAGTGCTAAGTCACTTCCATTACAATACATTTAAGCGTCAAAAGAGCGTGTGTACCCGTTTTTACAGAAATGTGCGATGCCTGGTCAGTTCTTATGCTGTCAGCTAAAAAGGTGTCATGACTGCCTATGGCGACCAACGTCCTTTTCAGTAAAGCCTGAATGGATTGTCCGGCACTGCAGACAAATTAATCTAGCAAAATGATACCTACAAATGAAGGCAACAGAATTATGCATAAATATGAACAACACACCTTTTAACACGTTCCTCCATCTCGAGATGCCACCGCTCTAAAACGGTTGGAACAGCATGAAAGGATTCGGGTTTGTTTTTTTTGATCAACGGTGGAAGCTGGAAGGAAGATTTAGTTTGATTTGACGCATGTTTAATGGTGCAATTCCTATAGTAGCCACTAGATGTCAGTGTATACCAAGAATATGAAAAGGAGGGCAATTTCGTAGTTACTATCGCACCAGCGTCCTCCACCTACTAAACTTTGATAAGAACGTGTTTTGTCACGTGGAGAAATGCCGGTCGCGTTGTAGTTTGAAGTCATAGCAAGAGCAGTCATATTCCTCCTCGCATGCCTAAATGTAGCTGTAATGATGAAGCGACTTGCCACGGGACCCAACTTCAGTATTACACAACCGCTGCATCAGTACCGGTGCAATTAGCACGAGCTCAAAACTTGCCCAATCGTGGGGAAAAAGGCTTCACATGCATTTATGAATCAGGGTAAAGGACTATTGGCCTTTGGACAGGGCTACAAGTTTGTTACAAGTGTGTAACTCCATGCTGACTTGTATTATTTTAAATGTTGTTTAATAATGAATAAAAGTAAAATGTTAGCACTATTGTGTGGGTCTGAGTGCTTGTGATTAAAGCTGTATGGTTTTTGAGTGTCTTACACAAGGCATTATTTCACAACATTACAGCTGTGTGTGCATAATATTGGTTTTCTCTAAACCTACACGAGCACCCGCTGAATAGATGTTGAGCACCACTAGAGAAAGTGTTTGAAGTATATATATATACATATTCACATTTTTCAATAAATATCATTCTGTCACTCTTTGACCATTACAAGAAAGGAAATAAGGTTTCCACCCACATTAATGTCCTTCTTTGGCATTTCTTGTACTCTTGAAATACTCAGTAAGCTCCAACTTCACGCAATTCTAGTACACTGAACTGCAAACAATCTGAGTAAGCCCCAGATTGCATGGAGTGCAAGCTCCAATTGGAACACCCTGATTGTGTCACTCATAGTGAGAATTCCTTATATATTCCTCTAATCTCCTCAGAGCACACTGTTAGGAAGTGACAAACAGCTTTACAGATCACAATTGAGGAATACAATTGGATAATGTGACAACATCTTTATTGTTAGTGTATAACAATAACTGATAAGGAAGGTAATAAGACATGATGTAGTTTTATAAACCATATGATAAAAGTGATTCTACAGGTGCCAAAATGAAAGCTGATGTGGGCTTGAACAATCGTCCTCTTGAACATTAAAGACTAAATAACACAAACACAAGGAAACCAAAAGACACCAAAAGAAACCAAAAGAAAACATGTGATAAGGCAACATGCTCATAGTTATTTCTTAAGTCTGCCCTGTATCTTGGTGTTCATGAGAACAAGTAGATTTGAAGTCTAGACCATTTTATAAAATAAAAGTATCTTTTGTGGCTCCATTTCACTGTTTTATGAAATCATTGGGTATTGTTAGTTTACTGGAGCTGTGCGTTTGGATCATGAGATGCTTCCTCACAGTAGTCATCACCTAACATTAATGTGACTTGGAGGAATTGTCATAGCCAAAGGTCGCGCCACAGCTCACGTGGGGCAGTTAGAATAAGCTCATCAGGTCAGGATGCAGTAATGGAGAAAGGTGTCACCGAGTTGATAGCTCTGGTAGAGAACATTCAGCTGTGAGGCCCTCACACAATGTAGCTCTGCACCGTTCCTGGGAGAAGTGGTGACTTGTGGCATAAGTTTAAAGTTTTTGGTTTCAATGTATGGGCATCCAGGGATATCATTTTTTGAAATCCGTGTTCAGTGGAAACCCATCTACATTTCTGCGTGAACATTTCTTCTCTCTGGCTGTCTCTCTCTGTGTTCCTCTCCTTTCTTTCTCGGACTCCCTGTTTCCCTCTTGCTCTCCCTCGCTCTGCCTCTCTTCTCTCTCTTTATCTCTCTGCTCCCTCCCTCTCATTCTCACTCGCTCTTGCTATACCCTTCCACCTGTAGTTTTCCACCTCCCTCTCTTACATTTTCCCTCTCTCATTCCAATCTTTCTGGCTCATTTCCTTTTTTAAGAAAGTATCAAGTCTTGTGTGCCATCCACTTGGTTTTTCAACCTTTTCTTTCTTCACCATAGTAACAGAGGAAGTGTCAAAAGCAGGGGTGCCACACTCCAGGCCTTGAGTGATGGAATCCTGACATATTTTCAGAATATTCCTCATTAATATTCATGAGGAAAAATGTGCATACTGTTAGAATTATTTTATGTACATGAATAGTAACAAGGGCTGACCGGAAAATCTGACATGTTGGACAACCCTGGCCTGAAGGTTATCCGCAGATGTACTCAGATACATGTATGCCACATACGGACTGCACAGCATTTTGGCTGGACAGCTTCTTGGCTCAGGTATGACTTACAATGAGTCTTCAGCTCTGTCTTGGTGCAGAACTATTACTCACATGTTTCCAGTCCCAACTATTTTCAATTGTGTTTTCTCATTCTTCCACCAGCATCCATGCTGGAAGATGAATATCTTACTGTTTCACATAGAACGATTACCAGACCTTATTTGATGTTTAATTCAAAATATGTACTGGCACAGTTGTAGTGACTTTGTATATAGGGCACTGTACACCTGTATTACGTTTGTAAAAAGTCAGAAATAGTCTAACATGGGTTGTTTCTGTTTTGCAGGGGCAACCTGGATTGAAGGGCGAAAGGGGTGACCAGGGTTCGACCGGAGAACCTGTAAGTTGAACTGTGTATGAGCTGTGCATGATTTAACATATGTGGATATGCTCTCCGGAACTGCTGTATGCACTGCTGAGGTCCTTCAGCTCCATGCACCAGAAAGGTCCTGTTTTCCTTAAAGATAATGGGGCTCAGACCCATTGGGAATGCTTCTTACCTAAATCATTGCTTGAGAGTTGAAAGACTCTGCGTCCTGGCTTAGATGCTGGATCGCATGTGTGCAGTGGACCTCCAAGATCACTTACTTCAAATCCCAATCCTGCCAACACATTGCAGACGCCTCCGCTTTGCCATAGACTGGCTCCAACAGCCATGCAGAAGACATTTCCCCACATATCAGTCTTTGTCCTGCCCAGGGGCAGTCCAGCACCGAAATGCTAGGCAATTCTCCTCTGAACAAGAGTACCAACAGCAACCCCATACACGTGTTTCAGCCTAGTTCAGCCTCATCAGTGAGGTGAAGCTGTGCCTCTCTAAGAGCAGTGCTGGTAGAGAGTTTCCCAGACCCCCCTCCAGGTAACTTTGGGTCTCACCCTAAGTTACCAGGGGACTCCAGACGTGGACCCCTTGCTCACTGCTCTTAGATAGACCCAGCTTCACCTCACTGATGATGCCCAACTAGGCTGAAACATGTGTGTGGAGTTGCTCTGGTACTCTTGTTCAGAGGAGAATTGCCTATCATTTTGGTGCTGGACTGCCCCTGGGCAGGACAAAGGCTGATATGTGGGGATATTTCTTCTCTGTGAAAAGAACAGTGAGCTAAAGACTTGGCTGAGACTCTCCCAGGGGCCATCCACCCAAGAACAAGTCAATGGGCTGTGTTCATGCTGGTAGAGAGTTTCCCAGAGCCCCCCTGTTTTGCAGTGTTTTAAGAGGCCTGCAAAATCGAGCTGGGGCTCTTAGGGGGCATGGAAAAAGGGGCGTGGTGAGGCACGGGGTCAGCACTTTAATTAAGAGGCAACACTTTCCTCAGCTGAATGCCGCCTGTTAGGCCACACCCCTGCAAGAGCCCCAGCTCGATTATGAAGAAAGATCCATGACCTACAGACGGCATCCACATCATATAAGTGTTAATTGTGGCATCGACCCCCTGCCAGGCTCCTTGCATCGATTATCACCCTCACACCTGGGACGCAAAGGTGATGAGCCCTGCCTTTCTAATGAAAAGTGGTGTCTGACTGAGAGTCAGCGACACAATAAAAGGACAGGCAAGGTTTTTTTTTTTCTAAATCCTGAACCTCTCACTTATACGCTTTAGTAACAATGGATTAGCTACTAGTGGGCTGAGGTTAGCAGGTACCATGGCAGGGCACCGTCTAGGACACAATTTTCAGAGCCTGCCAGGTCTCTGCTCAGATAGCCCTGGCTCACTTAAAGCCCTGATTACAACTGGCACTTTCCCCCAATCATGCTTTTTCTTAATAACTCTAGTTTCTACCCTGCACTGTGGCGTTGGTGCTCTTGGTGTCACAGTACGGTTTAGCTATGCAAACACTGTTTTCCATGCTTGTATATTAATGATGGAAAAAAGTACAATTACAGTAGCATAATGATATTCACTTGTTTTTATGACAGGGCCTAAGGGGCCCTCCAGGCGAAGTGGGGCCGATGGGACCTGCTGGCATTCAGGTAAGTGACATGCCCGTTTTTAACTCTGATATTAACAGAAATGTGTTTCAACAGGGAGACATTGCAGTGTTCTGACACATCTATATATATATATCTATATATATAGATATACATCAGGCTTTAATACTGTCAATATATGCCAGTGAATCATGCTTTATAGAACGATTGAGACAGTGGGGGTCATTACGACCCTGGCGGTAGGGGGTTAACAGCACCGGTAAGGATGCTGATGCCGTTAACCCCCTACCGCCCTATTACGAGGTCCCTTAGTGGGTCCCACCAGGACCGGCTGGTTTTACCAGCCTGTTTTAGGGGGACCCATTAAGGAACCATTGAGCTAATAACGGGCCCGCAATTTGCGGGTCCGTTATAAGCTCCTTCCCCATTCCCATTGAGCCGTGTGGGGGCTCGAATGGGAATGGGGAATGGTTTTCTGAATGGGGATTTACCGGGTCCTCCAAGGTTGGAATGACCCGGTAAGTCCCATTCAGTGAACCAGGGCCCGGACACAGGTTTGGAGGTAGCCATGGTGCTATTTGCACCATGGCTACCTCCAAACCCGTAATGACCCCCAGTGACCGGTAGTGGCTACCTCCTCCACCAACAGGGAGGTGAAGAGGCACAGGAAATAACTGCATGAGAGATTCCTTGTTACTCATTCTGAAACGGGCATGGTTATGAGTCTTAACTCCTGGTTCGATGAGGCATGGCCAAGGCACCCATCCATGCCATCCCATTATGGAGCTGTGAAAGCAGAGTGGGTGGTGAGTGATCTCACCATCTGGTGTTGGATTGTGCTAAAGTTGGACACATCTTTGTTGCATGATGGCTACATGGTAGGATTGGACACTGGGTACGTTGTATCACAGAAGTGTAAATATTGATTATGGTGTTTTTAAGCAAGAACTAAAGGGCGTTTATGCCAGTTTAGAGTAATACCACATGGTAGACTTTGTTCCTGGGGAGTGCCTAAGTGGGCAGAATCGACTGTTGTCACGGATTATATTAAT
Source organism: Ambystoma mexicanum (assembly GCF_040938575.1). Classification (NCBI taxonomy): domain Eukaryota; kingdom Metazoa; phylum Chordata; class Amphibia; order Caudata; family Ambystomatidae; genus Ambystoma; species Ambystoma mexicanum. The sequence goes on along the minus strand of NC_090933.1, from coordinate 1,181,411,651 downwards.
TCCAGACATATGTGCCCCCAATTTGCAACAGCAGCCAACAGTCTATTTTGCCTTATCAGAGTGAATAGAAGTCTGCGGACTTCAGGTTTAAAATGTGGGTGCTCTAGCAGGGCACAGTATTTGTTCTATCTCATTCCATCGCCAGGGTTTTCTTTGCTGAGTATTTTGCTGTTGAATTTGTTTGCCCCCAATTTCCCCTTCTCAGTTTATTACTACCTAGTCTGCACACCCCCATTCCCTTATATCCCTTTACCCCCCCACATTTATTTGATGAGTTTTTTTCAGCCAGAAATCGGCAGGTCTTATTGATGGTTATATATGATCTTACTCATCACAATTACAGAGTGGTAAATTTCATTGCGGACAAAACACAGAAAAACACCAAATTGTGTTTTGTCCTCCCAACCCCCCCATTTTTTAAACCTTTCAACGCCACCCCAACCCCACCCTGACCCATTTTAACCCCTCACCCCATACCCTACTACCCTTTATTTATTTAATTAAAGTTTGCACTTTTTTTCGGTGTTATGGCCCACTCTGAAATTTACCACTCTGTTTTGTTTGCAATAAAATTATTGGATGCCGTTATTGACTGCGTGCATCATGTGACCAAGCTGGTTGAATGCATGGTGAGTAAATGCTTGAACTTGCTCCAACTTCCATCCAGCAGCCAGTGGAGAGATAGCAAGGCGGGGAGGGGGTGACATAGCCGGGGCTTCTTCGAGGACATGCATGATATGATTTTTACTGATTTGCTCTCTCTAAAGTGGAAGAGTGTGTTCCTGATGTGGTGCACTCTAACTGATATAGCAATAGTCCATGCACTGCACTAGCAGATATAGGGTCTGATTCATGGAAGTGTTTTATAATGGTGCAATCCCATTGGAAAACGTTCCCTGAATCAGGCCCCTTGTGTGGGCCTGTGGGTATGGGAGAAGCCAGCAGGTATATCTGAACATATGTACATGTGTGGGACACAATTCTCACTGTAGTTTTATGTTCCAAAAACCGAAGCCAATCAGAAGGGCCTTTGTGTTGTCTCTGTAAATATGCTCTTTGACTTCAGAAGTGCCCAGAGATTGGGGACACGCAAATGGTAGAACACACACTCAAGTGCAGCTTATTAGTAGGACTTCCTTTGGCCACGAAGTAGAAAACATAGTTTTCACTCAAAAATTCTCAAGAATGTGCTAATTTCCCTTACCTTTTAGCCCCCAGCAAATTTGCTGGATTTCTAGGATTTTAATTTTTACCTGGAAAGAGTGTGAGACCTTTTTCCCACTCTATTTTGATGTGTGTTCTACTTTTGTGTTCTTTGGATATGGAGTTTTACAACAGCTCCATAGGCATAATCGTTTTCTTTTGTGTCACACAGCACTTCAGTGCAGTGGCACAGGGATGTCTTTCATACTTCCCCAGGTTTAAAAATCTTCTCTGGGACCGACTACTGGCTCCCAGAGCATGTAAAGTTAAATTGACTTTACTAGTCTTTTTAAATTTACAGACCAAACACACACTATCTTACTATAGAGTGCTGGAGGGGTTGCCTATTATCCCCTGAGTCCAAACACTCATGTAACAATTACATGTTACCCTTTTCCTCTTGAAATGGCTGGTGGCAGTGGTTTAGAACAAACTACCATGATTTTTCCTGACCGCGAACAACGGTAGCTAAAAATCGAGCCAGCCATGTTTTACAATATGGCGGCCAAGACCTATCTGTAAACATAGACTCCGGTCATCTTTTTTCATTCTTTCTTTTAGGAAAGGTCCTTCTTGTGTTTAATTCTGCGCGCCAAACCAGGTTTGGTCCCTTTGTTAATTGCCCTTTGGCGGGCTTCAGTGCTGAAGTCCTCCTCTGGCGCCTGAGTGTCTGGGGTGGACAGGATGTCAGGGAGGTGCCCGAATCTCCCTGTGCGTAGTCTTCGAGGAGACCTGAATGCACTCTGGCATGATTGGCCGGCTGGCTGTCCGGCAAGGACAGCCACCCTGCTGGGTGAGTGAAAGCTAGGCTGGAATGAATGGGGGGAAACTGTTTAAAAGCAGGCCCCTGAGACTTGGAAAGCAGAGTCGACCACTAGAACAAAAGAACCGAAGACGAGCTGAAGGAAGACGACTGCTGCAACTCCTGGTCCACCGGTGATGCCCTGCTGCAGGTCCGAATTGCCTGAAACTCCCTCGACAGAGAAGCCCTTCAAGGATGACTTCTTCCCTTGAGTTTGGTGGGAACAACCAACTCTCAAGTCACCTGGACACCGTCTCTACACTAGTCGAATTTTCTTCAGAGTGCTGTTGAAAACCGGATAGCCAGTGACAAGGATACCTGTTTGTGGTCTTTAAGGCACTCACAACTTAAACTGATGTTTTCCAAAGCTTGTGGCCTCTTCTCTGGGCAGTGCAGGAACCTCCCAATGTCCTCCTTCTTGTCCCCACGACTGAAGCTCAGGAACAGCGAGATCTGCAGGAACTGCCAGGAACACCTGCCTCAGCTACAGCTCTTCTTCATTAAAAGGTACTGTGCAAGTGCGGTATTGGAAATTGTTTCAGCTGCAGTGAAAGGTTTTGAAACTTTCCCAACTTTGAAGGCTTGTCCTTCCCTAAACCGACATATAACTAGACTTAACCGTTTACTACCAGAACTGGGCTTTCCTATCCAAGACCCTGAACCATTGACTTTGGCCAAGGCCTATTGAATTGAATTGCTGGTTGTAGTGAACTGAAACTATTTGCCCTACCTCTGAATGTATTGGTGCTTTAATTCTGTTAACCTTGTCTTTTTAAACCCCTTTTTTTAAAGTAACTGAAGTGCCATTTTGCTCCCACTTCAGGTAGCTGAACTTGTTCAATTAATCCAATCAGTTCAGAAACCGATTGGTTGTGTATTGTAGTATATTAGATTGTGATATTGAGCTGCTTATTACTAGTGGAATGTTTTCTAACTAACCGTGTAAATAAATGAATATTGTTTTACCAAGAAACCTTGAGTAAGTATTTGTTTGAACCACTGTGATTGCAAGTCATTTGTGTAACCCCTTGTACTGCTCACTTTAATCTTGAGATAAGTCTGGCTGCTCAGCCACTGCTACCACATTGTTGTGTAGTACAGGCTTGTACCAAAGGTGAAATTGTGCTTACAAGTGTAGTCTTAATTGTGTGTAGTCTTCCCAAAGGGTACTGCATGTGATTCTGCCTAACAGGGATTTCTATACATTTAGATGGGGTGGGGGGGTTGGGAGGCTGTTTACTGACTGGAGACATCCATACCCAATTTTGTAGGTGCGCTGGCAAATGTGGACAATTAAGAAGAGTGTGGATGGCGGGGACCCCGGGCTCCTCAAAGGGGACCTCTTTATTAATGGGATGAGATGTGTCATTGTTGTCTTGTGTCTGATCTTGTAGATCAATGATCTTATCCAATCCAGTTGTAAACCTGCCCGCATGCAATTGTGAAGGCAGTTGAGTTGTTTTCTTGACATAATAATCCCCCAGCACTGTTAATATTGCATGACGATTGATCTTAGCCAATCACTATCCCTTACTCTCGTTGCTATTCCCAAATGCAAAGCATTCACTTTCAAGCTTCCTGCAAGTTGGCAACAGTTGCAAATGTTCAACTAAATAAAGCAGCTCAAATTGGGTACTCTGCCATCAAGGGGTTATTACTTCAGTCACAAAACCCTACGAGCAAAATGCAGGTAGTTACTTCTGGGATGCCTGAGGTTTTAACCAGTCCTTTATCATTCTAAAGTTGATGAACCATCTCAGTGGGTGGTTTAACACTAAATGTTACTCAGGTGTCCGTGATGAATGAGAGTGGATTGTGTAGACTAATCACCATTGATGTATGTATGTATAGATACATCTGTGCCGTTGGATGCCACAGAGACATCAGTATGTGACACTTGCAAATAACAGCCTTGCATGCCTAATCCTCCATATTTTTAGAGAAGATGAGGAGTTATCGTGTTTTCTACCCGCTACAGTAGGAGCTTCCATTACTAGAGTGGTTCTGTTAGTGCACCATGGCGTTATGTGATGTTGTTATGCGAGCCAATGGGTAGTTTAGTTCCTGTTTTATTGCCCTGTAAAGAAGAGGAAGCACTCTGCATAAACCACAACCTTGGCCGTGCGTTGATTCGCTTGGTTCTCTGCGATGTGGAATGTGAACCCCTCCCCCGTCATAAGGGCACTCTTCTTCACTAAGGCTTGTCTTGCTCTCTCGGCCAGTTTAACATTATTTTTCTCTGCAGGGGGCCAAGGGAGAGGACGGAGCCAAGGGAGAGTCTGGAGTTAAAGGAGAAGTAGTAAGTAAACCCTAGTGGTTCAAACATGTCTTAGTTAATGATGGCTGAACACGCGTCAACCTCCTGATTTTGCCCCGGTCTGAATCTACGCATGCATACACATCCTCCTTATGCTGATAATTAATAATAATGAGTAAGGGAGGGGCGATTAGAAAAAGTTCATTTCAGCACTATGATTAAAATGTGCAAGGCATGAGTGTTCCTATACTTTTTTACATCCCTACCCATGAAACAGGGTGGAAATATGAACATGGTGTTCACAGCAGCAGGACGTCTAAGACAGCCACAGCCAATGTGCACCATGCACCCATGACAATACATTTGTGTGAATTGTGTGGACACCCAACTCACACATATACATGGGGAGCCTCTGTTTATGTAACTTGCACCTTCAGCATGAAGTGCAGGTTACCGCTTGAATCAGCTGACTTACATGCAGAAGATGCAGGAAGGGGCAGAAGGGTAATGCCCCTCCCTTTCTGCTCTTACACCTGTTAGTCAATTGGTGCAGTTGGACAGTTGCTGGTCACTACCATCATGCATATTTTATGCACAGATGGAAATGGCAACAACTCATACACAACATTATGAAACGTGTGCTTTGAAACACAATTTCCTTGATGTATAAGCACCTTACAAAGGCACAGTAAATAAACAAGTAGATCAAGTGTTGTCACTGCTTTTTACACGCACACCTCATGTAGCTCCATGAAATTTGCCACACATAGTCTTTGCCTCAATGACGATTAGACGGAACTACTTATCGTAGGATCCCAGGCCCGCCTCAATAAACTGGATTCCAGGTACCAATCCTTCACCATTGATGGCAACATTATAAAAGTATCCAAAGAGGTCAAAACCTTAGGTGTGTATCTCGACTCCACTCTATCACTGAAAAAACAAATATATGCCACCATCTCATCTACCACCTACACTAATAAACTTATCAATGCCTGCAGACCATTTTTATCCTCCTCCAGTTGTCTCACCTTAGGTAGAGCGCTGATGTTGTCTAAATTAGTCTACTGTAACACACTTTTCCTGGACTCCACGACAAAAAATCTGAATACGCTCCAGATTCTACAAAATAATGCCTTAAAATTCGCTCTTAACCTCCTGCATAAGGCTCACATCTCCACGGCTAGCAAAGAAGCCCACTGGCTCCCCATTCGCGACAGAATTAAGTTAAGAACCCTTGTCATTACACACAAGTGCCTATCACTAACTGCACCACGCTACCTATCTGACAAATTCTCTAGACACAGTACCTCCAGACCTACCAGAACTCCCTACCTGCACCAACTAAAGATGCCCAAATTCAATCTAAAAACAGAAGGAGGCTCCAGCTTCCTGGTTCTTGCAGCTCAATGCTGGAATACACTCCCTCTCGCTATCAGATTGGAAGCTTCCTTCTGGCCATTCAGAGCCATGGTGAAATCCTGGCTCTCTACCTAACACGTTGGCACTCTGCTACTCACCTGCCTGTCTCCACCAACTCCTACCGTATGTTTTAACCATATCCTGAAACAGACCATAATGTAACCCGGTCCTCACGATCTACTGTTTTTGCTACTCTCATTGTACATTTCTATGCAACATTGAATGCATGTACCCATTTCTTATGATTTCACGCAACGATATGTAACTATGTTGTCCACATGATTATGCGCCCAGGGTTCGGCCGCGCTCTATAAATAAACAAACCAAATTAACTAAACTAACACAACAGCTGTACATCAATAAAGATTTATTTTTTTGCGATGAAAGGTAATGTAAAACCAGTAGCCCACAAATCTGTCTTAGCCGGCCCCGATAGTGCACTAGGTCTGCGCAAAATTCAAGCTACATTTCAGTTTGAAAGAAAGCGGTGATGCAGTGACAGGTTCGTTCAGCAACAGGTACATTTTTTAAATCAAATTACGTTCATATGGAAAACAAAAAATCAACTGAATGAAGAGTAGAAACCATATTACAACGATAGGACACATTGCAAAGAAAAGCTAATTATTCAAGTTAAGAATACTCCAAGGTGTTTATAACTTGTGGAGAACACACAGGGCCCGATTCCTTGAATATTTGCCCAGTTAAAAGTGACTTTGCACTGCCAATTCAAACCCTAGTTCATGGAAACGTGCAAAGTGTATTTTTGCTGTGCAAAGTCTGGGCACAGTCAGCACATAGCCATTTTTGCAGTACACAATGCTGATTCATGGAATTTGTGCACCGAAAAACAGGGATATGTGCAGCATTCTGCCCGCAAATCCCTGTTTAATAAATGTGGATTTGCGGGCAGAATGGTGCACAAATCCCCTTTTTTCGCCGCACAAATTCTATGAATCAGCCCCTATGACTATGCCCAGACTTTGCACGGCAGAAATACTCTTTGCGCAGTTCCATGAATCAGGGCTTGTGTCTGCAGTGCAAAGTCACTTTTCAGCAGTACAAATTCACTTTGAACCAGGCAAATATTCCATGAATCAGGCCCACCATTTTTAGTTTTTGGAAAGACTTGTCAGATTGTCAGCGGTGAAACACTGAACTATATATATAGTGATTTTATATCTAAAACAAAAGTAGACAAGGAGAAGAAAAGTAAAGCAGGTATACACATCCATCAAACTGTACAAAAAATATATATATGCCTGTATGTTATTATATGTAACTAAGCTTTTCTCACTCACTGTAACAAGAGCCACAATTCCTTCGGGCTATTGCGCTCTTTACAAATACGAATAAATAAATAAATATATCGTCAACCCAGACACGTCTTTCCACAGTACATCTCTATCTCACATTCCAGGTTTCTGCTCCATCCATTAATATGCACATAGGATTCAAACCAGGTTTTCCTTCAGTTCAAGAACTTCTTTCAGAAACTGAACTAAAGATTAAGGAAGTATATTTTAACATAAGCAGCATTGCTGGAGGGTTCATGACATATACACTTTATCATAGTGATACTTCATTCACCAGCTTAAGTCACAGTTTGGAAGACATGTATTTTCTTTTCGTTTTCATGCACAATCAATCATTATTGCCACACTTTCAAAAATGTGAGTGGAAGAAGAGTCATCTGCTGCCCCCACGTGCCCGTGGTCCCCTGAACCTGAACGTCCAGTCAGACCAGGCAGAAAATGTGTCTTTGTATTGGTTATTTCCAAGGGTGCACAAGGCTTAAGGCCTGGGCTGATAGCAGAGCAATGCCAGAAGCTGCACTCACACACTTCTTAAAGTCATAAATAGTTCCCAGAAATAAGGGAATTGCCGCTCCCTGCACACTTCTTAACCACACAGACTTATCCAGAGAGCCAATGACCCTGGTAAACTCGGCCCTTCTATTAAGACAAATCCACTGCTGGTCACCAAAATTGAATGTAACTGCTTAATCTGTGTGCAAAGTTAAGTAAAGTTGTAAAAAAAAAAAGGCTTAACATGGCAGGACACAGGTGGTATTTGCAAAGGAAAAAAGGGTGCCAGTTCTGGGCAACTACAAGTGAACAGTACCCTGCAATCCTGATTCCTGATTGGCTGGGACAATTTCAACATTCAAAAATGGATGCTAACATAATATACAAAGCAAAGTCTGATTAGAAACGCCTTTTAAATTATCTCAATAAATAGACTGGTATGATTGAATACATTTGCCAAATTATACTAACTACACATGGCAAATCACGATTATTTCTTTCTGTGCTTGTGTGTTCACATAGAAACAACCATATTTTTATTTAATTATTAGTTTCCAAATGAATGAAGTCAGACAAGATAAATATTATAGCAGAACCAATGAACTCCCCCAATAATCAAACTAGCTTCCCAAAGTGAAGCATGAACACATTCTGATTTGGTCTGCAGTTTTTACATTGCCATGTCAAGCAAGTACTCAACAAACTCTGAACACGTCCCCCAAAATGTCTTCCAAACGGTTGGGTCAACCAAGAAATACTGGGGGTTCTAAACCACACTCTAGCCCTCTAAGAGGGGTCATTACGACTTCCACGGTCTGGAATCAGTGCTAGAACAAATGCTTGTGATTGCAGCACCAGCATGTATTCCGGACCGGGGAAGTACAATTTTGCCTGTGTGGGCAGTAATCTACTGGCAGGCCTGACCTGCTAGTAGTTCAGATCCCTACCGGCAAATACATGCCAGAATCACCAGCAAGTGTGCTAGCTGTTGCAGTGATTCTGGAATCCCAGCCCATGATGTACTATGGGACCCCATGGTAATGGGACCTTACGAGCTCTCCCCCGCTTGTAATATACCGGTAACACCGGGATATCGGGCAACAGAGATAGTAAGTGCAGTTTAGCTGTATGCTGCCAGCAATGTTGTTATCAGGGCCTAAGTCTCTGACCCCCTGAACATAAATGAGAACAACAAAACAACACAACTTGAAAGCAAAACGAGTTATTTTCCAAAAACCGATGAACCAATCCCTCATATGTAACAAACGAAAAAATGAAACAATAATTATATTACCAAATCTTGTTCATAACATCTGCCTACAGAACCAACACAAGTCATTGTTTCTTCCCTGATCTGGTATTAATTGAATACTGCCCCCTGTAGGCCAAATTAAAACAGATGCAGAACTAATTCGGGCTCCTACCTGAAACGGATTGGCACAAGAAGTTGAAATGGAATGCCCCACTGCCAGCCTTCGTGCTCTCATACCGTCATACACTGCTTTCCTATGTAAAATGAGCACATGGAGTGTATGATCTTACATGCATTTGTTCACTATAAGCATTTTTGAGCTATATAATACAATGTTTGCATCAGTGCACATGGTTTTAAAACTAATGTAGAAACTGCCATAGGTCAAAATACCTTCTCTTTCAATGACACATTCTTTATTGAACGATTATGTGTTTTGTTTGCACTAGGGTAGTGTTTACCCTGTTAACAAGACCAACAGCATCTGTAGCTTTACCTTTGGAAAGCTTCCATAATGTGAATTATTTTGTCAAGCAAAGTGTGGCTTTTTAAGGTGTAGATAAGTGTGAATTGTCCCAGCAGTAACATACAGGAAATCAAAGTAGAAACATAATTGTGGAGCATGGATAATGCTGTGTTTTTCTCAGCGAGAAAGTGTAGCTTCAAGATATGTGTCTGATAAGCTTGGACAATGGAAACCTGTTTTGCAACAACCCCAGGCTGGTGGAATCTCAAAAGTCCCAAACCATATGTGCACTGACGTTGCATCACTGCCTTTTGAAGGATACCATTGCCCAATCCAAAACTGCTAAGGTTTTACAGTGCTACAAGGAGGTAAGGAACTTTGAATTAACAGCTTTTGCTGTCCATCCTCACACGCACACACACACAATCTGATTATTAATCCTTTCTCACCCATGCACACTTTCTGCCACCCCGACTACAAGGCCAACACAAAGTCCTAAGATTCAGATTGCAGTCTCTACAAATCCCCAAAAATGACACATCTCATGCAGAGCTTTTCCATATTCTCATCTGTTGTGCCCAATAACATAATCATATCACCATGAACATGTGATGTACATGAAATTAACATTGACACCGGTCTTATTTTTAATACACTTTCTGACTGAAAGAAAAGTGAATCCAGCAGACTTTAAGATCAATAACTGAAACTGTTAAGTTTGATTGCCTCCTTGAAATGCATGAGTGCAATCGGATGTCTCCCTGATGAATTTCCTGGAATACTAGTACAAAGAAACATGTTGGAGTAGCTTGTAGAACAGAAATGTTGAGCATGGTCACAGCTGCTCGAATGAGCTGCCAAACTAGAGTCAGCATAGCAAATATATATTACATATCTGAACATGGCGATGCTCACCTAATGCTCACCCCCTACATTTGGTGATGGAGATGTTATCATTTTATGGGCCACACATTGCAACAACACTGAAAAGGGCTTTGTATACAATCTTTATTTTTTTAGTTGAATAGTGAGAGATGCTGACCTGATCCATTAAAATCATTGTGGGTTCAGTAAGACAACATATTAGCGCTTAAACAAATGTGCCATTGTGAGAATCAAGTGCAATGAGTGATACTTACTAAAGCACAATAATGCAAAGAGAGTGCGTAGCTCTGATCAGCCTGATTCATGTCTTGTAGGTTATTCCAGGACTCACTCACCAACAAACCAAGGAAGCAACAGTTAAATCCCTTGTTGCCTCGTGTTCCACACTTGATTGGTGCATTCCTAAAGCTGTTGTGGGATCTGAAGGCACATCCCGTACCATTTGGCAAGGACTTGCTTCTTTTCCGAATCAAGCATTCCCTTCCCTGGCACTAGATCATCTGATCATGGACCGTGATCACTGCTTGCTAACTCTATCTGAAAAGATCTACATTCAGAAGCTCATCCATTTTTTGCCACCCTCATGGCAATGATGGTCCAGGGCCCCTGACAATGGGGCTCTCAGGAGAACCACCGGCAGTTTCTGGAAATGTTCAATACCCCTAGACTTGTACCCTGTCCACAAAGACATGTGGTGTGCCTGCGAAGTTTGGCATGGCCATTGGTTTGTTTTCACCACTGAAATATTATCCAACCCTGAACAAGCCTATATTCAGGGTAGTGTTTGAAGCAATTGCATTTGGATGCTGTAGGCCCCAAGGCAGTTTCTAACGGGCCGCATTCCCTGGAACATGGTTGCACCAGGAGAACTTGCCACTGGCTCCTCTGTCATGCATTCCTGGTAACCCCCTGATGATGGCACTTCATAGTCAGCTTGGGTTTGGTCTGTAAACGTGATTGAAACAAATGAAGTCCAATAAAGCAGTGCACTAAAAGTAAAGACTCAATTAGAAAAATTCAGAAATGGACTGAGATACCTACATCTGAATTCCAAACATTGTGTGAACAGAAATGAAATAGCCCCCACTTAAAGCCGAAATAACATCCACAGTGTCCCAACTAAAACAATCCAGTTAAGTATATGCCACTACAGTGTACAGTTCAATAATGCAATCAAGTTGTTCTTCAACACACTGCCTCAATTACATTGTACAATTTGGTCGCTATCAACAGCAACACGATGATGCTCTACATCAGGGGTCTAGAACCGTTGTCTCTTTAGATGTTTTGTACTACAATTCCCATTAGTCATAGCCCACATTGTCAATGTTGAGGGATCATGGGAGTTGTAGTGCAACACATCCAGAGAGGCGAAGGTTGCAGACCACTGCTCTACCTAAACCTAGACGTATCTCCTTTGATTTTCAACTTGAAACCTTACACTCTTACAATATTTTAGACTACATTGTTCTTCAATCCCAGCCAGCAGAGTCAAGAGTGATGGAGCATGGGTCGCATAGTCCAAAACATCTGCAGATCTGCAGGTTGCAGACCTCTGCACGAGGGAATGGGAGTGAGATCCAAGCAAGGAAACGCCACATACACTACAACGTAACATCCACACCCCCCTCTGATAACAGGCACAGCTGTGGCTAAAACCAAACATAAACCAATGTATCACACCCTCATTAGAAACCATGAACAGAAAATGCTTCTAGGCTAGTCTAAGTCATCTGGAGTGTGTGTATTGTCTGAGGGCAGACGTGTACTCCTGTGCCACCCACTAACCTCTATTATGCCATGTGGGTTCATGTCATTTCATCGACAGTAATTACTTTGTCGTAATTTACTAGGAAGCAATTACTTCAAAATGTTACATTGTAATTGGTTATTTTATAACATGCCTAACACCCAGAGGTTTCTAAACACGGACCCCGGGATCGAACCTGCGTTGCTAACCTGTGTTGCTCCGCTCGCCTTGCTCCCAAGGCAAGCACGTTGCCCCTGAGCTATCCTCCCATTTTTTCTTTATTTTGGGGAGTCCTCCTCAGCCCCCTTTCCCTTCATTACTACCACTGCCAAAACTCTTGCCATCCCCTTATTCACCCCTTACCCCTAAAATACCCATATTAGTCGAAGTCATTTTGAAGAAATTACTGTTGATGAATGAACGGGATACCTGCTATACGCAAAAGTAATTCATTAAATCTAAGGGCCTCATTAGAAGTCTGGCAGATTTTGCCACATAAATAAGGCTAGATGTAAATACCACCACTGCTGAAATGTATTCTCCAAAGTCCCCCCCGATTCAGAGTTAACTACTGGCACATTGGTAATGGTAGTGGTATTGCTGGATTACCGCAGTTGTATCTCAGCAAAACCAAAAGCCATTGCCACCATCATAACAATGTTGGAAATAGTACATTATTACTGAACACTTTTTTTAATTGTGCAGATCTCATTTCCTCCTCCCAGAAAAAAAAAAAAGTATTTGAAAAATTCTGGGGATATATTAATGGTTTTGCTGCCACCAAGGGATAGCACAGGGGCAACGTGCTGGACTTGGAAGCAAGACCATGCAGAGCAACAGAGGTTTGAATCCCGGAAATGGTTGTTTTTAGAACATGCCTCCCTTTTCGCTCATAATTACAAAGTCTCGGGAGGATAGCTCAGGGGCAAAACGCTCATCTTGGAAGCAAGACGACACGAAGCATCACACCACAGGTTCGATCCCTGGATCCACGCTTAGAGACCTCTGAGTATTAAGTACATTATAAATAACCAATTATAATTATTAAAAAAACAATACATTGATGGCTTTTCTGTTTGATAATCTGACTCATACTGTTTACAGTGGTTTTTCATCTGGATACCACTGGGGGTATTTCCATTCCTCAAAATTCAGAGGGCAGTAAAAATTGCGGTTTTTAGCACATACATCCCTTTTCACTCGGCCTCTTAATGTTCTTTGCTCTGTGGAGGCCATTGTTCTACTCATGGGTGGGCTGTGAACTAAATATGGGCCTCCAAATGTTTTTCAAAGTTGCCCCATACAGGAAAACCCAAACCCTCTAGGTAGGGTTTGGAGGGTTCGCTGTAGAACATTTTGAAAATAATGTGTCCAAATAGTGAATTTGAAAGCATATATTTTACTGTATTCGGATTGAAAAGTAGTCCAACACAAAAAGGTGATTTGGCGATTAGGTCAGTGGGAAGGAAAGGGGTAGGGTGCCTGGAAGAGCGAGGTTAAGAGGAGCTGAAAACTAGGGGACCCACACAAAGAATTTCCTGTGGGCCAGTTCAGCACTGGTTTTACTGCAACTAAAACAGTGACTACACGATCTGTTCACAAATCACAAGGGAACACAGGGCGAAGACGCTCTATGATATGATAGGTTATTTATAACGTGCTTAATACCCAGAGGTTTCTAAGCGCGGACCCGGGGATCGAACCTGTGGCGCTCTGTGTGGTTTTGCTTCCAAGGCGAGCACGTTTCCTCTGAGCTACCCTCCTGAGACAAAAGGAAGCCAGTCTGGATGTGGCTGTTTGTTTTACTTTTAAGCATTCTGCAAGCAACCCTTTCATTTTATTGAGCCGCTGAAAGGGGCTAGGTCTCCTCTTTGTCCCCTGCCCTGAGGCGGTAGAATCTTGTAGGAGAAAGATGATCCACCATGTTGCTTCCGTGCCTTGCCCGGGGAGAGAATATGCTACCATGGTCCTTTCTCTATGTTGATGATTTTGAGATATTATTAGGCAAGGGAGCAGACCGCCATTTGCTGCCAACTCAATTACCTCTTTTCACTTAACTGTGGAATAAAAATTGGCACAAAGATATGCTACTGAAATAATAAAATGCGCTTAATCGTTCATGCTTATTAGGACAAAACGAAAGAAATATGATTCTGGTGTACACACAGCAGTCTCGGTGCTGCTCGAGAGTGATTAAAATGTTATCGATTCTCGCGGCGCTCACAGTGTCCCTGGAAGGACAGGGCTTTATGTCTTGCTCCAAATTGGACCCCTTTCTGTTTAATGGGCTTAATGTCGGAGCGCGCCATTCATCACATCACACAGTGCGTCGGTAAGTGGAGTAGCCGATAATGAAATTGTTGCGTGACGAAAAAAAGTCACATTTATTGAAATACGGTCAATGAAACTGCCCCATAAGTGATAGACTAAAGAGTTTTCTTCTGTGGTAGAAATCCCGCCTTGACGTAGACAAGCGCATAGGCAGCACAGGGCGTCAGCACGTGCAGTGGGCGGCAGATGTGGCATGCTTAAGTAGCCAGAGAAACACAGCAGGAGACCGCACGCATAAACATTTGTGGTCTCTGTGAACTCATTGATTGCTGGTAACTTGAACCATACATCTAGGTATGGCTTCTCTCACTTATTTTTCTTATGACACGTTTTTTGCAAGGTTTAAAGCGACTTTGCACTGCCAACTCATGCCAGTGGGCTTGCACTCAGTTTGATTTGAGAGTGAGTGTTTTTGAGTGTTCTTGGGCTTGCACAAAAGTGACTTTGCCCTGTCGACAGAAACCCTGATTTATTGAACTGTGTAAAGTGTATTTTTGTGACGCTGAGTCCCTTTTCAGCAGGGCAAAGTCACTTTGAACTGTGCAAAAAATTCCATGAATCAGGCTTTTAGTGTTGAAAATAAAATTGGAACTCATGTTGCGTAGTGGCATAACGTGAATGAAATGGGTAAAAGCTTTGAAGAAGGCTTTTATGCCTTTAATTCACGCCACACCACATTTTCAATCATTTGTCGGAGAGAAGGGGTGGGACGCAGCTTGCATTCCTGGCGCCTCCCTTCCTTTATGCCATACCGATACTCCAGCATTTGTACAGATTTTGTTTGCATTCTGGAGAGCCCTATGGGGTTTGCTGGCTTTATCCCCAAGCATAAATCAGGCACACCACACAGGGATACATTGCCTGTGGTGCCTGCAATGCAGCATCTCCAATTACAATTAAATGCTGCCCGACATGCTGTCATGTCAGACAGCATTTAATTGTAATTGTGAACGCTACTTACCAGGCGTGCATGGTAAGCAGCGTTCACAATTAAAACTAAACCAACATGGTAGATAGCGTTTACCCATTTACACTGCCTTGTGCATTGCACATTTGCACCCTGCTGTGCAAATGATGACAATCTGGCAGGTGGGGACCTGGCTACGCCTGAGTGCAAACATTACCAGGTCCCCGCCATCAAATTAACAATACAATGTGCTCCAAAGTATAACCTAAGGAAATATTACTATATTGATTGTGTAAAGAGAGATGATAGGTTGGTTTTTCTAATAGTATTCTTTACTGCCTATCAGGGGAGTTGCTAGGTCTGGAAAAGACCCAGGGCTAGGCTGATGTCGGAACTGTTGGGACTCGGGGCTAGCTAGTCTTTTGGCTGTAGCTCCAGAGATTCTATCCGGGGCTACAACCAAAAGATCAGGGGCTATAGCCCCTTTACCCACCCCCCTAGCGACGCCCCTGCTGCCTATCACAGAGCTGAGGGTCTCTTACTCTGCTGCCTTTTGCAGTTATATAATACAATAGAAGTAGAAGGTTCTGAACCCGAAGGCCTAATCAGATATGGAGGCTCGTACACAACATACCCACTTCCACACCTGCAACCATCTTCCATGTACACATCATAGGTTTCTGTCAATTCAATGTATAACGAGTGCCTTGACTTGTTTTTTGTTTGCAGGGAGATCCAGGTCCCGTTGGTCCCCATGGTGCTCGTGGCTTACCGGGCAATGTTGTAAGTATTTGTTCAATATACAATACATTTTTCTTTCCATTGAGGTTCCATAAGCTATAATCTGTTTCTTATTGTATATCAATAGCATAGACTCATGTTGCATATGATTTCATAGTTAACCCCACAAAGAATGTGTCCACAACTTAGGTTTCCACAAAATGATCTGTATTACATACAATGTTCGCTTAAGTATCTATTGGAGACAGACATGTTTTCAGTTGTACCTGTTCAAAAATGGGATTGCTTTCAAGATAGCACTTCATGTAGTTGCAGAACACTACACAAGAGTAGATCAGGATGGTCAAACATACCTTCTATCCATAGAGACTGAGACAAACTAAAAACAGAGCAGAAAATGGTATCCAGGACATACCATGCGGCACGGTTTATGCATTGAATAATTATATAAAAAGAAACATGTGGGAGGGAGGGAAGGTTCAAGGAGGATGGAAAGAAGCGAGACTTGAGGATGGCAGGGGAAAGGAAGGAACGGAGGGAGGAAGGAAGGAAGGAAGGATGGGAGGGAAGGAAGGAAGGAAGGAAGGAAGGAAGGAAGGAAGGAAGGAAGGAAGGAAGGAAGGAAGGAAGGAAGGAAGGAAGGAAGGAAGGAAGGAAGGAAGGAAGGAAGGAAGGAAGGAAGGAAGGAAGGAAGGAAGGAAGGAAGGAAGGAAGGAAGGAAGGAAGGAAGGAAGGAAGGAAGGAAGGAAGGAAGGAAGGAAGGAAGGAAGGAAGGAAGGAAGGAAGGAAGGAAGGAAGGAAGGAAGGAAGGAAGGAAGGAAGGCCTCATGATGTGGCAAATATGTCACTTGAACGCCAAACATTGACGGATTTACTGTGCCGGAAATACCTCCTTGTTGTGAAACCACCAAATGCCCCACGCAGTCATGTGGAATCAGGAAATGGGGACTATCGCTGCCGCACCACCACTCTGGACCTCAATGCAATTCCATGGGGCCGAGCAGAGGCGTCAGTAACCGATTTCAGGTGCAATGCAGCAGATTCACCACTGAATTACAAACAAACGAATAATGAGGCCTGTAAGTGGCAAACCTATAAGGACGTAACACCTGCAGCACATGCATCGAGGTATTGCCTAAAAGAAATAGGAGGATTTGCCTGCTGTACAATAAACTCTAGAGGCAATTCCTCCATTCACAATCAAATCCTTCAGAATGGGACCAATCACAACTCTACTCTTAATCAGATGTAAATTCCACAATTACCGCTGATCGTAAATAAAATGCTGTTTATGGCAATTAGCACTGTTTATACCGCCACACTCGTAATGAGGCTCAATGTTTTAAATAATCAAATATGTATTATTGCTATTAAAATGATCTATTGGGTCTCAGAAGTGGCTGTTCCTCGCTAGCGCGCGGATATATTGGGCGTATCATTGTGCAAGCCCACTGGCCTGTGTGTGGAGACTCAGTTGGGTTTGAGACTGAGCGTTTTTGAGTGAGTTTGCATCTTTGACTGTACAGGGTGAGGTGAGGCGAGAGGGTCAGAGAAGCCCGCATTGGGGAGAAGAGTCTACAAGGGCAGTAGCAGAGTATATGCGGCAGATATTTTGATGACTGTGCCGATGAGCAGATGGAGCAAGACCGTACTCACCTGACTGGAGAGTGGAGGCCATTTAGCAGCGCACAGAAAATGGTTAGAACAGGTGATTTGGGAAGAGCAGCAGAGCAGTCTGTGTCTTTCTCGATAATGAGCACCAGGACGACTGCATGGTGCAAATTTGTTCAGGCGCGGTCACAGATCATGAAAGCGAGATGGTTTAGTTGTACGAAAAGGGCCATACATGGCTTTTGACCTAGGCTGGACCCCATCAGTAATTGAGTAATTGGATATATCACATGCCCATATCTCATACTGCCTATTCTCTGTGTACTCTGACACTCTACCGTCCACCCTCTTATCCGCTCACACTGTCAATCACACTGGCTTTGGATGTGGATCTGTGATGGGAGAGCTGGTGGAGTGGGGGGGTACGCAGTGAGTGAAGTGCAGGTGGAGCAGAATTTGCAACATGCAATACGCATGTGCATTGTGAATGGTTCCCGAATAAATGTGCATGGGGAAAAAAGGTTGTCAAGGGGAGAGCAGAGACCACCGCTCAAAGGTAGGTGGGTTCCTGTAGTAAGGTTGAATGTGTATTGAAGTCCTGACCTGCTTCCAGCAAGATTTACCTTTAGGAGCAGCTCCCTGAATATTTGAATTCAACCCACGGATCTGGAACCTGGGAGGTACACATGATCAGACCACATCACACTTACATTTATTATCTGACATCAAATGTCGAACTTGCAGGAGAATCTGTGGTGATTGGGAGGGTGGTAGAGGCATGGGCCAGTGCTTTAGAAGGTGTCCATGAGGTGTAAGGTCATACAAGGATGACATGGACTTTATTTAGAAGAGTGTAGGGGCCTGATTTACAAAGATGTTTTAACATGGGAAAGTTCCATGAAAATCTATTTCTTAAATCAGGACCAAGGGATCCCATGCTGGGGCCAGATTACAGAAACTGTGCACTGATGCAAGTGCAAAGCTGTATAGTATTAGCACTGTGCAATAGTTTGCCCTAGTGACATTTTAGAAAACCATTGCACCATGAAAAGTTCAGTGCGCATGTTATAAGCACTAGGGCAAAAATGTCCCTAGTGCAAAAAATAAACATTTCCACTATATGTTTGCAAAAAGTTTGCCCTTGTGCTAATACGTAATGATATTACCAATAGGGCAAATTTTGCCAGGGTGCAAACGTGTATAGAAAATGTATCTTTTGTGCACATGGGCAATTTTTGCCCTGGTGCTTATACCATGCCAAAGTGCACTTGTCATGGTTTTCTATTATGTCCAAGTGTTTTTAGAAATAGGGCAAACTCGTGATAATACTGTGCAATTTTACAATTGCACCAGTGCAACATTTCTGCAATCTGGCCCCAGTAACCCAGTAGCATATTGATGACCTTGGGAATTGGTTTTGGACATAGGTGGTCTCAGATCAGACGTCGACCTGTCACTGTTAGTATCAGATTTGATGGCTGAAGAGCAAGATGTACTGGTTTACAAAGAGGATGGACACATTAGTGCAGATCTCGTGAGAGCCTGGGACTGACACGAGCACTATTAGAGCACACTGCAGACGAAGGCAGGAAGCGGGACGGGGCAGGATGCAAAGGCCCTCGAGATGTGGGAGTGACTCTGCTCACTGATCAAATCAGCTGTGAAAGTGACCCAGGCACAAGACGCTTACGTGCAATCAATATAGTAAATACGGATTACATCCACAAGACTG